>NC_143406.1:19552650-20206023 GCF_052110815.1 Crocodylus siamensis
ATTAGTCCTTGTTATGCCAGGGGGTGCTAGGGGAAACAAGGTCTCTTCCAAAGCCTTCTGGTCCCCCCAGTGAGTTTATAGATGGTCATGAGGTCTACATATTTTTTTAAAATAAAATTATGATACATTATAGTCAATGTTTGATTTTTTTTTTAGTATACAATATGTTTTTTTTTTCCAGTTTCAAGTTGGCAGCACCCTCCCTCACAACAGAAATACATCTGGAGCAAGGGGAGGGACTTCCAGTAGTAAAGGTCAGGGTTAGAAGTGGGACTTCCAGTCTCAAGTTGGCAACCGGGGGTGGGGCACTCATCAAGGGGCAGAGCTACCCTTGTGGCCCTCAACAGCTCACCAAAACTGATTAAGCGGTCCTCCAGCTGAAGTAATTGCTTACCCCTGGACTAGATTAAAAAGAAGTACCAGAGAAGTTATTCCCCTGTGGTGTGCTGATTGAGGTGCTATGCTTTGAAGTTAGACAAAGGTTCATATGCCCTCTGGGTAAGGGAAATCTAGAACCTGCATTTCCAGTTGCCCAGGAAGTCCTCTAAACACTCAGCTCTTAGAGTTCAACATGAGAGGGCCTATTTCTTCCATCTAACATCTGCTGCTCATGGGTTTGAGCCATCAACCATTTTGTGCCTTAGACAAAGATACGCATCCACAAGACCACATGCATACAGCTGCATATATCCCAGACCATAAACTCGTGATCAGGCTTATTTATGCATTCACACCGCTGAAAACAACTGTTACCTGCATGTAAGTGTCAAAAACGGATGTATATTAAATTTGTAGCACTATATATGCTATAAAAAGTTGGCATGCATACATTCAGGCTGTCTGTATTGCCACAAAGATGGAGGATTGCCACAAAGATGATAGATTTGCCACAAAAAAGTTCCCGTCTCATTCTCTGTAGAGCTACATTTTGTACCACAATATATATTGTGTAGACAGGTCCCTTAGCATTCCATAAATACTTTTCTCTCCCTACCTCCCTTCCTCCAAGAGGGAGGGAGAAAGAACTATTGGCTCCCTGACAGCCCTTAGAGAGCACAGCTGCAGCTTAGCCAGGACTAGGGCTGCAGCTTGGTTCATAGAACTCTATTCTGTTACCTGTCAGCTCCATGTTCTGGGGGAACCCTGACACAGGACACAGACTGTCTGACTCACAAAGAATTCCCCCCCCACCTAAACAGAAACTGATTAAGATACAGTGAGAGACACACCTAAAAACCTCCAGATCAGGGTGACAAAAATGAAACAACTGCCCTAGGTCTCATTTGCATCTGAGATGGGACAGATGACCATTCATTTACATGAGAGATGGAGAACAGAAAGCATGAAGCAGAGACTGCAGTGAATTCTGGGATCAGCACTGCATGATGGGGAATCTGTGTTCCAAATGCTAATCAACCGTCACACCCAGCTCAGCACTTATCAGACCAGTTCTAATCTGGATTTACAAAGGACTTTTCCTTCCCCCCACCACCTCTAAGCAAGAGTAAGTTTATTAGGCATCTGGGCCATACATTCTCCGGTCCCACTATGGGAGGCCTATGTAAACTTAATTGGCTACAACTCAGTTGCCGGGTTAGGGAATGCTGAGGCAATAGACCAAGTCAGAGGAGTATGGGCAACATTTGAACAATGGTACAGGGTTCATCACAGCATCCAGCCTGTTGGAGCCCTGTCTACAAGTGTTGTCATACTTTTCCCGAGATGACTGGTGGAAGTCCTTTCCACAACAGGTTATGAACACTCCAATAATTGCCTTAAGTCTGGAAAGTCATGCTAAGCTGAGGCTTGTTCACAGCAAGTAAAAATCCAAAACCCTGATGCTGCAATCTATGGTTTCTGAAGACACCAGGAGATATCCCATCAAGTATATGTGCTATCCATAGGAACGTCAAGCTGGCTCCCAAGTAGGTGTTTCCTGAGTATCAATCAGTTTCCTGAGATGTTCCAATCAGATAACCCGTTGTCAATAGAAAGGACAATTTGATTTACACTATTGAGAATGCTTGAAAGAATCTGAACTGAGGGTATAAAAATCTGTAAAAGAAGCAGCAGTGTGTGTGTTGACACCACTCTCTTTCTTCTGGAGAGGCTGCAGGATCATCTCCCTTCAAGGATCGTGCTGAGAACTTTGACCTGTCAGCTTTGCAACCCGAGTGCCTTGGACTGGTGAGATCCCAGCTCTCTCTCTCTCTCTCTCTCTCTCTTCTCTTCTCTCTCTCTAAGCATAGATTTCTGAACTTGAACTGTATTAGTTAAGCTTGAGCTAAGTTTCCCCAAATACTTAGTGAAACCAGGGTATGCTGTGACTGTTTGTGGTTTTTTTCCCTTTGCATGTCTATTACTACTAGTGTCAATATATATTTCATCTACTTAGCAAACTGGTGGTAATTGGGTATATTTTGCCTTCTTTACTTCTCTTTCCCCCACTTGCTCTTACCTAAGCTAAAGATCCCTGTGAAGCCCAGAAATACTGTGGGGTCTGCTCATCAAGAGGCTAAAAGATTGGGACATGCTGAGTTGGAAACACATAAGGGGGTCAGCTTATACAGGCTGATTGACCCAGTTTGGCTCAGACGTGCCCTAACGAACTGAATGCTGGCCCATGAGGGTGTCATCTGGACACCCAGCCAGATTCAGAAGTATTCTGTTTAACTGTGTGCTTGTGTCTGACTCTGGTTTATTGTTGCTCTGATGAGCTGATTTTTGGCATATGAGGGTGTCAGCCTGTCCATGCTGATCAACCCGGCCAGGTCAGGCATGTCACGTTAATCTGTGTGTGTTTGTGTATATGACTGATTTGGGGACTGGAGAACCCAGCCCCACTGAACTGAGTCCTGCAAGATAGCTCCATTGGGGGTGAGGGCTTGCAGAAGGGAGAGATACAGCTCCGTATAGAAACACAAGTAACACAAGCAGCACATTAATAGAATTACCAAGACCCTAGCCATAATAAATGAGCACACCCCAAAGTAGCGGGCAAATCTGGTAACAACTCACTGTGCTTACCTGTCTCAGCTACTGCTGTGCTGGGAAGCACCAGCTCTGCTCAGGGGCCCTGCTACTAGTATCATGGCAGCAGGAACCCATGCTATTGCCTGTCTGGTGGTGGTGTCAGAAAAGGCTCTTGCCACTGTGCTAGTACCATGAGAAGTTGCTACCCCAGCAGTGGCAGAGAGGGCTGGAGATACTTGGGGGGAAGGTGAGGAGAGATAAGTCATGTGTAATAATAATATTTATTAATGACTTGGATGAGCGGGGTGGAAAGATCAGTTATTAAGTTTGTGGATAATACTAAGCTGTGGGGAAACATGAGCACATCAGAGGATACGGTAAAGATCCAGGATGACCTTCACAGACTGGTTTTATGGGTGGCACAGAATCAGATGACATTTAACAGGGAGAAGTTCAGGGTTCTTCACCTGGGTAGGAAGAACCTTCACCATAACTACATGATGGGTGATGGGTCCACTAGCTGACACAGCATCTGAATGGGACCTGGGGCTTATAATCTATCAGAAGATGAACATGAATCAACAGTGCAATGAAGTTGTCAGAAGGGCAAATAGAACTCTGGAGTGCATCAGCCAATGTGTTGCCAATAGATCCATGGAGGTGCTTCTCCCTCTCTATTTGGCTTTGGTGAGGCCACAGGTGGAGTACTGTGTCCAGGTCTGGGCACTGTCCTTCAGGAAGGATGTGGATAAGCTTGAGAGGGTACAAAGGAGGGCCATTAGGGGCCTGGAGGATAGGCCCTATGAGGAGAGACTCCAGGAACTGGGCCTGTTCAGTCTGAGTAAGAGAAGACTAAGAGGTGACTCGATAGCTACCTACAAGTATGTTAGGGGTAAGCATCAAGATCTAGGAAAGCAACTCTTTGGGAAGGCACCTCAAGGGAGGATGAGGACCAAGGCACAAGCTAATAGAGGGAAAATTTAGGCTGGATATAAGAAAGAACTTTTCTTCTGTAAGGGTTACCAGAATCTGGAAGGCACTCTCAGCAGAGCTGGTGCAGTCATCATCCTTGGAGATGTTCAAAATGAGGCTGGATAAGCACCTTGTTGAGCTCATTTAAGTCCGATAACTTTCTGCCTATGGCAGGGGACTGGACTACATGATTCAAATGAGCTTTAGTTAAAATGCTCCCACTGCCATCCAAAGTTTATTTTTTTTAATTCATGCAGCTCTTTTATTTCATTCTTTTGCCTACCATCCCCTGAGTTGATAGGGGCCTGCAGCATGGTGTGAGGCAGCTGCCAGGGGGCTTATGATGCTAGGGATGGAGGCCAGACAGTGGCAGAATGGTGTCCAGGGCCTGATGGTCATCATCCGTGGCCTGCATGGTCTCACCCAGAATGGTATTTTGGTTCTGCAGAACTTGGATCTGCTCCCACTCTAGGGCCAGGAGCTGAGCCTAGAACATCTCCTCCCAGGCCAAGTCCTCTTCCCACCAGGCCCAGGCAGTCTCCTCCCCCTCCTCAGCCACCACCACCAGCTACTGGAAGAGGAGAATCCAATCCACGGTGTGCCTCTGGCACAGCCAGTGGATCTGGAGGGCCCTGGCGGTGGGCAGCGCAAACCTGAGCCAGTATCCACGCTGGCCCCTATGGCCCCTCCCCCATGTCCAGATGCTGAGTCTGCAGAGCCATGAGGCAGAAGTGTTTTGTGAGTTTGCAACATTTCAGAAAAAAGATGTTCTGCACCAGGGACCATGCACTGCCCAGCCTCAAATCAGGGGTTAGCTGTGCATGGGTGCCCAGGGACCATGGTAAGTTGGGCTCGGTAGGCCCAGGCAGCTGCTGACTGAGTCCCCCAACCCATTCTCTCCTGCAGCTGGCAGGCCACTGGGTGCTGGCTGCAGGAAGTCTGCCTCCCCCTCCCCATACTGCTCCTGTCAGTACCTGCTGCTGCGGCTCCAGCAGCCCCACTCCCCTGCCTCTTGCCCTGCAGGCCAATCACTCTGCTGCACTGCTGCCCTGCCCATGGCATCTGGGCTTGGAGCATGTGGGGCTCCTGGGCAACTGGGACAAAGAGCTGGCCATGCCCCCGCCCTCCCCACAGGGGACCTTTTCAGGGAGGAACCCTGGGATCAGCCCCCTCCTGCACTGCTACTGTGCCCTGAGCATGCTCCTTCTGTGTGTGCCCTGGCCAAAGCACAATGAGTTATTTGTACAGGCTGAGGGGTGCCTGACTCACTATGCCCTGCTAATGATGATCCTTATGGTACCCTGGGCCCATCTACACTCCTGGTAAGGGACTATGGGCTATGACGGCACAAGGGAGAAGGCCAGACTTTCCCGCAACCTCCACCACTTCCTGAAGGGCTACCTGTGGCAGCACTACACATTCTTGCCCCCTTCTATCTAGGAAGACATCACTGCTGGCATCAATGGATATCTTAACATGTGAGAGGCCCATGAGCACCCAGCTGCAGGATATGGACTGCTCAATAAAGTTTGCCTGTCTGCGTGCTGCATGTGTGTGTGTGTGGTGAGGGGGAGAAACCCAGGGTCAGGGAAGTGTGGTTGGGCCAGGCAGCGAGGGGTGGAGATGGCAAGGGCATGGGCAGGGGCCATATCTGGGAGCAACGGTAGGGAGAACCCTCCCTACCAGTGTGGGACTTAACACATGTCCAGGGATGGCATGGCTGGCAACTTGGCATGGTCCTCCCAGCAGGTGAAGGCATGTGGGCACTCCTGGTTTCTTCAGCCTGCGGGGTGCAGTCTGCAGGGGCTCAGCCTGCCCCTCCCCCAGGGAGGAGCTGGTGCTGCAGACAACTGGTGGTGACAAGAAGGTGGCCTGAGTCAGCCAGAACATGTCCAGCCACTGCTCATCATCCCTGATCTGCTGGCAGGCCCAGAGGCAGGCCCAAAGGCAATGGGGTTGGAGGCCCATGAGAGGAACAGTGGCCCCAGAGGTGGCATCCAGAAGCCCTTCATCAGTGTCCCTGGCAGCGGCAGCTGCGTGGTGGAAGTGGTGGCCCTGGGACAGTGTGCGGCAGGCTGGCAGGTGGTCACTGGTCATGGAGGAACCTGGGATAGACAGCCATTTTTGGTTTGGTGGGTCAGCAGGGCAATCACAGCAGCCAGAAGGGGCCTGGGGCACTGGTCGTCACTGCCAGGGCCTGGGGCAGGGGTAGTCATAAAAAGGGGATGCAGAGTGGCCACAGAGAAAGCTGCCACATGCTGCCTCTGTGCTTGCTACACTGCTCCTGAGCAAGGGAGAGGCTGCACAAAGAGCAGAGAGTGGGGATGGTTTTTAAATATGGCTGCCAGATGCTGGCAGCTTCAGCCACAGCCTGGAGCTCCTCCCAACCACAGTGGTGCATTGTAGGTCTGCAGGGACCTGGGAGTAAATCTGCTCCCTAATCTCTGCATGTGTAGTCACCTATTCAAAAACCTTTACTGGCCGTGTCTACACAAGACACGTTACTGCACAGTTGTCTAATTTACTGTGCGGTAAGCGCACACGTCTACACATGCACATGCTTACTGCACAATAAAATCCCTAAACAGTAAAGAAATTTGCTACCTGCAAAAGCAGGTAGCAAATTTAAGTGCAATTAAAATTAAGTGTGATTAACTGTGAGTAGTATATAGGGTACACCTCTTGTCAAACTGACAAGCCCCGCCCACTGATGGGTGCCCCACCCCCTTAACTCCGCCCCTGACCCCACCCTAGCTCTGCCCCAACCCCATCCCTTGACACACCCTCTGCCCGCCATCTTAGCCACCATCTTGCAGCCAGAAGTCCCACCCCTAACGCCTGACCTTTGCCCCCAGAAACTCCACCCCTGAACCCTGTGACAGCCACGTTGGTGGCAATCTTACCCGCCATGTTGCATCCCAGAACACCCTGTTCCCATCCCATGGCCTGTGACCTCACCACCCCGACCCCACTGGCAGCCATGTTGGTGGCCATCTTGGCTGCCATGTTGTATCCCAGAATACCTTGTCCCCATCACATGGCCTGTGACATCAGAATGGTTGCTCCTTAACTAGGAAACTCCTCCACCCGAGAATGCTGCTGAGCCAGTAGGGAGGCAAGTATAGGGGTGGGGGGAGGACTTACACTGGCAGTCCCTGGCCTTCCTCTTGTCTAAATCCTGTTGGGAAAACCCTCCAAACCAGGCCATGTGTTTTCTGAGGCCACACTAATACAGGCAGAAGCAAATATGGATTCTTACACTTTGGAAGCCTCAGGCACTGTTCAGACCTCTCTCAGCAGCATTATGGGTGAGATTTCAGTGGTTGAGACATATTCCCAGACTCCCAAAACAGATCCGGGGACCATGGCAGACCCCCAACAGACCGCATCAGAGCCACAGGCAGAGAGCCTGGGAGTGGCAGACAACCTAAACCCCAAGGACTCTGCTGAGGTAAGTAGCCTAGAATTATTTTGGAGGGGCAGCTTTCTACAGTAACAGGGTGGGCCTGTGTTAACTCTTTTGTCTCTTTGCAGGGGGCAAGTATGGATTTTTACACCACACCTGGAAGGCCTTATCATGAAGACCGGATCGATGTCTGCCAAAAAAACACTATCGTAGTGACAGTTCTGAAGAGGGGGAGATTAAGAAGAATAGCCCCCTAGCCCAAACATTTCCTGAGATGTTTGGTGGCCAAGGGCCCAGAGCAGATGCTGGTGAATCTGGAGAATAGGGGTGCTGAGGGAGAAGAAGATGTCTCTTCTGGGGCAGAGGCACTGGTGAGTGTTTTGAACATGGAGAGGAGCTGGTGTGTGTGTGTGGGGGAGATTTTAGGGGGGGTATTAGTGGCAGGAAGGGGATCAGGAATTGACTATTGACTCCTTAAACAGAGGGTAACCAGAGTTTTTCCTTTAAAATTCCTCTGCAGCTTGATGAAGCCTTTCTCAAGACATCAGAAAGACAACGCAGCAACAGCTCTATAACCTTGGTACTTGGAAACAGAAGCTGCTTTTGTGGCAATCAGAGTCCTGGTACTTCAGAAGAAGAGGGTGCTGTGGCCTTTAGAAAACAACTAGGATTGAACGAACTGGACCTGTCTCACCACAGAGTTGTAGAAGACTTGTGAAATTTCTTGTACGTGTTTGTTGTTATGGCATACTGAAATATTGTTTGAGAGAGAGATATTTTTTGAAGCATGCAGGGGTTGCCTCATAAATGCACCAGGTCAAGGAAGCCACGAATGTTTGGACAGGACAGATGAGGACATAAACCAGACAATTTGGGCACTTTGTATTGAATTGTGTATGCAGCATTACTAAATGCTGTAATGGCATTAGGGTACTCTATGGATTGTCTATGCCTCACTGAGAAACATTTAGTTCAGGGTGTGGCAAATATAAACCATATTCATCTAGCTGGAGACCCACAAGCTGCTTTACATGGTGTTATTCATGAGGAGGATAAACCTCTGGTACCCTACACTGAACGTTTAATTGGAACAAGGAATTATAAATTCCTGCTCCAGAGAACAAATATAGCCAGGATATAGTATAAAACTAGCAAAAGGTATAAATTTTGTACAGAGAGTGATGACTGTCTTCCTAAGTAGGGACCAGAACGGCCACCTCCCTGCTGGGCCCCCCTCGGGCCCCGGGGCAAGCACACCTGGGCCATGGGTTAGCGAGGATTTAGTTAGGGAGCTTCTGGAGGGGTTGGACATATTCAAGTCAGCTGGCCTGGATGATCTCCACCCTAGAGTACTAAAGGAACTGGCCGGGGTCATTGCAAGTCCCCTGGCACAACTTTATGAGCACTTATGGTGCTCTGGTGAGGTACCGGAGGACTGGAAGAGGGCCAACGTGGTCCCCATCTTCAAAAAAGGCAGGAAGGAGGACCCGGGAAACTATAGGTTGGTTAGTCTCACCTCGACCCTAGGCAAGCTGTTCGAGAAAATTATGCTGGCACACATCCAGGAGGGGCCAGCAGGAGACTGCATGCTTAGGGGCAACCAACGTGAGTTCATCAGTGGAAGGTCCTGTCAGACAAACCTGGTGGCCTTTTACGATCAGATCACCAGATCGTTAGACGCAGGGGTAGCAGTGGATATAATCTTCCTGGACTTCCGGAAGGCTTTTGACACTGTCTCTCACCCTGTTCTCATTAAGAAACTGGGGGGCTGTGGTGTAGACACCCACACAGTCAATTGGGTCCCCAACTGGCTGGAGGGCCGCACCCAGAGGGTGGTAGTGGATGGGTCCTTCTCAACCTGGAAGGACGTGGGCAGTGGGGTTCCGCAGGGCTCAGTCCTCGGGCCCGCACTGTTCAACATCTTCATCAGCGATTTGGATGAGGGGGTAAAAAGCACCCTGTTCAAATTTGCTGATGACACTAAGATGTGGGGGAACGTGGGTACATTGGAAGGATGCAACAGGCTACAATCAGACCTGGACAGGTTACAAGGGTGGGCGGATAAGACTAGGATGGGTTTCAACACAGACAAGTGCAAGGTGATGCACCTCGGGAGGAACAACCGGCACCATACTTACAGGTTAGGGAACTCCCCTCTTGTCAGCACGGAGGCGGAAAGGGATCTGGGGGTCATCATTGACTCCAAGATGAACATGGGCCGGCAGTGCGGGGAGGCAGTCAGGAAGGCCAACCGTACCTTGGCATGCATCCACAGATGCATCTTGAGCAGGTCCAAGGAGGTGACCCTCCCCCTCTATGCAGCACTGGTCAGGCCGCAGCTGGAGTATTGCGTCCAATTCTGGGCGCTGCACTTCAAGAGGGATGTGGACAGCATGGAGAGGGTCCAGAGGAGGGCCACTCATATGATCAGGGGACAACAGGGCAGGCCCTATGAGGACAGGCTGCGGGACCTGAACCTGTTCAGCCTCCAAAAGAGAAGGCTGAGGGGGGATCTTGTGGCCTGTTATAAACTAGTCAAGGGGGATCAGCAGGCATTGGGGAAGTCACTGTTTCCCCGAGCACCGCCAGGAGCGACCAGGAATAACGGTCACAAGCTGGCAGAGGGTAGATTTAGGTTAGATATCAGGAGGCGCTACTTCACAGTCAGGGCGGCTAGGGTCTGGAACCAGCTTCCAAGAGAAGTGGTGCAGGCTCCTACCCTGGGGGTGTTTAAGAGGAGGTTAGATGAACATCTTGCTGGGGTCATTTGACCCCAGTATTCTTTCCTGCCATGGCAGGGGGTCGGACTAGATGATCTGCTGAGGTCCCTTACGACCCTACAAACTATGAAACTATGAAACTATGAAAATAAAACTTATTAGAAACACAGCCTTACAGATGTCATTCTTTAATGGTGGGTATAGAGGGTTGTTCGTTATGAGGGGTCACAGCTAAGGACATGTTGGAACAGGCCTAAAGAACAATCTATGGAGCCATACAGGAGAGCTGTAACTTGATGGCTGCAACAAGGTGTTGTCTTCACACCTAAGAACCTTAGAAAAAAGACTGGCTGGGTGTGTGCCCTCAAAACTGAATAGGTGTTGGATCCATCACAATGGGTCTACAGGAACGAATCAAAGGGCAGGATGCAAAAACCAGGGCCGTCCTTCACCACAAGGGAAGAATTAAAGGCCAGTGTGCAATACCCTGGGCAGTCCTTGACAATGATCTGCCAATCCATGAGAGAAGCCTCATACATATTCAAATTAGAAGTCATCAGGATATAAACCTGAGAAGGGCAGAAAACACCCTTTTCTCAGGATTCTGGAACTGTTCCCAGACAGGATCTAAGTATGTACTCATATATTTTATATCTTTTTTTTTTGTTAATGCTTCATTTACTTCTTTCTGTATAGATATTGTCTCTGTTTCATTATAGTATCTTTTACTTACTGCTTTTTGGGGGGTCTTCTTTACAGTAGAAACAGCCCAACTTTACACCAGAAAAACTTCAAAGGGGGCAGAAGAAGACAGGGGTGGTACGTACATAACCATTTTTAACTCTCTGTACATAGAGATATTTGGGGTGTGTTAATATGAAGCTTGTGTCAGAACACCATTTTATAACTGTTTACTCCAAACAGAAAACCCATCTTGAAGAATGGAAAACCAGAGCAAGCACGTCCCATCTTGCCTTTATCCTGTAGTGAAAGTGATTTTTCTGAAATCAAGCTTTTGAAACTCTTAAGTGTTTTTGGGGTGGTGGGGTTAACTTTGCTAGGAGTCTTTTAAAGCATGGGTGTTTCAGCCTTGTAGCTTTTAAAATTGTATGCATTTTGGGGTAGGGTGGAGGGGTAGGGCTAGCTGTGTTATTGCGGGGTGATGGGGTCAAATTTGCTATGGGCCTTTTAAAGCATGGGTGTTCAGCCTTGAAGCTTTTAAAACTGTGTGCATTTTGGGGATAGGGCTGAGGGTCAGCACGTGTGTGTTTTAGGGTTAGGAGATAGGTTAAGGGTTAGGTACAGAGTGTGTGTTTATCTTGGCAGTGGATTGTTGATGCTGAGATGTCAATGTTATATTTCCCAAGTGATCTCACGCAAGACCCCCCGAGAGAGACACTGTTCCAGAAACACCAGAGGAACAGGCGCCATTTCGAAGGTTTCTAGCAGCACTCATTGAAAATCACAGAAACTCCCACCCTGAGGATCAGAAAGCCCATGGACCAGACCCCACCCAAACCAGAGGAGAAGGACACGGTAAAAAAAAGAAAAGACCACATGGGTCCTCAGAAGAAAATACACCACCAAACCCTGAGAGAGCCATGTGTGAAAACACAAACATTCACAGTTCCAAAGCTGCTGTTTTGGGGTCTGTGAATAAGAAACACAAGACTGATTACTCACACACTTTAGAGAAACCTGAGGAGGTTCTCCCCATGTGTTTGAAGGATCATGATTATTTCTCAAGTGAAAAGAGGAAACTTTCGGGGGTTGCTGGCACTCATAGACCCTTGAAAGATCATGATTATTGTGCAATCAAAAGGGCGCATGTTGTACGGAGGGGAAGTGGGCTGTATGGTCCTGACACGAGGCGTAGTATGCATCATAAGAGGGGAGGCACTGATAAACCTGAGAACAAGTGGCTTGCAGATCAAAAAGTAAGGGCCTGTTTAAAGTTGAGGGTGAAAAAGGCTAAGTGCATATTGAGAAAAAATAAGAGAACCCCTACTAAGAACCCCACAATTGCCCCAAACCTCCCCAAGCCTGTGGAGCCAGAGAGTAGGTCTGATGAATGTGATGTTGAAGACCCTCTAAAGCAGTGGTCCCCAATCTTTTTTGATCGCACACCCCATCAGTAAAAAAATTTTGAGCACGCACTCCCAATATTAAATATTAGTAAAGCTTAATTTTTTCTTATTTTTTAAGATAAAAATAAATATATATATATATATTTATTTATTTATTTATATTTATACCACTGCTCTAGAGGGCCCCTCAAAAACACCCCCCGAAGCCTGTGGTGTCAGAGAGCCGTGTTGGTGAAAATGAATTAGAAGACCCTCTAGAGGGGCCCTCAAAAACCCCAGCTCCTTCTGGGTCTGTGGAATCAGACAGTGAAAATGGTGAAAGCGATTTAGAAGATGCCTCAGAGGTTTCCTTGAATGTAGACCCTCCTGAGCCTGTGGAAGATGTCATGCTGGCTGTAGAAATGGTATGGGTGAAAAGGCAGGAGTGGCCTATAGCTAGGTTTGGAGCCCAGAGGTATATAGAGGAATTTCATTTTAGGGATCTCGAACTTGTACTGGTACACATGGCTTTTGAAGGCATAAGAAGGGGGGTATTGTAAGAATTGTAGAAAATCTCTGCTGTTTATTCACGCCTGCTGATTATGCCCAGCTCCATATTGAAGCAAATGGCATGCACAACTGTTTATATTCCACAACTATTAATTTAAATGACATGTCCGCTGACCTGTTTTTAGAGTGGATCAGCAAGCTCTTACGGAGTCAGAGAGAAATACTCTTTGATTCAACATTTCAGTTGATTGTGGTAGTTGTAAGAGGTGTGGGTGGTGGTGCCCGGAGAGTGATAAGTTCTATCCCCAAATAACTGCCAAAAAGAGATGGTATTTAATTGATCTTAACACCTTTGATACTAAGCTCTGTTTTGCTGGCAGTCTACTTGCTCTGACCACTCTTAGAGGAGCCACAGATACAGAACTGCTACATGGTGCAAGCCAACTGCACGAGAAATTGGGGTGGTCAGCACAAAAGCAGGTTATGTTGAAGGATACAGCATTGTTTGAAGATCTTGTAAAGGTTAACATCCATATAGTTATGCATAAGGAGAAAACGGGGTGGAGTTTCTTTAAAACACACAGCACACCCCAGTACCCAAACATCTGTTTCCTTATGTTGCACAATGAGCATTATTATGGGGTTCTGGATGTGAAAAAGTTTTTTAGGGCAAGAAATATTGCAATCTTTGTCAGGCGTTGTACAGCCATAGTCACGCGTGCAGATTCTGGTGCCGCCCCATCTGACCCCAGACTGCACAGATAATGTGAGTGAGGCAGAGAGGTGTCCTAACTGTAAACTGGTCTATCAGTCCTCAGGGTGTTTCGAGAGACACAGAGTTCTGGCTTCTGTGAAAAGGGTTGATTGTTTGTCTAAAACGTTGTGCTATGAATGTAAATCTTATGTGGACAAAAACTACGAATGTAAGGGCAGGCAATGCAAACAGTGCTATGGGTAGATCAAGGTTGTAGACAAGCACCAGTGCTTTATGGCCTGGATTACTAAATCTGAAATAGGGGTGGGTTACATTTTTTTATGATTTTTGAATGTATGCAGGAGACTGCAATGCACATACCGAATTATGTTTTTGCAATGGAGTTAGCTCTAGCAAACCCCCTGGGAGAATAAGAGTCAAGAGACAGAGCAGACTTGGGAATTTAAGGGTGAAGAATGCCTCTCAGACTTTATTAAGGTCTTTATCGATAAAAAGTATCAGGGCTACACATTCATAGCTCACAACGCCAAGGGCTATGATGGCTACTTCATTGTTCGCCAACTATTAAAAGAAAAAATGGCTGTGAATCTCATCACCCAGGGAGGTAAACTCATGTGTACAGAAGTCACCAGCCTGGATATCCATTTCAGAGATTCTTTACATTTTCTGCCTATGAAACTTAGCAAATTCCCCCAGGCCATGGGTTCTGAAGAATGCGAAGGTCATTTCCCACATTTTTTTAACACGCAGGAAAATCAGAATTATGTGGGGCCTCTCCCTGAAGCACAGGACTATGGGGTTGAAAGCATGATGCCTAGTGAGTGAGAGCAATTTTTAGATTGGTACTGGGACAACCATGATAAGACCTTTGATATACAAAAAGAGCTGGCCTATTATTGTCGGGGGGATGTAAAACTTTTGAAGGAGGCCTGTCACCTCTATAGGAATGAGATCATGAAAATGACTTGGTGGGTAGAGATGGTGAAAAAGGAGGGTAAACTAAAATGTGTAAATCTCTGCATAGAGCCTTTCCAATATACCATGCTGGCTTCTGTGTGCATGGCCATGTACAGATTTATGTTTTTGAAAGACCAGACCATTGCACTACTTCCCCCAGACAACTACCACAGACAAAGAGATTTTCGCCTCCTGCTATCCAGTGGCTCATCTCTCTGAAAAAGAAAATATTCACATACAGCATGCCTTACAGGGTGGGGAATTTCAGGTGGGGGGGCTATCTTTTAGATGGCTATGCCATCATTGATGAGAAACCCACAGCCTTTGAATTTAATGGTTGTTATTTCCATGGCTGTGTCACCTGCTACAGTGAAAATCAGTGGAACCCTTTGACAGGGACAACTTACGGGTTTCTGAATTATCAGACGCAGCACAAGGTCAATTACCTTAAGAGAGTGGGGTTTACCGTCAAGACCATTTGATGGACTCTGCTTGTCAGAGTGGTGAAATAGAGAAAGCTTTTACCAAGTATGTACATCACAGGAACCTTAGCATCAAGTATATAGTTCAGAACATTTTCTGCCAAGGGAAAAGGAGCTACACCATCACCCTCAACACAAAATACATAGTTCTGTTACAAAACCCCAGGGATAAGCTGCAGGTGGTATCTCTGGCAAGACAGATGTACCCAGGCAAGACCCAATTCTTTCTAGAAGCTTTTGAGGATGCCACTAAAGAACCTTACGGGTACCTGGTGATAGTCTTAAACACTTCTACCCCGAGGCTTTTAGATTAAGAACCAGGCTTTTCCCTCCTGACCACCCAGCGGTTTACACTTTGAAAAAAGCGGTGGGTGGAAATAAAAAGAGATGATGTAGCAGCGGGGCCTTTTTTAGCTCCTGAGCCTGCAGAAGGGAACATGTCTAACTGCATGAAGAGAAATTTGGCTGCCTTAAAACTGCTTGTTCAATCCTCCCCCCAATAGAGGAAAGCTATATTCCACTTGGCCTCTGAGGATTTAGTAGTCACCATTTCAGAAATTGCCCTGAACACCCTAAAAGAAAACATCCCTTTGACACCCCACCAAATCCATGTACTGAAAAAGAGACACAGAATCATAAAAAACCTAAGTAACAAAAGTCTCTCTCTCAAAAAAAAAGAAAACAGCTGATGAAACAGTCTGGGGGATTTATTAAGTTTTTGTTAGGTTTTTGCCATCCCTCTGATCACGGGACTTTTGACTAATTGGTGTTGAAGTATACGGAAAAAATGTACCTGGTGCCCAGCCACCAGCTGGAGCAATTAAGGACTCCTCCACTACCTCAGGAAAATATCAGAACAGAGGCAACCCATTTACTGGATGCTGAAATGAGGACATTCTCCAAAGGCCAGGTTTAACAGAATATGATAAAGCTAAACTGTATGCCGCAGTGCTTCAAAAATACCTGGTGCACGTGAAGCAAGGTGATCTGGATAAAGGGAAATTAACCCTGTTTATGCCAGAACAGAAGCCCTTAGAAATGGCAAAACCCCTGGATACACCAACAAATCCTGACCCCACTGTTCAGGAAGTGTTGGATAACGTGCCCATCCGATACAGGAAAAATGCTAGCATTGCTCAGCAAACTGAGTCTGCAAAAACATATTTCTTCTTAGGATGATCAAGGGGGGGTTGTATACAATGGGGTTCTAACTTGTTTGACTTAGTCTGGGGAGGGCCTCCAGACTCATGCCGGTTCTAGTAAACAGCCACCTAAAGGCTGGGACATCTTTATGAAAGCCCTGGCAGAGCTGAACGTACCGTCTTCTCTTACGGGCAATACTGCAAATCGGGCTCATCTGGAACACCTGAAAACCTCTGCTGCTGGCCAAGAAACACCATCACCAAAGAAGCAAAAGGTTGTCTCTAAAATCAAGTGGATTAGCATGTAGAGTTTTACACTTGCAATAAACTATTCTACACTGCTTCCAAATTTTGTCTACAATGTGTTTTTTAACGTGATATGGTGTAAAAGTACATACACATGTTTTCTTTTTTTTTAAAAAAACCCCACCAGAAGAGGTGGCGGGTTCTTTATTTAAATAACATTTTTGTGGAAGTCACTGCAAGAGATGCATGTCTGGGCACGCTGAAACAGGTTTTGGGCAGGTCCAGACACATGGAAAGACTTGTATTTACTATTTACAAACTGCATCACCATGCAGTCATTTTGTCCTAAATCATCAGAATTTTAAAATGTGTTCAGATGACAACCCCTTGTTCCAGTGGTGCAGGAAAAACACACAGTGGTATCCACAGGCAAAAGAGGTGGGGTCTTGTAATTGTTTCATCTGAAAAGCATTGCTGGTAGCATTTTTATTTAAAAAGAACGTAATACTTTGAGGAAACAGAGCGCTGTTTGGGGGGTGACCGTACGAATCAAAAAACTCTCTGTGGTTCCTATCTGCCAGGTAAACAGCCAGCCAGTGTTCTCCAGGTTGGTTATGCGAGTGCGTATTGACCACCAGGCTCAGGGGTCTTTGAGACAGCCGAGCCTTAGGGAGCCAGTCACAGGAGAACACATCTAAAAAAAGTCTTTTTGGGGTAAGGGTCTGCAGATAAAACTCTGGAGAGCTGTTTGCTGTCCATCTTCACATGTAGTCAAACAGCACGTTTCTCCTCTGGTTTATCTCTATAATATTGTCAAAGACCCCATACACGATCATGTTGACAGTGATGGGCAAAGCCCCTGCAAAGTGTAGTTCTGCTCTCAGGTTGCTGGTTTTAATCAAGGAATAATGGTCAGCACATTCCTGGTCAGGAGACAGGTCAAAGGCAAACAAGGTGTACCCCCAGGCAAACTCCTCACAGTTGATCAATAGGGAACGGTCTTTCATACGCTTACCAGCAGTCTGTACCAGCTGCATATATTCTCTCACACAGTTACCATTCTCAAAATCAGGTTGTAGCGGTTTTGCTGGGATTTGTTCTCTATCAACCTACAGGGCAACAAAAGTAATATTGTAATGTTTAAAGTTGAAGGGGTTCTTAGAATCATTCCTGCTTAAGGTGTCGTTATCCAGAAACTCAGTAACTATGAACTTGGGCAACTGTCCCAGAAACAGATTCTCCTGATTACTGACCTGACTGCCAGCAGGGATGCTAAACACTTTCAGACCTGCGTGGTCTATGGGGTATTTAGCATTGCCTGTAAGCAAGGCCTCCACATGACCCAACCGGACACCCGGTGCCACCTTCACTTTCTTCACAAAAAGTGAGGCATACATGATTTGTAGTTTACATTGTCCAACCGCCGGGGCACCCATCAAACAGAAGGCGTCTTTACTGTGAGTCAGTTTAATTTTCACATCCACACCATTCAAGAAAAGTTTTTCTTGAAAAAACAAATCGCTGTGGAGGTGGCCTAGCAGCTCTACCTTTCTGCTCCCAGCAGGCTTGCCCGTCTCCTAAACCCGTGGTTCTCACCATCCAGGGTGACCACTTCATGATGTCCGGGGGTGTCTTTTTAAAGCAGACCAGCCAAAAACAGAGTGGCAAGTGTGTCATCACTGTAGTTGAGCACCGATTCAATGAAGGCTCTGTAAGGGCAACAGTCATTGCTCTGGCTTATGAGACGATCTCCCAGAGTGACATCCAGCTGGCTGAAAACAGAGGCTAAGGGGTAATTCACTCACCCCACTGCAGCCCCATCATCACGATCAGTTCCATCACCTTTTACAAGCTTGCAACAAAGGTACAGCAACGTGTTGCTCAAATCTATATAATCTTCACCATTCCCAGGAACGAAAAAGTCAAGGAGGGCAGACTCTGTAATAGCTGAGAGTGGGGGGGGTCTCAATGTACAGACTTTTCTCAATGCTGGTCTGTGTGGCGGCTATCTGAAACAAATCCAGCTCAGATTTGCTACAGTCTTCAGATCCAACATGAACAAAAGCCATGGCAGTTAAAATATATTTCTTTTTCTTCCAGAATAGTGCCCTTCTTCCTCCCAGACAGCTGCTTCTTGGTTTTTCATTTCTGTCTGACTTGGCGCCTTAGCTTCTTTCTTTTAAAGGGTTGGGGCAGGCCTGTACACAAGGGATGTGACACAGTTCTCTTTCTTTTAAGGCTCTTTTTTTTAATATACACAAGACCAGACTTGCCCTGATTTGTTAACTGGCCCACCTTACCCAGAACAGCTTGGAAGACATGGCCAATCACATCCTGGGCTATGTTTCGAGCAGCGTTCTTAATGTGGGATTTAATAATCCCCTTTTCAAAAGAGGGATGGCTTTTCCAAACAGACTGCGGAATATGCCCCCCACATGAGCCCCATACATCACAGGCATCCCCTGATACCTGGGGAGACCACACCCAGCCTAAGCTTTGTAATAATTTCTGTACAAGGCTGGATCCCCATAATTTTTTACCACCACCATTGTGCTTTTTCTTATTTCAAAACACCAAAGTCCTTCGGGGATGCAGGTAGAGCTTAATGATTACCTTGCTAAAACGAAATGAGACATGTCTATTCTGATCTGTCTTTATTTCAATGCTGATTGTGTCAATGTGGTGCTGGCTCACGGGGACATAATGAGGCTTGTCATATGTGATAGTGACAAATTCACTGTTTTTTCCACGGGTAGGTATGCAGCGTAGCAAGGGAACCGAAAAGTCCCCAACAAGCTGGTGTTCAACAATGTCTGTGTAGAGGTACAATGATTTGATAATATCAGCTGTAAAGGTTTTTTTTTTTTAAACAGTGGACCTGGGTAGTAACCCCAAAATATAGACTAGTTCACCACCAGTAGAAAAAGCATAAGAGTTATCACTGGCTTTCAGTCTAATTTTTCTGCTCGCTTGAACATAGAAGATAACTCATTCAGGCGGGGTACGGTGCCTGGCAATGATATCATTCATAAGATCCAACAACTCTGTGATGGATGAATAATATCCCCGGTGCAGTACATACCCCTATTTTTTAGCTTCAGAAAAGATTTCAAAAGGGTGTGTCTTCATTGATGTTGTTCCAGCTGTGCAGGTATTGTATTTCTCCTAACCCTACCTCCTATTTCCCCAAAAGATCCAGAGGTTTAAGCAACTGTATGGTAAAGTTCGAGCTGGTGTTCGGCGGGAAAACCTTGGCGCAGGCATTACTGGATAGAGTGATGTAAAAACCACCATCACTCATCTTGGTCTTTCAGTAGCAGTAATGGCTTGTCTTTTATTCTAAATGTTACAGGTTTGGGAGGCTTCTACCCAGCTATTAAATTTAGCTGGCCACCCTAACCATTTCACAAGTAACCATTTCTTTCTCCCCTTTTGTTTCTCTGCTAGGACTTTTTCAATCCTGTAAACTTTGTCCTGTTTTGGGTTCACTTTCTGTAATTCTTCAGGATAAAAAGAACCCTCTATTTGCTCATCTATGTAATCTTTTAGGAAGTAGACACGGGTCTGCACTCGCGTAATGACTTGATCCACTATGAAAATTTCATCGGTGAATGTTTGTTCATAACCTTTTTCAAATCTCCCTTTGGTTCTAGACACCCTTACATAGTCTCCTTTTCTGAACAGGGATGTTGCTGTTTTTGTTTTGAAGTCATCTCTGTACAATGTTTTCCACACGTGGGGAGAGTTTGAGGAGTTCACATCAGCAGGCCTGGCCCAGATAGTTCTGTGAAAGCTGTGGTTGTAGCTCTTTAGAAACTCTGGTAACACATCAATGTAGCAAAAGGTGTTGTGGGCTGTAAAATACCTCCACATCTTTGATTTTAACGTTCTATTAAACCTTTCTACAACTGTTGCTTTCACTTCATTATTTGTAACAAAATGGTGGACATTATACTGTTTTAGCAGTTTGCTTAAAGGCTTATTTAAAAATTCTTTGCCCTGGTCACTCTATAGTTTTTCAGGCATGCGACCCATTGAGAAAATGCTTTTAAAGGCCTTGGATATTTCACCCGCTGATTTGTCTTTTAGACTCAAAGCCCAGGCATGCTTGGATATTATGTCTATCACTGTTAAGATGTACTTAAAACCACTGTTGTGTTTGGAGAACTGTTGCATATCCACCAGATCTGCCTGCCATTATGCATCCACATCTGAAACAACAGTCTTGTTTCTTTTAAAATGTCTTCTTGCTGATTTCTGTAGAGTGTAAGCATCCTGATCTGAAAGCCAGGCAGTTACCTGGCTTCTATTCAGATTCTTATTCTCACTTCTGGCTGCTTCAAAAAGCGAGTTCACCCCACCAAAACTTCCCGCTACCCCAGGGGTGTAATAAATTTCCTTTAACAAAGACCCCCCTGTAGACATGACTGGTAACCGTGGTACCAACCTCACCAACACACTTATGGAGGATTTAAGTGGACAAATTTAAATAGTGGCAAAACAAGATTTATTAGTGAAAAGCAGCACATACAGGGTTATTCAGCCATGTCTTGAACTATTCTCTGTTAGATGCAAAGAAAACCCTTCTCTGAACAGGTAGGATGCTCCGTAACCTCCAAAGGTTCATACCCCTGCTCCACAGGGCTCTGGGGACTCAGACAAAACTGATACTTGCATCTTCAGTCTTGTCTTGAAACCCTCTCTTTTAGACATGAACAAAACCAGTTCACACGAGAACTTTATTCTCATAGGTCCACCAATGTATATGTTTTGAAAGTTCTCCATCAAGACATCACCTACCTGTGAAGCGATGAAAGAGTTAACACAGGCCCACCCTGTTACCATAGAAAGCCACCCCCTCCAAAATAATTCTAGGCTACTTACCTCAGCAGAGTCTTTGGGGTTTAGGTTGTCTGCCACTCCCAGGCTCTCTGCCTGTGGCTCTGATGCGGTCTGTTGGGGGTCTGCCCTGGTCCCTGGATCTGTTTTGGGAGTCCAGGAATCTGTCTCAACCACTGAAATCTTACCCATAATGCTGCTGAGAGAGGTCTGAACAGTGCCTGAGGCTTCCAAAGTGTAAGAATCCATATTTGCTTCTGTCTGTATTAGCAAGGTCTCAGAAAACACGCAGCCTGGTTTGAAGGGTTTTCCCAACAGGATTTAGACAAGAGGCAGGCCAGGGCAGCCTAGGCCCTACCCCCCACCCCTATACTTGTCCCCCTATTGGCTCAGCGGCGTTCTCAGGTGGAAGAGTTTCCCAGTTAAGGAACGATTGTTCTGATGTCACAGGCCATGTGATGGGGACAAGATGTTCTGGGATGCAACATGGCAGCCAAGATGGCCACCAACATGGCTGTCAGGAGGGTTGGGAGTGCTGAGGCCACAGACCATGTGATGGGAACAGGGTGTTCTGGGACATAACATGGCAGCCAAGATGGTCGCCAACATAGCTGCCGGGGGGGTTGGGCCTGGTGAGGTCACAGGCCATGTGATGGGAACAGGGTGTTCTGGGATGCAACATGGCAGCCAAGATAGCCACCAACATGGCTGCCAGGGGTTTGGGGGTGGAATTTCTGGTGGCAAAGTTCCGGGGCTAGGGACAGGACTTCTGGCCGCAAGATGGCGGCCAAGATGGTGGGCAGGTGGCGTATCTAGGGGCAAGGTCGGGGTGGAGCTAGGGCAGGGTCACCTGGCAGTGGGCGGGACTTGTCAGTTTGACAAGAGGTGTACCCTATATACTACTACTGTGCAGTAACTCACATATAGGCACGACCCAGAAACAAGTTTGTGGGGCTAGTGGAGGGAGCCTCCCCTGCTCCAGGGCTGATCTGCCTTAATGGCAGCCCCTGCCTGAAGGGTATAGAAGCCTGCAGCCATTATGTGCTCTGGGACACATATCACTGGCACCTTGAGAGCTCTGGAGGTTCTGAATGTCATCTTGGGCACAGGCCACAGCTAAGCTGTACATGCCTTCCTGGAGCCTGTGTTTCTGCTTGGCCCTGAACAACCTTGTGGCTGCCAGGGACCTGCTGCTGTCAGGCAGGTGGGTACACAGCAGTTGCTGAAGGCTGGTTCAGCCCCTGGCCAGCCTGTCAACACCCCAGGGCTGCCTGCACAGGACCTAGTGAGGATGTGGGCTCAGGGACACCACCTGCTACTGGAGCTCTTTGGATGCACCAGCTGCACCAGAGGTCCATCCAGGATTGGATCCTCCTCCTCCAGCAGCTGGTGGTGGTGGCAGAGGAAAGGGCAGATGATGTTCAGGTCTGGTGGCAGGAGGACCTGGCCCAGGAGGGGAGGTGGCAGAAGGAAGACCTGGCCCACCAGAATAGGTGGTGTCAGGAGGACATTGCCTGGGAGGAGGCACAGGACCAGGCAGACAGAGAACACTAGGTCAAGCTCCTGGCCTTGAAGCAGATTCAGGACCTGAGGGACCAAAATACCATCCTGAGCTGGGCTGTGGAGGCCACAAATGATGACCGTTGCACCCTGGACACTGTCCTGGACCTGGCAGTCTTGTGCATGCACCCTGCTGTCTGGTCCCGGGCCCTAGCCCTGCAGGCTGCTCGGCAGTGGCCTGCAGCAGGTCCCTGCCTCGGCCTGGGGAGAGGTCCTCTGCCACCTCCTACCAGCAGGAGCCCCTGGCCTGGCCCCCATCTCATGTCTACTACCACCCATCCAGGCCAAACCCCAGTGCTCACCCTGGCTGCATTCAGGCATGGAGCTGGAAGTGCCTGGAGCACCTCCCCCTCCAGCTGCCTGCCAGCTGGAGGGGGAGCTGCTCACCTGGGAGGAGCACTGGCCACCTTCACACCTGGGCAAGCCCCCACTCGCTGCAGTTGCCATGGTGTGTGCATCCATGGGGCAACAGACCAAAGCTGGGTTTCTGGCCACCTGCCCCTGGGCTCTGCCCCTTAGGTGCCCCAACCCATAACCCCTCCCAGATTTTGTATCTGGGACACAAAATCACAGAATCTGTACATAGTTTTCAAACTAGGAAGAAGGCTTTTTATTGTTGGTGGGTGGGGAGGGTAGTGGAAGGGCTCTCTTTGTTGGGAAGGGAGTGAGGAGGAGGCTTTATGTATTGGGGAGGGAGGGGGGTGTTCTGTACTGTTGGGGAAATAAAGGAGGCCTGGCATGAGTGGTGCTGGGGGTGGGTAGGGAGTAGGGGGTCTGTGGGTGGTGGGGCAGGTGGGCTAGAGGGGGAGTGCTCCAGAAGGCGGCTCACCAGAGCTTTCTGCACCCAGTGCCCTGGTCCCCAGTGGCAGATGCATGGTTCTCCTGGGGCCTTGGTCAGAGGCAACCCACTGCTGCTGCTGCTGCAGGTTGCACTTCCGCTGCAAAGCTGTCTCCACCCACCCTGCCTCCTCTGTCCAGTCCTCATGTAACAACTCTCCCTGGGCCTTGCACATATTATGTAGCACATCAGCTGCAATGATGACTCAGGGGAGATTTGCAGCAATTTCGAGGTGGGCAGTGAGGGAGCCAAAGGTGCACTCCAATAGGGCATAGGTTTGGTCCCGACAACGGTTAAAGTGGGCCTGGTGGGGGTCCAGGTGGCTGGTGTAGGACCTCAACAGCCAGGGCAGGAGTGGGTAGGCAGGGTCCCCAATGAGCAAGGATGGGATGATGATGGCACCCAGCTTCAGGTCTGCCACCCCAGTGTGAAGCACCAGCATGGTCAGGTCGGAGTTTCAAAACACACAGATATTGTGCACACTGCCCACCCAGCCAGCACTCACATGCATGAATGTCCCCCAGTGGTCTATGATGGTCTGTGAGATCATGGAGTGATACCCCTTGCAGCTATAATAGGGGCAGTCTCCATGGGATGGGCAGGTGACCTGTATGTGGGTCCCATCCAGGGCTCCAATACACTGGGGGAACCCCAGTGCATGAAACCCTACCACCACTGCCTGGGGCTCATGCACAGGGAGGACAGTGTCTGTCAGCACACCCTGGAGGGTGCCACACACCTCCAAGGCAGCCTCCCAAGCAGTGGCCTTACCCACACCAAACAGGTGGCCCACATACCAGACACTGGCAGGCATGGCCACCTTAAGCAGCGCCAGGGCCAGATGGATGTTGGTGATGAGGGGCAGACACATATTGTTGTCCTGGCATTCCAAGTGAGGCCAGAGCTGGTGGATCAAGTCCTCAAAAGTGGTCCAGTTCCGCTTAAAGGCATCCAGCCACTGCTCATCATTCCAGTTCTGCTGGACAAAGTGCTGCCACCAGTACCAGCTGGCACAGTGGGCCCAGAGTGTGGTGGGGCTGGAGGCCAAGGAGGATGATAGCGGCCCCAGGAGTGACCTCAAGGAGCCCCTTGTTGATGTCCCTGGTGGCAGGAGCTGCATGGTAGCGGGGGCCCTGGGAGGGTACACTGTGGGCAGGAAGATGGTTACTCTATGTGGGAGAACCAGGTGGGGTGAGATGGCCATGGGCAAGTGACAGTTGGTGGGGCAGGCCAGCAGGGACTGAGGCATCCAGCAGGATCCTGGGACCCTGTTCCTTGCTGCCAGGGGCTGGGGCAGCCATAATGGAGGAAGGCACAGTAGACATGAACACAGCTGCCACGTGCTAGCTCTGAATGTGCCACTCTGCTCCTCTGAGCATAGGAGCTGGCTGTCTAGAGAGCACAGAGCAGGGCTGGGTTTTAAAGAAGGCTGCCAGGCTGCTAGCGGCTGAAGCCAAAGCCTGGAACTCCCCCTAGTGGCCACAGGGGAGCATAGCAGAGCTGGAGGGAACCTGGCAGCAAATTTGCTGCCAGGTCCCTCTAGATGTCTGATCTGGCTAGATGTCTGCACATGTAGATATCCACCCAAAATCGCTTACTGCATAGTAGCTTACTATACAGTAAATCTAGGCTGGGGTAAATTCATGTGTAGATACATACACTAAAGATTTGAAAAGGTGATCTGTAAGGTGATCACATTTTCACACAGAATGTGACAGATTTATTCTGGTTAATCAGTAAAGGATACAGTGATAAAGCACAGAAAGGTCACAAAACTTTCCAAAATAAGTTTATCCTGGCACACATACATTATATTCTATTTTTTTTAGAAATGGAATGTGATCCTGTAATTAAAAATTATATCCTAAGCAAAAACAAGGGCACAGCATTAAGGGTTCCTGACCTTTGAGTGCCTAATTCAGGAATATCATAGCATTCAAAATTAATTTACTCAAGCTAGTTTTCTTTGATGGTACAAATTATACATTGAACACTGCTTTTTTGGACATAGAGCTGCATTACTGTTGCTAATAAACAATGTGTATGTGTACGTGTATACACACACACAAATATATTCTCAAATCACTGAATAAATTTTAAAGAAAAGGAGGTTTATAATTCAGTCATTTTTTAAAAGGAAGGAACTCATAGAGAGGTAATAAAATATTAAGGAAGTTACTGAAATGAAGAAGAGTTACATGTGTGAAACAGAAACAGCTTACATTCAGGTTCCTATTGATTAGACAATGCAGGTCCCTTGGTGTGTCATTATTTCAGATGTCCACATCATGAGGAGACACAAACATCTTGACATTATGTAAATCAAAAAATTCCACCTCTGTCAAGCCCATATTGACCAGATTCCCCCAGCTGGAGAGGATTTCCATAGTCACATAACCAGTATCCTGAACTTTTGCCTAAAAGAAACATTGTTTATGTATATAAGATTACATGTATGCACAAAAAAACAACTGAAAACATAAACGAGTATTAAATTTATGAAGTCAAACATTCAGAAGTTAGGAAAGCAAGAACTAAGGCTACCTGGATAGTTTTGATTTTGACACTGAATGTGTTATAACAGTATGGAGTAGAATTGCCGAGCCCCAGCATGTCCCAACCCTTAAATGCAATAGAACTTCGCTTCCTGCAACTGCCTTATTTAAATTTTATACTATGCACTAAATGAAACAGGTTGTTCAGCAAGATAAACAGTAAGATATAGGCTCTCTTTAACCTATAGGTATCTACCTGAACTTAGATACTTAGCGTGATTCAATTCCACCCTGTTAAAGTCCCTGAAAATCCACATTGCATTTACTTTTCTAACACACTATTTTCTTACTCCTAAGTCTGAGTTTAAAAATAAAGGAGCGAGGAGTAGGATGACCTACCTGTCATTTGCATTAATAGTTTTTCAAGACCTTCAGTACAGCAAAATAAAGTCACACTTAGATACCTACATCCACTTATGCACCCACACTTTCTTGAGCCTCCCAACCCCACCTCAGGGCATAAAAGGGAGCTAGGGGCACAGTGATCCCTTTTTTCTTTTGCTAATATACAATTCCACCAGAGCAGAACTCTAGTTATAGGAAAATAGGACAAGTCATGGAATCTGGGTAGGCAACACATCTCAAAAAAACATAGATACTGTAAAATAAGTAACTAGTCATTCTTTTTTGAATAACTGCCCATATGAAGTTTGCTCTTGCTGACTAACAAGTAGCTACCAATTTGTTTGGAAGTATTAGTAGTCCTGCTTAAACAATGATTTCAGGAGAGTCTCACTAATGCAGATCTCAACCAGTACTCTAAGTGATGTTGTAACCATGCTGGTCCAGAAATTATGTGAGAAGCAAAGATTTCTTGGGGTGATATATTTTACGGACCAACTGTGTGGTTGGGATAAAGTTAGACAAGTTTTCAAATGCAAGGCATTCTTCATCAGCTGAGCCTGGTTCCTGGCAAAGAATATTTTGCATGTGAAGGCTTGTTTAACTTTATCCTGACCTCTACCAGCAAAGTAGTGTCCCTTCAATTTGTGAACTGAGCTGCACTACATAATTCAGAAATAGGTACATTTTTAAACAGAGACCTTAAGTTAACTGAGGTCTTGTGTGGTTAGGTGGATATAAACAGGCAAAACTAAACTGTATCTTTACATAAGGTCTGAGAAAACCTAATTCTTAAATTCTCTCTACCAAGGCCACAAACAGCCTGGGTTTATTTTTCTCTCTCTCTTTTTTGTCCTGTCAAAAGTAAAAAGACTGTGCTCTTATTATATCAAGGCAGACAAGGTTCTTTGAGTAGATGTGATATATTTTATTAGACCAACTGAGTAGCTGGAAAAAAGATCTTAGCAAGCTTTAGGGTGCAGTCACCCTTCTTCAGGCATAGGAAGGCTCATAATGGTCAGCTTCCCCTTAGTCTTAGGAATTAAAATTGGTTCCCATGGATTTTTGAATAATTTAGATGACAAGAAATTCTGAAGCAACACTTGACAGGAATTTGAGATAAAGCCTGCGAGTGACCCTGTCCTTATTAAACACCTTGTAAAGGGACTTTTTATGAGGACCTGTATTTCCCCTAACTTTCTGCTTGACAGAATTACCACCAGGTTGCTAAGGACTTAAAAGGCTGAGCCATCAAGCCTTCTAATAATGTATCATGGTTCCAAGTGGGAGAAGAGGAAGGAAAGTTTCTAAAGTGAGGAGAAAATGTGAATAAGGCCTCACCAATGTAGTGTAGAACAAAAAGTATAGTTTAGGATAGGAGGCACTTGTCACTATAGGGCCCACCACAGAGTTGATAGAAACTCCAAGTAATCCAATATCAAGGAAAGGATTGATGTCAAGGGTAACAAAATACTCAAAATGCAGTTGATGACATGTTCAAGCAAAAAAGCCTCTCTACCATTATAAGCCAGCCTGGTTGAGGGTGATCTGCTTTGAAACTAAATGCTCTGAACAGCTTCTTTCCTTGGATGTCAGCTGCCAGCATCTCAGCTATCAGATATAATGAACCTAGTGACTCATAAACCAGAACTGTCCCATTCTGATGGTATGAGAATCGTCAGTTATGCATTCAAAAACAAGATGCACATCTTATTTGGGGGCACGTGGTATGCAAGAAAATATGGTATGATGCAACATTAGCTATAAGTGTTACTATAAACTACAAGTGCAATGTATCATCTCTCTCTCTGAAATCACTGATCATCTGGAAAGACAGAAGATGTTCAGGTAGGATCTTTCTACCCTATGATTATATAATTCAGCAAGTGTGGTAAAACAGTAGCAAGCTCCTAGGTCAGCCTCCCACTAAAAGAGACCCTTTCAATTTGGTATCTAAGCCCCAAGCTCACAGCTATTCCCTGATGTCTGATTAGGCCCTGGTTTTTTCAGCCTTTCCCCAACAGAGAAATGTCACTCAATTACATTTTGTTTTCTTGTAAGATCTGGGTAGCAAAACAGTTACCATATTTTAGCTTCCATATTTAGTCCATCAGTACTGCCATCACAGGATCTGACTCTGGCTCCTCAATGTCTATGACTATGTGATCATGGCAAACTGCAAGGCTCTCAAACTTTTGCAGAACTTTCAAAAGTTTCTTCTGTTGCCTGAAATAAATACACACTCAACCATAAAATTAAAGAATAATACTGTTTTGTAAAAATTAATTTGTATGAAGTATCACATAGGAATTATGGTAGAGAGAAGACTGGATGAAAAACACCCATGAAAGGATACTTTAACATAAAAACCCTAACAATTAAAAGCCAGGAAATTTGAACAAAGATGCATTAAAAAAGAAAAGGAAAAAAAAAAACAAGAAAAAAGAAAATCCTCCACAAACACTGGAATGTATGGAAATATATAGGTAAGGTTACTCAAACACTTTAGCTCTTCCTCCTATACCAACATCAGAATCATATTTTCTCTTTTTTCTCATACGTATTTTGTAAGATATCTTATTTTTAGAGAAATTACTTTCCTAAACATTTACCCAGAGAAAGTTTAGAGGGAGTTTAATGTCAATGTGTAAGCACATGGGGAAGTTGAGACTAGAAGGTTCTTTAACCTATCAGACAAAACCATAATGGGCATGTTTATACATGCATTAATCCACTTTTCCTAATGTGCATATTTAGTACATATGGAGCTCCTATACACATGCGCAGAGCTTGTTCCAATGCGCTGGAAATTCAGCGTGTCAGAGGAGAATCAATTAATCAGCAGACTGAAAAAATGGCAGTGTGGCGCTTTGAAATAAAACAGATTGGATGAGCTTTAATTCAAAGTGCCCCACCACCATTTTTTCAGCATGGAAATGCACAGGGACGCTGATCCACATGATGCATTGGCACTTTTAATTAGTGCAGCTTGCTAATTTAAGTGCCTGGTGCCGCATCTCGTAACACATATAAAAATGCCCTTCAACGTGAGGTACTACATAAATGCGTATTAGGCTGCCCTAATGTGCAGTAGCAAAAGTGCACACATTTTTTGTGACACAATGCACAGTGTGCTATTTTACTGTGCATTAGTGTATTTGCATGTTTTTTAACATGACGCTTTAATGCACGATAAAATAGTCTACAGCACATTAAAACATGCATACAGACACACCCAATGAGATTCAATTGCAAGTTAATATGGATTTGTGCATGTAAGATACTTCATCTCTTTTGAAAACTCACAGAGGAATTGACATATGAACAACATAAAGTGGAATCAAAGGTGGGGCTTTATCCATGTGTCAAATATATCATGGTATCATGTGTCAAATGTGCCTCTGTGTTTGCTGTTACCCTACAGAATGTGGAAGCTTGTTTATTGAAGCTGAGTCTCCTTTCACTGATGGCTAAAGTACTGTAGTTTAGTTTCCAATTACCACAGGATAAAAACATGCCTATGGGTATTTACCATGGAATAGTTGACAAACAGTGGTACTTCCCCTTGTATTCTACAGTAAATTGTTTTTATACTTCATAGATAAGCAGAGGGCAGTGAAGGAAAACAAAATATATAACAATCGATAATCATCATCCAAAACTTCTTTCTATTGCTCAGTACATCTTGGCTTCTCAAAAAGTTCCACTCAGGCTTCTCTAAGGAAAGAATCCCAGGATGTCTAATACCAAACCACAGATGCAGCAACATTAGCCTTGTATACATGGCTTCCAGTGAAAATCTTTGAACCCTATTTCTCTATTAGGGACATCTATAGGGAGCTAGGAACAGTTCCCTGGCCTAAGTTAGAGTAGAACAACTCCTCATGTTGTTGCTGGCACTGCCAGTGTAAGTTCTTATATGTCAGCCAACAATTGTATCTACTGGAGCTCAGCTTCACAACGTCCCCTTCTGCCCATAACTAAGGAAGCCATTCTTTAATTCAAATAACTACCTGCTCCCCAAAAGGGCAATTCTTTCAATAGCTTCAGTGATTACAGTTGTTTCTTGATGTTTTTCTGAAGGCTCAGTAGTTGCAGAAAAAGCTGAAGTTGAAACAGAAGGCAGCTGTGAAAGAAAATAAATAAATTTCAATAGAATTTCCCCTGTATTCATAGAATAACATGGTGGTTTATTGAATAAGAGTTTTGGCCAAAATTTGATGTAAGCAAGCTGATATAAATTTTATACTGATTGTATTATATTTCATACAGCTATTCTGGATTCACACCAATAGCACTGAGATTGGAATTTTGTCATTTGTAAGTAATACTATAAACAAAAAATATATATAGATATGAAATTTTAAGTATATATCAAATGCTGGAAATCAGGTGTTTTCAGTTTCAGGATGAACTAGTCTAATTTGTTTTCATTAAACAAGCTACTGTTAGGGTTTCCCAACTGGCTGCTGGAGAGAGCATCCTCCCCATTTAAGTCTACCTGTGGCAGCAGATTGCAGGCTGGTAACAGTTCTGTCTAAAGGTCCACTGTAGTAAGCCTCTCTGAATCTTGTTCTCTTTGGTTTTCTGGCTTCTGGCCCTGTTTAGCTCTGCTTCTGGCTTCCAGGACCTCTACTTATCTTTGGTAATTTGGTCCCTGACTCCAGAACCCTGACTTGGCCTTTGGCTTGGACTCTGCCTCTGGATTTCCCCCTTGGATTTAGTAACTTTGTCTCACTCTAGAAACATGACTTGGCCTGTCACTTGGATTCTGCTGCTGGCTCCTGCCTTTCTCTAGAGGCCTAACCACTAGGCAAGACTACCTAGGACCTGGTCCTTACAGAGATGGCCACTTTGAATATCTTTTTATGCCCTTCAGTCTTTCTAGCACCCCTGCCACATGCCAGAACTTTTTAGTAACATCTTCCAGTATCAGTTTGTGTTGGCATCTCTGGAGGATATTCTCATTTTCTCTGAATCCCATTTGCCTGGTCATCAGATAGATCTGCCAGGACCACCTGTATACAAAATCAGAGGAGTGTGAATTTGACTGCACCACTGTGGAATTCCTGAGATACCTTTCAAGGATCCATTCTCAGTCCTTCTAGGCTAACAGCTGTGCTAGACTGAGCCCCTCCAACAGATGTGCAGAGAATCCAACAGTTTCTGGGTTTTGCAAGTTTCTACCACAGATTCAATTTCCCCCATAACAACACTCCTCAAAAAGGACGTCTGGGTCCAGTGGTCCCCAGATGCTCGATCCTCATATGACCACTTAAAGCATGTCTTTACCTCTGCACTAGTTTCTGTACATCCAGACCTGTTTCTTCCCTTTCACAATGGAGACAAGATGCTTCCAATTTCACTTTTCGAGCAATACTGTATCAGCACTGGTGGGTTAAGGAACCACTGCTTCCATGTGCTATTCCACTCCCAGAAGATGACCCTTACTAACATTAATTATGATATTTTTATAAGGAAATATTGGTCAATTAGGAGGTCATCACATAGCGGTGCCACCATTTGGAAGGAACCCTACACTCAGTACAGTTTCTGACTGACCACATGAATCCGAAGTATCTCTGTTCATTACGAAATCAGTGACAGGTTTGCTGGCCCTTCTTCTTTTCCAGATTCAGTTTTACAATTATTTAGAGACCAGGAACTTGCAATGGCAAGCTCAACATCCTACCTACAAAGGAGGAATATATAAGCCATACCATATAATGTATCCATGATCCTGAAGCCTACAAAGTTTGCATGTGATACAAAGAAAAAGGGCCTATTGGACTCTTTTTCAATCAAGCTCCTCTTCTGGCTAGATTTGCACCCAGCTTACTGAATTCAGGGCCTCAACCTGACCAGGATTTTAAACTTGAAGGAGGCATCATCTACCACCAGGGGCATATCTTGTGTTCCATAAGGGCAGCTGCTCCAGGATCTCTGGAATTTGTGCCAGAAATGCACGGCACAGAGACTTGGAGTTTCCCCCAGTGCCCTCCTTACTTATAAGTAATCAAACTTAGTTATGACATCCTAGTGGTGGGTGACTTTGGTGATGCCATAATTGAGAGACTCTTTGTGACCCATCAGATCATACATCATCTCCTGTGTAACTTCCTCTTGCACCAAATCAAGCCCTACCCACTGTGCATCAACCTTGGGCTACAATATCCCTGGCTTTCATCACTGACCTCCCTCCCTCCCTCCCAAGACTACACCTCAGGCCTAGTGGTGGTAGAATCACTAACCAATATAGCTCAGTTCATCCCCAGTTATGGTGTGCCTACTGCCTGAGAAACAGCCCAGCTCTTCCTGGCAAAGATTTTCTGGCTCCTTCTAGCATTGCTTCAAACTGAGGACCCCAATTTGTAGCTCATTTCTGGCAGTTCTTTTAAAGGTTATTCTACATACGGATGGAACTAGAGGGGGTTCAGTGGCATGGTCACACCCCCCTTTCCCACTTTGCCTGTGCACCACATGCACAATGAATTCTCTGCTGGGTGCTCTGCATGTGCTGCAAGCTCTATGAGGTTACCAGCTAGTCAGTAACTATCTCTCTCCTATCCAAGAAGTCTTAAATTTTCCCTGATGGCATACAGTGTAGATACCTTTGCTTCCAATCATTTTGTCTTTTCCTCCAGGATAGACACCAGCTTATATCTGATGCAAATAAAATGTTATCAATCTTCTGGGAGGAACCCAAATGCAGCAAATTCCATGCCAGTAATAACTGCTGGTCTAGTTTCTATTTATACCACTTAGGTTGTAGAAAACAAAACAAAAACAGACCGATATATTTACACAAACCCACACACACACACACACACACACACACACACAGAGCTTCCTGCTCCCTGGTTCAATCTGCAAATGAACTCCCAGGCAAACTCCCTGTATTAGGTTCTCTTATGTTAGCTGCTCCCTCTATTTGCAAGGGGTTGTATTTTATAATGCTGCCTAATGTGGGCCTGCCTAGCCCCACTTCTCAAATAGGTAGACCAGCCCCTCCTGAAGCAAAACATTCCACACAGAGCTGCAAGCAGGGCCTGCAAGTGTCCCTGATAATATAAATTGCATAAAGCCATCTTCTATTCATCTCCTTCACAGATATGAACCAAGCTGTATGCTCCCTGTGCTCATCTGGCCTCGAACATCTGGTCACGTGTCACTCTGGCCTGGATGTTCGGTGGTATTCATCTGTCCATCCCAGATGTTCCACTGAGTAGGGGTTTACCTCTGGTGTAGTCTTCCCCAATCTCACCTGCGACGACTTTGAATCTTGCTTCAGTGGAGGGTCCGACCACTGCGAGTCTCTAGATGGTGGGACATCTTTCTGGTGGTCTTCTGCGAGGCTCCACCTCCCCTCTACCCTGCCCTTACACCCAGCCTTGATGAGTCACAGATATCCTTCTGGCCAGATCCCCGACCATTGAGTCCCTGATTATGTTCACTGAGATAGTCTTCTCAGCCTACCCGATTCCCCCCACTAGATACTAGGGGTCTAAGTTTGGCTGTATATGTGGGGTGGATACCTTTAGGTTTCGTTGGACCCACTGTGGTCCTCCAGCGGACAACTGTCCCCACGTCATCCACTAGGTCATATCTATGCCTTCGAGGGTTGTGTTTCACAGCCTCTCATGCTGCTCTTGCCTCCCGTCTCCCACCTGGTATGCCTCTTCAGCTCTCCCAGTGCCTTCGACAGTCCCACCTGTTCTGGTGTCTCAAAATGTGCTGGCCTCTCCAGCTCCCTTGCTGTGGTCTCTGGCGTTGGGATCCTCCTGCTCCATTCTGCCCTCTCGTTTGGATTTCTGGTTTCTGGCTCCCGGCTTCTCATGTTGCAGCCAGCATCATTCTTCCTGCAATGTGCTCTGCCGTGTCCTCCCCTGCTGGAAGAAGCAGCTTCCAGCTCTTCTTGCCCCCACAGAGGCTTCGAGAAGACCTCTCCTGCCGGTGCCCCCGCTGGCATCAGACTGCCCCCCTTTGCTTTTCCGGCAACCTGTTTGATTTCCACCAGCCGGCAGTTGCGGCTGACGTCATTGGCTGGCTGCAACTGTATTAAGGCACGGCTAATGAGCTGCGCAGGTCCCTCCTCAGGCTCCAGCTTCACCGTGGGTCTCACTGTAGATAAATATTTCCCTTTTTCTTTTCTTTTACTTTCACTTCCCTCCAAGGGTTCCTGTCCCCAGGGTTCCCCCTGGCATTTTGGGGTCCTTCCTTCTGTTCCTCTCTGTGACACTCCCCTTAGAACCAAATTTGTGAAGACAAATTCTTTCAAACAGTTCATTTGATAAAAGGGAGTAAATACCAGTTCCCGATAGTGATGGTGTTCATGGCTTGACTGTCCATGCACTGGCATAGGGAACTGTCCTTTTTCTTCACAAAGAGGACAGATGCACCAGTTGGGGAAACAGGGGGTTGGATCTTTAGCCAAGGTCTTTTAGAGGTAGTCTTTTAAAGCTCCCATCTCTCTGTAAGACACACAGGGCATGTCTACATGTTCATTAATGCACCTTAGATACTACACATTTAGTTTAGTACTTCCATAATGAAGTACTAACTGAATGCACAGTAAATAGAGTTAATGCACAGTGACACTGGCACACTGTTACTATATGACAATTATTGCACATTAGTCTAATAGCACTGTAGGATATTAACATGGGTTTTAACTGCCACACTACTGTGAAATGTTATTGTTACACAGTAACCATCTTGTGTAACTGCACCCAGAGTATTGATGACCAAAGGGAACCACTACTCCTGGATGGAGGACAATGGGCAGTCATACATGGCCACACTTCTTTTGTCAAATACATCTGCAAAATCCCAGTACTCAGGGGTTACCTTCTGCAAGGATGCTTGCAAGACTGGCTGTTCTGGAATTGTTGGGTATGCAGGGTTTCACATGAGTGAATTCCAGTGTTGGCAGGGCAGTGGCCCTTAGTGGATCTCTGAGTTGTGAAGGGCAAGGCAGGAAATTCCTAGCACCATAAGGAAATGGGCAGACCAAATCAGTTAAAACTGGAAGAAGAGGTAATAGGCTGTTAAGTGAGGGGTGAGCTGTCAATGGACTTAGTTGCTGTGGGGTTGGCCCCGTGTGGCATGGGCACATGGAATGCTCTGGCAAACTCCAAGTCCATAAAATTGTCTGAGGCACCCAAAGCCACTAAAGCAACTTGCTGCACCTGGGCCATGGCTGGATGAGACAGCTGTAGCCTTAACAAAGGTGGACAGGGAGGGGACCCTATAGTGGCACTTACTCCCAGGGGGAAGGTAGCAAAATGGCTATGACATTGAGAAGTGTGTGTATTGCTTGGTCCAGATCCTTCTATTCTAGCTGAGCCCCACATGGTCCCAAATGGCAGGGTTCCCTTGTGTTTAGTAAGGCATGCAGCTCTAAAGTGACCAGGCTCACCATAGCACAGGCCTCTGCATTGTGGACAGGCCTGTGGATTACCACCTACACTTTTCTACTTCAAATGGGTGTTCTCACTTGCCCTTAACCTGTGTGGCTTCTTAACTGTTTCTCTCAGGGAGTAGGAATCATGACCTGGGGACCTCCTCTTGGGCCTCGTCTTCTCTAGTCTGTTTGGGGAGGTGGAGGTGATTGGTAGTGTCTGTGTTTAACTTGTGCTTATTTTGGACTGATTGCTTGAGAGGTTTTTTGCTTGCAGCTCTGTATAGAATGTTTTGCCTGAGGTGGGGCTAGTTTACCTATTTGAGGAGTGGGACTAGGCAGGCCCACATTAGGCAGTATTATAAAATACAACCCCTTGCAAAATAGAGGGAGCAGCAAGCCATGTACGTACAAGACAAAAACAGACAGACATACTTAAAAACACATGTACATAGGTTTTTAAGTATGTATGTCTGTTTTTGTTTTGTTTTCTGCCACCCAAGTATTGTCCAGGGAGCATAGGTGGTATAGATAGAAGCTGGATCAGTGGTTATTACTGGCGTGGAATTTGCTACATTTGTGTTCCTCCCAGAAGACTGATGATGATAAAATTCTCAAATAAAAGTTGGTGTCCATTCTAGAGGAAAAAGACAGAAGGATTGAAAGCAAAGGTATCTACAGTGTATGCTATTAGGGAAAAATTAAGACTTCTTGGATAAGAGAGAGGTAGTCACTGTGTTAGTTTGAAGCTGGTAAGAAGGCAGAGTAGATATGCATCTTTTAGACTAATTAAATAAGATCTATTTATCTATTGAGACAGACCACAAGCTTGGATAAGAGTCATGGTAAGGTAGCACAGGAGACCAAAGAGTAAAGACAACAAGTGGCAGCATATGGCTGTTAGAAGAAGGAGGATCCCCAGACATAAAGAAGTACAAATTGAAGTCAGCACCAGAACCAGAAGGAAATATGACTCTACATCCTGCTTGCCACCAAATAACTTGCCTAATCTGCATAACATGAACAGTTTCAAACAGGAGATTTTACCACACCTTCAACTCTCCTATGAAATATAAACTTTCATTTCTACCTAGGAGAACTTTTACAATATTTTCTCCTATGCCTGAAAGCTTGCAAATAAAGATTTTTTTTGCAAACATCTAGTTGGTCTAATAAAAATATCACTTCTACCACAAGTTCTGATTCCTTTTGCTTCGAGACCAATATGGCTATAATCTGGATACCTGGCACTTCTTTCATGTACTCTCCAGTGAAATACCTGGGGAAAAGGCAGAAGAAAAGATAGCATCAGGCAAAGAACAGAGGACCCAAAAGTCTAGAAGTGAAAGGTCCCAGCGTTGGAGACACCAAGACTATCTAAATTGATACTCTCACAGTGCCCAGCTGGCCTGTGACAGATGGGCAGGCCACCAAGGAGGCATACCAGGAAAGAACTTACAAGTGAATGTAAGAATTGGCCAGGAAAGTTAAGACAATTCGAATAGGTTCTATAGACCAAGGAAGCTGTTGGTCCACTGTTAAACAGCCAGGGTGAGCTCTAAGAAGATGCAAGGAAGGAGGAGCTGTTTCACAGCTGCTTTGCCTTCACAAAATTCACAAAAAAAAAGTAATCTGTAATTAGACAGCAAATAAGGATTATATGACTAAAGGGGACAAGTTGAGGGTTGAGATAACAAATCTGCAAGGGATCTGCAAATGTATTCTTGTCCAACTGCACTACAGGGGTAGGATCAAACCTTCCTATACAAATTCATTGTTCAATATATTAGTAAGACTACACAGTCAACCCTGACACAACCACAAGTTGCAACACTGTAGCCTGCCACAGGTAAAGCAGGGAGACTACAGCAGCCAATATCCTCAGTAATATAGCAGGTACACCTGTAATCAAACTGCTAATCCCCACCCCTGGTGACCATCTTGAGACCAGAAATCCTGCCCCTAACCCCTAACCTTTACCATTGGAAGGCCCACCCCCTGCCCAGGAAGTACTCCTTTTCGGAGGGGGGTTTGCAGCTTTTTAACCAGAAGTTCCACCCTGGCATGTGGTCCATGACATCAGAAGATCCACTGTTACACAAATTGCCAAGTGCTCAAGATCACAAGCAAGACTTTATAAAGGGGGATAAGACAAGGTGCCACGTTTATTGATCACGAGTTAGACATAGAAGTTTGGGCATACCATTCTTACAAACACACACACATCATCGTACACATCATTCCACACAGGCATACACATACACAGAACCACCATTTCATCCACACATGCACCAGATATAGTTACCAGCAATAGTTGCTCAGTATCAGCCCAGGATGACCAACCCAGGCTTATTGAGTAGATGATGATGATTTGAAGATAACAGCTGGAGCAGGGTAAACAGATGCATCTGTGCTCTGATGAAACAGCAGGAGTGTCCGCGTGTCCGACTGTGATAGTGCTCGTCCGGGCGTCCGCGGATATTGGTCTCATGCAATTTCCGGATGTAGCCCTGCTCCGGGTGCGCTCACGCCAGGTCCACCTGCCACGACTTTGATGTTCCTTGGTTCAGTGACGCGCGCACGTCCAGAAGCGGGACCACCCGTCGGGTCTAGTCCAGGGTCCCTGAGGGCTCCTTCCTCCCCTACACCGTCGCCTGGGCCTCCGTAGGTCAGTCCAAGCTGTCCAATGTTTTCCCCCCTCTGATGAGGTGAGGGACAACTCCTCAACGGAAACTCAAAGTTAACCCCCCCACCGGGGTCTGCCGGCCGTGGTCGAACCTTGCGGCCAAGGACCGCCAATGGCCGCTACCCACTACCGGCTGAGCCGGCGGGTGCTGGGGTGGGGAGCTCTCCCCAGCCTTCTCAATCCTGTCAATGCCTTCGGGGCCCTTCGCCCCTCGCGGCTTGCCCCTGCGGGGCCTTACCCTTGCCCCAGAACACTCTCGCTGGGCGCGGGTCTGCAGTCCTCTGCCGCTCCAAACTTCCGCCGTGGCTTCGCCTCCTCCCCGGCTCTTACGGGTCTCCTCTTCTCGGCGCCGCTTTAGTGCCCGCCAGCCCCCGCACCCACCTGGGGAAGGTAATTAGGCCTCCTGCCTCGAGGCGCCGCGGGGGGCTCGCAGTCCGAGCCGAACCCACTCGGCAACTGGGGCGTGCTCTCGCCCCAAGTTCGGCTGTGCTGCCGCTATCGCGCCCCGCGTCCTGCCGCTGCCGACACTTTCCAGGCATGCTCGGACCAGCCCTGCTAGTCCCAGGGCTGTCTGGGGCCGGGGCTCTTTCACAAGGACTGAAACAGACTCACCCAACTTGGCATTTTCAAAGTGTTCTTTTATAGGGATTGGCATCCTTTGTTTCAGTGCTTTGGGGTTTTTCCATACTCAGCTTCTGTTTTTGCGGTAGTTCCTCTTTTGTCTTCAGCTTATCTGAGCCTTGGAGTGTTTTTGCTGCCCGTCTGGCAGAATGGATGCATTTCTTCTCCCGGTTATCTTCTTTGTGTCCTAGGCCTAAAAGGGATTCTTCAGCCATTCATTAATTAGTTTACTGACTGGTAACTTACATTTGGCACCATGTTGCTTACATAAACAGTTAAATCTTCTTCTCCCATCTCTATACCATTCTCTCATCATTCACCCTTTTACGCTCACTCATACATAAAGGCTATACAGAGTTAATTCATTTACGTTGAGCAGAAGGATACACAATGGAGTTTTCAAGTTGCTTAGAGGACAAGACTAACATGGTTACAGTTCACTATTATTATACTATGTTAACATCAACTACATTAGTTTAGTTTAGTTCGTGCTACACCACCCCCTTGCCATGTTTGCCACTATCTTGATCCCAGAATCCTCTGCCCCCACTCGCATCATATGGTCTGTAACATCAGAAATCCCACCACCCTCACTGTCATGTTGGTCCCAGAATCTCTCACCCCCATTACAGCCTGTGACATCAGAAGTTCTACCCATCCTGCCCCAAAATCCACCTCCCACCACCATGTTGGCTTCCAAGTTGATCCTAGAATCCCTTGCCCCATCATATGGACCGTGTCATCAGAAAGTCCACACCTTGACTGTGAAACACTGCCCCTCATGCTGCATGACCTGCTGTAAGGCCCCAGAAGTTCCATGAAGCCATAAAGCACAGGTATAACCTATCAAGTAGCAAGGGGTTGCAACCTCTCTAATAACTTGCCCCATCACCCTCAACCAATTGAAAGGGTTTCGGGGCCACTGGACCTCCTACAGAATGGCACCAAACCAAATGGAACAAGACCTAGACTGGAAGTCCCAGGCTTGCCGCCTTTCCAAATCCTGTTGGGAAACTCTCCAAAGCAGGCCACATGTTTTCTGAGATGAGTCTAATGCAGGACAAACCAAATATGGATTCTTATGCTACAGAAGCCACAGACACTATTTCAGTATCTCAGCAGCAGTATAGATGAGATTTTGGTGGTTGAGACAGATTCCCGGACTCCCAAAAAAGGCCTGGAGACCATGGCAGAAGCAAATATGGATTCTTATACTACACCAGTAAGGCCCTTCATTCCTGCTTTACCATCAAGGCTTGCCAGACACCTGCCAAGAAAATGCTACCATAGCAATAGCTCTGAGGACTGAGAGATTCAGGAGAGTAGCCCCTTAGCCTAAGAGTTGCCAGAGATGCTTGAACCAGGGCAGGAGGCCCATGCTAGCATGCAGCAGTCCAGTGAACCTGATGCACAGACTCCCAGAGCAGATGCTGAGGATCCTGGATAGGAGGGGTGTCTTGTGCTGGACCCTGAGTGGAAAGAAGATGTCCCCAAGGGAACAGACATACTGGTAAATGCCTTCAAACATGGATGTGTGCCCTTAGGGGAGTTGGTGTAGGAGTTTGGGGGGACGGACCTTGATGGGGTTGGAATTAGCTAAAACTCCTGATATAGTGGCTAACTAGAGTTTTTCCTTTGAAATCCCTCTGTTGCTAGAAGAAGCCTGGCAATTGGGCATTGAAAGGGCAGTCTCTCACCTGGAAACAACTTTTTATTACATCAAAGGTGTGGCAGATGAGCAAGGTGGGCAGACTGCCCCTAGACAGGTGAGCAGGCCAATGTTGAGAGACATACACCTGTCACCATACATATTATGGTTACATTTTCTGTTTGATTGGACACTATCTTTACTCACTTGCCTTTTGGTCTTCATTACAGATGATCTATCTAGTGGGGAAACCACAAGCACCATATACAATTTTGGCACAGAAAGGGAAAAAATGATTTAAAAATGGAGGGGCCATCTGTGCACACGCACGCATGTATTATCTTTTCTATAAATCAAGCTTTTGAAATGCTGTGTGTGCTTTGAGCATGCGCTTTTTAAGCGGGAGGGGTTTTCTTTCAGACTTGTAGTATTTATATGAATTTAAGCTTAGTCATTCGTTTTCTGAAATTAAACTTTTGAAACTGTGTTTGTGTGGGGGGGGGTATTCATTTACTGAAATCAAGCTTTTGAAATGCTGGGTGTGCTTTGAGGATGTGCTCCTCCTCTTTTAATATATAGTCTGGGGTGTACAGTTGTGTGGTTTAATTTTGCTACAGGCTATTTATAGCATGGAATTTCTTTCAGACTTATAGCATTTATATGAAGTTAAGCTTTCTTTATATGAAAGTTAAGCTTTCATTTTTGTGGCCGACCCGAGGCCCCGCACGCCTGCCGGGGCCCTCACAGCCGCCCCCGGCCCGCCCGGCTCCAGGGCAGGTCAGCGGGACGAAGCTGGAATCGTGCCCGGGCTCCTGGAACTCCCGCCCGGCCTGGCCCTGCCAAGATCAGACCCCCAGTTGACAAGGCACTGGGGCACCGAACACGGACACCACTGCCCGGAGCAGCCTGGCACTTGAAGGGCTTAAGCATGCAGCAGACCCCCCTGCAGGTGAGAGCAGATCCAATCAGGCAGTCACATGACACATAGGGTATAAGACAGGGACAGGCAAAGGTCTGGCTCATGGGCTGGATCTGTCTGGCAGTGGAATCCATTTCTTAGTACCCCTGCCCGTGTATCTGGGGCCGGTCTCCATGGAGACCCCAGACACAGCTATGCTGTGACAGTGCAAAGCTGGAGTTGCCATGGAGGCCAGTCCCAGCCACACTGGCATGGCATGCAGCATGTGAAAGAAACTTGTCTGTTTGGAAATACTCACACCAAATCATGTGAAAGAGTAGAGAAGCTTGTCTCAATCCAGGCAAACCTTCAGTTTTTAGAAGTCCATGAAGATGATGAAAATGAAGGATAAGTATAAGCAGAAACTGCTAATACTGATAGCTCAGAATATTAGACTTGATTAGACAAAGTTTCATGTGGCAAAATTTGTATTCAGTGAGTCTTTGTTCCCCCCCACCTTTTCTTTTTCTCAGCTCTTTTTCTAAAAATGAGTGCTTTCTCTATCTACTTGACACTGTGGAGGAGACTAAGTCCAGAATCCATAATCACTTTTTTTGTTTTACTATAACATTGATAGTTTCTTCTATTTTCAACTTTAATATTTGCCTGCTTTTCATAAATTGGCAAAAACTAAGAGATGCTAGGTTCCTTTGAGTTCAGCAGCTCGTAGCTCCATTTGTAACAAAAATTAAAAACATTTTGAAGTAAATTTAATTAGTAAATTTGCAATTATTGTCTGAATAAACTATCTTTTTAAATTTAATAAGTATACCAAACATGATCATTTTATGAGCAAACCAAGTTATACATAATACATTTTATGTTCTTAAATACCAAAGTGAATTTAGATCTATAAAAGGGTGCTAAGAAAATACATATTGCATATATTTAATATTTTCCCCAAATTTCCATTTTTTCTTGAAAAAAAACCCTCGGAAAAAAACCCATTTTTTTCCTCATGGTTTCAAAATTTTCAGAAATGTTACATCTCTAATTAGTACTCTCTGAGTCCTACCCCACAGCCAGTTCCCCACCCACCTGTCTTGGAGTTAAGCCCACTATCCTCCAATTTTCTGTGAGGACATTGTGGTATACCAGATCAAAGGGCTTTTGGAAGTCAATGTCAACCTTCTCTCTCTTGTCCAGGTGGCGAGTTACCTGGTCGTAAAAGGAGATGAGGTTGGCGAGACAAGACCTGTCCCTGATGAAGCCATGCTGGCTGTCATTTAGAATCCTACCTTCTGCAAGCTTATTGCAGATAGACTCCTTGATGAATTTTTCTAAGATTTTCCCTAATATAGAAGTTAGGCTATCTGGCCTATAGTTACCCGAGTCCTCCTTCCTCCCCTTCTTGTAGATGGGCACAACATTGGCCCTCTTCCAGTCCTCAGTGACCTTTCCAGAGCACGAGTTGTGGAAAAGTTTCGTCAGGGGTTCAGCCAGCTCCTTCAGCACTCTTGGATAAAGTTCATCTGGTCCTGCTGACTTTTTTATGTCTAATGTTTTTAATTGATCACACACCAGTTCTATGGCAATAGTTGGAAGGTGGTAATTCCTACCCTGCTCATTCTGTACCCTACCTGGCATGATTTTCCCCTTTGCCTGGTGAAATACCAAGGCAAAGTAGTCATTCAGGAGTTCAGTGTTCTCTTGAGTGCCGGTAACCAGCTGTCCTGAGTTGTTGAGCAATGGCCCCACTCTCCCATTTGTTTTCCTCTTGTTCTCTACATACCTAAAGGACTTCTTGTTGTCCTCGATTCCCATTGCTACTTTAAGTTCAGTTGCCACTTTACCCTTTCTAATCTGTTCCCTAAAAGTGTGGGCTGTTGTTGTATAGTCCTCCTTGGTGCCTGCCCTGAGCTTCCATTGTTTATAAGCCTCTTTCTTCTTTCTTAAGAGGACCATATTTTCCTTGTTTAGCCAAAAGGGCTTCCCAGCCAATCTGCTACCTTTTCTCCACATGGGAATGGACTTCCTTTGTGTGCTTGACCCAGATTGTTTCAAGCTGTTCTTCTTTGGAGCTGATGTCAGCCTCCAGGGAGGTGTACTGCTCTTTAATGTAGAGAGCAACACCTCCATCATTCTTTCCTACACCGTCCCTTCTATGCAGGGCGTAGCCCTGTATGGCTATGCTCCAATAATGTCAGGAGTCCCACCAAGTCACCGTGATCCCTACTAGGTCGTACTGCCCGCTGGAGAATCAGAGGGCTAGCTCCTCCTGCTTGTTCCCCATGTTCCTGGCACTACTGTACAGGCACCTGAGTCCTTCTATTGAGACCCTTGGCTTCCTGTCATGCTGAAGGATAACTATTCCCTCAGCTCCTGCAAAGGTGGGTCTCCTAGTATCCCTGTGTCTGTGGAACTTCCTTGTATGTCTGTCCCCAACATTAGACTGGTCTCAGACAACGTAGCATATTTTGGAGGGTTTCCCAATAGGATTTGGAAAAGAGGTAGACCAGCGGCTTCCAGTCTAGGTCCCACCCCTATACTTGCTCCAGGTGGTTTGGTGCCATTCTCAGGGAGTTCCGATGGGAATGAAGCCCCTGATGATTGGTCAAGGGTGATGGAGGAAGTTGTTGGAAGGGTCATGGCCTCTTGCTACTTGATAGATCATGTCTGTGCCTCATGGCCTAAGAGGCCAGAATTTCTGGGGCCCCTGGGTGGGCAATATAGCATGAGAGATGGTGTTTCCCAGTCAAGGTGTGAACCTTCTGATGTCCCAGTCCATAGAATCATAGAATCATAGAAAATTAGGATTGGAAGGGACCTCAGGAGGTCATCTGGTCCAAACCCCTGCTCAAGGCAGGGCCATCCCCAACTACATCATCCCAGCTAAAGCTTTGTCTAACTGGATCTTAAAAACCTCCAAGGAAGAAGATTCAATTACCTCTCTGGGTAACCTATGTGGCAGAATGCCACCTCTGTCTTTTCCCAAAAGTCTGCTGACAATTTGGTTACCATGGTCACTGCAAAGCGGCAGACTCCTCTGCCCTCTCTCTTCAGGTAACCCTGAGTTATAACCTGAGCTGGATACATTCCTGAGGGAGTGGGGGAAACCTGCTCCCTCTGCCTACATGACTGGTATCACACACCTGGGTGGGGGGCTAAGGACCCTGCCAGTCTACCTGGCAACCAGTGATGCATTTCAAATTGGTTGGCTGGCACCTAACAGTTGCTGGCCTTCATTGGATCAGGTAAATGAGGTCATAAGGTCTATATAAGTTAAGGACTGCCCAGGAGGAGGAGAAGTAGCCATTATGAAAACTCACAGAGAGAAGCTGGACCATCTGAAGCTCACTCTCTCTCTTGAAACTCATAATCAGTGAACTGTTTGCCTCCAGAGGGAATCTCCACCTGCCTCTGGATGATACCTGTGAGTAAGCTACCCGAAATCTAACTAGATATATAGCTTGCAGTAACTCAGATGCGTGATCAAAGGCTACTCCAGCCAGCCTGTTTGCTCTATGGGATTTCTCTGATACGGCTCTACCCTGTACCCTATTCCAAACCTACTTCTTGTAACCACTAAAGTTCTCCTTTGTACCTAGCATGGGAGACTCATTGGGAGAGGGTCTAAATTATGCCTTTGGGTCCTCTTGGTTTGGCTGACTAAGGGAGAACACTATTTGTGCTCCAGACTAAGAGAAGCACATCAAGCTCTTGTAGGGGGTAAGGGCTAATAGGCCTGTTTCCCAGAGGGCACAGGTCCAGGATCAGTCCAGACTCCGGTTGGTGGCAACATTACCCCCAGGCTAGTGGGTGTGCTCAAGGAAGGGGGTTGGCCAGACTTCAGGCTCCCCCATGGAGGCTCTCAAAGCCTGGAAGGTGGTTGGGCACAGTGAGGTGGGTAGCTCAGTGCAGAAGCACCCCCTACTGGCCCGCCACAACCTGTTCCGGTGTTTTCCTATCCTTCGACTGAGAAAATTCTTCCTAATATCTAATCTAAACTTACCTTACTGCAGCTTGAGACCGTTGCTCTTTGTTCTGTCATCTGCCACCAGTGAAAACAGTCTAGCTCCATCCTATTTTGAATGCCCCTTCAGGTAGTTGAAGGATGCTATCAATTCCCCTCTCAGTCTCCTCTTCTGTAGACTAAATAAGCCCAGTTTCCTCAGCCTCTCCTCATAAGTCATGTGCCCCAGTCACCTCACCATTTTTGTTGTCCTCTGAAGGACTCTCTCCAGTTTGTCCACATCCTTTCTGTAGTACGGGGGTGGAGAACTGAACACAGTACTCCAGACATGCTCTCACCAGTGCTGAATAGAGGGGAATAATCACTTCCTTGGACCTACTGGCAACACACCTACCAATGCAGCCCAGAATGTTGTTAGTCTTCTTGGCAATGAGGGCATACTGCTGGCTCAGATTCAGCTTATTGTCCACTGTAACCCTCAGGTACATTTCTGCAGAGCTGTTGCCCAAACAGTCAGACCCCAGCCTGTACTGGTGCATGGGATTGTTCTGTCCTAAGTGCAGGAATTTGCCCCTGTCATTGTTGAATCTCATGAGATTTTTTTGGTCCAATTTTCCAATTTGTCTAGGTCACTCTGAATCCGAGCCCAACCCTCCAATGTATCTACTACCCCCAGCTCGGTGTCATCTGCAAATTTCCACGTTGTTGATGAAGATATTGAACAAAACCAGCCCCAGGACTGTCTCCTGGTGCACTCCATTTGATAGAGGCTGCCAACTGGCATTGAGCCATTGATTATTACCCTCTGAGCCTGCTGCTCCAGCCAGTTTTCTATCCACCTTATAGTCCATTCATACAACCCATACTTCCTTAGCTTACCTGCGAGAATGTTTGAGACTGTATAAGAAGCCTTGATAAAATCAAGGTATATCATATTCACTGATCTCCCCGCATTCACAGAGACAGTCATTTCATTGTAGAAGGCAATCAGGTTGGTCAGACATTACTTGTCCCCCGTGAGTGGATGCAGGTGTTGCCATAGATGTAGTCTTTCTGAACTTCAGCAAAGCCTTTGACACCGTTTCCCACCCCATCCTCATTAAAAAATTGGGCGGCTGTGGCATTGATGCCTACACAGTCAGATGGATTGCATATTGGCTGAAGGGTTGTACTCAGAGGGTGGTAGTGGATGGGTCATATTCAACATGGGGAAAAGTGGGCAGCGGAGTCCCCCAGGGCTCGGTCCTTGGGCCCGCGCTGTTCAATTTCTTTATCAGCGATTTGGACAATGGGGTGAAAAGCAACCTGTTTAAATTCGCTGATGATACCAAAATTTGGGGTGAGGTGAGCACGCTAGTAGGGAAGGAAAGACTGCAGCAAGACCTGGATAGGTTATAGGGGTGGGCTAGCAAAAGCACTTGGGCAGTAGTAACCAACAGCACACTTATAAGATAGGAAACTCCCTTCTTGAGAGCACGGAGGCAGAAAGGGATCTTGGAGTCATTATTGACTCCAAGATGAACATGGGCCGACAATGTGAGGTCACGGTTGGCAGGGCGAACCAGACCTTGTCATGCATCCACAGGCACATCTCTAGCAGGGACAAGTAGGTGATTCTCCCCCTCTATGCAACACTGGTCAGGCCACAGCTGGAGTACTGTGTCCAGTTCTGTGTGCCCCACTTCAGGAGGGATCTGGACAACATTGAAGGGGTCCAGAGGAGGGCCATCCGCATGATCTGGGGACAACAGGGCAGACCCTACAATGAGAGACTGTGGGACCTGAACAGGTTCAGCTTTCACAAGCGAAGACTGAGGGGGAACCTGGTGACCATCTGTAAACTCACTGGGGGGACCAGAAGGGTTTGGGAGAGACCTTGTTTCCCCTAGCGCCCCCTGGCATAACAAGGAATAACGGACACAAGTTGTTGGAGGGTAGGTTTAAATTAGACATCCATAAGAACTACTTCACAGTTAGGGCGGCTAGGAGCTGGAACCAACTTCCAAGGGAAGTGGGGCTGGCTCCTACTCTGGGGGTCTTTAAGAGGAGGCTTGATGCCTACCTAGCTAGGATAATTTGAGCCCAGTTTTTTCTCCTGCCCAGGCATGGGGTTGGACTTAAAGATCTACAAGGTCCCTCCTGACCCTACTTCTATGATTCTATGATTCTTTGAGTCCATGCTGACTGTTCCTAATCACCTTCTTCTCCTCCTCCAAGTGCTACAAGATGGATTCCTTGAGGATCTACTCCATGATTTTTCCAGGGACTGAGGTGAGGCTGACTGGTCTGTAGTTCCCTGGATCCTCCTCTCCCCCTTTCTAAGATATGGGCACTATATTTGCCCTTTTCCAATCATCCAGGACCTCTCCAGATCACCATGGCCAGTGGCATTGCAATCACATCAGCCAACTCCCTCAGCACACTTGGGTGCATCCCATACAGCCCCATGGACTTCTATATGTCCAGGTTTTCTAAATAGTCCCTAACCTGTTGTTTTGCCACTATTGGCTGCTCATCTCTTCCCCAAACTGTGCTGCCCGGTGCAGTAGTCTGGGAGCTGACGTTCCCTGTGAAGACTGAGGTGAAGAACACATTGAACACTTAGGCCTTTTCTCCATCCTCTGTCACAAGTTTGCATTGCACATTCAGTAAGCTTTCCCTCATCCTCCTCTTGCTACTGACATACTTGTAGAAAACCTTCTTGTTACCCTTCATATTCCTTGCTAGCTGCAACTCCAATTGTGCTTTGGCCCTCGTGATATCATCCATGTATGCCCAAGCAATGCTCTTATATTCTTCCCAGTTATTTGTCCATGTTTCCACTTCTCATAAGCTTCCTTTTTGTGATTTAGTTTACTGATGAGGTCCCTGGTCTTCTGCTGTACTTGATAGTCTTCCTGCACATTGGGATGGTTTGTTTCTGCATTGTCAGTAAAGTACAGCCAGCTCTCCTGGGCTCCCCTCCCACTCAGTCTTGCTTCCCAGGGGATCCTGCCTATGAGTTCCCTAAGCAAGTCAAAGTCTGCTTTTCTGAAGCCCAGGGTCCTTACTCTCCTGCTCTCCACCTTTCCTTTCATCAGGATCCTAAACACTATCATCTCGTGGTTGCTCCTGCCCAAGCTGTTATCCACTACTACATTCCCCACCAAGTCTTCCCTGTTTGTGAGCAGCAGGTCAAGAAAAGCATGGCCCTTAGTTGGCCGCTTCAGCACTTGCACCAGGAAGTTGTCATGAACACTCTCCAAAAACTTCCTGGATTGCCTGTGCACCGCTATATTGTTCTTTCAGCAGATATCAGGGTGACTGGAATCCCCCATGAGAATCAGGGCCTGTGATTGGGACACTTCTGCTAGCTGTTTGAAGAAAGCCTCATCCACCATTTCCTCCTGTTCTGGTGATCTATATCAGACCCCCCCACCACAACATTACCCTTGGTTCTCTTCCCTCTAACCTTAACCCAGAAACTTTCAACAGGCCTATCTCCAGTTTCAGAGTGAAGCTCTGAGCAACCATATGGCAGTTTTACATATAGTGTTACTCCTCCTCTTCTTAATAAACTTAAAGTGCAACTCTTTTGCTTTTCTTAGTAAGGAGGGTTTAAAGCCCTCCTCACTAGGTTAGCAAGCCTGTCTGCAAAGACACTCTTTCCTCTCTTTGTCAAGTGGATCCCACCTCTTCACAGCATTCATTCTTCTTGGAAAACATCCCATGATCAAAGAATCCAAAGCCCTGCTGGCAACATCGCCTGTGCAGGCAGGTGTTGATCTTCAGGATGCACCTGCTCCTGCTTGGGCCATTTCTCTTGACCAGAAGGATAGATGAGAACACGACCTGAGCCCCAGACTCCATCACCCTTGCACCCAGAGCCCTGTAGTCACTTTTGATATACTCAGGGTCTCCCCTGAAAGTATCATTGGCGCCTACATGGATGAGCAGCATGGGGTAGTAGTAAGAGGGCTGGATGAGTCTCAGTAATCCCTCCATGACATCTCTGATCCATGCTCCAGGCAAGCAGCAGGCTTCCCAATACAACAGATCAGGTCAGAAGATGGGTCCCTCCGTCCCCTGCACAAGGGAGTCTCCAACCACCACCACTGATCGCTTCTTCTTGGTAGCAATTGTCTCAGTCCATCCCATCTTGGTGAGTTGTGGTCTGTCTTCCTCCACCAATGGAATGTGCTGCTCCCTCTGTGCTGCTAGGGCTGTATATCTGTTCTCTAGACAAACCACTGCAGGTGGAGGTGAAGATCTCTGCATGCTGCCAGAAGTCACAAGCTGCCAGATTCCACCGTCTTGGGTGTCCATGTCCTCTCACTGTAGTACCCTCATGCCCCAGCCATCCCCAGTCACCACGTACACATGCATTTCGCTGTAGGATATAGTAAATCACTCCGGTGTAAGATAGTACCTGTCCTGGATAATACTATCCTACAGCAGGATTAATTAATTTACTGCACCATAATAGGGGTGCACATGTAGACAGTGACACTTTACTGCAGAGCTAATTAGTCAACCCTGCAGTAAGATGTAAATGCACCCAGTGGGCACGTCTATACAAGATGCTAACTGCACAGTAGCCAAATAATACTGTACAGTAGCACATCACAGTACCAACGGTGCTAACATGCTACTACTGTACAGTATTATTAAGCTACTGCACAGTAGCATCACTTAAAAGGTGTTCACTGGCCCTACTGTGCAGTGGCTATGGTTACTGCACATTTATTTAGTATGTGATTATACAAGTATCTATCAAATAGAGAAAGGCAATATCAAGCTTGCTCTCTGCTTCTTGGTCCTATATATCTGCATCTCTTGACTGAATAATGTCTAAGCTGTGGCCTAATCATAGTACACTGTACTGGGCAGTACATCCAAAACATCTCTGGGTGAGGAGGGCCTAGAATCTGGGTCTTCTGCTTCCCGAGCAGGTGTCATTACCACTAGGCTACTGGGATAAAATATGGAGGTCTCTCCTTGTTATGATGTTCTGGCTACAATTTTAGGCTCACCCAGGTACACATGTACAGAACTGCATACCTGCCCAGCTAGAATGCATATTACTAAGCATGCTCAGTAGTTGGGTGGAAGTTTGCGCATCCATATTGCACATGGAATAGGATCACTAACTGTACATAAGTGCCCAAAACAGGTAGTTATGCAGCTCTGTAACAGTCATCAATGTGAGTAAAGCAAAAAAGGATTCTGTCCTATGTATATAAAGTGAAATACATCGCCTTCTTGATTCTGGCCATCTACATTAGAATCTTGCCAGAACCTATATATTAGATATATAGTAGGTAAAACAGGATTTAGACCTTTGTCTTATCTCTCTCATACCTTTTTCTTACAAGTTTCTGCTAAGTTCCACTTGACTCAAGCTTCCCACTTCTGGGCTGGGGAGGACAGACAACCCTGAAGCATTCCCTGTGTCTCTCCCTTTTGTCACAGATTTCATAGACATTATGGCTGGAAGAGACCTCATAAGATCACTGGATCCAGCCCTCTGCCCAAGGGGTAGGAAGTCAGCTACGGTCAAAGGACCCCAGCAAGATAGGCAACCAAATATTTCTTGAAAGTGTCCAGAGTAGGTGCTTGCACTACCTCTGGGGGGAGTCTATTCCAGGCCTTCGGAGCTTGGACAGTAAAGAAGTTTTTCCTTATGTTCAGCCTAAAATGGTCTTTCAGGAGTTTGTGACCATTGGACCTTGTCTTCCCTCGGGGTGCTCTGGTGAACAGGCATTCCCCCAGACCCTAATGCACACTCCTGGGGTACTTACAGGCTGCCACCAAGTCACCTCTGAGCCTGCACTTCTCCAGGCTGAAGAATCCCATGGCTCTCAGCCTCTCTTCATCAGGTCTGTTCTCTTGCTCTCTGATCATGCATGTAGCTCTCCTCCAGACTCTTTCAAGCTTCTCCACATCCTTTCTGAATTGTGGAGCCCAGAATTGTACACAGTACTCCAGCTGTGGCCTCATCAAGGCCGAGTACAGTGGAAGGATGACATCCTGGGTCTTGCTTGAGATGCATCAGTAGATGCAAGCCAGAGTTTTGTTCATTTTGCTGGCTGCAGTATCGGATTGGTAGCTCATGTTCATCTTGTGGTCATTCATAACCCCCAAGTCTCTTTCAGCTGTGGTGCTAGTGAGAGTAGCACTGCTGAGCCTATAAGTGTGATGCAGGTTTTTTCCCCCCCAAAGGTGGAGTACCTTGCATTTCTCTGTACTGAATGTCATCAGGTTTTCATCCACCCACCTTGCAAGTCTATCGAGTTCAGCCTGGATCAACAGCCAATCCTCAAGTGTGAAAACACTTCCCCAAACTTTGGTGTTGTTAGCAAACTTAGCCAGTTTGCTTCTGACGCCAGAGTCCAGATTATTTATAAAGATATTGTGAGAGAGAGAAGGAGCCAGCAGGCTCTAAAGCTCCCAGGCTAAGCAGAGGGTCAGCGGCCCCAGGTCTGCAGTGCCAAGGAGACCGACAGAAATTCCCCTTACCCAGGTGTGTTGGGAAGGGAGGGGCCGATATTTCCCCCACTGGTATAAAGAAGAGGCCAGGACTGGAAAGTGGCAGCAACGCAGAACCAGAAAGAGGAGGAGGAGGAGGTGGAGCACACCGGTGCACACTGCAGGGAATGCTGAAAGTAACATTGAGTGCTGGTAGGAGCCTCTGGCAGACAGCAAAACCCCAGCGGGGTTTTGGAACCCAGTTTACTGGCCCCTGCGGGGAGTAGAATTGTTTGTTTACTGGCTGGGAGCTGGCTGAGCCCGGCAGGAGAAGGGTACCATAATAACCCTAATAGAGGGGCACTACTGACTTTGGGGTACCGTAGTCCCTGTAATAGGGGCACAGTCCAATAGTGAACATAAGCGGTTAAAAAGGAATCTCGTCAAGCCCTATAAGGGGGCTCTCTGAGAGCCAACAAAGGGGTGCTTGACCCCTCGAAGGTCAAGTTTGACTTGGAAGGTGGCTGCAGACAGACAGAGCAGCTACACAGATCAGGGGAGCCTTCTTGGTTGTCGTGTTTGTTTTGATTGACCTTTCTTTTGTGGATTATCTAGGAGGAACTGAGGATACGTGGCCGGACCAGCTGGTTGGCCTCCACCCGGTGGAATGGGTGAAGGTGTAGGGGTGGCGGAGCCCTCAGAAACTCGGGACCTCGCAAGACGCCGGGGAGACTCATAATTGGACTACACACGAAGGCATCTGAACCAACTCCATTAATATCAAGTTGTGGCAGACAAAGCGTATGCGTGTGAGACCCTAATTATAGCTGATGACACCCTAGGCAAGTAGCAGGCAGTGCCTGTTAGGTCCACAGGGGATCCCCGACAGACATTAAAGAGTACAGGTCTGAGAACGGAGCCTTGGGGGAGTGCCATCACCGAGTGCTGTGTTGATTCTGTTCCATCAACTACCACTCTCTGGGCCTGACCTCAGAGCCAGTTCCCTAGGCATCGGACTGTAGGGTAGTTGAGGCTGCAGTTGACCAATTTTTCCATGAGGACATCATGGGACACCAGGTCAAGGGCTTTTTGAAAGTCCAAATATATGATACCTCTCACACTATTCCTCCTCTGAGCAGTTGCAACCTGCTTCTCCCCTTCTTCCTGTCTAGGAAGAAGCCTTGAAGAATTTAGCATCCCTTGACTCCTAGCCTTGTGCCCAGGGCAATAAAAATAAAAGCTAAGTAATAAATCAACTCATTACAATGGAAGTTAGATCAGCTCATAAGTGATTAGTGACAATCTTTTTTCCGATGCCTGAAGAAGGGTGTTTGTGCCTGAAAGCTTGCAATTTTTTGTTGTTGTTGTTGCAAAAATGTAGTCTAATAAAAGATATCATCTCTACCATGAGTCCTGGTGACTATGATTGCATTGGGTAAACACTGAAAACATAGTTTTCCCTATTGCTGAAATCAAGGTATCTCAAGAAAACACGTGGAAAAATAACCCTGAGAAGGACAATTTAAGAAGTATTAAGACACACCTGCATCCACTGTTTAAGATCTTGAACTAAAGCAGTTCCTGATCTGTGTTTAGGGAATAGAAATCATCTAGCTAATGAGGCCCTTGGATTAATCTTTTTCTAGTTCAGTACTCTAACATACCCTTTGATGACTCTCAGAAGTCTCCTGCCTCCTACAAAGGATTGCTTTTTGCAGTACATCATTTTCAAGCTGCATAGCTTCAATAATAGAAGAAGCAGAATGTTCACGGTTCTTCTTCTGGCACACATTCTTTTGAGTTGCTGACAATGGCCCATCCAGTTGACTTAATGGCCCTGAGAACAAAAAGAAGCATATAATATTTGCTGATCTCCTGATTCAAATATGGAACACTATAAAAAAAAACAACCCTGTGGCTGAAATATGTGATTTAATGACTAACAATGGACTGAAGCACTGCCTTGCAACCAAGGCCAAGTAACAGACAACATGTGTTTAGCACTGTTTTTATATTACAATTCCAGGTTTTATTCACCCTGCACTACTGATGAAATAAAGGCATTGTAAGAGAGTGAAAGCTAACTAATTGAGAAGCCAGGGATTTTTTGTTCAAAACTCTTTTTTTGTCTTTTTTCACAATTATTTCATGAAGATACCTAATAAACATTTAATCAATAGGAAGACTAAGGGTTCTGGCAAATGTTACATTTGCAGCATGATAAATGTCTTTTTAATAACTGAAATTATGCAAGAAATCTTCCACTGCCCAAAAAAGAATATCTCTGCTTTGCAACTAATCACAGTCACCCAAAGTTATTGTCTGGATTATAGAGAACTACCATTTATTGAGTTATTCTGAAGATCTAATAGTTGATTTAGAGATGCTGCATTCCTGTCAGCACCTTTACACCACAGAGAATACGTCTTCTTAAAGAAAAAGGGTAAACACAGGAAAGGAGGAACATAGAAAGGGAAAGGAAGAAATTTTCATCCAATAGGGAAAGGGGGACAGGTGGCATGTAGAGACAATGGGCTTCCTCCTATTCCCACTGGAGTCAATGAAAGTTTGAGGTTGGCTGACATAGAGAAATAGGCACCAGCAAAGAAAAATATCACCCTCAGGATATTAGGGACGTAAGTTTACAGTAGAGACACCTTCTGAACCAAGGCAGGGAAGAAGAGTGGAAACTGAATGCATGAATGACGTGTACTCCCGGAGGCTGTGGGGGCATGGCAGCAGCTATGTCAGCAGCAGGGGTGTGGCAGTGGCAAGCAGGGACCACCCACAGGTGGCTGCACTGACATCAGCAGCAAGGGCAGGCTGAGTGGGGACTGCCCGCAGGCGGCGATGGCAGTGTTGGCAGCGAGGGGGAGGGTGTTACCCATCAGCTCTGTGTTCTTGGAGAACCCTGGCATAGGATGCAGCATGTCTGACTCACAAAGAACTCTGCCCCTCCCCACCTCTGCCTGAACAAGAACTGATTAGAGGAAGGACTTACAAAAGACAAGGAAGATGCAGTGGGAGACACACCTAAACCCCTCCAGACAAAGTTGATAGGAGTGAAACTCCCCTGGTCTCATTTGCATCAGAGACAGAACCAGATGACAATTCATTTAAATGGGAGATGGGACAGGCATGCACCTTCATTAGCATTGAGGTTGGAGAACAGAGATTCCAAGGCAAGGACCGCACTGAATTCTGGGATCAGAAAAGCAGGGGAGCCCTGCATGATGGGGAATCCTTGCTCCAAATGCTAATCAACCCACATTTACACACAGCTCAGCATTTATCAGACCAATTCTAGTAATGACTCCTCTGCTGGTATCCAAAACACTGAATCTGCCTTTCTGTATTGTGACCTCCCTCAGGGTATTGCCACCCATAGCCAGGAGTGATCAATTCCTATTATCCACCATATGAGCCATTGTTTACCCATAAACAAACCTATTGTTCTCCCTTGAGCCATTGTTAGTTCTCTCCAAAACCCCTATCCAAACCTCAAGTTTCTGTACTGGTGCTTGGATCCAAAAGCTGCACTAGTTCCACTCCTTTTCTGCCTGTAATTTATCCATTGATCATGTTCAGAACTCTGCCCATCTGCAAGCTCTAACAAACACCTGGGAACATCAACTGGTTCAAGCTTCACTGAGTGGTGAGACCCCAACTCTCTCTCTCTCTCTCTCTGACTCCAGGAACCTGACTTTTATTCTCTTACTGCAGGCACAGATTTCTAAACCTGACTTTTGCTTTCTCATTCCAGAAACAGCTTTCTAAACCGGACTTCTACTGATCTTTCTCTCTCTCTCTCTCTCTCTCTCTCTAACTCCAGGAACCTGACTTTTATTCTCTTACTCCAGACACAGCTTTCTAAACCTGACTTCCACCAATCAAACTCGAGCTAGAGTTCCCCCAAAAGCTAACTGTAACTAGGTAATATTGTAACTGCTTATTTATCTCTCTTGTATGGCTGTTATTACTGGTATCATCATAAGTTCATACACCTGGCAATAAATAACTTTTGTGGTCAAGCTGGTTGCTTCACTCTCTCTGAACCTCACTTACTCTTTCTTCCCCTTGAATTCACCATTTGCTCTGCAGCAGTGCTTCTTTTACCTAAGCCAAAGATCCCTGTAAAGCCCAATACTACAGTGGGGTTTGCTCATCAAGGGGGTTTGTCCCAGCTACCAGTGGAGGGTTCGGGATTGAGAGTATGGTCGGGGGTAGAAAGGTAAGAAAGGTTTATTGACCTAACAAAAACACAACTACGTGAAGTATACTAAGACAGATAATGACAGACAATAATAATTTGCATCAGCAACTTATCGGCAGTCCCCTCTGATGCCTGATGTATGACAAGTTTCTTTTTCCACAAAGCTCAGCAAAGTCAGGCATCCCCAATTAGCACTGTCCGAGAGGTACCGCAAAGGACCCTGGTATTCAGTCCTTGGTGTCCTTGAGATCCACGGACCCACTGATCCAGGTCAACAGCTAATTACTTGTTTCTTTCATAGAGCTGTAATTTCTTTCTAAATGATTTCCAGATGTGCCAGCCAATTTATAACTTCTGAGCTATGTTGATAACTTACAGCCATTCAGATTATTTTTACTTTAACTGTCCTTAGGACTGACCAATAACAGTATAAGCCTTTCATTCTTTTGATAAGGTTAATTTTAACTACGCCACAGGGCCTCACTACTTCAAGGCTTTGCTAAATTTACTAGGCCTCATTACTACATACAAGGCCTCACTACATCTTAGACTTTAATTAGGCTCCTAGCAACAACATATAGCTTAACAGCTGAACAAATGACAGAAAAACACTTGGTTTAATCTTCATAAAGCCTTCAGCAAGCACCTTTATCACACAGACATAATTTTCAGCTGTCATGGGGTTACTACTAGGACCATTGTGATGTGCTGACATTTGAGGTGCATGAGGGTATCAGCTGAAAGTACTGATTGGACCCAGCCTGTTCAGACGTACTCTGTTAGCGTGTGTGTATTTGTGTCTAACTGCATTTATTATATTGTCCTGCTGAAATAAGGGATGAACTGAGTTTGAGGGTGTCAGCCTATCAATGCTGAATAGTCCAGCCTGACTCAGATGTGCTCTGTTAACCTACGTGCTTGTGTCTGACTGCATTTTATTGTTGCCCTGAGTTCAAGGAATATGAGGATGTTAGCCTGTCCTGTTGATCTGTGTGTTTATGTATGTACATATGTTTGACTGATTTGGTGGTTGGAGGAACCCAGCCCCATTGAAATTGAGTCCTGCAAGATAGCTTCATTGGGGGTGAGGACTTGCAGAAGAGAGAGGTACAGCTCCAAACAGAAACACAAGTAACAGAAGCAGCACATTGACAAAATTACAGAGACCCCAGAAACATACAGCAGAGCCCACGCAGGCAACCCAGGCTCGACCGCAGCTACTGGCCCCGCTCTCCCCAAGACAAAGCGTAAGGTGTTTGTTGTGGGAGACTCCATCCTGCGGGGCACTGAGGGGGCAATCTGCCGCCCCAACCCCTTAGCCCGGGAAGTCTGCTGCTTCCCGGGGGCCCGCATCCGAGACATTGCGGAGAGGATCCCGCAGCTCCTCCGGCCCACAGACCACTACCCCATGCTCCTTATTCATGTGGGCACCAATGACACGGCTCGGAGCACCCCCAGCCAGGTCATGAGGCGCTACAGGGAGTTGGGAGCGGGGCTTAGGGGTCTGGGAGCTCAGGTGGTGTTTTCGTCGATCCTCCCAGTCTCGGGGTATGGGCTGAGGAGGGAGAGGAGGATCCACGTGGTGAACCAAAGACTGCGGCGCTGGTGTTATTGGGAAGGCTTTGGCTTCCATGACCACAGCCCGCTCTTTGGCGAGAGAGGCAGCGAGCTGCTGGGAAGAGATGGCCTCCACCTCTCTCCCCTGGGGAGGAGGCTCTTCTCAGCCAGGCTGGCTGACCTGCTCCACCGGGCTTTAAACTAAGCCCACTGGGGGATGGGGGGACTACTGCCCCTGCTGGCCCGCTGAACGGCCCTTGCAAAGCCAGTGGACCAAGGCACTTAAGGGGGCACTTAAGGGAGCCCACCCCTGCCCCAGCCCTGGCACAATCTGTGGGCAAGGCAAGAGCCCCCAAGGGCACACTTTCCTGCCTGTACACTAATGCCAGGAGCCTGGGCAACAAGCAGGACGAGCTCGTCCTCCTGCTCAGTGCAAAGAAATATGATGTCATTGGGATAACGGAGACCTGGTGCGACTTCACCCATGACTGGACCACGGGTATAGAGGGCTATAGCCTGTACAGGAGGGATCGTGTTGACAAAAGGGGTGGGGGTGTAGCTCTCTATGTGAAGGAAAGCTACATGTCCCTGCAAGCTGATGTTGGCGACCAACATGGACAGCTAGAGACCCTCTGGGTAAAAATTCATGGGGAATTCGGCACAGGGGACACAACGGTGGGAGTCTACTACAGACCTCCCACTCAAAGTCCTGAGCTTGACCAGGAGTTCGCCCAGGAACTGACTGAGGCCGCTTGTTCCAGGACCTTGGTTGTCATGGGTGACTTCAATTACCCGGACATCTTGTGGGAAGATCACTCAGCTAAATCTGAGCGGGCGCAAAGCTTTCTCTCGTGCGTGGATGACCTCTACCTGACTCAAGAAGTCTATGGGCCAACGAGAGGCAAAGCGCTGCTTGACCTGGTACTGGCTACGGGGGACGACCTAATCGGCGACCTAGTGATTGATGGGAAGTTGGGTGACAGCGACCACGAGCTGATCACCTTCACCATCTGCCGTAAAGCTGGCAAGTCAGTCAGCAACACAGAGGTCCTTGACTTCAGAAAAGCCGACTTTGACAAGCTCAAGAGGCTAGACGGTCAGGCCCTCAGGGACCATGACCCCAGGGAGATGGGAGTTCAAGAAGAGTGGTTGCTTCTCAAGGAAGCGATCCTCAGTGCACAAGCTAAATCTGTTCCAACATGGAGGAAAGGCAGCAAGAAGGCACAGCAGCCCTCCTGGCTCTCCAGGGACCTAGCGGACCTACTGTGGCTAAAAAGGAAAGCCTACAAAGGATGGAGGACGGGATTCACCTCCAAGGAGGATTACTCCACGCTGGTCCGGTCCTGCAGGGAGCAAACCAGGAAAGCCAAGGCTGCAACTGAACTCCAACTAGCTTCAGGCATCAAGGACAACAAAAAGTCCTTTTTCAGATATGTGGGGAGCTGGAGGAAAAGCAAGGGCAATGTTGGACCCCTGCTAAACCAGATGGGGCAACCTGACAACTGACACCCAGGAAAAAGCCAACCTATTAAATAGGTACTTTGCGTCAGTCTTTCATCAGTCACATGGGATGCCCATGCCTGCTATGGGACAGGGAAATCTGGGTGAGGGGGATCCCCTACCCTCCATCAATGCTGACCTCGTGAAGGAACACCTTGAGAAGCTGGATACCTTCAAGTCAGCTGGCCCTGACAACCTGCACCCCAGGGTACTCAAGGAGCTGGCGAGCGTCATAGCCCAGCCCCTGGCACGGATCTTTGAAAACTCCTGGCGCTCTGGTGTAGTGTCCGAAGACTGGAAGAAGGCCAATGTGGTGCTGATCTTCAAGAAAGGGAGGAGAGTGGATCCCGGTAAACTACAGGCCTGTTAGCCTGACTTCTATCCTGGGGAAGATCTTAGAAAAGTGTTTTAAGGAGGCCATCCTTGAGGGACTGGCCCAGGCTAACATTCTAAGGGACAGCCAGCACGGGTTTGTTATGGGTAGGTCTTGTTTGACCAATCTCATTTCCTTCTATGACCAGGTGGCCTATCACCTGGACAAGGGAGAAGAGATTGATGTCATATATCTTGACTTCAAAAAAGCTTTTGATCTGGTATCCCATGATCACCTCTTGGCCAAACTGCCCAGTTGTGGCCTTAGCTCCACCACGATCCGCTGGCTGGGAAATTGGCTTCGTGGTCGGACCCAGAGGGTTGTGATTGATGGCAGTCACTCATCATGGTGCCCTGTGACCAGTGGGGTCCCTCAAGGCTCTGTCCTGGGACCCATACTGTTCAACATCTTCATTAACAATGTGGACATTGGAGTCAGGAGTGGACTGGCCAAGTTCGCCGATGACACCAAACTTTGGGGCAAAGCATCCATGCCAGAAGATAGGCGGGTGATCCAGGCTGACCTGGACAAGCTCAGCAAATGGGCAGATGAGAACCTGATGGTGTTTAACACCGAAAAATGCAAGGTTCTCCACCTTGGGAGGAAAAACCTGCAGCACCCTTATAGGCTCGGCCGTGCTACGTTGGTTAGCACTACAGAAGAAAAAGACTTGGGGGTCATCATTGACCACAAGATGAACATAAGCCTGCAATGCGATGCTGCGGCTAGTAAAGCGACCAAAATGCTGGCATGCATCCATAGATGCTTCTCAAGCAAATCCCGGGACGTCATTCTCCCCTTGTACTCGGCCTTGGTGAGGCCGCAGCTGGAGTACTGCGTCCAGTTTTGGGCTCCACAATTCAAAAAGGATGTGGAGAAGCTTGAGAGAGTCCAGAGGAGAGCCACGCACATGATCAGAGGTCAGGAAAACAGATCTTACGATGACAGGCTGAGAGCCATGGGACTGTTTAGCCTGGAAAAGCGTAGGCTCAGGGGTGATCTGATGGCCACCTATAAGTTTATCAGGGGTGACCACCAGGATCTGGGGGAACATCTGTTCACCAGAGCGCCCCAAGGGATGACGAGGTCGAACGGTCACAAACTCCTGCAAGACCGTTTCAGGCTGGACATAAGGAAGAATTTCTTTATTGTCCGAGCCCCCAAGGTCTGGAACAGTCTGCCAGCGGAGGTGGTTCAAGCACCTACATTGAACACCTTCAAGAGTAAATTGGATGCTTATCTTGCTGGGATCCTATGACCCCAGCTGACTTCCTGCCCTTTGGGCAGGGGGCTGGACTCGATGATCTCCTGAGGTCCCTTCCAGCCCTAACGTCTATGAAATCTATGAAATCTATGAAATATCCCTAATAAATGAGCAACCCCCAAAGTCATGGGCAAACCTGGTAGCAGCGGAGTAGAGAATGGTGGGTGGTGAGTGGGGACCGCCTGCTGCCAGCGTCCACACTGTCAGCAGCGGCAAGTGGAGACCGGCCACAGCTGCCAGCAGCTGCGTCGATGGCAGAGCGGGGGGTGGTGACTGCCTGCAGAAAATGGCGACGGCTTTGGCAGCAGGCAATTTCAGCAGGGGCGCATGTCCCCCTGTGACTCCCCTATGTGTCGTCTATGTCTGAATGCAAAAGTTAATTATGCTTCCCTGTTTTACTGAAGCATGTTCTTTTCTGCCCCTCCTGCTGCAGGGATTCTGTAGAGAGTGGTTGAGCCATTTTACCTTTGATCGTAATAGGTCTGATAGGAATATAGCTTTCAGCATCATCTTTCCTTTTTGAAGAAAGATTTTTTTCTGGTTTCTCACCTGTAGGACAATAAATGAGAAATATAAGGGAAATAGTCAAATTTATCTGTATTTTAAGAACAACAAATCAGTGATAATCCACTGGTCCTTAAAAATTAAAGTTTTATCACATTAACTATGTTAGCATAATTAAAATGACACCCCTCCCCATTCTCACCACATATATGGAGTTCTACCAAAATAGAAGTGTCTACGGGCAGATTATCCTCATTCTGGGCATGTCTACATGAGATGTTTATTGAGCTGATGACTAATTAGCTGAGCAGTAAACACCTTGGCATCTAAACATGTGCCCCTACTGGGCTGGAGTAAATTAATTTACTCTGCAGCAGGATAATACTTGTAAATGCAAGCACTATCCTGCTGTGGAATAAAAAAAATTTGCAGCAGCTTATGTGTAGATACTGAAGGAGCTGGCTGGGGCATGAGGATGCTTCAATGTGGCAGCCGCTTGCTGGCTAGCCCTGTGCTGAAGCTCCCTTGTACTCCAGCCAGCCCTCTACAGCACACTGAGCCAGGGGGAGCAGCCTCAGGCTGGCAGGGGGACCCTTAGGTCCCCCTCCCAGCCAGGGCTGATCTGACCCAGCTCCATGTGCTACACATTAATAAATTCCAGATCTTAACATTCTGGAGTTAATTGCTCCTATGTGCAAATTTTACAGCACACCAGAAGCAGTAAGCTCTAGAGTTTATTACTTATACTGGTATAACTTATTTTGCTCCAGAGGATGCATCTACACTTGCTATTAGTGTTCATTCATGCACACTAATAGCAGGTATAGATGCACCTTCTGAGAAGCAAAATAAGTTATACCAGTATAATGTACCTTATAGCAACTGCCTTCATACCTCTGGAACCACATCAGTAAAAGCAAAAATCACTCTCCTTACTGACAGTTACGCCAACATTTTAAAAAAAATGTAGATAGGTATTCAGACACATTTACAGGTGCAGGGAAGCTGATATATATCTTTAAGTTGCCGAACTCTGCATGCAATATAGGAAGTATGTGACCTTGAGAATCATTAGGACCTACAGTTTGAATCAAGTCACTGATGTTCACCAGAAAAAAGCTTTCATTTCCTTTGTCTGTGAAATTCCTTTCAACTTTTAAATAGAACTTTTTAAAAAAAGAGAAGGATGCGAAGTTTGAAGACAAAGTGTATTATTTTATAGGCAAATAACTGATCTGGGGGATTTACAGTTGAACATATAAAGCAAAATATGAAGATTTTACTTACTAACAGTTGAGAGATGCCTCTATGCATTCATCTTTGTAGAATATGGCATCCCTGGCACTGAGATAAAGAACTGCCTTTCAAAACCAAATGTAAAAGACTGGATTCCCCTACCTTCTCCCTAGGTTCTAGATTTTTCTTTACATTGGGGACATTTACACGTGCACCTTAATGCACAGTAGCCTATTCTACTTTGCATTAAAGTCGTGCATAAAAATACATACTAATATACTAATGCACAGTAGAACAGGCTACTGCGCATTGTCACCTAAAAAGCATGTGCTTGTGCTGCTGTGCATTAGTGCAGCCTAATGTTCATTTATTACCTCATATTGAAAGTATTAAATTTAATGTGCATTAGTAAAAGCACATTAAGGCATGTGTAGACATGCCCACTGAGTAGAACTCTGAAGTAGAGGCAGTGTGAAAAGGTAATAAAGGTAGCAAAAGAAGTAAAGGTGGACAGACAGTGTGACTATTCAGATGTAACTCTTAAAACACCTCCCTTTCTTCTTTGAGGGGGCTAGCTGTATTTTTATTTGTATTAGATAAGTATTAAATGGAAGGTGAATGAGAATTCTAGTTAAATATGGACTGCACCATACTGTGAGAGTACTAAATCCAGAGAATGTGATTTGATAAATGTGTTCACAGATTTCCATGCTCCAGGGAGGTAGGGTATATAGGAGATAACTGCTCCTGTTCAGAAAGAATGCATCTACAATAGATCTTTTATTTCTGTCTGTCTTTGTATAGTATAGATGACCTCCTTTGTTCTCTTCTGATGCAAGTACTTGACCCCCAGTTGTGAAAAACAGATGGGTTACTGATTGTTTTAGTAACCAGCTGTTTATACCTGATATACATCAGGGCTTGGGGGAACATCTATTCACTAAGGCCTGCCAGAGAAAGACAAGAAATAATGGGCACAAATTGATTGAAAATCACTTCAGGCTAGACATAAGGAAAAATTTCTTTACAAGTCGAGTGCCGAGGGTTTGGAACAGACTTCCCACAGATGTGGTATAGTCATCCCTGGCAATCTTCAAAAAACATTGTGCTGCCCATCTTGCTGGGATCATCTGATCTCAGCAGTCTTTCCTGCCTGAGAGCAGGGGAGCTGGACCCAATGATTTGTAAGTTCCCTTCCAGCCCCTAATAACTATGAAACTATGAGATTTTCTATTGAGAGCTTTCTCTGGTGCTCCTTCTGAAGCTGACTTGTTCAGCAGTCAGAAGAGAGATTTGTGGAACCAGGCAGCAACAAGATGCATGGTTGTCAAGTTGTGGCCTCAGACCCAGGGTTATGGCTTGCCTGGTGGCTCATCCTAATCTGCCACCTCCCAGCTGACCATCCAGACTGGAAACATTTGGTCAGACCCAGGGGAAAGGGAAGTGTCTGGGTGACAGGGTTCAGCCTCTATCCAAGCTGTTCTGTTGTTCTTTATGCTGCTCTCTACTTGATATCTTGGCTCCCTGGCCCAGTTTGCCCTCTGACTCCATGCACTGCTTGACCTTTTGGCTTCCTAACTCAGCTTTTCCTTAGACTTGGCTCCTTGCTTGATATCTTGGCTACTCACCAGTCTGCTTCCAAACACCCCATTGCCACCAGCTACACACAGCAGTGGTCCATATGCTTCACAATCCTGTCCTTGTATCCTTCCCAGACACCAAGTGGTGGAACACCCTTGATAAAGGCATGGGTTCCCAACTGTATTCCACCCTCATCCCATGAGTCACTGAGGCCTTCAGCTGGTAGCTCCTCCATGAAACTATTGCCACAAGTGTATATCTGATGCATTTCAGACACCCCTGACACCTGCCCCTTCTGTAATCACAGTGTATCAAGTTGCAGCCTCTTCACTGCCTCCTCAAGAACCTTTTGATGAGGTTATGGCTGCACTACTTTCCACACCTTCTTGTTTATTCACTCCCTGTCCATGCCCCCCCCCCTCCCCCCCCCTTCCTGGGACCTCCTGGTCAACCTTCTGACCTCCTCCTGACACTAGCTAAGCTGGCTGTCTATCTGACCAGGACGGAGGCCACCCTTCTCCTCCTCTGTTTTATTTCTGGGACTAATGCCCAGGTACACACATAATGCTCATCACACACCTATCTGAAAGTGGAATGGCTATGTGCACATAAGTGAAGTAGAATGCTGCCCAAAGTATACAACTACTAGATGGATATGATGTTGAATGAGCTGGTGTCAGAGATGTCTTGCTTTTGTGGACAGGATCTTAAGAGTGTGCTTTTCCTTGTAGACTGTACTTTCAGGGATCGTTTCTGTAGTTGGTGACTAGAGATGTCCAAAAGTGATTGTCTATGAACATTTTTTCTATGCAATTTTTTCAGGACACATGGAGGTTTTCATAGTACACTCACTGTCCTAAACTCCCAGGCATTGAGACAGAGTCTAGGGGCATTTTTACATGTGCTTCAGGGGCTGGGGGGGAGGGGATGCTTTAATTAGAGTGGCTCTTGGAGTGTCTCATGTATCAGCATCCCCACACTTCAAAATGGCAGCGAGGGCACTTTAACTAAAGCTTGTCAAATAAGCTTTAGTTAAAGCACCGTGCCTGCCACGATTTTGAAGCATGGGGATGCTGATACACAAGATGTGGGTGCTGGCTGGAGCACACTAATAAGCATACTCCATCTGACTTGATCGAGTCTGCTCTGATGCACTGTAATTACAGTGCATTGGAGCAGCCTCCCTGCTCATGTACAGGAACTCCAGCATTCCAGGTGTTTCCCCAACTGTATACAAAAAGGTCCTAACAATGCATACCTCAGCCCATACTGAAATCACTGGTCAAAACCAAATAATCATCTGGAGTTGGAAATGGTTTACAGGGAGGATTTTTAGAGCCTACAACTACTCATGTATTCCAAAATGGACAAATCTTTTAAAAGCAGTTCTGAAGCTTATACCATAACCCCGCAAAGGATAGCTAAAAATGCTATTTATTGCACTGGTATAGAAATGATAAGCAAGGCTTACTTTGACTTCTAAATTCAAGCACAGGAAGAGCATCAAGGTCACAGCATGTCCCAGTCGCCTGGTCCTTGATAACATCCTTTTTCAATGACTCATTGCTGTGTAACTGAAGGCTTGCAAAACTTGAAATTGTTTCTTCCATCAGAGATGGCTCTGACAGCATGTCCTCTTCAACAAAGTCATAGTCATCACTAGAACAATCCTTTTCCATCCTTTTTTGACTGACATTGAGTTCCAAACTTCTTCTCAGTTCCTGATATAATCCAGATTGATTTATATTTGTAAGAAAAGTCTCAAAATAAACCAAACCACTCCCTTCCTCAAGAGAAAACACATACATGTGTTTGATAAATACACACACCTTAAGCAGCTAAAAAGCAGCACAGACCAGAACTTGGGAGAGCTCATTTCCCTGAGATAATGAGCCACACTATCTCTCTCACTAGCATGCATTTTTCCGGCCTTACGTATTTTCCTTTCTTAGTTGCCCAGTAGGTCAGTTTCTAGCCCATTGCTTTCTAGTTAAGGTACTTTATTAGAAAATGGGAGACAGATTCAAACTCTACCTAAGCAGAGAGACATCTATAATATGAATCTTCTACTTTCTTGGTACGGACCACTAGGCTACTTTGCTAAAAGATTCTTTTTTAAACAGCTGCTAATTGTGGTTTTACAATTTTGAGGACTTAAATGAAGTATGGGCTTTGTCAGATGGAACAGAATTGCAACAGTGGGAATGGCTATAGTGCAGGAGGGGGCAATTATTTTGGTGGAGGGCCACTTAACACATTTTGGTGAGCTGTCAGGGGCTGCATAGGTAGCCCTGCCTCCTGGTCACCACACTGGGACCAGAAGCCCTGCCCCCTAACCCCTGATCTTTGCTACCAGATGTCCCCCCTTTCTTGCCCCCCCATACTCATTTTGGGAGGGGGGGTTGCCATCTTAGAACCAGAAAAAAACCCAAATCATACACTAGAAGTCAAGCACCTACTATATTTTAATTTTATTGCAAAAAATATGTCATGCCTTGAGATTGTCTACTGTATATAGAAGGGATTGCATAATGAACTCAAAAATAAAGTGTCACTCTTTGATATTGTGTCTGTATGGTGGGGGTGGGGGTGTGTGTGTGTATGTGTGTGTGTGGTGGGGTATGATGGTCTGGGGGGGTTGTGAGAAGGTGTGGCTGTGTAGGGGCATAGGGTACTTTGGGGTATATGCATGTGTCATTGGGGCTGTGGGGGTAGGCTGTAGCTGTGTGGCATGTGAGGGAGGGTGGACGGTGTAGGTGTGCTTGGTGTGCAGTTCCCGCTGCCTACTGGCAGCAGCAGCAGGTGGGGAGGTCAGGGCTCTTGTGCCTGGTGCAAGTGCCCATTGGACCATCCCCTGGCTCTCATGCCCCCTGCAGCAGCCAGGGGAAGCTGGAGGATCTGGCCACAGCTGCCTGGGGCCAGGGGCCCTCTTTAAAAGTCAGCCCTGCATGGTACTCCCTGGCCATCTGTGTTTCTGGCCTGGAGTAGTCTGTAGCATGCTGGCACAACCCTCTCCAACTCTGTCACCAAAGCCTATGCCCACTGTGCAATGGTTGCTCCACACCTAGGCCCCAGGAGCGATGACCCATGCCCTGGGCTCCTGCTTGCCACCACGGCAACTACTGCTTGGCCTGAGTCAGTCTCAGCCCTGCCTGCCCCCACATGCTGTGCAACTGCACAGCCAGGCTCACTGCTATGTCTGAGGCCCCCTGCCCCATGGTGACCCTGCCCAGCCCCTGGGCTGTCACCCAGGCCTCAACAGGGACACTGATGATGTGCACGTGGACACTGTTACCGGTCATAATACTGGTGTCATCCACAAGCTCCAGGACTGGTGGCTGCACATCGTCTACTGCACCTGGGGTAATGAGCAGTGGCTGGAGTTCTTTCGAATGACCCAGGCCACCTTCCAGGAGTTCCTTGATCAACTCTGCCTGAACCTGGAGTGGCAGGCCACCACCATGTGGTTGTCCCTTCCCACAGACACCCAGCCGGCCATTGCCCTCCTCAAGCTGGCCATGCCTGCTTGCCTATGCTATGCTGACCGCCTCTTTAGAATGGGCAAGTTGACCACCAGGGAAGCCACCCTAGAGGTCTGAGGTGCCTTCCAGGATGTGCTAGGGTATACTGTGCTCTGCGTTCATGAGCCCCTGGAGGTGGTGGCAGGGTTCTGTGCCCTTGGCTTCCCACCCCCACCCCAGTCCCCCCCAGTCCATTGGGGCCCTGGATGGGATGTACAACCCCATCAGCTGCCCATCCCATGGTAAACTGGACTTCAGGAAGGTCTTTGACACTGTCTCCCACCCCATTCTCATTAAAAAGCTAGGTGACTGTGGCACTGAGGCCTACACAGTCAGATGGGTCACAAATTGGCTAGCAGGCCGCACTCAGAGAGTGGCAGTGGATGGGTCATATTTGACTTGGAGGGAGGCGGGCAGTGGAGTATCCCAGGGCTCAGTCCTCGGGCCTGTACTTTTCAATTTCTTTATCAGTGACTTGGATGAGGGGGTGAAAAACACCCTGTTCAAATTCGCTGACACTACCAAGATTTGGGGCATGGTGGGCATGCTAGAAGGAAGAAACAGGATACAACTGGGCCTGGACAGGTTACAGGGATGGGCAAATGTGAATAGGATGGGATTCAATACTGACAAGTGCAAGGTACTGTACTTGGGCAGGAAGAACCAGCAGCATACCTATAGGCTGGGGATCTCCCATCTTGAAAGCACAGTGGCAGAAGGAGATCTTGGAGTCATTATCGATTCCAAAATGAACATGGGCCGCCAATGTGAGGACGCGGTCAGCAAGGCTAACCGCACCTTGTCATGTATCCACAGATGCATCACAAGCAGGTCCAAGGAGGTGATCCTCCCCCTCTGTGCGACACTGGTCAGGCCACAGTTGGAGTACTGTGTCCAGTTCTGGGTGCCACACTTCAGGAGGGATGAGGCCAGCATTGAGAGGATCCAGAGGAGGGCCACTCGCATGATCAGGGGGCAGCAGGACAGGCCCTATGAGGAGAGGCTAAGGGACCTGAACTTGTTCAGCCTTCACAAGAGAAGGCTGAGAGGGGATCTAGTGGCTGTCTATAAACTTACCGGGGGGACCAGAGGGGATTGGGTGAGATCCTGTTCCCCCGAGCACCTCCCAGAGTAACAAGGAACAACGGCCACAATTTGATTGAGAGTAGGTTCAGGCTAGATATCAGGAGGCACTACTTCACAATCAGGGTGGCCAGGATCTGGAACCAGCTTCCAAGGGAAGTGGTGCTGGCTCCTACCTTTGGGGTCTTTAAAAGGAAGCTTGATAACTACCTAGTTGGGGTCATTTGAGTTTAAACTTAGTGAGGGTCATAAGAGTCCCGTATTCATTCCTGCCCAGGGCAGGGAGTCAGACTTGATGATCTGCTCAGGTCCCCTCTGACCCTACTTCCTTCCCCATACTTCTTCTAAACCATCCATGATACATGCAGTGGGACTGCCATTCTGTCATGCTGTAAGCCATCATCAACCACCATGGTGACTTCACCAATGTGAGTGCCAGCTGGACTGGCAGTGCCCATGATGCCTGTATGTTCCGCCACTCCATCCAGCCAGATCTGATGGACAGCAGGGAGTTCCTGCCAGAGGTAGCAGACCTCCAGCTGGTTGAGGTGGTAGTCCTGCCCCTCCTCACTGGGGACCCTGCCTACCTGCTCCTCCCCTTGCTCATACAGCCCTACATCAGCCACTTGGACCCCTGCCAGGCACATTTCAACAGGTGCCCAGGCTGAACCCATGCACCTGTGGAATGAGCCTTCAGCTGCCTGAAGGGATGCTGATACACCCTTCCTGCCCACCTTGAGGTCAGAGGACAATATTCTCCAGGTCAGAGGTCTCTGCCTGCCTAGCTGAGGGGACACTGGCTGCTCAATAAAGTTTTACACTGCCTCCTGCCTCCCTGCATGCTGCGGGGGGAAACTGTGGGGGTCAGGAGGCAGCTCGGCCGGGCTGGGTTTGGAGGGGGGCCAGAGGCAGGGACAGGGGCAGGCCCACCTTGCAGTGCAGGGCTTACCAGGTAGGTGTGGCAGGCATGCCCAGTGGTCTGAGTCTGTCCCTGATGGTGGCAATGATGTACAGCTTCCGACAGTGTCCTAAGCTGAAGGAGCACAGTGCCTGGATGGCCTGGCAGGGGCCCCCACCAAGGAGAAGCTGGAGCTTGTGAGGTCAGACGGTGCCATCCTTGGGCTGGCCTCCTGGGCAGGCAGGGCTGTGCACCTGTAGCTGGTGGGGCAGGTGCTGGCCCAGGCTGCCAGAGCTGCTGAATGATTCATAGATGTTAGGGTCAGAAGGGGCCTCAATAGATCATCGAGTCCAACCCCCTGCATAGGCAGGAAAGAGTGCTGGGTTCAGATGACCCCAGCTAGATGCCTATCTAACCTCCTCTTGAAGACCCCCAGGGTAGGGGAGAGCACCACCTCCCTTGGGAATCTATTCCAGATTTTGGCCACTCTAACTGTAAAGAAGTTCTTCTTAATGTCCAGTCTAAATCTGCTCTCTGCTAGCTTATGGCCATTATTTCTTGTAACCCCCAGGCGCGCCTTGGTGAATAGAGCCTCACCAATTCCCTTCTGTACCCCCATGATGAATTTATAGGCAGCCACAAGGTCACCTCTCAACCTTCTCTTGTGGAGGCTGAAGAGGTCCAGGTGCCCTAGTCTCTCCTCGTAGAGCTTGGTCTGAAAGCCCTTAACCATACAAGTGACCCTTCTCTGGACCCTCTCCAGGTCATCCGCATCCCTCTTAAAGTGTGGCACCCAAAACTGGACGCAGTGTTCCAACTACGGTCTGACCACTGCCCAATAGAGGGGAAGTATCACCTCCTTGGTTCTGTTTGTGAAGTGCAGTTAGCTTTGCTGATGACTTCGTCACACTGACGACTCATGCTCAACTTGGAGTCCACTTGGACTCTGAGATCTCTTTCCGCTTCCATGTTGCCAAGCAGGTCATTTCCTAGGCAGTAGGTGTGCTGGACATTTTTCCTCCCTAGGTGCAGCACTTTTCATTTCTCCTTGTTAAATTGCATTCTATTGTTTTCTGCCCATTTGTCCAGCCTGTTCAGGTCTGCCTGTAGTTGTTCCCTGCCCTCTGATGTGTCCACTTCTCCCCACGGTTTTGTATCATCTGCAAACTTGGACAGAGTACACTTCATTCCCTCGTCCAAGTCATTGATGAAGACATTGAAGAGTACTGATCCAAGGACCGAGCCCCACTGCCCACATCCTTCCAGATTGATACCGACCCATCTACCACCACTCTCTGGGTATGACCCTCTAGCCAATTTGCCACCCACCAGATTGTGTAATCATCCAGATCACAGCCTCTTAATTTGTATGGGGTGAGATACCATATCAAAAGCCCTCCTGAAGTCCAAGTAAACGATACCTACCCCTACTCCTGCGTCCAGCTGTTTTGTAACCTGATTATAAAAAGAGACTAGATTAGTCAGGCATGATCTACCTGCTACTAACCCGTGCTGGTTTCCCCTCAGCATAATTTTTCCTGCAGGCTCTCACATATATGAGCCTTAATAATCTTTACAAAGACTTTACCAAGGATGGAGGTGAGACTGACTGGCCTGTAGTTGCCTGGATCCTCCTTCCTTCCCTTCTTGAATATAGGGACCACATTGGCTCTTTTCCAGTCCTCCAGGACCTGGCCTGTGTGCCAAGAGTGCTCAAATATTCTTGCCAGTGGCTGTGCAATGACATCAGCCAGTGCCTTCAGTACCCTCGGATGGAGCTCATCCGGGCCTGCCGACTGAAACGCATTCAGTCCTTCCAAATGATTCTGCACCATATCAGGGTCAACACTTGGTAGTCTGGTGCCCTGCTATAGCCTCTCTACAATCCTATTGTGAGACTTGTTTCGCCCCTTGTTTAGGAACACTGAGGCAAAGAACTCATTGAGGAGTTCAGCCTTGTCCCCCCTGTCTGTCACCAATTGCTTTTGCCTGCTCAGTAGTGGTCCTATACCACCCTGGGCCTTTTACTCCCTATATATCTGGAAAAAAAAATTTTGTTATCCTTAACTTGGAAAGCCATCCTTAGCTCATGGTAGCTTTGGCCTTTCTAACTGCCTCCCTACAACTGCGAGCTGAGGAGGCATACTTCTCTTTAGTAATTTCTCCCTGTATCCACTGCTTATTCCCCTTTTTGCCCTTAGGCTACTCTGGATTTTTCTGGTCAGCCAAGGAAGCCTTTTGGCCCCTGTGGCAGGAGTCCTACTCGCAGAGCCTCTCTGGATGTGTGGCTCCGCCCTCCTGCAATGGGCCAACTGACTGCTTACTCGCCTGCCATGCCTTGATCTTACTTTTGATTAATAGATGATTGGAATCAGCAGGAGGCTGCCCATTTTTATGCACCCCGATGACAGGGGGCGCTGCCTGCGGCTCCTTTTCCTCCCGTACACCGCAGCCCAAGCCTCGCAGATGGTGCTGGTGTGATCTGACTTGGGCCCTGTTATTATGTCTCGGCCCTTCGTTTGCTCTCGGGGCTCCTCGCTACCCCCTAACTCCAGGGCTGGGGCCCACACACTCCAAACAATGCTGTGCCCTCTCCAGCGCCAGGAACCTCCACACTACTGTGGAGTCCCTATGAGGCCTCCTCCAACCCCTTATAGCCTCACCCAGTCCTCCGGTTAAACAGTAAACACAAAACACAAAGCCCCCGGGCTATAACATAAAGCTAAACCGTTCTGGTCAAAAATACGAATCCATCCCTACCAGAGAGAGAGGGAGAGAGCGCATCAACCCCCCTCCCCAGAAACCAGGGGATGTTCTGATCGTCAGAGTTCTCCCCTTTGTTCTGGCTGAGTTCCTCCTCCCTCAGCTGCCAGAGGGGAACTGCCCTCCTGGCCTTCTGCCTGGGCTTAAGAAGGGCTAAGTGCCGACCCTTCCTGTCTCTAGGTTTCCCTGGTTGCTAGGGCAACCAGCACCTGTGCAGTCCTGGTGACTGGCAGCTGTGCTTCCCACTTCCTGCCACTAGGGGTCTCTCCCGAGCCATTTCTGCTCTCAGTTTCAGGGCACCTGAGAGCTCTGCGACACACCTCCCCCCACTTCAACTCCAGACTCACCAAGCCGATCTTCATTCTTGCAGGTGTTATCTCTGCCTGGGCTCCTCTCTGGGCCTGTCCTCTGGCACCCGACAACCTGGATATAGGAGGCGGAGGTTTTCCCCAAAGGCGCACAATGTGGGATTTGTTGGGAGTTACCCGCCACAGGTAGTCCCCCGACATTAGCCAGCCTTGGTAGGGTGCCCCTCGGCCTGTAAAACCCCAGGCCCAATATACCCTTCAGCTGGGACGTTAGCTGCTGCATCGTTGCTCAGGGTGGGGGCTGTCCCTCTGAGGGAGGCCCTCTCCCTTATTCTCTCTCCTGACAGGCCGGCCCCAGCTGGAACGGTTGATACTTAGAGTGATCACCCTGCCTCCCCATAACAGGGTTTGCTTTCCCTGCCATCCAACCCCCCTTCTTCTTTCTTGTCTGGGGTCCTCCTGATTATCCAGGCCCCTCTTCTTCCTCGTATTGCCTTGAGAAGAAGTCAGCATTTGTATTCAGGGCCCCCGAGCGATGTTTCATCTCAAAACAATACGGTTGTAGACTCAGAGCCCACCTCATCAGCCTAGCATCGTCCGTCTTCATATTTTGTAACCAGCATAAGGGCGCGTGATCAGTAATCAGTGTGAACTGACGTCCTAATAGATAATACCGGAATGTTTCGACAGCCCATTTAATTGCCAAACACTCCTTTTCTGTAGTGGCATAATTTCATGCTGGAGGATGCAACTTCCTACTTATGTAGGCTATGGGTCGTTCTTCTTCACCCTCTCTGCATCAACACCGCTTCAACACCTTTGAGGCATCTGTCTGTACTTGGAAGGATTTATTAAAGTCTGGTGTATATAAAACGGGTTGCAAGCACAGTGCGTCCTTTACTGCTCGAAAAGCTTCTTCCGCAGCTGGTGTCCATCTCACCTCGGTCGGAGCTTCTGCCTTTGTCATCTCGGTCAAAGGTTCCACCACCTCTGCAAAATGAGGTACAAACCTCCTATAATAATTGACTAACCCCAAAAAGGCTCTCACTTGCCTTTTAGTATGAGAGCCTGATACCTCTGTAATGCCTCCACCTTGCTCAACAATGGTCTTACCTGTCCACTTCCTACTAGGAATCCCAGATATTGGGTTTCTTCTTTCCCTATTGTGCATTTCTTCGGGTTGGCTGTCACCCTGACCCTTCTCAGGTCCTGCACTACCGCTCTCAGTGCTGTGAGGTGTTCTGCCCGGCTTGTGGTGTAGATTACAATATCATCAATGTAAGCTGCTGTGTAGCCCCCGTGTGGAGCCAAGACTCTGTCCATCAGACGTTGAAATGTAGCTGCAGCTCCATGTAATCCGAATGGCATACGACAGAATTGGAAAAGACTCCAGGGGGTAGGAAACGCTGTCTTTTCTTGATCCTCGGGGGGCACTGGGATCTGCCAGTACCCTTCTGTCAGGTCTAGGGTGGAGATATAGCGAGCTTGTTCTCTATCAGCTCGTCTATTCTTGGCATTGGGTATGCATCGAACCTAGCTACTGCATTCACCTTCTGGAAATCAATGCAGAGGTGAATTTTCCCATCGGGCTTAGGTACTGCCACGATAGGGCTCCGCCAGTCACTGTGTGATTTGCATATAATGCCTCTCTCCAGCATCATTGTGATTTTCATTTTTATTTGGATCTGCAGTCATTGGGGAATCCGCCGCCAGTGCTCACGGACCACCTGGCCCAAAGGAGTTCTTATTCGATGCACCACACCCCGAGCTTCCCCAGGTGTTTCCTGGAATACATCTCTATACTCCTTGATTAGCTCGGTAGCCTGTCTTCTCTGCACTTTTGATAATCATGGGGCCAGTTCCACATCCCCCAGTCCACTCTCCTCAGTCAATGAGGGTCCCAATTCCAATTCCTCGGGATGGATGGATAGGTACATGTATTCCTGGTCCTCCCACTTCTTTAGCATGTTAATGTGGTATACTTGCTTTTTCTTCTGTTCATCTATCTGGAACACGTTGTAGTTTACGGGCCCCACTTGGCGTACCACTTTGTAGGGTCCTTGCCACTGCGCAAGCAGCTTACTTTCTCGGTTGGGCAATAGAACCAAGACATGGTCTCCCACCTCCAATTTTCTTGCCCGTGCACTTCGGTTATAATATCTCGTTTGACGCTGTTGCGCCTCCTTGAGATTTTCTTGGGCCGCACTTTGGGCTGCTTCCAGACGTTCCTGCAGATGTATGACATAGTGGATTAAGTTCTGGTCTCTACTCTGCTGTTCCTCCCAACTTTCTTTAATCAGATCCAGGATTCCTCTTGGTTGGCAGCCGTATAATAATTCAAAGGGTGAAAACCCCGTTGAGGCTTGCGGTGCCTCCCTTACCGCAAACAACGGTGGTATCATTTTGTCCCACTCCTGGGGTCTCTTGACCATGAACTTCTTCAACATTTGCTTCAGCGTCTGATTGAATCGTTCTACGAGCCCGTCCGTTTGGGGGTGGTATACTGCTGTTCTCAGATGTTTAATTCCTAAGGCCTTGCTCACTCCCTCAAACACCCGGGATGTGAAATTCGTTCCCTGATCTGTTAGTATTTCTTTAGGGAGTCTGACGCGGGAAAATACCTTCACCAGCTCATTTGCCACTTTTGGGGCAGTTACGGTTCGCATCGGCATGGTTTCCGGATATCTTGTAGCATAATCCAGTAGCACTAAAATATACTGGTTCCCGGTGCTACTTCGGGGAAGCGGCCCAACGATGTCCAATGCCACTCGCTCAAAGGGAACTTTCACCAAAGGTATTGGAACTAAAGGAGCTTTTGGGGGTGGTCTTGGATTCACTTTTTGGCACACAGGACATGAAGCACAATACTTCACCACTTCTTGCAACAGTCCTGGCCAAAAAAACCTTGCCCAAACACGGGCTTCAATCTTATCCCTGCCCAGATGTTCCCCCATAGGGAGCTCGTAAGCCACCTTCAATAAAGCTTGTTGATAGCACCGAGACACCAGCAACTGTGCAACCTCCTCCCCTTCCGGCTTCCCCAACTCCACTCGATACAGGAGGTCATTCCTGATCTCGAACCTTGGCGTTGTGTTCATCAGCGCCAGCTGTAAGATCTCTCCATTTCTTTGGGCCAGATATTCTCGTAATGTTGGCTGAAAATCCGGCTCTCGACTTTGCTCCAGCTGGAAATGCCCGTTTTCCCATAGGTGTGAGATGTCCATTTCTTGCTCACCCCTTTAGTCGAGATTCCATTTCTTGTTCACCCCTTTTGGTTGTGCCTATGAATACTTCTGCCTTCTCCCCTAGCCTCACATTGGTTATCTCCTCCAACAATTAAGGCCAGTCGCAGCCCAACACTACTGGATAAGGCAAATGTTCAGCAACTCCAACCAGCATCTGTCAGGTCTTCTTGCCCACTTGCAGGGTGGCCCTCACCCTGTCGATCTAGAGGGGGTCTCCACACCAACACTGCACTGTCACCTGATCGGCTATCCCCTTTTCTTTTGTTGGTACCACATCCTCCCATACCATAGTCTGTAGTGAGCCGGAATCTAACATAGCTTGTACATTCCTCCCCTCGACTATCACCTCCACTGTTAGTGCGGGAAGTTCATTTCTTGCCTCAGTGTCAACTTGGGTCTCGTAGCCACACATCCCTACCCAAGTCGTTGGTCACGGGTGGGCGCCCCTCTTCATGTTGGCTACCAGTGCCCTTCGTCCTACGTCATGGCTTAGTGTTCTCTGGTAGGGCTGACCCTCGACTTGCTGTTGCGGCTCGGTGTCTGGCATTGGTATCCATTCCCATCGCACTCTCCAGATGGACCCAAGGGCTCGTCTCTTCACACGGACCCACCAGCCTTTTAGGATGGCTGCACAAAAGTGTCCTGGCCAATGCACCACTGTGGCAGAAGTCCTACTCTCAGAGCCTCTCTGGACATGTGGCTCCGCCCTCCTGCAATGGGCCAACTGCCTGTTTACTCGCCTGCCATGCCTTGATCTTACTTTTGATTAATAGATGATTCGAATCAGCGGGAGGCTGCCCATTTTTATGCGCCCCGATGACAGGGGGCACTGCCTGCGGCTCCTTTTCTTCCCCTACACCGCAACCCAAATCTCACAGATGGTGCTGGTGTGATCTGACTTGGGCCTTTTTATTATGTTTCGGCCCTTCATTTGCTCTCGGGGCATTCTGGTCAAAAATACAAATCCGTTCCTACCAGAGAGAAAGGGAGAGAGCACATCAACCCCCCCCCCCATAGGAACCAGGGGATGTTCCGACCGTCAGAGTTCTCCCCTTTGTTCTGGCTGAGTTCCTCCTCCCTCGGCCGCTGGAGGGGAACTGCCCTCCTGGCCTTCTGCCTGGGCTTAAGAAGGGCTAAGTGCCGACCCTTCCTGTCTCTAGGTTTCCCTGGTTGCTAGGGCAACCAGCACCTGTGCAGTCCTGGTGACTGGCAGCTGTGCTTCCCCCTTCCTGCCACTAGGGGTCTCTCCTGAGCTGTTTCTGCTCTCAGTCGCAGGGCACCTGAGAGCTCTGTGACAGCCCCATTCCCCCTTTCCCCCTGCATCAGGATTGTCTCCCGCTGTGCCTGAAGGATCACTTCCTTAAGGCACAGCCACCCTTCCTGGGCTCCCATCCCAACAAAACTCTTACTCTTCAGTGTGTCATTGACTAAACACCTGAGCTCGCTGAAGTCAGCCTTCCTAAAGTCTAGTACTTCCACCCTACTAGTTACCTTTCCCACTCTATACCTTATGGTGAATTCTATTATTTGGTGGTCACTGTCCCCTAGGTGACCACTGATCTGTAGGTCCCCTACCTTGTCATCCCCCGTTGCCAATACCAGGTTCAGTAAGGTATTCCCCCTAGTGGGACCATGTACCTCCTGCATCAGTTGGAGGTCCTGTACACAGGATAGTAACCTGCGTGAACAGTAGAAATTTGCTGTCTATGTCTCCCAGCAGATGTCAGGGTAGTTTAGGTCCCCTAAACTGGGTGTGGGGACCACAGTGGGATGGGTTCTTGGAGCCCTGAGGAGCCCTTCCCTGCTCATGGATCATCACCGCTGCCAGGTTGTGGCACAGGCTCTGGCAGCACTTGCTGGAATACATGGTGTGGCACTACCCAGGGTCCCAGGACACGAGGATGCGGTCCAGCTGCTGCATAAAGGGCATGGTACTACAAGTAGCTCCCAACCAGTGGCTGTGGTCAGTGATGCAGACCCACTGTGCCCATAGGGCTTTAACCTTTATGCAGAACTGGAATGCTGACCAGTTGTGCCCATGCTCCACATGTGGGCCACCAGGCCCTCACAGATGTGGGCATTAGAGCACCTGTCCTGGGCGAACTGGCTCTAGACCTCCACCTCGTCCCACAGTGCAACAAGGTCCACAATGTATCTATACAATGAGTGCACCTTAGTATCATCTTGGGACCAGTTAGGCCCCTGGGAAGTGGTGTGTAGTGTTAGGGACAATGCCAGCGTGGCTGGCTCCCTTAACAGCTCTCAGGAGCTGCAGGAGAAGTCCAGGCCTGGGTAGATGGCTGCAGTACATGACAGATAGGCAGGTGATGGGGCTAGGCCTCAGGAATACTGATGTGAAGTAATTATTAAGGAGCTCTGCCTTTTCATGGGGGTCAACTGTGGGCTTCCCCTCCATATTCAGTAGGAGTGCCACAGTGGAGCTTGATTTTTTCTTGTTCCCTATGTACCTACAGAAGGATCTTTTGTTGTCTTTAATTTTGGTTGCCAGCTGGAATTCCACGGATGCCTTGGTTTTCCTTGTCTCTTGTCTGCAAACTCTGGCTGCATGAGCATACTTTTCTCTGGATCTGGAACCATTTTTCCATTGCATGTACACTTCTTTTTGCTTTTTTGAGAAATTTCCTAATATTTCTGTTGAGTTGGGTAGGTCTCTTGGCCCCTCTCCCTCTTTTTGATCACATTTGGATGGCTTCTTTTTAAGCAGTAAGTATAGCCTCCTTGAGGAAGTGCCATCTTTTGTGAGCTCTCAAGTCATCCAGTCACTGGTCCTTTCCAACTAGACTCCTGAGTTTACCAAAGTCTGCCCATCTGAAGTCTAGGACCTTTGTACTGCTGGTAGAATTCACAGCCTTTTGGTGGATGGTAAATATAATCAGATCGTGGTTGCTGTCATCCAGGGCACCTCCAATCACCAGGTCACTTACCATGTCTTCCCCTTTGGCCAGCACCAAGTCCAGAGTGGCTTTACTTCTAGTCAGCCCCTCCACAGCCTGTGTCAAATGTTTGGTCATTCTCCTCTTCTTAGTGGAGAGTCCTCTAGCAGACCCCCACCATCAGGTTCCCTGCTCCCAAGTATCTTGACCCAGAGGGTCTCAAGGGATTTCCCCCGCCATCAAATGTGACCTGCAGGTAGGAGTACCGCTCCTTCACTTAGAGGGCCACCCCTCCACCCTTCTTTCTGACTCTGTCCTTCCTATAGAGCCTGTAGCCTTCAATATCCACTGCCAAGTCATATGTATGGTCCCACCAAGTCTCCGTCAATCCAATGTGGTCAAAATCCTTGTCTGCCAGAAGTAGTGTCAGTTCATCCTGTTTGTTGTTCATGCTTCTGGCATTCCCATAAAGACAGCTGAGCTCACCCCTAGTCGTCTCAGGTTTTATACCTCTCTGCACGTGTCTCTGGGCATTGGTAGCAATCTGGGTGCCCCCTGCATGAATACCCTCTTCTGAGTCCTCTTGATCAGTGGATTTATACCCAGTGATGGGTTTGTGCTCATTAGTAGTCTTCCCCCTCTCCCCTGGGCTTGTCTAGTTTAAAGCCCTCCTCAGCAAGTCTGCAATTCTCGTGGAGAAGAGTTTCTTCCCTCTGCCCATGAGGTGGATACCATCTCTTGCATGTGGTCCAGTGTCATTAAACTGCATACCAAAGTCAAAGAATCCAAAGCCAGCACAGTAACACCATCTCCAAAGCCTTTGGTTGATTTTATCGATGCATTCCTCCCTCCAACAACCTTGGCCTCTAACTGGGAGGATTTAGGAGAAAGACACTTGCGCTCCTAGTTCCTTTAGCTTCTCCACCACGGCCTTGTAATCCCTCATAAATCTCCCAGGGTTGTTTCTCACTATGTCGTTGGTGCCCTGAGCACAAAAGTACTTGTTGGGAGGAGGCCCAGTAAATTGAGAGAGAAGCTTGCCTTCTAAAAGAGGATAGAGTGTGGACTCTATGTTATTGTTGTGTTGTACACCAGGGGCTTGTGCTTTCTGTTGTTTAAACTGGTGGACCAGACTGAGGCTACTGGGTGGAGGAGGCCTCATTGGGGCACACTACAGTGAGCAGACCCGAGCACCAGAGAGGGCACAGTGGCAAAGGGGTGAGCAGACCACAGAACCAGAGGGTGCAGTTACTGAGGCCAGACTAAACTGAGGCCTCAACACAAGAAGACAATATCTACATATCATCTGTGAGGCATGGGGCATGATAAAGGGGTGGTTTAGGAGTCATGCATCTAGCCCATAAGGCTTAGGGATATTGTAAGGTACTTCCTGAGTGTGTGACCCAATAAAGAGGTCCAGCAACTCACAGGATTTAGAGGAGTCTGGTAGGACTGTGACTGACAGCAATTCGAGGGCAGCCTCCCAATTCATCATTTATATCAGCAAGATATGGCAGTCAAGTTTAGTAGGTGCTCGTAGAGCAGAGCTGGCATGGTCACAATGCCCTAGGGACATCATGGCCATGTCAGGGGTGGCTGTATTGTGACAGTCCACCTGTAACTGTAACCTATATTCAAGCATGACCATGCTCCCCCATAACTTTGTGTTGTTCATGAACTTGGCCAGTGAGCTCTTCACCCCCACATCCAAATCATTAATAAAGATATTGAAAAGTACTGGACCAACCCCTACGGGACACTGCTGCCCATTTCTCACCAGGATGGCACAGATCCATTCACTACGACTCTCTGTGTTCTATCCTGCAGCCAGTTTCTCACCCACCTAACTGTCTCGGAGTTCTGCCTCTCTACCCTCCTTATCTGCTGCCATGACAGCGGATTCACCTCTCCTGTGCAAAGAATGATCACAGCCATTTTACCCTTGAAAAATAATGTTCTGCCACTACAGGATCCCAATATCTGTCTCACACTTATATCTAACTTCTCCTACACCTTTGTTTCTTTCCCTTTGGCATCCATCCTCACCTACTTTGCCACCCTCCATTATTTCCCACTAAATATGTCTCTATTACATCTGTCCACAGACATTGCCAATAATTTTCATAGAATTCCACCAGAAGTCTGCCTCTTCCCAGTGCCTTCCCTCTCTTGCAAGCTTTTAAACAGTCCTCCACCTCTCTCATACTTAACTCTTCTTTCAATTTTTGTTTCCTTCCATCTTATATTACTTCCTTTATCCCCTCAAGGAACACCTTCATTTTTCTACCATCCACTCCTTTCTTTTGTACAACTTTTTATTCTCTTCCCTCCATCCCTTCTCCTATCTCACTCAATAATGCAACTGAAATTGTGCACCAGAATTTGCTGCCTACTTCTGCCTACATGCACCTCTAATTTCTTAAACAGGGCAATCCTTCCTTTTCTTCCAACTGGTCTATATATATTATAAATCTTTAACACTTTCTTTTCAAACTCTACTACCCTCCATTGAACCACCTTTCTACAATCACTTGCAATAGTTGCACTTCTATGTTCTCATTCTTGACCAAAAGCTATTATATTACAAAACATATTATATCCACTTTTAACCCACTCAATATTGGCATAATCTTATCCCACCTGTTCCTCAATAACACACTTCTGACATTTAGGGTGCATCCTCACTAGCAAGAATGTATGTTTCCCTGGGGACAAGTAGCAGAGGCACACCTTGTTCCATGGTGTGTGGCACGTTACCCTGGGTGGGATAGGGGAGGCTAGGGCCAGCAACTGTGCTGGTCCCAGCAGCCTTACCTGGGGTCCTGGGGTCTCTGGGAGCTCCAGTCATGGAACTCCTGCAGCATGGAGCCTGACCAGCATCCAGAGTGTGGTTCTAGCTGGCCAGGCTCCAGTTTTGGATGCATCGAGTTTTTTGACTCTGGGATCTCCAGGGTAAACCCCCGCCACTGTGTTGCAAAGTAATAGTATGAGGAATGCCTGCATGTGCAGGCTGTGTGGCAGGCAACACTGCAGACGGGTCTGTGTGCCACATATCACATGTCCACACTTGTCTAGATGCACCCTTATAGATGCAATACACAAAGTCATGCGTCTCCATTTAAATTCCATATCTCTACCACTTTACAAATCTTCTACGCTGCTGCATGATGCTGGGGGCAGGGGGGTGCCAGATATCCACCTGTTCCTGCAGGCACAGTATATGAGCCAGATCTGCAAGCCAGTGACCTGGCCAGCAACCAAAACAGCCTGTCTTGTCAAGTACTTTACAGGTCACCTCCTGAGACCATGTGGGGTGTACACACCAGCCAAAGGGAGACCGTGCATCATGGAACACCCCTGGTTCTACAGTGTGCTGAACGAGTTCCGGAGCAAGTATGGGCTATAGAAGGAAAACCCAGAGACCATGTCCAACCACAGGAAGATACAAAAAGCAGTCAGAAACAGAGACATGGAGCTGCTCCTTGATGACGAGTGCCAGGCCATGTGGGACGGATCGTCCACAAAGAACTATGAAAAGACCACAGAGACTTGAATTGGCTTATAGCTTACTGCATACTCCCAGTGAAGGCATAGAGGCACAGGGTGAGGTGAGAGACTAAACCGAGCTGCCCATGGGGAAGCTGCCAAGGTGAGAATGAGACCATCGACCACTTCCTCTGGCTCTGCCTCTATGCCAAAGGAGTGTGGAAAAAGGTAAGCCGGCTCCTTGAGGAAGTGACAGGAGTCAGGCTAATGACAAAGGAGGCGGTGCTGTATGGACACCTGACTGAATATCAGGGGTCCCTGACAATCTGCTTTGACCAGTTTGTGTCCTGCGTCAGTAGTGTCCTGTGGCAATGCAGGAATTTACTGATATACAGTCACACTGAGCTCAAGCAAACAGACTATGTTAAAATGTTTCTGAGCTAATTCCAGTCCTACGACCGGAAAGTGGTGGGAGAGGATGGAGAGAATGCAGCCAACTCCACCTGGAAAAGAGACACTTGGCACAGGCTGTTCAAAGCCTCCCCAGGAAGGGAAGTGGACAAGGAGAAAGAAAAAGACAGCAATGCAACTGGACCTGGAGACAGCGACAAGGACAGCAACAGGATCATCATCAGTGGAAGTGACAGTGACATTGACAGTGACAAAGACTGTGAATGAACTGAGAGTGTTAAACTTCAAATTGGGGCCTGGACTAAGGGACTGCGTTTGGGCTAGGGAAGGGAAGAGGGTGGGAGTGCGGGGGCACAGGGGAAAGGGTACGTTTACTGTAACAGGTGCACCATTTTTTTAATGTGGTTTGAGAGGTGTGATGGAAAGCTTATGATAAGATTTTTATATATATAACTTTATAATATATATATTATTTAAAAAAAAGTTGTGTCCTTTATTTGCTGGGTAGGCTGGCCCATGTGAGTTTCCCCAAATACAGAAAACTCAACTGTACAATTTTGTGGTAATGGAAGACTATGCTCTGACTTTCCCCCTGGCTTGCTCCTTGGTCTTTTGACTAGGGTGCAACCAAACCCCAAGGCCTTTGAGCCTGGGGTTTGTACATAGGATGTCTGTCATGGATTTGAAGCATCCAAAGCCCCAGACTGATGGGTCTGAGAGGGAGGAGGAGACGTGCAGTACAGCCACACACACTTGATGACTGAGTTCTGCTCAGTTGTAAGTTGGAACTCGGCTACTGGGCTTTGCCTAATTGAACCTGAAACTGATTTGGCCCTTGAAATAAAATATCACACACACACTAGATATAAGTAGGTGCCAAAGTGCTACTCAAAAGTGTGTTTATGAAACACCTGTACTGAAACATGCAATGGTTTAAAAAAAAAAGAAGGTAATATGCACAAATTATAAATGAATTAAGTTTATGGGTACTGTATGCAAATTCCTACTACAAAGTTTAATTTCATGGTTGTTATTTTTAAATTTGCTCCTCACTTCCACATGCTCAGGGAAAGCAGGGTCTGACAGTAGAGGGAGGGGTAGGGGCTGCCAGGGGAAAAAGCTGGGTGGAAGCAAAGAGATATCTGATCCCCCAGATATTCCCTGCTGTAGCAGCAGAAGGGAGACCAATTCAAAACAAACCTCCAGTAATTAGATTATATACTTGGAAAATGATAACAAATTTATAAATTTTCCATATATAGAATCTAATTATTCAGGAATCATCTTATAATCAGGGTTATCTTCTATTTGAGTAAATATGGTACCTATAGAGTTAGGTAAAACATAAAAGGATATTCCATACCTTTACATCATCAATACTTAAAAGTATTCTTTCCTTTTCCACACTGCTGGATACTTGCAGATCTGAACTCAGGTTTGAGAATCTAATGCCACTGGGAGAACTGTTGCTAGGAGACTTAATATTCTGGAAGCAAAAATAGAGAACAATTCACTGCAGCTCCACTTACAGATAAAATCTCCACACAGAGAAGTAACTCACCAAGGGCAGGCAGGAAAAAAGAAAAAGAAAAGTAATGGTAAGATCACTTCTGTAACTTCCAAAATATCACAGAAGCTTTACTTTAATGAAATATAGAATGTTTAAAGAGATTATCTTAAAGATCCCAACTAATTAAACCACTTTAAACCTATAAAATATTAATTTAAAAACAAGCCAGAAAAGAGGAACATTCAAGCTCTGGCTTATGTATTGTAAGGACATGAATAATATTGGTATGGGCAGACATAACATTTATATTACTTTTAAATGGCTTAAAGGTGTAGGAGTTCCAATTATGCTAAGCCATAGCTAAACTAAAATGCCAAAACTTGCTTGGGAAGAAAGTTTCTTACTGACCATTGAGGCTGCTTGAAGACATTAAAAAAAAGAACACACTTTGCCAGAAGAAGTAGTGCATTACTTCAACCTGGATCTGCAGCATCTGTAAAGATTGAGCGCTTTAATGGGGCTTTTTGGCACTTTCAGCTAAAGCTGATTTCAATCAGCTATTAGAAAAAAATGCAAAAAAACTCCACTAAAGCACCTGATCTTTATAGACATCGGGTGAGCTGGGTTGAAGTAATACACTCACTCTTATGGTCATGCATGGGGCTCAATGTGAGAACGTATAATAAAGTGCTGTTTTGGGGGGAGGGTTAAGCCTGCAAACACCCCGACCTGATAAGAAAGACAAGCACATGAATGAGCAAAAACTGATTCAAAGAAGGAAGTAAAAAACCCCCCAAACAACCAGTAACACTTATAGCTGCAGGTATGCAGACTTGCTAAAGCAAATACTAAATGACTGCATAATACCAACTGTGCAGTGGGGCGCACATGTAGACACAACCAGCATCTACTTGTGCAAACTTATTAGACCACAGGAAACTAATAAACTTCTCAGGAGGGTAATACTTATAAATATAAGTACTTTCGTGCTGCAGAGTTTTTTTACTCCACAGCACTGCATGTGTAAATGCTAACGTGGCTAGCTGGGGCATGAGGGTGCTTCAGTGCAGGGGCTACCTGATGGCTAGCCCTGCACTGGAGCACACTTGTGCCCCAGCCAGATCTGCCTTGGGCCTTCTTCCAATTAAGACTGCTCTGACCCAGATCAACATGTTGTGGTCCCAAGTGCACAGGTAAACACAACAACTGAGAGCAATATGCACTCCTTAATTGTATTGCATTAATATACAAATAAAGATGCACCCACTTAGTAGTTAGAAGAAGCTACATAAGCTGTACAGCACTGGAAGTTGAAGATTTTATTGGCAAGACAGCAGGCCTTGAAACACATAGCATGCTGCAACAAGTACAGTAACAAAATAAAATTTTGTAAATGATAGTTGAAATTCTGCAACAAAGAAAAGTATCACCCTTTTGTAACAGGTTTTAATGGTCAGCAACAGCCAGCAAACACTTACATATTACTAGTGGTGTGGGGGCAGAAATGGAAAAAGTGGCTATGACAAAATTCAAAGAAGAAGCCTGACTGTGATGACTGCGGGAATGAAGAACCAGACCCAAACCAGTTGCCACCCTTTAATCCCCGAACAGAAGCCACAGCACTACAACCATGTCTGTATGAGAACTAGGTATCACAAAAGCCCACTCCAAAACCTTAAACAATTCCTGTAGAAGTAAGAGAAACAAATAAAAGGAGCAAGAAAGGAGAAAACAGACTGTTACAAAAAGGAACACACAGTCATTGAAACTTATGGAACAGCTTGAATGGATGAGACTACAAACTATTTACCATCTGACATTCAGCTAACTAGGCAACAAAGGAGAGATGGGGAAGTAAAGATAAGCATAGTGCAGGGGTGCTCAGCCTCAGACTGTGGCCCAGGTCTGTGGCCCAGATCTGACCCACTATGCCATGTCATCTAGCCTACAGGACTCCCCACAAGTCCAGAAATTTGGCAGCGGGAAAACGGTGGCACTGCTCCTCTGCTGCTAAATCTCTGGACCACAGGTCACCCCAGGTCCTGTGGGCATCTATACATGTGCTCCATGGTGGAGGGAGGGTGCTTTAATTAGAGCGGCTCTGAGAGCCACTCTAGTTAAAGTGTCCTCAGCATCACATGAATTCAATAAAACATGGGCATACCTACACCTAGATCATGCCCAACCAGTGGCTGCCCAAAGTCTTCTTGAATACCTCTAGTGATGGAGAGTCCATAACTTCCCTAGGTAGTTTATTCCACTGCCTCACTAATCTAATAATGAAGTTTTTTTCCTGGATATCCAATCTAAACCTACTTTGCTGCAACTCGAAACCATGGTCGGCATCCTCCTCTCTTCAGCAAGGAAAAAACAGTGCTTTCCCCCTTCTTTAGGGCAGCCCTTCAAGTATTTGAAGACTGATATCATGGCCTTATACCATATTATAGTAGAATACTGACACTCCTAGAAAGTAAACTAGGGTCTTGTGAGCAAACAGCTCTGGTAGCTTAATGGACTTCGCAGAAAGCACAGGCTATTCAGTTTATGGTTAAAATTCATCATGCTTTGGGAAAACTGCTCAGCCAGGAAAACTTATCAAAAGGAAATGTGAGAATGGATAAAATATGCTTAGGGCTTTTGCTCTTATGAGAAAGACTGTACAGCTAGTAACCCTGAAAGCGAGACTTAGTTGGCTGTGGTCAGGTTGAAGTCAGACAGAAAGCAGGGTAGATTTGCACCTTATAGACTAACTAAAGTAGATATAATATATAGCATGAGGTTTTGTGAGCTGAAGCTCACTTCATGAGATGAAGTGCATCATTTACTTTTCTTGGTGGATAACCGTGAATTTCATAAGCACAGATGAGCTGGAAACTGCAGTCTGTGAAAAGAACTGGTCTGATTGGCATTACAGAGACCTGGTGGGACAGTTCCTAGGACTGTAATGTCAACACTGAGGGTTACGATTTGTTTCAGAAGGACAGGATTGGGAGAAAAGGTGGTGGTGTCACCTTGTATGTCAAAAACACACACACTTGTTCCCTGGTTCAGGAGGAAGAAGACAGCATTTGGGTGAAGGTGAAATGTGAAAGATGCAGGACTAATGTAATGGGAGGGATTTATTATAGGTCACCAAATCAGGAACAGGAGGTGGATGAAGCCATGCAGATGGTGGAGGAGGATGGGATCAGTGAGGGAGTATGTTTTCTGTGTATCTTGAACAGGGACATATGAAAGACCAGTGGATTTCCAGTTTTGGGGGTAGCTATAATTTGAAGGTGACTGGATTTGATGGGTGATATGGAAGGAGCTGACATACTTGTGATCCAGTTTCTGCGAGGGCTGGTGAGTGCAGAGGTGTTCTGTTGATAGCCAAACTCTTTGTTCTAAGCAGTAAGCAGATTCTGAGCTTTTAGTTCCTTTTGGACTTCCTACACATATTGTACCCAGTCTTTGGCTGCAGGGTTGTCAGAGGCAATGGATTGAGCAGGGTATAGCTGAGATGGAATCCATCATGGGTTGCCCATTTGAGGCACGTGTGTTGTTGTTACAGGCAAAATCAACAAGTGTTAGCAAAGGAGCCCGGTTTTCATGTTGGACACTGAGGTAGCACTTGGGGTACTGCTGCAGGACCTGCTTTGTTCCCTCTGTTTGACCATTCTTTTTGTGGATGGTATGTGGATGAGAGCTGGGCATGGACTCCCAGCAGATGCAAGACCTTGTGCCAGAACTTGGAAATGAACTACGACCCAGTAATTCGGAGAATCAAAGGTTATGTGGTCTGGGAGACCACTAAGGCAAACGACATGGTCCAACCATTGTATCCTTAGTTGAGGGCAGGTCTGTGCATGGAATAACGTGGGCCATTTTGGTTAACAGGTTTGTCACCATCAGGATTGTGGAATATCTATTAGATTTGGGCATCTCTACAATAAAGTCTAGAGAAATGGCACACCAGGGTTAGAGCAGAACAGAAAGAGTCTGGTGGAGCCCACAGTTTCTGTGTGGGTCTTTTAGAGCAGACACAAAGATCATAGGAGCGGACAAAGTCTTGGACTGTCTCACACAGCATATCCACAAGAAATATCAAGCAACCGGTTGATAGGTCCTTTCTGTTCCTGGAGGGCCTGTTAACAGTGAATTGTGGCTTACACAGAGTACGGTCAGTCTGGCCAAATCCAGAGGCACAAAGATTCTCTCTTGAGCAAATACGAACCCCTCCTGTACATGATAGAGCTGTCAGGAGACTGGCCTTCCCCTCAGGGCGAATTTCTTCTTGGGTGGCAGCTTGAAGCAGGGTCAGCAAGTCTATGGGCCACATGGCATTGATGACATTGTGCTGCTTTAGAATAGGGATGTGTTCCACTAGCACCTGCATGAGGTCAGCATCAAATTCTATCTTCCAGAATAGTGTATCTGCCTTTCTGTTTCTGGACTCAGGTTGGTATGTGATTTGGAAATCAAAACAGGAGAAAAAAAGCACCCAGCACTTTTTTTCAGCAGCTGTCTCTGGCTGAAAGCTTTTTACCTTATGGAAACATTTTAAGTTCTTGTGGTCTGTGATGACCTGCATCTTGTCTCATGCTCTTTGAAGGTAGTGCTGCCATTCCCCAGTGGCCACAGAAATGGCCAGGAGTTCCAAATCCAGGATCTCATAATTCTGTTCACTTGGGTAAGTTTTCTGGAGAAGAAACTGCAGGGCTGTAGGGTCTGTTCTGGGCCCTACCATTGGGAAAGTTCTGCACCTATGATGATGCTAGATGCATCCGTCTTTACCACAAATGGTAGGGCAGGGTCTGGATGGGCAAGCACAAGGACAGAGATGAAGGCCTGTTTCAGGTGTCCGAATGCTTGCTGGGCATTCTTGAACCTACAGAACTGTTGGTCTGTCTTTTGCAATAGCATAGTGAGGGGACTTAATACCTGGGCAAAGCTTGTAATGAGCCTGAAGTAAAAGTTTGGAAACCCTAGGAATCTTTGGATTTCTCTGATATTCTTGGGGAGGAAAGGGGGTGCTTTCCACTCATGAAAAGCCTGAACCATCCTTGGATCCATTTTCAGGCCTTCAGGAGATAGAAGAAATCTGAGGAACTCAATCGTTGTTTGGTTGAACACACACTTTTCTAATTTTGCAAACTGGACGTGTTGATGTAGCCTTTCTAGTACTGTTCTGATGTGCATCACATGTTGGTCAGGTTCTTTTGAAATGATCAGTATGTTGTCCAGGTAGGCGATTACAGATTGGTCCAGTAGGTTCCTTAGTGCATCATTGATAAAAGTATTGGGCAAGCAATTATTTCAAGGTGGAGGGCCACTTAATGAGTTTTGGTGAGCTGTCGAGAGCCACATGGGTAGTCCTGCCCCTTGACAGTGTAGAAATAAATTTATCCAGGCCTCTAACTTGACTAAGAAAAAGAGAGTGAAGAAAAAAAAATTGAAAAAGATGCTGATGCTGTATGTTTAAGAATATTCTAAGATACGAAAAACCCTTCTGCTTTATTATGTCTTTTACAGTTCTTTGGGAACAAATGTTTCTTCCTTTCCTAAAAACAAAAAGGTGATAGTAATGGTCTGGGCAACTTGTCATGCTGGGCTATGGGCATTCAAGCCTGGGGGGTCACCTCAGGGCCATGAGAAGCCAAGAAGTAACAATCCAGGAGATCTGTGTGGGGAACTGAGTTGGGGATTCAAAGAGTCTGCCACAGCACAAGGTTAGGAAGCTACCCAGGTCACGTATCTGAGAGATCAGGCCAGAGCTGGGTCGGGTATCCAGACAGCAGTCAGGAGGATAGCTTGGTCAAGTATCGAAGGAGTCCATTAGTCAGTAGCACCACAAGTCAAGGGTACAGCAGCCTAAGTACAAGATTAAGTCTCGCTGCCTAGACACTTCCTCTTCTGGATCAAAGATTTCCATAGGAATGGGTAGGAAGTCAGCTGGCCTCTTGCCTGGCCACTTGCATTAGGCGAAAGACACAGGAGCTAACAGTGCCTATCTACTCAGAACTGGTTAGGCCTCATCTCAAATACTGCGTGCAGTTCTGGGTTCCACATTTTAAAAAGAATGTGAAGAGGGTCCAGAGGTGGGCAACAAAGATGATGATGGGCTTGGAAGGCAAGTCATATAAGGAGCCATGTGAACAGACCATACAAACAGGCAGCTCTACAGTTTGCACAGGAGTGCACGCAGAGGGGTGCACAGAAGGCACCTGGAGGGCTGGTCTGAGCGAGGAGCCAAGGCCGGAACCCTGAAAAGGAGATGCTGGGACCAGGCAGAGGCATGAACTCACTTGCAGCCACGGTGGTGTCTTGTCGTGCCCATGGGTGTCCTGGCACTGTCAAGATCTCCACCCAGACAGAGTCCAAGACTGCCCCCCACCTAGTCCTGGTACACACTAACTGGCCATGGACTGTGGGGGATGCCTGGCACAGCTGCTGCCAGCTGGCCAGGGGGGCACCCCCATTTGCGGGGTGTGCTCCCTAGTGGAGTCTCTGGAGGGCTGGGTGCGGGAGCTCAAGGAGGAGATATGCCAGCTATCTACCATCAGAGCCCACACAGACTTCATTTATGGCTACTGCCAGACCCTTTTCCAGAAGAAGGAAGAAGAGAAGGAGATACAGATGGTGGCCAGCAGAAAGGCTGACCATGAAGACCCACCTGGAGCTACCTGGAAGACAGTCACCTCTTGCTTCAGAAAACCCAGAACCATGGCTGCTCTTCCCCTGGCCCTGCACAACAGGTACACTCCCCTTCCCATGCATAAGGAGGCTCCAATGGTGACACCAGATGAGAAGGAAGGTAAGCAGCAAGCTTCCACCCCCAAGAGGAGGTGCACGGTGGTGGTGGAGGACTCCCTCCTGTGGGGCACTGAGGGAACCATGTGACATCTGGACTCCCTGGCCTGTGAGGTCTGCTGCCTCCCTGGGGCTTGCATCCAAGATGTTGCGGAGAGAATCCCCAGGGCCATCCAGCCCTCTGATTACTAGTCCATGTTCCGCATCCATGTGGGAACAAATGTCACGACCAGGATTACTCCTGACTGGGTCATGATTGACTACAGGGCTCTGGGGCTAGGTTCAAGAGGTCAGGCGCCCAGGTAGTCTTTTCTTCTGCTCTCCCTGCTGCAGGCCATGGTTCTAGGAGGGAAGGATGCATCAAGGAAGTGAACCAAAGACTCTGACGGTGGTGCTACAGAGAGGGCTTTGGATTCTTCAACCACAGTGTGCACGTCAGAGAGAGAGGACTCCTGGGAAGGGACAACATCCACCTCACACAGAAAGATAAGTCCCTGTTCTCGGCCAGGATGGCCAATCTTCTGGACAGGGCTTGAAACTAAGATTGCTGGGGGACAGGGATACACTAACACGAACATGCCCAGGGAGAGTCATACAAGAAATCTCCATATATAGGAACACTCGGAGAACCACTATTGCAGGAACTGAAGGAATAATTCTTCAATGTGACAGGAAGTTAAGGGCCTCAGAAGGAGGACTCAGGTGCCTGACACTAATGCCAGGAACATAGGCAACAAGCAGGAGGAGCTAGCCCTCCTACTCTCCAGTGGACATTACAATCTAGTAGGGATTATGGAGATCTGGTGGGACTCTTCATACAATTGGAGCATAGCCATGGAGGGCTACACCCTGCATAGAAGCAACTGAGTAGGAAACAAAGGTGGAGGTGTAGTTCTCTACATCCAGAAGTAGTACACCTCCTTGGAGGTGAACATCAGCTCCAAAGAAGGACGGCCTGAAAACCTCTGGGTCAAACTGTGGGAGGAGGGAGGTACACAGCAAGAGAGACCTAACTGTAGATATATACTACAGACCACCAAACCAGGGGAAGGAACTCCATCTGGAGTTTGCCCGAGAACTGACAGAGGCCACACGAGCACAGGACATGGTCATCATGGGCGACTTCAATTATCCAGATATCTCTTGGGAGAAACACTCAGCCAAGTCAGATTGGTCACATTCCTTCCTGACATGGATTGAAGAGCTTTTCCTGACTCAGGAGGTGCACAAACCAGCCAGAGGTTATGCTATATTAAACTTGGTCCTGGCTAAGGGGGATGACCTGGTGACCAACTTAAAAACAGAAGATAGCCTGGGTGACAGTGACCATGAAATCATCATGTTCACTGTCTGTCACAAGGCAGACAGATAGCAGGACTGAAGTTTTGGACTTAAAAATGCAAATTTTAATCAACTCAGGTCACTAGTAGGGAAAAGGGCTGCGGGACCAGGTGCCAAAGGTGAAAGGAGTGCATGAAGAATGGTCGCTCCTTAAAGACAGGATCCTCAAAGCACAAAGGAAGTCCATTCCTACACAGAAGAAAGATAACAAAAGGGCTGGGAAGCCCTCTTGGCTAAACAGGGATATCATGGTCCTTTTAAGAAAGAAAAAAGAGGCATACAAACAATGGAAGCTTGGGGCATGCCTCAAGGAGGACTATATGACAATGGCCCACACATGTAGGGAACAGATTCAAAGGGCTAAGGCGGCAACCAAACTAAAATTAGCAACAGGAGTCAAGGACAACAAGAAGCCCTTCTTTGGTTACATAGGGAACATGAGGAAAACAAATGAGAGTGTGGGGCCACTGCTCAACAACTCAGTACAGCTGGTTACTGGCATTCAGGAGAAAACTGAACTCCTGAATGACTACTTTGCTTTGGTCTTTCACCAAAGAGTGGCTGGGGGGGGAGGTGTGGGCCTGGACGCAGGGGAGAGGGGGGTACAGCTTGCACGTGGCCAGATGTGGAGCGGTAGCAGCATGGGGTGATGGTAGTGGTGGCGGCCACGTAGAAGGTCCTCTCTTTACCATTCCTGGGAAGCAGTGCTCCATCCCCACTCACCCCTCCCCCTGTCATTCTTGATGGGCACTGGACTAGTTATATATAATATCAATGGTATAGTCATATGTTTAAGTGAAGTAGAGAAACTGGAAGCCCACCTCCTACAAGTTGAATTTATTTGCAGTCCCAGAACTAAACATTCCCTGGCCTCAAATATATGGGACTGATAAAATTGGACCATGCAGTCCATGAACATGTGAAAATATGCAGCTCAGAAGGTAGATTAATGAAGCATGAATGTATGGAGGAATGCTAATGGGTGATAACCAAGCATCAACTAGCCAACTGGATTCCATGACCCGTGTGCATTATGCTTTTCCAGGACAATGGGTAAGCCAGCTTCCTCTTAAATAGATAAAAACTAGGGAAGGTAGGAGTTTCAGTTATGCTAATTTATAGTTACGGTATAGTTAAGCTAAGGTGCCAAAAAGGAGCTTTGGAAGAACAGGATTCACTGACCACTGAATGACCTGACAGGTAAGCATGTGAATAAGCAAAAAAGCTGATTCAAAGAAGAAAATAAGGAAAAAAAATGCCTGAAGCTGCAGGTGTGAGAACTTGGCAGAGAGGCAAGTAGAAGTGAGTATCTGGTACAAAGAAATAGATAAAAACTGGCAGAAGGCAAGGGTATTTTGGGTAAATATAGGGACTTGCTTTTTGTAGCAGCCAGGGGGAGCGTGAATACGTAACAGAAGTTGCTACCATTGTTTCTGGAAGTTTCTCTAAGTTGGGTGATTGCTGGACAGAACAGCTGATGTATTCTCTAAAAGAAAATAAACCTCTTTGAGCTTTTCCAACTGAACTTGAATTTCAGTCTGTGATGGCAGGAGATGCCTGCGGGGGTTGGAAGTGCCATACACTGGCAGTAGTCCTGGCAATACTGCCCCATGGCAGAGAAGTGGGGGCAGTAGCTGGCCCCCAGCTGGGAACAGACAGTTCCTGGCCCTGGAGCAATAGGGCTCCAAGGCGGTGATTCTCTCTAAAAGAATCACCTGACTCTATCAGCTCAGATCCTGAAGCCAGAATCTTGAGCCTCATGGTTGACTTCAGGACGAATGTGGCCAGCTGGATTGTCGGTACCCAAGCTGGACCCACAGTTGTGGGGCAGACACCCTTTTGGGGATGATACATGTGCCTTAGCCTTAACTTGGGGTGAGAGCACAAAGACCTGAGCAGCTGGTTAGGGGGTGGGATGTAGGGGAGGCAGAGCCCCAAGGACCACAGCAGGGAAACCAGTGAGTACCCTGTCTTTGGGTCAAGGGGGAAGGAACACCACTGAACCTCCTCTTCTTTACATTTTCCATCAAGTTGTGGCAGGCAAGTTGAGGGACCCCGACTATGGGGCGGGACTATACTCACAGCGCCAACTGGGGGTGCCACACAATCATTCTTTCTAAACCTCAGAATAAGAAAAGGCATTATAAAAACAAACAAGTTACAAATGCTCACTGCTATAGCTCTACATATTGGCTTGTGCTGTATAAAAATGATCTTGGATGAAACAGAAATAATTGTGAAGCACTTCACTATGAAGAATTTCAATTTACATTTGCCTGCTCTGCCAGAGAAAACAGGGAGATGGTCGTCCCAGCAGCATCCCATAGTACTTTTCTTTCCCTACTTCTCTGATTTACTTGCAACTCTACTGCCCTCAGGACAATTTTTACATGTGACCTGAACTTTTAAAAACTAAGCACAATGGTACGCTATTGCCACCTTTTTCTGAACTTCTACCTAAGAAATATGATTTCTAAAGAGTGGTAAACTGCTTTTTGAACCCTCATTTCTGTGCCACATTTCCAACACTGCCAAAGAATAAGCATGTCCACAAAATGCTCCACCAATTGGAGGTAAGACACATCCTCTTCTATATAGGATGAGGTGAGCACCCAGTGATGCCTAAGAATCAGCCATCAAAACCAGGCCATTTATGAACAAATCATGGCAGACACGGCTGCTCACGGGTATAACCAGCACTAGCATCAATGCTAGGCCAAAGTGAAGGCTCTGAGGAGTGGTGTATGAGGGCTTGTGATGCCAAGTAGTAGAGGTGCACCAATACATCGTTACATATCATACTGGCACTGATAAAAGGAAAACTGACATTACTGGCTATCAACTTTTCTTCGGACATGCCCCCCGGATCTGTGTGTGAGGCAATGGCAGGCTGCCTCTGCAGGCTAGAACTGGGGACAGTGCTGGGATCTGGCAGGGGAGTTGGGCCCAGGTTGTACTCGGGACAGGCAGTGCTGGAAGCAGGGCTATGGGGGGGGCGCTACAGCCACCCAACATTTGCCCTAGTCCTTCAGGCCCCCCCCTTCCCAGTGCCACCACCACCCACCCCAAGCACAGCCCCAGCCCAACCCCCCTGCTGGGAAGAGCCAGGTGCCACCCCTGGCCCCAGCCTGCAGTGGCAGCCCATCCTCACCCTGCACACAGATCTGGGGGGCACATGCACCCTATGCCTCCTCCAGGGGTGCACACAGTGCTAGGAGCCCCCCCTCCTCCCTATGCCTCCCTGGATGAGCCGCTTATGACTCTGTCCCACACCCCACTCCACCCTGGCTGGGCAGTGCCTGCCTCTGCCCTGGCCCCACTCTCTCCCTCACTGTGGGGGCCTCGATCTGCCCCCCATGTCCCTTCCCTTCCCACAGCCCCTTCCCCGCTATGGACTTACTGACTGGATGCTGCTCTTGAAGCTGCCAGGCTGCATATCAGCAATCAGATCAGTATCAGCCAATATAGCTTGTTAATAACCATCCATCAGTATTGGCCCAAAAAATCTTTATCAGTGCACCCCTACCCAATAGGTTTTGGGAGTGCCCTCCCCAATCTCATCCCCCCAGCCACTCCCACCAGGGCCACCAGCTGGATTTGGCCTTCAGTCAAACACTTGATAGACTAGGGGTTTACCTACTACCACCTGTGTTTGAACACAGCCATGTAGCAATATCAAGCATGAAATCATCTGACAACCTGCAAATACAGATTATACAGACAAAGCAAGGAAGGCAAAAAATGATATTGTTTTAGCATGGATTCAGGAGATTTTTGGCTTGAATAAAGGACATAGTTACAGTTGTTTTTACTTTTGCAAGGTTTTATTTAAGGATACTCGCAGAAGCAGGTGATAGAACACAGCAGAGAGGACGGTTATGTTACATTGACTTTAGGCAACAACCATTACTTCGCATGGTTCTTTTGGCTTTAGAGTGTTTTGATTTTGGGGATGTGATAGCCTGCACTGGGGCTCCACACAAGTCAGAACTCTTGCTAGAGCTGAGGAACTCATTGTAACTTAAAAATGTACAACTTATATAGTTTGAAGTAAACAATGTTATCTTGAGGTAAAGATTTGGTTATCTAAAGCTAGGAATTTGGGGATAAGTCATGATCTAACGCACCTGGTGTTTACCACATTCCTCTGTCTTATAACATTCTACTATTTAGGTTCATGGTTTGGTCACGCTCACAAAGCAGGAGGCTACGTGCCACTTCACTGGCCTACTATGGAATTAGCGTGCAAAACTCTTGCTCTTAGCAAAGCTCATACTATTACAGATATTCTATAAAATTCTATTATTATAAATGCCTTAATCTGTCTATATGTCTGTAACGCTTTATTTGCACTCTGAAACAACCAATCAGAGTGGGAATACAGCATTGGGACAAGAGGTGGCAGTGCAGCAGAGCGCTGCCATGATGGTGGGACACAGGGAACAGAGGAGCGGGGTGGGCCAGTGCAGCTGGCCTTGCCTCCTCCACCCTGCTCCCTGGAGGCGGCAGCAACAGGGTGAACAGAACAGGGGATGTGAGGCCAGCAGAGGTGCAGTAGCAGCAGCGAAGCCAGCAGCAGCTGCAGGCAGCGAGGATGAAGTGGAGGTGCTCCTTGGAAGTAGCAGCAGTGGTGTGGGGGGAAGCAAGGTCAGGATGCCATGGGGGGGCGAGGCCCCTCTCCTGTTCCATCGTCCCCTGCAGGGGCTGTGACAGCTGAAATTATGTCTGTGTGACACAGATGCTTGCTGAAGGCTCTATGAAGATTAGACTAAGTGTTTTCCTGTATTTGTTTAGATATTAAGTTATATGTTGTTGCTAAAAGCCTAATTAAAGTTTAAGATGTAGTCAGACCTTGTATAAAGTAAAGCCTAGTAAATTTAACAAAGCCTAAAAGTAGTAAAGCCCTGTGGTGCAGATAAAATTACCTTATCAAAAGAATGCAAGGCTTGTACTTCTATTGGTCAGTGTGAGAGAGAGAAGGAGCCACTGGGCTCCAAAGCACATGGGCTAAACAAAGGCCCAGTGGCCCCAGGTCTGCAGCCCTAAGGAGCCCAGAAGAAATCTCCCTTACCCAGGTGTTTCAGGAGGGGACGGGCAGAGAACTCCCACACTGGTATAAAGAAGAGCCCAGGACAGGGAAGCAGGAGAAGCCAGAAAAAGGAGGAGGAGGAGGAAGAGGAGGAGGAGGAGTGAGCCGGCATATGCTGCAGGGAACTCTAAAGGCAACATGGAGTGCTGGTAGGAGACTCTTGCAGAGAGTAAAACCCACAGCGGGGACTGAGAGCCAAGCCTACTGACTCTGCGGGGGCGCAGAACTTTTTGTTTACGCGCCGGGCGCTGGCGGAGCCTGGCAGGGAGAGTGGTACCGTAATAACCCTAATAGAGGGGCACTATAGACTTTCATGGTACCGTAATACATGTAAAAGTGGCACAAGCCAATAAGATGGGGTTATAGATGGACTTAAGGTGCTAAAAGAAGTTGTGGCAGCTTCCACAAGAGGCTCTGAGAGAGAGAGAGAGCCACCAAGGAGGGACTGACTGCACGAAGGTCAATTTTGATTTAGATATTGTCTGCAAACAGCAGGAACAGTGACACAGGCCAGGAGAGCCTTCTCTGTTTTCTTGTTTTCTTTTTTTGGTCTTTTGGTTGTTTGCCTGGCGCCAAGGACACGTGGCAGGACCAATTGGCTGGTCAGACCCCGGTGGAATGGGCGAGGGTGTAGGGGTGGCGGAGCCCTCAGGAATGCAGCACCCTGAGGGATGACAGTGAGACTACTAATTGGACTACATGTGCAGGTAATGAACCAATTCCGTTAACATCAAGTTGTGACAGGTGAAATGTGGGCTTGTAGATCATCAATTAGAAGCAATAACATCTTGGTCGAGCAGCAGGTGGCGTCCTACAGGTCTGCAAGGGATGCAATACCTGAGTCAGTCTAAGGACAGTTGAAGTAAAAGGAATCTGAGTGCTTGTATGTTATCAGAACCATTCAGAAGCTATAAATTAGCTAGAATATCTAAAAACCAGAAGGAAGATACAGTTCTGTGAAAAGGATTAGTTAGCTGTTGCCTGGGTCAGTGGGCTCATGGACCTTGAGGAGCCCAAGAACTGCATTCCAGGGTCCTTCCCGGTACCTCTCAGACAGAGCTGATCGAGGACACCTGACTTCGCTGAACTTTGTGGAAAGAGAAACTTGCTGTGCATCAGGCATCAGAGGGGACTGTCGATAAATTGCCGACGGGAATTTGTTTTTGTCTGTCATTGTTTGTCTTGTTACTACGCATAGTTGTGTCTTTGTTAAGTCAATAAACCTTTCTTACTTTTCTACCCCCGACCATACTCTCAGTCCCAAACCCTCCGCAGGCAGCTGGGACAGGGGCAACTCAGGTATGCCACAGAGGCGGGGGGGAGGAATCAGGCCACTGCAGCTGTGGTAGGGGGAGGCAAATAATGGACCCAGGCCCAATGCAGGGCAGGGAGGAGCCCACCCAAGTGGGGGAGGGCCGGTCTGCTGTTGTGAGGGGGGAGAGGGGAGACAGTGGGCCTGATCCAATGCAGCAGCGGTAGGGAGGGGAACACAGGGCTCCATCCCCACTCACTCCTCCCTATCATTCTTGATAGGCAATTGGCTAGTCCTTCAGTAAAGTTAAAAAATTAAATGTCCCCTCAAGACCATATGCTATTTATCTCCCAAATTCAAGTCAGCAAGGCCTGATGAACTGCATCTCAAGGTACTGAAGAAATGGGAAGAGAGGATCTGAGATCCCTTGGCAATTAATATTTATGAAGTTGCAGGATACACCTGAGGTACCTGAGGATTGGAAAGGGGCCAACATAAAGCCCATCTTTAAAAATGGCAAAAATGAGGACTTAAGGAACTACAGACCTGTTGACCTCACTTTGATACACAGGAAATTACTAGAACATATCATAAGGAAATCCATTTACAAGTATCTGGAGGAGGAAACATGAATATCAACATGAACAGCCAGACAGGCTGCACCAAAGAAACTTGACCTTCTTCAACAAGATCATTAATTGGGTGAATGAAGGAAACAGTAGATATAGTGTATCTGGGCTTCAGCAAGGCTTCAGACAAAGTCACACATGACCTTCTCATAAACAAAGGAATATCGGCTAGAACAAGCTACTATAACATGAATAAACAAGTGACTCAATAACCACAAAGAAAGGGTAATTACTGTATTTATTCAAGAATGAGGGGTTTCCTCCATTTAACATGGGAGGAAAAGCCCCTCATCTTGGATTCAAGTACAAGGCAGTGAAAGGCAGGCAGCTGCTGTGGACCAGGCCCAGGCCCAGGCCCAGCCCCTATTCTTGCTCTGCTCCAGCAGCTTCAGCTCCTCTCCAGGCTGGGGCCCAGAGCACAGCCCCACCCAGGCCTAGTAGCAGCAGCTGTAGCATTTTACAGCAGCAGCAGCAACAGCAGTGTCTATTCCTGCCCCACTCCCTCCCTCACCACAAGGGGCATTGATCTGCCTCCTCCATGCTTCTTTCCTCCCCCCTCCCCATCCACCACAATGGCTTACCAGCTGTACACAGCTGTATTGGAAATCGGATTGGTATTAGCTGATATGCATCCTTAAAAACGAGCCATTCGTATCAGCCCCCAAAATGTCTATTGGTGCACCCCTAACCACAATAGATGGTTTTAACAAAAATCTGCTGGGTACACATTTGCATCAATGGAAATATACATTAAGTTGTGGTATATTTAACAAAGGATGTCAAAAAATTGGAAGTGATACCATATTGGTCTGATGTCTGAAAGAATTATATAAAGAACACAAAACTTAAGGAGCTCAGTCTAGTTACTTAATTTTAAAAAGGGGCTTAGTGTCTAGAAGTATCTACGTGGTAGGAATATTTCTGATTGTATAGAGTCATGGTAGGTGGTCCCCTGATCACAGTTTGCCCACCCACCTTTCAGTTAAAAGGTTGATGATATGTATAGGGTTGATAGTAGTCTATTGGTCAAAAAAGATTGAGAAGTACTACCACAGAGGGCCCTTTAATTTGGCAGACAAGAATATCCAGCTTCTGGAAGCTGAAGTGTGGCAGAGCACCTTTGGGGGTGCTCGCCACTTGAGGGCTTTCACAGACTCTGAGAGGAGCCTGCTTTGGAAGAGCAGCAGGGAAAACCTCCCCCAGGAACTATTTTAAGGGGGAAGGTGTTTGGCAGGACACTGTTGGTGCCTGCCACTTTAAAAGCGGCACCAAGCAGCCAGCAGGTGCTTGACTGCAGCGGCCATTTTAGACCTCTGGCCACCAATATAAAGAGAGCAGTTCACCGCTGGCAGGCCAGGCAGTAACATTGCCTGGCTACAAGACTTCATGCAACACCCTGGCGGTAAGGGCAGGACCTGTAGGGGATGAATTGGAGGCTCCTGGTCCTGGGCATGACCTAAAACTGTACCCTGCTGGGAATGGGTGACCTGGTGGGGCTCTCAGTGGTGCGGGAGCCCCCAGAAAATGCCAGAACAGTTACCACCCTGCTGAAAGGTGGGTAGGGGTGTCTTAACCCCAGCTCTCACCTTCAGGTGGGTCACGTAACATTGGAGGTAGTTGGGACCAGACACAGCTGTGGTTACCTGAGCCCTGTGGGGTGCAAGACCCTGAGGAATAAGAGTGGGGGCCAGGCATTGCTATGGCCACCTGAGCCCACTGGGGAGGGAAGCCCTGTGGCCCCAGTAAGGAGGTGGTGTGGAGCCCCAGTGAGGGGGGACAGAGATGAGGGTCCCCACTGAGGGGGCAGCCCCAGTGAGGAAAGGTCTTCGGATGCCTGAGGCTACAGTTTGGGCCAAAGGCTGAGTAAGGGGGGCTCAGTCCGAGAGAGAGGGGTGATCCTGACCCCGGTAAGTCCTCCACTGCTGGGAGGCTGAAAGTGGGTCTAAAGTAAGAGCTATAATAGAGCACAATGACCTGCTGCTCTGGGGGGGGGAGTGAGAATCTCCATGAGACCCTGGAGCATCAGTCATGGTGTGGGTTAATAATGCCCAGGTGAGGAGTAGCCCCAAAAAGTGGGGCAGAGAGGTGAAGCCCTAGTGAGGGGGCAGCCCCAGTGAGGGGGTGGTGTAAGGGAAAACCAGAGGGCGGGGAGCCCAGTATTGTTTGAGAGTACAGAGTTGCCCTGGGAAGGGGCCAAGGCAAGCTTAGACCTGGTTGGATAATTGGCTGGCCACTACCCAAGTGAGGGTCATGGGAGAGGCCCAAAAGATGGTACGTATGCCACCCAAGGTATGAGCTAGGCTTAAGGGGCCTGTTCCAAGAGGGAGCAGGGCACTGCAAGTTGTCGACGCGTTAAAGAGACCCTGTGAGACAGGGTGGAATGTGAGAGGCCCTAGTGAGAGGAGGGCGATATGAATGTGCATGTCTGTGGTCTGACAACAAGGGCTAAACTTGGTCTGGCTGTAGGCTGAGAGCATTGTCATCTGGCTGCCATCTGCGAGGCTTAGGCTGTGATGTAGTGGAGGAATGGAGCCACAGATAATGCCTCCTGACATCAGAGCAAGAATGAAAAGTCTCCTGCCTTAATTAACAACATAATTCGTTAACAACAAGGCATGGCAGGAGAGACAGGTGGGTGCCATGCCCAAAGGCAGGTGGGGAAACTAGCACTATGGCTAGTCGGGGAGCCCCACTTTGCCACATGAAGTTAGACAAAATGAGTTGGGATACAGGAAGTACATTTTTAACAGTAAGGATAATTCACTATTGGATGAGTTTACTTAGGTATGTGGTGAATTCTTCATCTGTTGTAGTCTCTAAATCACTCTTGGAAACTCACCCCGACCCTCACTGAGCTACTTCTTGGGAAGATGGAAGACAGATTCTCTGCTATATAACTCTTCCAAATGAGGGACAGTCATAGCTGAAATATTCCATTTGCAAATTGCACAGGTCCGTATGGGAGACAACTCTCTTGCCTGGCTAGGTGATGGTTTCATAGTGGGTTTCACAGTGGTTTCCCTAAGCCTTTCCAGGCATATGAGTCCACAAGTACAAATCAGATATCATGAGTGTCCATCATACTCAATACCACATAACAGAAGGGGAAGAAATTAACAAGTGTTATTTAGGCACATTCTACTTGAATGGATTTATGCTGAAGCAAAGTCATATTTTACCAGAAGGGGGAAATCATATTATATCATCTGGTAAAATATTCTAGTTATCCAAATACTTCATAATAATTTTATGTTCATGAGCCACTTTTGGAGTTGGGACCGCTTTTATTTTAGTTTCTGTGCCATGATTAAAAACAATAAAGCAAGAGTCTAGCTGTACCTGGAAGTAAACAGCAGGATGATCATCATTCTCCTCCATGTTCAAGCTTTCATAAGGTTCAAAATCATCAGAGTACTCAGAAGGAGGTTCAATGCAGAGCATTGATTCACTTTCTGTTTTAATTTGCAGGGTCTTCTATAGAAAGAAACATTTAAATAATTCAGATTTTTTTCTGTTACTAATGTAAATTAGTATGCAGTTATCATGCTTAATAGAATCCACTATTCATGCACATTTGCTATAGCTAAGCTTTTTAACAGAATTGGAAAATACTCTTCCTGAAAGTTAAAGGACACTTCATTATTTTGAAATCATTCTTCTACATGAAACTGAATGACAGAAAACATTGTTAAATCAGAATTGAAATTACCTGGTTGTACCTGACATCCTTTCAGAACACTGAGTTCAGCAAAACTCAAACTTCTGAAAACCAGAAACAGATTGCTGTCAGGAACTCCAGAATTCTGGCTAACAAAGGGAGCAAGGCCTCCCTCACAAGCATGATGTTACATGTGTGCATGGGGAACTAGATGTGGTATCCTCTGCTGAATGTGGAAACAGTCCAAGCAGAGAAATAAAGCTTGAATCAATACTTCTTTAGGAACAAGGAAGTCTGAGGGCCAAATGCAGCCTGCAGAACCATGCATTTGGGCCATGGGGCTTCCAACAAGTCAAGAAATTTGATGGTGGCAATTAAAACTGCCACCCTCTTCTGCTGCAAAATTCCCATGCCCCCTCCCTCCACACAGCCAGATTCAGGCTGGGAAACACCCCTTTCTCTTGCTTGGCTGACCCCCTTCCCTCTGCATGATTGATTTGGGCCTGGACTGAATCCCCTTCCCCCTGTGGGGCTGAATTGGGCTTGGGCTGCCCCATGCTCCTCTCCATATGGCTGGATGGGGCCCTGCTGCACCCACACTGGAAGCCAGATCAGGGCCACCAGCTGGATCTGGTCTGCAGATGGACTGGGCATTGCCCATCCAACCCACTGGGGAAAAAGATTGAGCACCCCTGTTATAGGAGAACTATTACTCTCCCCACCAAACAAAAAAAGCAACTAAAAGTTGAAAATTTCTATCAACAGTTTTTGTCTATTAAACACCTGGAGACTAAACCATAACTCTGATTAGACCAAGCTTTATTCTGTTTGACTCCAGGGGGACACTGTTGTTGTTAGGGCAGACTCCACCAATGCTGTGACACTGTCAGTGTTGTTCGGGGTTAGATGTTACTAGTCACTTTAGGCTCCCTTAGTTTAGATGGTCTGTGCACATATACTTTGCCCCTAACAACCTCATTGTTAAAAGAAAGAAACAGCAAGCATTGGTTCTTAGTGATAAAAAGCTTGGCCAGGTTTATTGTCCATAAATATGTGCAGATACTAACATCCATGACTAGCTGATCCATGATGCTATCCAGGATATTTAAAGGCATTACAAAAAGTCCTAAGCCCAGTACAAAGTATTAAGTTCACCCTGATCAGAACATCTTCATGTTTACAGCATATGCACTCTTGCTTTCGCCAAATGCTGAAACACCTTTAGGTAATATCATCCACACTTTACATCAATGAGTGCAACATTCCCACCAGGCAGGGATACCTACTGTATTTACTTGAAGCCAAGATGAGGCTTTTTTCCTAAGCCATTCAACATGGGGGGAGAAAAAACTTATCTTGGACTTGAGTACCAGCCTGAGGCAGGCAGCTGATGCAGCTGCAGCCCTGATCTGGGGCTGGGGCTGGGGCTGGAGCTGGAACTGCTGCCTTGCCCTTGGCTAGGGCCTAAGCTATCACTACTGCTGCTGCCTGGCCAGAGCCAGGGTGGCTTGTGCTGGTTCATGCAGCTGGGAAGGTTGTGAAATACTGGGGAGGGAGGGCAAGGGAGACCATGCAATGAGAATTGGGGAGGAGCATGGGGGAGACCAGGCAGGGGAGATTGCAGGGAAGATTGCATGGGGCAGAGGGAGCATGGGGAAAACAACATAGTGCAGCAGGAGAGATCTTGGAGGAGACTGCACAGCAGCATGAGACATAAGTTGCAGGGACCGGTGGTAAGGGGTCAGACACCAGGGGGCATAGGCACCAGAGGGATGCAGGGGAGCAAGTAAGGGAGACGTAGGCAAGGGGTGGGAATCAGATCGCCTCCTCTCCCTTCCCCCTCGCCTCTGCTTTCCCTGCCACAGCAGTGGGAGGGACAAATTTAAAATAACCTTCCATTCTATACATGGACAATTATAATAACATTATAATTGTCCATGTATAGGATTAATTATTGGAGGGTCATCTGAAATTCAAAGTAGTCTTGGACTCAGGTAAATACCATATTTTCCAGGTCCCTCTGATCTTTGGTGTCCTAGAACAGTGGCTCTCAACCTTTTTTGTACCAGGACCCATTCATAGGTATCAATGGCCAGTCCCGACCCAGTAAATAGTTTAAGTAGAAAACAGCCGCCTGGCCTTGCTGGTTCCTTTCACTCCTGAGTTGCTGCTCCCTACCTCCAGCCCCGCTGTGTGTGGGGTGGGGGAGCCTCAAGCAGCTTCTTGCAGGATGGAACTCTGCCAGCCTGCAAGGGAAAACCCATGTTTTTTCTCCTTTGAAGAAGATTCCATTTTTAAAATTTGTTCATGATCCTTTCATATATTCTTGCGACCCTCTTTTGGGTCATGACCCGTGGGTTGAGAAATTCTGTCCTAGAATACTGCATGCAGTTGTGGGCTTCAAATTTCAAAAAGGACATAGAGTAGTTAAAGCCGACCCAGAGACAGGTGACAAAAATGACCAAGGGTTTAGAAGGCAAGCTATATGTGGAGAGGTTGAAAGAAACAGGCATGGTCAACTTGTAGAAAAGGCAATTAAGAGGGGATATGATAATAGTCTTCAAGTATCTGAAGGGCTGCCATCAAAAAAAGGCAGGACACCTTTCTGTTGCTGCAGAGAGCAGGACATGGACCAATGTTTTGAAGTTGCAGCAAGGTAGTCTGATTATCAGGAAAATGTCTTCACTGTTGTAACAGAGTCAGTGGAATACACTGCCTAGGGAAGTTGTGGAATATCCTCCATTAAAGATTTTCAAAGAAAAAGCTGGATAAGGATTGATTAGTATAGCAGAGCACTAGGGTGCTCGCTACTAGTAATAGTAATAAGGACAGCTGCCAATCAACAGGACAGCACAGGTGAGGGTTGCTGGGGCAACTAATGTTGGTCAGCTGGCTAGAAGGGGGCAGGGCCTGGCCTTTATAAGCGACCAGGCTGAGGCCAGAGCTAGTTCCCTTCTGGCAGCTTGAGGTGCAGGAGCTCTGCAGAACAGCCCAGCAGAGCAGAGATGAGCTGTGTAGCCTGAGCACCTAAGGGGCTGCAGCATGGTGAGGGCAGAGAGTATCCTGATGGAGAGGCCTCTGCAAGAGGGCCAGTTTGGGCCTGGACCCTTATGTTATAGCCGGTATGCTTATTTTGAGTTAGAGCTGGTTGGCTAGTAGTTTGCTTTGCAGTAGGGCTGTTTGTGTGAATACGGGAGGACTGGGTGTGAGGAGGCCTCACGGGAGCTCCCCAATAATTCGGGGATTCCTGGTGCCCAGTAAGGGCACAGAAGTGGTGCCAGGGCGGCACAGTGATTGGTGCTGGAGCTGGCACTATGGGTGAGCGCCAGAGAGAGGTGTGACGTGACCCCGGCCCCGTAAGGGGGCAGTATTCTGCCCAGTGGGGTATACGACCCAGAAGAAGGTTCAGGGGCCAGGCACGGCTACGGGCCACCTGAGCCCCAAGTGTGGGAAGCGCGCGAGCTAGGCCCAAGAAGGCAGGTCTGGGGGCCAGGTAAGGCTAAGGCTGCCTGAGCCCCAACCACGGGAAGCCCTGAGTGCGGGCGGGGAGCGCGGGCAGCGCGGCACAGGCCCCAGAGAGGGCGGGGAGCGCGGGCAGCGCGGCACAGGCCCCAGAGAGGGCAGACACATGGGAACAGGATGCCAGGGGGGCATGCAGGAAAAGTCCTGGAGAGGGGGTGGCATGCGAGGACAAGCCCGGAGGGTAGGTTAAAATAAGAGGCTCCAGGGTGAGCAACTGGCACCCTACTGACACTAAGCCCCGGAGAAGGGCAGGCGCGTGGTGGAAGTCCCGGAGAGGGGCAGGCATGCGAGAATAAGCCTGGAGAGGGGGTGGATGTGCGGACAGGGGCCTGACCAATGGGAGCTCGACAGAGCCGGGCGCGCGTTTAGAGGTTGGGAAGGACCGAGCGCGTGACTAAAAGCCCAGAAAAGGGCGAGAGGGGGAACAGAAGCCGGGAGGAGCGAGTATACGACACAAAAACGTCCGGTACAGCTGCGAGGCTTGGGGCGTCCTAAAGGGGAGGTTGGAGGCACGCGCGGACTGAAGGCTGGGGTGCACCAGGTCGGTACACAAGGGGACAACTAGGCAGCCTCCCATATAGAACCAGATACCATCAAAGACGTGGCGGGCGAGACAGAGGGTGCTACATCGCCCTACTTGGCACGGTAGGGGTGCCAGAGGGATCACGGCCGCCCCTGTGACCCACCCCGTGACAATCAGGAATGTTTTGGGGGTAACTATGCCTGGAATGCTCTGTAAAGAACAACCGTTAGAAGCTAGGAGTCTACTCGCACACAGATTGCTGGGTGAACATGAGAAGATCTCTGTACCCTAAAGCAGGTGGATACTGGACTCTACCATACTCAGCAGCAGGAGAATGAAGCAGAGATCCACAGATGGCTTAGTTATGAAAGAAGATTAAAGGAACTGGGATAAAATTATGGAAAGGATACAGAAAGGGGAGTTCTGGCTGTGTGACAGGTGGAGTTGTGCTTGTTGTCCTCAGGGGATAGAAGAGAATGGAGGGTGTTTAACATTTCCCATACTTCTTGCTTTTCTGGTTGCCACATCTAACCAAGAAGGATTTTTTCCCCCCCTCCTGTTGGTATAGGTGTCAGGATTTATTATGGCCTTCCTCAGGATCATTGTGTGTTGGTTGCACCCAAAGCTGACAGTTTGAGGTATGCCAGTGCTCCTGCTGGGACTAAATCAGGAGGTTCCTGGCCAGAGAGTCTTACCCCTCTGCTCAGTATCAGACTGATCATCACATTTGGGATTAAGAGGGAATTTTACTGAATGATCAGATTGGTATGGACTATTGGGGGGGGGGGCAGGGGAAAGCTTCCTTTTTAGTGTAGGGCATGGCCCTACTCTTAGATCTCTCATGCATGACTATCATTGTCCCTTGCTTTACCTGTGGCAGATTAGGGTGCTATACCTTGTAGCTGTGCAACAGGGTTGATTTTTGTATCTTCAATAATAGATTAGACAAGGATTTGTATAAAATGGTTTGGATAGGGTCAATCTTGCTTCAGGCAGGGGATTGGACTAGCTGACTTCCAGAGGTCCCTTCTAGCATTATTCTTCTATGTTTCTGTTGTTTATCACTTCAAATACAGAGGAACTTTCATAACTTCCTACTTTCCCCTTATTTTCAAGTATTATTTAATCTCACCAAACCCTGCCCCCCCAACTAAAAAATGGAAAACAGTGGAACAGATTGCCATGAACATTGTGACCTAACACAGAAGGGGCCAACCTAGAAATGTTTCCAGATATAATTTCCTTACAGATCTACAGAAAGATGTAAACAAAATAGTTAAGATGCAGATGTAAAATGGATTATATAAGTACAGATTTAAACTATTTGAATTTATATTTTAATTTAAATATAGTTTTAGAACTATTTATCAAAATGCATAATAAAGTTCACAGAAAAAGAGCAGTTTTTATTAAAATGAATCAATGCATTGTGCAATTTTTTTCAGCAAAAGTAGGATTTGGTTCATGTTACGTACAGTCCACAATGTATTACGAAGGATAAAAAAAAAATCACAAAAGAATTTTACTGCCTGAATTCCTGGGATAACTACCGATACTTAACAAAGCAGTGATGCTGAAAAGCACTTTTGCACATATTTAAATAAACTATATGAATAGCCCTTGGGAATATATGTGTGAGGAACTACAGCACCAACTGAGAATGAGTCATCCTTCTGGCAGTTAGTCTCTGACTGCTGTGCTAGAAGCTGACTCTATCCCAAATGCAGCCTTCAAGAGAGCAGGATAGATGATGATAAATAGCCTGTATAAATTTCCTAGGCTGTGGGGTGCTCAAGCTCTGAACCACAAACTAAATGCAGCCTGTGGAGCTCCCCATGGGTTGAGCATTTGGTGGCAGGGGAAACGGTAATACTGCCACTCTCCTCCACTGCCAAATTCCTAAGTCCTGCACAATCAGGTTAGGGCTGGGTGGTAGACAAGCCAGATCTGCAAGCTGGCAACTGGGCCAGCAACCAACACAGCCTGTCTTCTCAAGTATTTCATAGGTCACCTCCTGAGTCTGTGGGGGTGAATGCAACAGCCAAAGGGAGACTATGCACCATGGAATATACCTGGTTCTACAGTGTGCTGAATGAGTTCTGGAGCAAGTACAGGCTACAGAGGGAAAGACCAGAGACCATGTTCAATGACAGGAAGATACAGAAGCCAGTCAGAGACAAAGATGGGCTATAGACTGTGGAACTGCTCCTTGACGATGACTGCCAGGCCATCTGGCATCAGATCTTCCACAAGGAACTACATAAAGACCACAAAGACCTGAACTGGCTTATAGCTCACTGTGCATTCCCAGTGAAGGCGTGGAGGCACAGAAGAGGCAAGAGACTAGACTCAGCTGCCCCAGGGAAAGCTGCCAAGGTGAGAATGAGACCATCGACCACCTCCTGTGGCTCTGCCAAGGGAGCATGAGAAAAGGTAAACTGGCTCTTGGAGGAAGTGACAGGAGTCAGGCTGATGACAAGAGAGGCAGCACTGTACGGACACCTGACTAAACATCAGGAGACCTAGACAACCTGTTTTGACCAGGTTGTGTTCCATGCAAAGAGCACTCTGTGGCAATGCAGGAACCTTCTGTTGTACAGACATGCCGAGCTCAAGTAAACAGACTGTGTTAAAATGTTTCTAAGTGAACTCCAATCCTACTACCAGAAATCAGTGGGAGAGGATGGAGAAAACGCAGCCAACTGCACCTGGAAAAGGGACATGTGGCACAGGCTGTTCAAAAACTCCTGGGGAGGGGAAGTGGAAAAGGAAAACAGAGAGGACAGCGATGCAACTGGACCTGCAGACAGCGAGAAGAACAACAGGATCAGCGGCAGCAGAAGTGACAGCAACAAGGACTGTGAATGAACTGAGACTGGAAACCCCAACCAGGGCTAGGACTAAGGAACTGTGATTGGGTTAGGGAAGGGCAATGGGTGAGTGTGTGGGGGAGTGGGTGCGTTCTTTGTAAAGGGTGCACGGGTTTCTTAATGTGGTTTGATATGTGTGATGGAAAGTTTATGACGGAGGAAATATATATATTTATCCCAAAAAATGGGGGGCTGAGCCATGCCCCCTTTCCCCATGTAGCTGGATCAGGGCTGGGCCACACCCTCTTCCCCCCCCTCCAACACACAGCTATATCAGGGCCAGACCATGCCTCCTTCCCCTGCAGGGCCCGATCAGGAGTAGGCTACTCCCAGACTACCCGCTCCCATATTAGGCCTGCCTCCTCACCTTGAATCAGGCCTACCAGCTGGATCAGGCCCATGGATTAACAGAGCATCTTTCATCCATCCCAAGATGGAAAAAGGTTGGGCAGCATTATCCTAGGCTATAAAAAAAATGTGCTGCTGTACCCCAACTTGGGGCACCCCTCTGCCAATGGGGGCCTGCACTCTCCCACCATAAAGCAAATAGATGTCCACTGCAAAAAAGCAGTACAAATGTATACCATCTATGCCGCAGCCACACATTTTGGGCATTTGTAGAACAACAAAGGGCATGGATGTCTGTTTGCTGGGCCTTTATACCACAATAAAAATTGTTATGGCTGCAAAAAGGCAATGTCTGGTTCCAGAGCTAGTGAGTTTGTAAACTACCCTGTTCTCAATACTCAGATCCCTACTCTTGCTCCCTTTTCATGTGCTGCTGGTATCCCTAATCTGGCTTCTGAGCTTTTACTTGCTCCTGACCCCAACTCTAATTTCCTGATACCAGAATTAATTCTGATCCTGGCCTTACTTAAGCTTCTGTCTCTTGGCTCCTGATTCTGGCCCCTAGTTAAGGTCCTAACAGCTAGGGCTGACTGTCTGTGTCCCAGTTGCTAATAATATGTACTGAGACTTAAGTAGACATTTGAGTGTTCTGTTGGTAAAAGCAGGGCCTATTTCATTCATGGAGGGCCTCAAATTTAGACTTTTGACATTATCTCCAAATGAGATTATACATACAGACAGAGATACACTGACAGGACTGAAAGAAGACGATGTTAATCATACAACTTTAAATTTGTGTCCCATTACTGGGCCACATTGCCTGTAGTGCATTATGAATGAATATTTTTTTGATATACTGGGAGCCTCAAAAACTGGAACTGGCCCGGGCCTCTCTTGACCTCTGAGAGGGACTGGGTAAAAGTATTAGAACCCCTTATTTTTAGGGATAAGTTCTGCACAGCCTCTCCACAGATACACAGGAAAGAGGATGGCAGAGTATAACAGTCACTCTAGCCATGACATTCTATTTCCCTCTGGTAATCTACGCTTCAGGTTTTGAGTAATTTACATGGTATTTTTTACACTTATGTGCACACAGAGATTCTGTTTTCCAGAACTGTGGATGTGTAGGTGGGCATGAGTTATGCCACTGGCCACATACATGCACCCCTTCTGGAAGCACTCTGATGTCTATGGCCTGGAAATGTGGGTGGTCTAAAACCATGACTAGCAGTTGTTAGACTCAGAAGGAGAACAGGGGCTCTACCAGGTTTTAGCCCAAAGCAGGGGCAACACATAGCAGATGCACATGCACCCCCCAGGTGTGGTGGTGCACCCCCTGCAAAACTTTAGTCCCGAGTCATATATCTTGACTTTAAAAAAGCCTTCAATCTGGTATCCCAAGATCACCTCTTGGCAAAAATGGCTAACTGCAGAATCAGGTCCACCACGATCTGCCAACTGGGGAACTGGTTCTGTGGTCAGACCCAGAGGGTTGTGGTTGATGGAAGTCAATCATTGTGGTGCTCTGTGACCAATGGGGTCCCTCAAGGCTCTGTCCTTGGACCTATTTTGTTCATCTTCATCAATGATGTAGACATTGGTATCAGAAGTGGACTGGCCAAGTTCACCGATGACACCAAACTCTGGGGTAAAACATCCACACCTGAGGATAGGAGGGCAATCCAGGCTAACTTTGACAGGCTCAGGAAATGGGCGGATGAGAACCTGGTGGTGTTTAACACCAAAAAATGCAAGGTTCTCCACCTTGGGAGGAAAAATCTGTAGCATCCTTATAGGCTCAGCAGTGCTACGCTGGCTAGCACTACGGATGAAAGGGACTTGGGGGTCATGATTGAACACAAGATGAACATGAGCCTTCAATGTGATGCTGCTGCTAGTAAAGCAAGCAAAATACTGGCTTGCATCCATAGATGTTTCTCAAGCAAATCCCAGGACGTCATTCTCCTGTTGTACTTGGCCTTGGTGAGGTCACAGCTGGAATACTGTATCCAGTTTTGGGCTCCAAAGTTCAAAAAGGATGTGGAGAAACATGAGAGAGTCCAGAGAAGAGCTACGCACATGATCAGAGATCAGGAAAATACACCTTATAATGAGAGGCTGAGGGCTACGGGACTCTTTAGCCTGGAAAAGCGCAGGCTCGGAGGCAATTTGATAGCCACCTATGTGTTTATCAGGGGTGTACATTTGTTCACCAGAGCACCCAAGGGATGACAAGGTCAAACAGTTATAAACTCCTCCAAGACCGTTTCAGGCTGGACATAAGGAAGAACTTCTTTACTGTCCAAGTCCCCAAGGTCTGGAATAGCCTGCCATCGGAGGAGGTTCAAGCACCTACTTTTGTAGCAAAATCCTTTTGCTTTTCTTTTTTAATACATATACATATATATGATAGAAATGCATTCCCTTCCCTTCCCCAATTATTTCTGGCTTTTCTTTCTCTTCCTCTCTATTCCCTACAGACAAGCAAAAGCGAGCTCAGACTTAGGATAAGCTTTAACATTTTTATTTTGGTAGCAAGTTTTTGGCTTTGGATATCCACTGTTTTATATTGTATTATTATTAGGTTTGTATCGATTCTTACTGTTATATATTGTATTATCATTTTTGTATTGATTTTTATTGTTTCATATGCATATTGTATGGTTTAGGCCTGTGTTGGTATGTGAACCAATGTCAAGTTTCCATTTTGTATGTCAAGCCTCCATCTTGTGTCCTCTGCCCAAGCATCCCGTGTTGCAACTGTATGAGTCACAAACGCCTCCCATGTCAATTGGTTCCCGGATGAATGAGAGTGATTGGGAATGATTGAAATATAATGGTAGCAAACCCCGTTTCTTTGCCACTGTCTTATCCCCACTGCCTTTTCCTTTTCCCCTGAGCAACGAGGTTTCTGTCCCAGTTTCTTTCCTGGCTGTCTCCTCTTTGCCACCACTTATCTGCACCCCACCCCTCAATATCTCGGGAAACTATAGGCTAGTTAGTCTTACCTCGATCCTAGGCAAGCTGTTTGAGAAAATTATTCTGGCACACATCCATGAGGGGCCAGCAGGGGATTTCATGCTTAGGGGCAACCAACATGGGTTCATCAGTGGCAGGTCCTGCAGACCAACCTGGTGACCTTCTATGATCAGATCACCAAATCATTAGATGCAGGGGTAGCAGTGGACATAGTCTTTCTGGACTTTCAGAAGGCCTTCGACACTGTCTCTCACCCTGTTCTCATTAACAAATTGGGGGACTGTGGTATCGACATCCACACAGTCAATTGGGTCGTCAATTGGCTGGAGGGCCACACCCAGAGAGTGGTGGTGGATGGGTCAACCTGGAGGGATGTGGGTACTGGGGTTCCGGAGGGCTCGGCCCTTCAGCCCGCACTGTTCAACATCTTCATCAGTGACTTGGACGAGGGGGTAAAAAGCACCCTGTTCAAATTTGCTCATGACATGAAGATGTGGGGGGATGTGGGCACGCTAGATGGGAGGAATAGGCTGCAATTGGACCTAGACAGGTTACAAGGGTGGAGGGATGAGAACAGGATGGGATTCAACACCGACAAGTGCAAAGTGATACACCTTGGGAGGAACAACCAGCGCCATACCTACAGGCTGGGGAACTCCCTTCTTGTCAGTACAGAGGCAGAAAAGGATCTTGGAGTCATCACTGACTCCAAGATGAACATGGGCCGGCAGTGTGGGGAAGCAGTCAGGAAGGCCAACCGTACCTTGTCATGCGTCCACAGATGCATCTCGAGCAGGTCCAAGGAGGTGATCCTCCCCCTCTATGCAGCACTGGTCAGGCCACAGTTGGAGTACTGCTTCCAGTTCTGGGTGCCGCACTTCAAGAGGGATGTGGACAACATAGAGAGGGTCCAGAGGAGGGCCACTTGCATGATCGGAGGCAGCAGGGCAGGCCCTACGAGGAAAGGCTATGGGACCTGAACCTGTTCATCCTCCACAAGAGAAGGCTGAGGGGGGATCTAGTGGCCTGTTACAAACTAGTCAGGGGGGATCAGCAGGCATTGGGGGAAGTCACTGTTTCTCTGAGCACTGCCAGGAGTGACCAGGAATAACGGTCACAAGCTGGCAGAGGGTAGATTTAGGCTAGATATCAGGAGGCGCTACTTCACAGTCAGGGTGGCTAGGATCTGGAACCAGCTTCCAAGAGAAGTGGTGCTGGCTCCTACCCTGGGGGTCTTTAAGAGGAGGTTAGATGTACACCTTGCTGGGGTCGTTTGACCCCAGTAATCTTTCCTGCCACGGCAGGGGGTCGGATCAGATCATCTACTCAGGTCCCTTCCAACCCTAAAAACTATGAAACTATCTCAGCTGTCTGCCTCAGTTTCCAGCCCCAGTCTACCTTAAGTAAACCCAAGCCTCAGTTCCTCAGCCAGCTTCTCTGTAGTCCAGCAGTTCTAATCCTGGTTCTGGCAACTTTCACTCCCTACACTTCAACTCTCTCTCTCTCTCTCACCTGAACCTTCCCCCAAGTATCCCAGGTACCCTACACACACATATACACACTGTACCATCCAACTTAGGAACTTACCTGTGTGTATGTGTCAGTGGGTTGTATACGTGTGAACTGGTGAGTGTGTGTGTGTGTATGTGGCATTGTGTGCATGATATACAAATTTGTGATCTGTGTCTAACTTTTGGGGTGTATAGTGTATGTGCTTGAACTGGTGATAGGTATGCATGTGCCTAGGCTGGTTTGGATGTGTATGTGCCTGAGCTGGTAGGTAGAGAGAGAGAAAGAGTGTGTGTGTGTGTGTGTCACACCCTCCTGTCTAACAGCGCAATATTGAGATCCTGAGAGTTGGCCTGACCCCACAGGACATTTCTGAATGCCTTCAAGAGAAATTTGAATGTTTATCTTGCTGGGATCCTATGACCCCATCTGACTTCCTGCCCCTGGAGCAGGGAGCTGGACTCAATGATCTTCCAAGGTCCCTTCCAGCCCTAATGTCTATGAAATCTATGAAGTCAGTCCACACACAGTGTTAATGTGCTTTAATGGCTACATGTATAGACACCAGCCTATTACTGCTTACTGCGCAGTAACTTACCACACAGTAAATTCAAGACGGCATAAATGCACATGTGGACACACCCAGTGGGTGCCTAGACACAAGCAGTGAGGCCATTTCAATGTGCTGTAATTACAGTGTGTTGGAGCAGGCTCGATTAATCAACCCTGGAGGAGTATGGTAATTACTATGCTCCAGCAGACTCCAGCATCTTGTGTAACAGCATACCTGGGCTTAAAAATGGCGGTGGGTATGTGTTCTGTTGTTCTGCCCAATTGTCTCTGGTGAGGGGTTTTTTGGCTGACTCTTTAAAGAACAGTACCTGACAATCATGTCTCTCTTCCTATATGTCAGGTATTGCAGTCCCTTCTAAACCTGTAGGGTGCCGCCTGCCACTCAACTAGGGTGTTATTGGTTCTAATTGATGATCTACACACCATGTTTTGTCTGTCATGACTTGATGTTAACGGAGTTGGTTCATGTACCTGCACATGTAGTCCAATTAGTCGTCTCACCGACATCCCACAGGGTCCCACGTTCCTGAGCGCTCCGCCACCCCTACACCCTCACCCGTTCCACCGGGTTCTGGCCAGCCGGTTGGTCCGGCCACGTGTCCTCTGTTCCAATCAAACAACCAACAAAAGACCAAAAAGAAAACAAGGAAACAAAGAAGGCTCTCCTGGCCTGTGTTACCGCTCCTGCTGTTTGCAGCCACGATCTAAACCAAAATTGACCTTCGTGTGGTCAGTCCCTCTTTGGTGGCTTTCTCTCTCTCTCTCTCTGAGAGCCTCTTGTGGAGATTGCCACGATTTATTTTAGCACCTTCAGTCCATCTTATTGGCTTGTGCCTCTTTTACATGCATTATGGTACCACGAAAGTCAATAGTGCCTCTCTGTTAGGGTTATTACTGTACCATTCTCCCTGCCGGGCTCCACCAGCTCCTGGCATGTAAACAAACAGTTCTGCTCCCTGCAGGACCAGTAGACTTGGCCCTAAACACCCGCTGGGGTTTTTACTCTCTGCAAGAGTCTCCTACCAGCACTCCACGTCGCTTTCAGAGTTCCCTGCAGCGTGTGCCGGTTCGCTCCTCCTCCTCCTCTTTCCGGTTCTGTGCTCCTCCAGCTTTCCCGTCCCGGACTCTTCTTTATACCAGCGTGGGAGTTCTCTGCCCCTCCCTTCCCGACACACCTGGGTAAGGGAGATTTCTGCCGGGCTCCTTGGTGCTGCGGACCTGGGGCCGCTGAGCCTTTGATTAGCCAGGGAGCGTTGAAGCCTGGTGGCTCCTTCTCTCTCTCACATATCCCGCCCCTCAAGATGCCACAAGGCATTTCACCTTCTTGCCTTACTATGTTCTCATTTACTTTGTCGCCTTCTTCTTCTTCCTCTTCCCTTATCCCCGCATTCAGGTTTTCTTCATCACAACATGATAGGAAGTCCGCCACTGTATTCACCTTTCCTGGCTTGTATGTAACGTAGAATTGAAAAGGTTGGAGAGCCAAGGCCCACCTTGTTATGCGGGCGTTATCTGTTTTTGCAGTGTTTAACCATCTCAAAGGTGCATGGTCAGTTATCAACTTAAATTCGCGACCCAACAGGTAATAACAAAAATAGTCCATCCCCAACGGATAGTGAGACATTCACGTTCCACAGTGGAATGCCTTTTCTCTTGTTCGTTCAATTTCCGACTAGCGTAAGCTATTGGCTGCTCCACTCCATCGATGTCCTGGGATAAAACTGCTCCTAGCGTGAACGCCGATGGATCAGTCTGCAGAGTGAAGGGCGGTGCGAAATTGGGGGTATGGAGAATTACCTCTTGGCACAAGGCCTGCTTAAGGTCTTCAAAGGCTCTCTGTCAATCCGCGTTCCATTCGATGCCATACGACCTCCTGCCCTTAATCGTCTCAACTAAAGGGGTTGTTATCTCTGCAAACTTAGGTTTAAACCTCCAGTAGTAACTTAGAAGCCCTAAGAAGGCCTGCATTTGCTTCTTTGTCGTAGGAGCCGAATATTCTCTAATCGCTTTCACTTTGTCAGTGAGGGGTCTCACTTGTCCTTGCCCCACTAAAAATCCTAAATATTTGGTTTCCCTCTTTCCCAGCACACACTTCTTTGGGTTCGCCATCAGTCCTGTTTGCCTAAGCTTGAGTAAGATAGCCCTTAAAGCCCTTAGATGTTGTTCCCATGATTCTGTCTAAATTATGATGTCATCAATATATGCGGAAGTGTAACCTTGATGTGGAGCAAGTACTCAGTCAATCAGCCTCTGGAAAGTGGCTGCCGCCCCATTAAGCCCAAATGGCATGCTTTTAAATTCAAAAAGGCCCCATGGTGTACCGAAGGTGGTCTTGGGTTGGTCTTCCTTTCTCAAAGGCACTTGCCAATAGCCTTTAGATAAATCTAACGTTGATATAAACTTCGCCTGACCTATACACTCTACTAATTCGCTCACCTGCGGCATGGGAAACGCATCAAATTGCATCAGGGCATTTAGTTTACGAAAATCTATGCATAGCGGCAGACTCCCATCGAGTTTGGTCATGGCTACTAATGGACTACGCCATGGACTGCATGATGGTGTGATGATCCCCTGAGCTCTTCTTTAATCGGTTGGTACATATATGGTATGGGATCCTCTGCCATTTCTCTCATACTACCTGACCCTCTTTGGTCACAATTTTATGTTCAACCCTTGCAGCTTTCCCCAGCCTATCCGTGAAGACATCCCCAAACTCTTTGATTAAGCCTTGCAGCTGTTTCTGCTGTCCTACCTCCAATTGTCTCCCCACGAGGACCCTATCACCATCTCTGGAGTCTCCTGGATTGTCTGTAACCTGGCGCCCAAATTCCTCTGGCTCGGGATCAGGAGAAATCAATAGGCCCTCCGGCTCATGCCACTCTTTTAGAAGATTTATGTGATATACCTGTTTCTCTCTCTTGGCCCCTGTGCGTAATTCCTTGTAATCTACAGGTCCTACCCTTCTTAGTACCGTGAAAGGGCCTTGCCAACAGGTCAAGAATTTACTTGTTGAGTTGGGCAACAGCACCAACACTGTTTGCCCCACTTTTAACTCCCTCTCCTTAGCATGCATATCATATCTCTCCTTTTGTTTGCTTTGTGCCTATTTCAAGTTCTCTTGTGCCACCTCCCTTATCAACTGGAGGCGCTCTTTTAAAACCCACACATACTCCAATGCCCCTCTTCCTGCGTTCGGGTCTGCCTCCCACCCTTCTCTCACTACGTCTAACAGACACCTGGGCCTGTGTCCAAAGGTTAATTCAAAAGGGGAATACCCCAGCGATACTTGCGGGGCATCCCTAATTGCAAACAGCAAAGAGGGGACCATCGAGTTCCATTTTTTCGGTTCTAGCTGGGCATATCGGCGCAACATCCCTTTAAGGGTACCGTTAAAGCATTCCACCAGACCATTTGTTTGGGGGTGGTACACTGCTGTCCTTAAATGACTGATCTGTAACACTTTACACATGGAACCCAATACTAGGGACATAAAATTAGACCCCAGGTCAGTAATAATCTCCCTAGGGATACCAAATTTTGCCACCCATTTCATTAGTTCTTCCGCAACCCTGGATCCTGTCACTGCTTGCAACGGGATAGCCTCCGGGAACCTAGTCGCATAATCTACTAGCACTAAAACAAACTGGTGTCCCGCTACACTTCGAGGCAAAGGGCCTACTACGTCTAAAGCCACCCTAGCAAAAGGCTCTCTAACCACCGGCATCAGCTGCAATGGTGCCTTGGGGGGCTTATAAGCGCTCACCTTCTGACATATTTCACAGACTCGACAGAATCCTTCCATTTCCTCATACATGTGGGGCCAAAAACACCATCTAGCTAGGCAGGCTTCGGTCTTATTTTTGCCTAGATGTCCCCCCAAGGGATTCCTATGAGCTAAGTGTAGAAGTGGCTCTCCGTAAGGTCTGGGTATAATTAACTGTGCCGCCTCCTCCCCTTCAGCTTTACCCCGCTTAATCCAGTATAATAGACAGTTACATATCTCACACCGGGACACTGGGTTATTTTGTTCAGGGAGCATTACCTGCTGGTCGATTCTCGCTTGCTCGGTGTCGCAGGGCACTTCCGCGCCCCGCTCCTAGTAAGACTCAAACTTGAGAGAGGGAGATGTGTCACAGGGCACTGGAGTGCCTGCTCCTAGAGAAGGACAGGTGTGGGTTGCTGGGGCAACCCCGGAGGTCAGCTGACCAGAAAGGGGCAGGGCCTGGCCCATATAAAAAGCCTGGGCTGAGGAAGAAGGCAGTTCCCTTCTGGCAGTCATAGAAGATGGAGGTCTGCTAGGAGTAGGCAGAGGTGGGGAAGCGTGATGACCTGAGCAGTTCATGAGTGAGAATACCAGGCAGAGGAGCCCCTGGTAGGGATTTGGGGGGAAGATAAAGAGCATGATGGTGTAGGGTTTATGTTTGGCCAGGAGGCCTGAGTTTGAGTTGGGGCCAGACGGTCAATGGTTTTGTTTGTTGTGTTACACCGGAGGACCAGGTGAGGCCGTAGGGGTTGGAGGAGGCCTCATGGGAGCTCCCCAGTAGCGCTGGAGTTCCTGGCACCGAAGAGGGTGCTGTGTTTTGGGGTGGCATAGACCCCGGCCCCAGCGGGGCAGTGTCGTGTGGGGCGAGGAGCCCAGTGCAGGTGAGTGATCTGAGAAGGCGGGTCTGGGGGCCAGGCACAGCTAAGGCCCCCTGAGCCCCGATCGTGAGCGTGAGCATAGAAGCCCCAGAGGGGGCGCTCGGGAATAAGAAGCCCCAAGGAGGGCGACTGGCACTCGTATCGGGATAAGCCCCAGGGAGGGCGACTGGCACTCATATCGGGATAAGCCCCAGGGAGGGCATACTGAAATAAGAAGCCCGGAGAGGGCGAGCGTACGGGTAGAAGCCCGGAGAGGGCGAGTACAGGAATAAGAAGCCCGAGGGAGGGCGAGTACAGGAATAAGAAACCTGGGGAGGATGAGCGTATGGGTAGAGGCCTTGGAGAGGGCCGCTAAGGAAAGACCATAGATACAACAACATCCGGGACAACTGAGAGGCTTGGGGCATGGTATTAAGGGTGGTAGGAGCCACGCACAGCCCACAGGGCTGGATGCACTAGATTGACCTACACGGGACAAAGGGCACCGTGCTCAAGAGGGTAAAAGGCAGCCTCCCTTTTATAATATTTACCAGCAAGGCATGGCAGGAAAGATAACGAGGGTGCATAGACACCTACTTGGCACGGTAGGGGGCGCCAGGAGAGATCACAGCCGCTCCTGGGTCCCCGCCCTATGACACTTGTGTTCCGTTAAGGCCCTCAGTTCTTCATCACTCTCCTGGGCCTCATGGAATTGACTGCTACTGGCCAGTGCTTATCTCCAGTTCTTCTTCCGTCTCTTGACCTGCCCCAACTAATCCTTCCCTAGTGCCCTCGGAGTTATGGAGCGATGCTAAAACTTCAAAAATTTCTGGCCAGTCTCTACCCAATATCATAGGGTACAAAATCTTTTCTTCCAAGCCCACCAGGATTCTTCTGCTGACCCCATTGACCTGCATGTGCAATAAACAACTTCCATAGTATGCCTTTTGTCTATGGAGGCAGACCATCTGCATGCCGGCATAACTCGGGGCTTGTTTCCAGACAATCAACGATGGGCGAACCATATATTGGGCGCACCCAGTATCAACCATGGCCTGGACCATCTGGCCTTCCACCCACACAGTCACCTCGGGTAGGGGTTGTACCATACCTGTCGAACTGTCAGTCCCCACACCACAGTCCATCTGTTCCGCCTCCTGTGCTTCCCCTGGCCCTGTATAATGGTCTGCGGGTTCTGTTGTGGTTCCTCTTGGTCCTGGTATCTGCCGTAAACCCCGGGAACAGTTTCAGGCTATATGACCCCTTCTCCCGCAGGTGAAGCAGACCGGCCCTGCAGGACTTCCTTTCTTGTTTCCTTTATTCTCTTTTTCACCTTTTTGGTTTGCTTCTTGCTGATAGCCTGTCCCTGTCCCTCTTGTACCTCAATCCTGCTGCATTTCTCCTTGGGCCATATCAAAGTGTTCCACCGATTGCAGGGCTTCTTGGGAAGACTTGGGGCAATGGCATATCACCCATCTCTGGGTGTCTTCCTCCAAGTCCGCTATAAACTGTTCCAACAATATTTGGTCGCAAATTTCTTCTTTCGAATTGACCTCGGGTTTAAGCCATTTATTCATGAGAGCTATAAGGCTTTGCCACAGAAGTCGGGGTATTTTTTCTTCTCTTCATTTCCACTCTCTAAACGCCTGCCGGTGTCTTTCTGGGGTTATATTAAGCCTTTGTAATATCTCGCTCTTCACCCTATCATAGTCCTGGGTGTCTAACCAGATCATGGCCCTATAGGCCACCTGAGCCTGTCCAATCAACAGGACCCCTAATTGTCCAGTCCATCTCACCTTTTCCAGTCCAGACGCTATGGCTGTCCTTTCAAAAATTTCTAAAAAGGCCTCTGGATCATCCTCTTTAGTTATTTTGGGCATCCTCATGTCTCACGGGCCTCTTTGTGCCCAACCCTGTTGCTGGAGCAGGTGCTCCTGTATAGCTGTCTGCCTTGATGCCTGCTGCGGCTTCTGCTGTAGTACCTGTGCCATCAGGCTCATGGTCTGTTGCGGGGATTCTGTCCCTGTCAATACTGTTTGATGCTCTATTTTTATCCCTCTTTGGAGACCACTGCCGACTTCTGGGCCAATGCACCAATGTCAGGTATTGCCGTCCCTTGTAGACCTGTAGGGCGCCACCTGCCACTCAACTAGGGTGTTATTGGTTCTAATTGATGATCTACACACCATGTTTTTCCTGCCATGACCTGATGTTAATGGAGTTGTTTCATGTACCTGCACGTGTAGTCCAATTAGTAGTCTCACCGACATCCCGCAGGGTCCCACGTTCCTGAGCTCTCCGCCACCCCTACACCCTCGCCTGTTCCACCGGGTTCTGGCCAGCCAGTTGGTCCGGCCATGTGTCCTCTGATCCAATCAAACAACCAACAAAAGACCAAAAAGAAAACGAGGTAACAAAGAAGGCTCTCCTGGCCTGTGTTACCGCTCCTGCTGTTTGCAGCCACGATCTAAACCAAAATTGACCTTCGTGTGGTCAGTCCCTCTTTGGTGGCTCTCTCTCTCTCTGAGAGCCTCTTGTGGAGATCGCCATGATTTATTTTAGCACCTTCAGTCCATCTTATTGGCTTGTGCCTCTTTTATATTCATTATGGTACCACGAAAGTCAATAGTGCCTCTCTATTAGGGTTATTACTGTACCATTCTCCCTGCCGGGCTCCACCAGCTCCCGGCATGTAAACAAACAGTTCTGCTCCCTGCAGGGCCAGTAGACTTGGCCCTAAACCCCTGCTGGGGTTTTTACTCTCTGCAAGAGTCTCCTACCAGCACTCCACGTTGCTTTCAGAGTTCCCTGCAGCGTGTGCCGGTTCGCTCCTCCTCCTCCTCTTTCCGGTTCTGTGCTCCTCCAGCTTTCCCGTCCCGGACTCTTCTTTATACCAGCGCGGGAGTTCTCTGCCCCTCCCTTCCTGACACACCTGGGTAAGGAAGATTTCTGCCGGGCTCCTTGGGGCTGCGGACCTGGGGCCGCTGAGCCTTTGATTAGCCTGGAAGCTTTGGAGCCTGGTGGCTCCTTCTCTGTCTCACACTATAAAGATATCATTAAAAATACTATTAGTCCTGAGCACTCATATTTTATTTGAGTTATGCCATAGAAACTACAGACACCAACTGCTTATGGTAAGGGTAGCCATCTTGTTGCAAGTGTCTCCAAAAACACTCTACCACATTGTATTTCATTTAAAATTTACCAGCATATTGAGTTAATTTGATTATGTGCAAGTTTTTAGAAGTTACTGTTTTCCAATGTAAAGCAAACAACTGTGAGGCTGCTGATGAGACTCTTCCCTGGAGACAGAATGTCAACCACCAATATGTAATATGGGCTGCTGTGCAATGATGCAAGAATGACATACTGATTACAGCTCAGGCTAAGGAAACTGTACTTATATAGACCTAACACTAGAGCAAGGAGCACTACTAGAGATAGGAATAATAATACATTTTTCTGCACTACCCCGTACCTGAAGCCATCCTTTACGTTGAATTTTGCTTGGTGCAGTCTGTGCTCTGCATTCTAACGGTTTAAGTTCTTTTATTTGAACTGGTGGTACAGAATCTGAAACATGAATTAGAAAGATGGTATTTGATAATACATGGCCTCACTAAAATTCTTTCAGACTAGTTATAAGATTTCTTAGATATTAAGTATATTAACTTTTTGTGAAACACAAATTAAAATATAAACTGGTCAGAACAAAATTACTAGTGTCAAATTACCAACAAATTTCTTTAATTACCTCAGAATACCCAAGTTAATATTACAGTACATGAAGATCATTGAATTTCATCCTCTTTGAAGTGAATGAAAGGAAGAAGTAAAGGCAACACGTTGAAAATTTAAATAAAACTGCTGCCATCCAAAATGAGTGTCTACAAATCTGACTCAGCAAATCAGCATCTCTCTCTCCTGTTCATAAGAAAAATCATCAAAAGGCCCAGTTTCAAAGACTGTCCTAGTTTTAGGAGGATTGTCTCAGATCTACTGTGGCTGGGGCTTGATTCATTTCCCTCTACAACTGCCTCTTTACACTGGGAATGTCTACACATAAATTTTAATGAGCACTAGCCTATTTCGCCAAATTAAAGCATCATGTAAAAAAAGTGCTATTACATAAAAATATAATGTAAAAAACCATGCACATTAAGTGTCATTTAAAAACTGAGCACATTTGTTACTGCACATTAAGCAGCCTAATGTACATTTCTTTAGTACAGGGGTGGGCAAAATATGGCCCATGGGCCATTCTACCCAGTCTGCAAGGCCCCTTAAAAATTTAGAAAATTAATATTCATCTATCTTTGGTTCCTGTCAAAAATGACAGGAAACAGGAGCAGTAGGACCCAGAGGAAGTCTGGCAGGCTCCCGCAACAGCAGGGCCCACCCAGCCCCACCCCCACAGCTGGAAGCTTAAGAAGGGGCTTCTGCCTGGGACCACGTGGCTGCACTGGTGCCAGAAACTCAGGTAAGGGGTGGAGAGGAGGGCAGGGAAGGAGACTGGGAAAAAGCAGCCCGGGGAAAAGCGGCCCCCTCCCCTGCCACTTGCTGCGCCAGGCAGTGCTTGCTACTGCTGCTGCTCACCTGGAGCTCATGCACTGGCCAGCCCAGAGGTGGTGGTGGCAAACGCTGCCCAGTGTGGTAAGCGGGAGGGCCACAGCTGCTGCCGTCGCAGCGCAGCCCCACGGGCGAGCCCAGAGCCGGCATGGGGCCCAGGCTGGCAGCTGTGGCAGGTTACAAGCTGGTGCTGAGCGCAGGGAAAAACAGCCCTCCCCCGCCATGTGGCCAGCGCCCCACGCTACAGCCACTTGCAGCCCACGTGGGGCTGCTTGCACCTGCTAAGGACAGGCTTGTGCAGGCTGTAAATGGCTGCAGCAGGGAGCGCTGGCCATGGGGCGGGGGAGGGGCTGCTTTTCCCCCATGCTCAGCACCAGCTCGTTCCCTGCTGGGAAGCAGGGGGTCAGGGCTGCACACTGCCCCCCACCTGTACTGCAGGGCAGGGGGACACTGGGAGTGAGCGGGTGCATGGGGCTCCCACCGGTGTCCCGGGGCCAGAGCGAGCAGAGCCCAGAGCAGGGTGGCAGGAGTACAGGGTCCCAGCCAGCAGGAGCTCCATGGAGCTGGGCTAGCTCCCCCCTCTTCCTGCTGGTGCAGCCCAGCCCAGCTCCACAGACCCCTGCCAGCCTGTGCCCCATTCTGGGTCCCACCAGTGCTGACCCTGAGACATTGGTCCCAAGATGGTGACATGGGGTCAGGGCACCTGTCAAGGTGCAGGGCTACCCATGCAGCCCTCAACAGCTTGCCAAAACTGAGTAAATGGCCCCTGCCCAAAATAACTGCCTGCCCTTGCTTTAGTACCTCATATTGGACGTATTAAATTTAATGTGCACTAGGAAAAGTGCCTTAATGCACATGTAGACACACTCCTTGTGTCCTTATATAATAATCCTTATTCTACTTTTATACTGATCCAGGGCCAAAGACATGTGTTCAAGACCATACTATAGAATACAGGCAACTGCTGATTTTTTTTTTAAGTGTAGAAATTTTTGTAAGGTAGTTGACAGAGTCGGGCATGTAGATAGAATTTTGTGGTACACCAGGGGCAGCTTGACCTTAGGGTGTTTCTACAGCTTCCACACCCTTCTGAGAGCTCTGCCAAGAGGAAAAGATTATTCAAAAGAGCAAACACTGCTTCCACTCTACATGCACTAAAATGAGGTAGTGATATCTAACTGAGGGTGCCCTCTGCAGTGCACTCAGACAAGCCAGAGCCCAAGCTTGAGGTAACTAAACTAACTAGAGATACGACTTGGAAATAATTTAGTTGCTTTCGTTCCTGTTTGTAGACGGATCTTGTTATACCAGGCCATAGGCAGCCATGTCTTAGGGTCATCCAGGGACAAGAGAAGCAGCCAAGATGTGAGGGGAGTGTGCAGATTCCATGCGCTGGGAAGCCAGAAAGCCAAAAGCCAAGAGATCTGTCTGTGGAACCAAGTCAGAGATCCAGAGGGTCAGGCAGAGCACAAGGTCAGGAGTCTAGTCAGGTTAGGTATCCAAGAGATCATACCAGAGTTTGGTCAGGGAGCCAAAAGGTCAGGCCAAACTCAGGGTCCATGGGCAAGCTGGGTCAGCTATCCAGTGAGTTTATCAGTATAGGCAGCACAGACCAAGGATGAACAGTCTAGATATAAAGTTCAGCCTCATTGCCCATGCACATCCTTGTCTGGGCCTGGGATTTATGCTGGAAGGGATGAAGGTTTAGCTGACCCTAACTGACCATTCAGGTGGCAAGAAGTATGTATCATAGCTCCTTCAATGGCCTTCGGAGGCTCTGCTTGAGACTCTGGGTGCTGACAGGCCTCTGCACGTGCCTGCAGCCTAGGGGCACAGCATGGGGGAGGTGGTGAAGCTGGCTCGGGGGCAACCTCTGGGTCCTGTGAGCCTGCTGCTGTGGAACCCAATGGCCAGAGGCAGGCAGCAGGTGGCACAGGCCCCAGGGGTATGCCAGGAGTTTAAAGGCTAGGGGCAGGCAAAGAGCTCTCTCAGCCCTGGCGTGGAGAAACTCCAAGCTCATGCCTCTGGGGCAAGCCTGAGGGTGGCCCCCTGGTGGGGGGCTGACTAGGAGCAAATCTGCTCCCAGTCAGCATCTACACGTGTATTTGCAGGCTGTAAACTAACTGCACAATAGAGTAATTTACTGTGCAGTAACTGCCTGCTTGGTTGCTGATGTTTTACTGTGCACTAAAGTGTCTCATGTAGATGCACCCAGTCAGCCCCAGAATGTATTAGAGCAGCAATATAGGGTGGAGTTAGGTCATGAACATATTTAAAGGTGAAGACAAATAGTTATACACATCCTCTACCAGCAGGATGGAGTCAGGAGGGGCAGGGTGAAATGCTCTGGGTTAGGATACAGGGGGCTCGTGGGGAAAGGGACTTAATGGTGGGGGTCTACTACAGACCTCCCAACCAAGGGGAAGAGCTGGACCGTGAATTCTCGGGTCAGCTTGCGGAAGCACTTAAGGCAAGGGATATAGTTGTCATGGGTGATCTAAATTACCTGGACACTCCTGGAAGGAGCAGTCAGCCAAGTCAGACCACTCACAGAGGTTCCTGGCCGAGATACAGGACCTCCACTTAACCCAGGAGGTGCACAGTCCTACCAGGGGGAATGCCCTGCTGCACCTGGGCCTGGCCACAGGTGACGACCTGGTAAGAGGGCTCCAGGTCCTCGACCATCTGGGCGATAGCAATCATCGCTTGCTGGAATTTACCATCCGGCGCAGGGTATCAAGGGCCTGCAGCAAGGCAGTAGCCCTAGACTTTAAGAGGGCCAACTTCAATGAGTTGAGATTAGTGGGAGAGGCAATGAGGTCCTACAGAGTAGGGGAACTCAGGGCCCGAGATGAGTGATCGTTCCTTAAAGAGACGATACTCAGAGCCCAAGGGGTGACAATCCCAACAAGAAGCAAAGGGGGCAAGAGTGCCCAAAAGCCCCCCTGGCTCAGCAAGGACATTCGTGAATGCCTGATTGCCAAAAAGGAGGGGTACACCCGCTGGAAGGGAGGGGCCATCACCAAAGAGGAGTATGCCTCCACTGCTCAGGTTTGTAGGGGGGCTGTTAGACAAGCTAAGGCAGATACGGAGCTAGGGCTAGCATCAAGGATCAAAGATAATAAAAAGTCCTTTTTTAAATATATAGGGAGAATGAAGAAGGCACCGGGTAATGTGGCGCCCCTGCAGGATATGCTTGGCAATCTGGTGGTTGCACCAGAGGAGAAAGAAGACCTCTCAAACAAATTCTTCGCCACCATTTTTGTGTGCAGGGACCGGGACTCCCAGACCAAGGTTCCAGATGGACTTAGGAGAAACGCCGCCAGGCCTAAGGTTGGGGAGGACTGGGTTAGAGAGCTTCTGGAGAGGCTGGACATGTTCAAATCAGCAGGTCCAGATGCTCTCCACCCCAGGGTGTTGAGGGAATTGGCAGGGGTTATTGCGGGGCCCCTGTCACGGCTTTACGAGCACTCGTGGTGCTCTGACCAGGTGCCATGTGACTGGAAGAAGGCCAACGTGGTCCCCATCTTTAAAAAAGGGAAGAGGGAGGACCTGGGTAACTATAGGCCCATTAGTCTTACTTCAATCCTGGGGAAACTCTTTGAGAAGATTATCAAGGAGCACATCTGTGATGGGCCAGCAGCAGGGATGATGCTCAAGGGCAACCAGCACAGTTTCATTAGGGGCAGGTCCTGTCAGACCAACCTGGATGCCTTCTATGATCAGGTCACAAAGGCATTGGATGCAGGTGTCGCAGTGGATATAGTCTTTCTAGACTTCAGCAAGGCCTTTAACACCGTCTCCCACCCCATTCTCATTAAAAAACTAGGTGGCTGTGGTATTGATGCCTACACAGTCAGATGGATTGCAAATTGGCTGAAGGGTCATACTCAGAGGATAGTGGTGGATGGGTCTTTTTCGACCTGGAAGGAAGTGGGCAGTGGAATCCCCCAGGGCTCGGTCCTTGGGCCTGCACTGTTCAATTTCTTTATTAGTGACTTGGATGACGGGGTGAAAAGCAGCCTGTTTAAATTTGTTGATGATACCAAGATTTGGGGTGAGGTGGGCACGCTAGTAGGGAAGGACAGATTACAGCAGGACCTAGACAGGTTACGGGGTGGACTAATGAAAATAGGATGGGTTTCAATACTGATAAGTGCAGGGTGCTGCACTTGGGCAGTAGGAACCAGCAGCACACTTATAAGCTGGGAAACAACATTCTCAGGAGCACGGTGGCAGAAAGAGCTCTTGGAGTCATTACTGACTCCAAGGTGAACATGGACCAACAATGCAAGGTTACGGTCAGTAGGGCTAACTGTACCTTGTTGTGCATCCACATATGCATCTCATGTAGGGCCAAGGAGGTGATCCTCCCCCTCCATGCGATACTGGTCAGGCCATAGCTGGAGTACTGTGTTCAGTTCTGGGCACCACACTTCAGGAGGGATGTGGACAGCATTGAGAGGGTCCAGAGGAGGGCCACCTGCATGATCCAGGGAAAGCAGGGCAGACCCTACGAAGAAAGGCTATGGGACCTTAATCTGTTCAGCCTTCGCAAGAGAAGGCTGAGGGGGGACCTGGTGGCCATCTACAAACTCACTAGGGGAGACCAGCAGGGTTTGGGAGAGAACTTGTTCCCCCTAGCGCCCCTTGGGGTAACAAGGAAATAATGGCCACAAGTTGTTAGAGAGTAGGTTTAGACTGGACATCCGAAGGCACTACTTCACAGTCAGGGCTGTTAGGATCTGGAACCAACTTCCAAGGGAAGTGGTGATGGCTCCTGCCCTGAGGGTCTTTAAGAGGAGACTTGATGTCTACCTGGCTGGGGTCATTTGAGCCCGGTTTTCTCTCCTGCCCAGGGCAGGGGGTTGGACCTGACAAGGTCCCTTCCGACCCTACTTCTATGAATCTATGCTTTTGGATAGTAGAGAAAGAGGAGTCAGTGAAGGACACAGAGAGAGGTGATGTGGCCAGATCAATGACTAATAAAATTATTTTAGTAGCAGTAATTTATCTAGCCAGATTGGCCAGATCTAATAGAACTTTAATCCTACTGGATTCATACATTCTAAGTACAAAAATATATAATTTAACTGCTCAAATGAAAATATGGGCAGGTAGGTCAATAGGTGTATTGTAATAGCCTGCTAACAGATGCAATCCTTCCCCTAGGAAAAAAGGTGTAACCATTCTGTGGAATACAGGCTTGGATATCCCACCTTCCACTAAGAGACATAAGGAGCTCAATCAACTTCAGTGTACCAACTTCTGATACAAAATCTGTGCATCAGGATTCATTATTTATGAAGTGGTTTTATTGGTCAGTAAGCACCTACTTGAAAAGAAGATTGATAATACAGAACTCTGAATTTGAGCTTCAGCTTCCATCTTTTCAATTTCATTATGGCTTTATCTGCAAAGTATGTAGGCTCAAAGAGAGGAAAGGACCTCACAGGCCATCAAGTCCAGTCCTCCCATCCTGGGTGATAAAATCCAGTCTACAGCTTGGAAATATGATGCCCATTTTTAAGTGAGGCTAACGGACCATTATAACAACGTATTAAAGGATGTGGTAGATTTTCCATTACTTGACATCTTTAAATAGTTGTAAGTCTTTCTAACAGTTCACTCTCAACCAGAATTTACGGAGCTAATGCAGCAAGAGCAGGGTGAAATCTGATGGCTCTATGTTATGTAGATGTTCTTAATAGAGGATTATGATAATACTTCCTGACTTTAAAAAAATCTATTAAACTGAATAGCAGTACACTGGGAAGAGGAACAGGTAGGTATTTCGTACTACAAGACTGTAAGTGTAGCAGGGCACTGAGGTGCCTGCTACTGGTGAATCAGTAAGTAGGGAGCCCAGCTGCTGGTTGCCAGGGTAACCAGGGGAAGTCAGCTGACCGGAAGGGGCAGGGTCTGGCTCTTACATAAGTCCCAGGCTGAGGCCAGGCTGGCAGAGTTCCTGCTGGCAGCCCAGGAGGAAGGAACTCCGCTGGAGTGAATAATGAGTAGAGGTCAAACTGCAGGGACGGCCCGAGATTGGGGACGGATGGAACATCTCTGATGTGGCGAGAGGAAGGCTGGAGCCAGAGCGTTTAGAGTTATGTTATAGCCAAGGAGCTTGTGTGTTGTTTACTGTTTGACCGGAGGACTGGGTGAGGCTAGAAGGGGACGGAGGAGGCCTCATAGGGGAGCCATGACAGTGTGGGAGCCCCAGCCCCGAGTGTGGGCAGTAAGAAACCCCAAGTGTGGGCAGTGTGAGAAGCCCCAGAGCAAGGGGGTGGTGAGAGATGAGGGCCCGAGCGCCGGAGGGTGCCGCGAGTGATGAGGGCTGCAGCTAAGACCAAACAATGTCTGGTAGATCTGCAAGGCTTGGGGCGTGGTACAGGGTTACAGCCACGCATAGCTCATAAGGCTGGGGTGTTTGGAGCCCCGTTATATAAACAAGGATCGGGGTAGGAGGAATGGTGACCAGGAGAACAAGAGGCAACCTCCCTTTAATTTTTACAAGATCAAGACGTGGTGGGCAAGAATGAGGGTGCTTTAACCCAAAGTTGCCATGGTAGGGGGTACTAGGGGAGAGCATGGCAACCCTAGGATGTTTTCCCCACCTGGTACAATAAGTATGTCCATTCTTGTGGTCCAGCTACAGTGAAGTATGAAAGGGGGCAGGGATGGAAAGAAGGGGAGGAAATCTGTACCCTGTGTATACTGCAAATACAATTATATCAGTCCAGGAAGTAGCAAATTAGGTACCCAAGTTTATTTAATAACGTTAGCTTGGTTATGAATATATTTAATATCCAGTCTGCATTTAATATTTGAATCAGCTAAAGGTCAGCTGAATAATAACCAGGCTTCTAGCTGAATTGTATCTATACTCTATACAGGGGTCTTGAGGAAACAGCACCATGGAGCCTCTTACACCAGATTCAGCTGCCACTGTGGCTGTGTACACACATTCAAATCATCCAGGGCAACTCTCCCAGGTTTGTCTTCCTGAGAGAAAAAAACTGACCTGTACAGAAGTTCAGACAGTGGAGCAAAGAGCCTGCAGTATGGACACTTGGCTGCCAGAAGTCCTTAAAGCATGCAGCCCAGAGAGCTTTGCAGGCTTTTTTGTAAGTGAATGTAGGCAGGGATTGTCAGGGAAAATGAGGGCAGGATCTGTGCTGTGCACAGAAGAGCCTTTCCCCACCCACATTCTGTGCTGGGGCCTAGCTAAGACTGGGCAGAGCATATGCTTGTATACTTCCCTACACTCAAGTGCTGCAATGTGATTCAGGCAGGAAACAAGCCAGGAGCAGAACATGCCCTAGCATTTCTAGCTTAAAGCATTCAGGGGGTATGTTCTGCTCCCTGTTTGGCTAAGACTCTCTCTCCCCTCTGTCAGAATGAGGAGAAGTAACCTAAGCACACTGGGATTGAGGAGGTCAGCCCTGTGTCTGCTGTTTGTACAAAAGTTCTGTCTCCAGAGAGATGTCCTCTGGGAAGCTACTTCACTTAGGTTGTTCCCAAGTTATTTCTGTCCCCAAGTGGCTATTTTTACTCTGAGAGAAAAGTTATGAATTTCTGTATACTTGTGGTTTCTCCGGAGAGAGCAGTCACTCTCCCTGGAGAAACTGAACATCTGTCCAAACCCTGTCTCTCTGCCACAGTGTGACCTCCATGCAGCTCAGTAGTCATGCCAATAATAAATGTATTGTTTTAAAAAGTAAATATTTAAAATAATACTGGGAAATTATATTTACTTACCACTCACCATTTCTCTTTGCACTCTTTAACTCACTTCTGAGAGAGGCTTGTGAGCTGGATTTTCCAGGGTAGTTTCTCAGCTCTAAATTAGCACCATTTACATAGAGAGAAAATCCTTGTTCTAAATGCTCCAGTTTGAGTTGCATGGGATCTTTTTTTTTTAAATGCCTCAATATGCTAAAATAGAAAGAAAAGTCATTTTTGTATATGAAATTCTCTGAAGGCCATACTAAAAAGGAATATACACACACAGAGTCTGTTCAAAGAGAGGCATATATTCACAATCAGAATAATATAAATTGTGTTTCTAGGTATGACCACCAGCAGCTGTACCATCTGTACAGTCCCTTTATAATTACAGACATTGTGACATTTGTAGATGATTGAGAAAAATTATATCCAAATAAATAATTCTTAATTTCTTGTAATTTTTTCAATGTTCTATCTTTTCAGCTGAAAAGTCGTGTAGATAAGTTGGATCACAGAGCACTTTTTCCTGAAAATGTAACTCAGGATGGCTGGTGATTTTTATTTTTATTTTTTAAATAAAGTTAAAAAGCAGAAATTTGCTGCTAAGTTGTATTAATTAAGGAATGCTTTACAACATCAGTTACAGGTAAAGAGAACAATGTTTGATATGGAAATCAACCCAAACATCATAAAGGTTTTTTTCCCCCCGCACTAGTCCAGAGAATATCAGTTTTGATTCAGCTAAGTCAAATGAGTTCCAAGTAAAATGTATCCTGGATATCCATATAACTAATTTGAAAGCATTCTATATTTTAAACAGTACTGCCAGACTCAAATTAAAAATCATGAGTCAGACCATACCAAAATTGTGATATTAGCCTGAAAATGAGACTAAAGACCAAACAAAAATTGATTTTTTTTTTTGGATTTTTTTTTGTGGAGAGAGAGAGGGAATTCACTTCCCATGCTTGCCAGCTTTTGCATATTTAGAGGAACCACGTTATCCTTAGCTCCTGATACAGGAGCTCTGTATAACGGCCAAGGATGATCAGGTCCTGGCTTCAGCATGAGACGAACAGGTGAAAATCCGCTACACCCCCATGAGCCCAAGAGAGACCCCAGGATCCCTGACGAGCCCCGGCCTGCCTGCCGGTAAGCAGGGGCCCATGGTGGGAGGGACGTAGCCAGCAGGGAGGCAGCTGAGTGGGAGCTGAGGAGAGTCATGCCCCCCTCCGGCTCCTACTTTGCCCAGCCCCCCAAGGAGCTGTGCAACCAGAGCCTTGTAAACAGGACGCGCAAACAGGCATGCTTCTGGTGCTGGTGCATGAGTTAGTGCAGGAGTTTGCGCAGGAGGGCCATTGGCCCTACCAGTGAGCTCCCTAGAGTAGGCAGTCCCATCAGTAGCCAGCCTACAGTGGCACAATGCAGATGAGCACATACCACACCCCGAGGGGCCCCTCAGAGTCTGTGGCCTCCCCCTCTGGCACCTCAGAGGCCTCCACCCAGACAGAACCCATGGTTCCAGGCTCCAAGCAAATGGAGTCCCTGGCTCTTGGCTGCAAGGGACCAGGAACATGGCCACCTCCCCTTGCTGGGTTTGCTCTACTTTGAAGTCTCTGGGGCACCAGATAGAGGAGCTCCAGGCTGCAGTCCACAGACTGCATGCCATCAGGGAGGGCGAGCAGGAGATCAACTCCTACTGCCAGGCCCTTCACCCCTTGGAAGCGAAGGGTAGACCAATGTCACCACCCAGGACAAGGGAGGACTTGGAGAACTCCCATACTATCCAACCAGGGGGTTGAACCAAGGTGGTCAAAGGCCCCGAGGCCCGCTGCACCAAGGTCCCCTCCCCTCTGGGGCTTTGCAACAGATATGAACCTCTTGCAGCCCCAGCTGAGCCTGCAGAGATGCCAGCTCCTGCAGTCAAGGGAGGATCACTCACCCCTACTCTCCCTAAGACAAAATGTAAAGTGGTCATTCTGGGAGACTCCCTCCTGAGGGGGACTGAGGGAGCAATCTGCTGCCCCAACACCCTAGCCTGGGAGGTCTGCTACTTCCCAGGGGCCCACATCAAGGACATGGCAGAGAGGATACCAAAGATTATCCAGCCCTTTGACCACTACCCTATGCTCTTTATCTATGTGGTCACAAATGACAAGGCTCAGAGCAATACCAGCTGGGTCATGAGAGACTACAGGGCTCTGGGAGAGGGGCTTAGGGGTGCAGGTGGTCTTTTCCTCACTCCTCCCGGTTGTGGATCATGGGCTGAGGAGGGAGAGACGGGTTGAGGTAGTCAATCAAAGTTACTGCAGTGCTGGTGTCATCATGAAGGATTCAGCTTTCATGATCACAGTCTGCTCTTTGGTGAGAGAGGTGGTGGTCTGCTAGGGAGAGACGGCCTTCACCTCACTGTGCTGGGGAGGAGGCTCTTCTCAGCCAGACTGGCTGACCAGCTCGACCAGGCTTTAAACTAAGCTCACCAAGGGTTGGGGGGGATTATTGTCACTGCTATCCCACTAGGCAACCCTTGTAAATCTAGCAGGCTAAAGCACTTAAGCGAACCTACCCGTACCCTAGCCCTGGAAGGATCTGTGGGGAAGGCAAGGCCCCCCAATGGAAAAACTTGCCTGCCTGTACACCAATGCCAAGAGTTTGGGGAATAAACAGGAGGAACTGGTCCTGCTGCTAAATAAGAATGACTATGACCTCATAGGGATAACAGAGACCTAGTGGGATTCCACCTATGACTGGGTATAGATGGCTATACCCTGTACAGGCATAATCATGCAGATAAAAGGGGTGGGGGTATAACTCTCTATGTCAAGGACAGCTATACATCCCTCCAAATTGACACTGGCACCCAGGAGGGATGACTGGAGTCTCTCTGGGTCAAAATGTGAGGAACATGGCTCAGGGGACATCATAGTAGTAGTCTACTACAGACCTCCTAACCAAAACAAGAGCTGGACCACGAGTTCACCACGGAACTGGCTGATGTTGTAAACTCTTGGTGCATGGTTGTCATGGGAGACTTCAACAACCTGGACATCTCATGGGAAGAGCACTCGGCCAAATCCGAGAGGTCGTTAAGCTTCCTCACATGCGTGGACAAGCTCTACCTGACTCAAAAAGTCTATGGGCCGACGAGAGGTAAAGCATTGTTGGACCTGGTATTGGCCAAAGGGGATAACATAGTCAGTGACCTAAGAATCAATTGAAAGCTGGGTGATAGTGACCACAAGCTGATCACCTTTACTATTCATTGCAAAGCTGGCTAGTCAGTCAGCAATACTGAAGTCCTCAACTTCAGGATAGCTGACTTCAAGAAAGGGTGGAAAGCAGATCCTGGGAATTACAGGACAATTAGCTTGACTTCAATCCCTGCTAAGATTCACAAGAAAATTATCAAGGAGACCCTTCTTGATAAGATGGCTGAGGGCAACATCTTGAGGTATTGCCAGCACACGTTTGCCATGGATAGTTCTTGCCTGACCAAGCTCATCTCCTTCTATGATCAGGTGATGTATCACCTGGACCTGGGAGAAGAGATTGATGTCATATACCTGGACTTCAAAAAAAAGCCTTTGATTTGGTGTCCCATGACTTCCTCATGGAAAAATTGGCCAACTGTGGCCTCGGTTACACCAGAGTCTGATGGCTGGGAAATTGGATCTGAGATCAGACACAGAGAGTAGTGGTCAATGGCAGTGAGTCATTATGGCACTCTGTAACCAGTGGCGTCCCCCAAGGCTCTGTCCTTGGACCAGTTCTCTTCAACATCTTTATCAATGATGTGGACATTGGTGTCAGAAGCGCATCGGCTAAGTTTAGTGTCATCGCATAGCATCCACACCTGAGGGTAGGCTAGTAATCCAGGCTGATTTGGATAAGCTTAGTAAGTGAATGGATACAAACCTGACGACGTTCAATACTGATAAATTCAAGGTACTCCACACCTCAGGGGAAAAAAACCCGCAGCATACTTATAGCCTTGGCAGTGCTATGCTTGCTAGCACCACTGCTGAAAGAGACTTGGGGGTCATGACCGACCACAAGATGAACACAAGCCACCAATGCAATGTCGCAGCTGATAAAGCAAACAAAACCCTGGCTTGCGTCCATAGATGCTTCTCAAATAAATCTCAGGATGTCATCTTCCTGTTGTATTCGGCCTTGGTGAGGCCGCAGCTGGAGTACTGCATCCAATTCTGGGCTCTACAGTTCAACAAGGATGTCGAGAAGCTTGGGAGTCCAGAGGAGAGTCACACACATAATCAGAGGGCAAAAGAACAGGCCTTACAAAGAGAGGCTGAGCCATGGGACTCTTCAGTCTGGAAAAGTACAGGCTCAGGGGGGACCTGGTGACTGTCTATAAGTACACAAGGGGTGTTCATCAGGACCTGGGAGAATATCTGTTCACCAGTGCACCCCAAGGAAAAACAAGGACCAATGATCATAAATTCCTACAAGACCGTTTTAGTCTGGACATAAGAAAAAATTTCTTTACTATCCAAGCCCCCAAGACCTGGAATAGACTCCCCTCCAGATGTGGTGCAGGCACCTACTCTGGACTTATTCAAGAAACACTTGGATGCTTATCTTGCTGGGGTCCTTTGACCCTAGCTGACTTCCTGCCCCTGGGGCAGGGGGCTGGACTTGGTGATCTTTGAGGTCCCTTCCAGCCCTAACATCTATGAAATAGATGAAATCTATAATCAGGATGCCATTTTGCTGGATACCTCTCAGCTTTGTCATCTATAAACTTCATAAGCACACATATAGCTTTTACATAAAGGTCACTTCTTAAAATGTTAAATAGCATATGCCCCAAGACCAATCCAAAAAACCCCACTAGAAACCAGTCACAAATATGAAAAGTCTCTCCCCACTTAGCCTTGGCCCCAACTGTAGCTGCCTGTCTTCCCTGGAAAATACCTTATTGCAGGTGCATCTACACATGTGCTTTACTGCAGTTGACTAATTAGCTCTGCAGTAAAGTGTCACAGTCTATATGTGTGCCAGTATTAGGGTTCAGAAATTAATTAATTCTACCATAGGATGGTACTCTCAGGGACAGTACTATCCTGCAGCGGAATAATTTACTCCACCAGAATGCAAGTGTACTCAGTGACAGGGGCTGGCCTGGGGCACGAGGGTGCTAAAGTGCAGGGGCTGCCTGCCACCTAGGCCAGGGGTGGGCAATTATTTCAGGCAGAGGGCCACTTACTGAGTTTTGGCAAGCCATCAAGGGCCATATGACAGGCAGCCCGGGCAGATAAATATAAATTTTCTAAATTTTTTCGGAGCCCTGCAGGCTGGATAGAATGGCCTGGTGGGCCACATCCAGGCCCTGGGCCGCATTTTGCCCTCCTCTGACCTAGACCCTCACTTTAGCACCCTTGTGCCCAAGCCAGTCCCTCCATTGCCTGATGTCACCACCCAGAGCTTGGGGCTGAGCACCAGGGCCCCCTGCCAGCCTGGGGCTGCTCTGTTCAAGCTCAAACTGCTATGGTCCCAGGACATGTGTAAACACTGTGCCCAGGAGCAGTTTTCTCTGGTGCAAACTTCACTCAAGTTTATCTTGTCATTTTAATCACATGTAGGTGCACACATTATGTTCAAGGAAAAATCATCACCCCACCACCAATTCCCGCTTCATTCTGCCCCTCAAAAACAGTATGTGTTTTTTATTTGGGGGTATATTGCATGCCAGAAAGTACAGTATTCATTCACTTCCCAGCATGCCTTGCAGGGAGGGGCCCAATCTGTAAAGATTCCTGAGGATAGCCAAGCACAGAGGGAAGGGATGATTGGCTGTCCACCCACATTTCTGCCTCCCCACCCCCAACCTTGTACTGGTTACTTTCATCTCCAGAAGGCTTGTCAGTTATACCAGAAAGCACACAATGGTCACACAGTGTTGTGAAGCCTTGCCCCTGCTGCACTGCTGATCAGGGACCTGGTGTACCCGCTCCTCTCCTGGCTCCTATATACAGGGCACTTGGATTCCAGAAAGAATCTGTCTAACTACTGCCTCAGTAGCTGTTGCATGACCATGGAGTGTGCCTTTGGGTGCCTTAAGGTGCCTGGATCTGACTGTATGTCTCTCTTTAAGTGCTACAAGTCTTTTTTTGTCCTCTCTGCCTGCATCCTGCCTAACATCTGCAAAAGCAAGAGGGAGGCCTTCCACAATGAACAAATCATCACAACCAGCAAGCTGCTCTGGTACTACTGTGGCTGAGCACCCAGAATAAAACAACCATTTGAGCATATTTGTAAGGGATACCCCAGGAGACAACTTCAAGAAATTCTGGGACACAGGGCATGAGTAGGACAAGGAAGGAGGAAGTAGGTAATAGAGCATGTTACATTTACAAAGAAAAAAAAATCCTTTTATTCATTAACCAGTGCAACTATAACCAAACTTTCATAAAGTGTTTAACAAATGGGGGTGGGTGGAAGGGTGACAACTTGGATGCCTATACATTGAGGAGTGGTTAAGGAGCCATGGGTTGTGGTATGCCTTCAAATCATGGGGGTCTGGAGAGGTCAAGTAAGGAAAAAAGAATAAGGTTTGGGGGCATATTTAATCTCTGTAAACATAACAAAATCTTTTATTAAGCAGTATAAATGTAACTGAACTTTCATAAGGTATTTAATGAATGTAGTGGGGGAGTTGGATAAGTCATTGCACCCAGAGTCCCAAGGTGAGCCCTCTTACAATGTACCCAAGGGAGATGGGCTGTCCACTGATGTGGAATATGGTGGGACTATTCCCCCATGACCACTTGGGTAAGTCAAAGGAGCTGTAGTCACTGTGTACTGACTTGTCCCCATTCATAAATAGGGGTAAGATCTCAGGGAGGGGGAGAGGGGTGCTGCACATTCCAACTACCCAACTTCTCTGTGAAGGTCAGGGTCTTAGCACTGGAGCCTAAGAAGGGACAAGGGGTGGATGACCTTCTGTTGGAGTTGGAAGGGTGCATAGGTCCCTGGAACTTCAAGGAAAGACACTGGGAACACATTTCAGGGGTTCAGCAGGACTGCTGCTGCCACTGACCACAGATGGGCACTATTGCCTGCAATGATGGATGGGACTGAAGGCTTAACTGCTAGCCCAGGTGAGGCTGCTGTTAGTAGCAGCATCCTGGGAAAGGCAGCCCTCCCAATGGTAGGCTGCTAAGTAGGGGCTGACTAGGAAAACAGTGCTTGTGCAATGTCTAAGAGACAGAGGGCTGGGAAGGGTAGCTCTCTCAATGTGCCGCTAAGCAAGGGGTTGTCCAGGAAAATAGTGCTCTCAGGCAGGGCCTGCCAGTACCCTTGGCACTGGGGAGCCAGTGCAGAGGGTGCTGCAGGAACCCTGGACCCTGCAGGCAGTTTTGGTAGCCCATGTCAGGGGGTGGACAAGTCAGGAGCTGTGGAGTTGGGGCATGGACTTTGGATGTCATATGGAGAGTACACAGAATGCTTTCAGTCTGCATATTGATGGTGGGCAGGAGGTAGTCCAAAGACTCTTGCTCCAACCTCAGGCTGTTGTGATGGCCAAAACCAAAGGAATTAATAAGCAATAAATATGTGCTTCTTAGAGGCATTTGGAACTTTTGTCTAATATAAAAGCTTGCATTTTTGTAACCTGCAAATATAACTTGTAACTGTTTGTGGAACTGACTAGGCCTCAAAGACAAAGCTAGAGTTGTGAAATTAGCTGACCTAATAGTTCTTTCTTGCTCAAAATATAGCCTTGATGATGATAAAAAACTGGATTCAACTGCCTAGCTTATCCAGCACATTCCAGGAAATGACGTCTCAAAAAAGCATAGTCAGAGAGTTCTGAAGGGGCTGGATTTAGGCAGGGTAATGTTAATTTCAAACCTGAAGATGCTGTGTTGCAATTTGCTTATTGGATAAACCCAAGTTGAGTTTATAATAATTTTAATACCTTTTAATCCCATAGGGTAATAGCTATAAAACAAGATTCTGAATGGCCCTAAGGCCAGCAGATTAGCATAAGACTAGGTATAAAAAGTGCATGAGTCAGGTGACCAACAGGAAAGGGAAAAAGGGGGAACAGGACAGAAATTGCTGTTCCAAGCCTAGACTCTGGACTCTCGGTGTGAGTGAGGATTGGATCCTGACCAAGGGACATTTCCTGGTAATCCTTCAGACAGCATTGATCGGGGTTGCCTGATTCCACTGGAATCACCTGGTGCTCACCTGGCACTGAGGGACTGCCAATAAGTTGCCAACCCATGTCTGTCTATTTGTTGTTTTAAACAGCCCAGGGGCTGATATTCTCGCAGTGCCTAGCTGGCCTGTGACAGATTGATTTGTTTATCTGTTGTTATTATTTACTATTAGGTCTTTAATATTGCATTATCTGCTTATTGCATTTATCTTTCTGTTAACTGTTGTGTGTATATAAGCTATAATAAATTTGCCATTGTTTTACTCCCAACTCTGCCTCCTCAATCCCGAATGAAACAGCCAAGTGGCTAAATTGATATACTCACAGTGCCCAGCTGGCCTGTGACAGGCTGTCAAGAAGCACCTTTATCTTCTGACTCGCCAATACAACTGTCTCAATGATGGCATACATATTACTCCTTGACTGGAACATGGCAATGTGCCAACCTGCAAGATACCCCTCCTTACCAGGATGGCATAGCAGTCCTGGTAGAACTCTATCCAGACCCTCCAGCCTTCTGCAACTGCAGCCCTGTACTCAGATAAGGTGATAACAATTGACAGCATCTCAGTTTCACTCTGCAGTGGTGCCCTTTGTGCCTGGCCACCTTCAGTGCTATTGTCTCCTATACGGCCTTGGGATATTTTTGGATCCAGACAAAGCAGACCCAGTAGCCACAAGTGAACAGCAGAAAGGGTATTCATTGTTAAGCTCCTGACTGTTTATAAAAGATGACAAAAGCCTTACAACTGTTGCTGGAGTTCTCATTCCACTGCCAGGTTGTCATGGTGGTTAAGTACATGATCCTCTCTGCTCCCCATTTGGGCCAGGCCCTAGGCTCTTTCCCCATTAATTCTTCTCTTTTAACATTCCTGGGGACTGTTCTCTTGAGTGGGGCAAATGTAACCTTTTTAAAGGAGGGAGAAGGAGTATGTTGCCCCAGGAGAGGCACTGACTAGCACATATCACTACCCAATCCCTCATGCCCCACACAGGGATATGGAATGCTGCATGCTGCAGGTACTCCCAGATTACCACCTGGCAGACACAGTGGGGAAACCTTAAAACTTCTCACTTGCCACTGCATTAATTCTACTTTTCCCCCCCCACAATGTGTCCCTGGTAACACTGGCCCTATGCTATATACAGGAGCTGTTCATCTCCACGAAAGAGATCATCTTTCAACACATTCTTTCTCCTGGAGGACATGGATGTGCCTACTTGATTTCCAGTTATGGAAGGGGTAAACACACTATCCCAAGTTAATGGAGAGGAGACCCATCCCTTTGAATATGAGGTCCAGACTCATAGGCTACTTGAGTACATTACCAGCTTCTCCTGCCAAATGACCAGGCACACAAGCAAAAGAACCATCAACTTGGTATTTGCCTAGTGCACATTTTGTGCACCCTTCCCCTACCCTTGGAACCGCACCTGCTGCAACATACTGGGGGAATACACTTTTGAAATGACTCCTTTGAGAATACTACAAGCATTTATCCCTTGGCATCTCTTTCCTCTTTCTCCACTGTGACCTATAAATGTTCAGACAGTCCAAAAAACAGGCTAAAAAGGCCTGTCAGTAAGAAAAAAAATGGAGGCGTCAGTAAATAAACACTAAATAATTGGGAGCTTGATCTAAACATCCCTCATGAGAAAGGAGATGAATGCAAGTTTGATAGACAGACAGAACAGAGCAGCACCATGGTTCTCCAGCACTATCAGAGTGGGAACACAAAACATCAGGGAGCACTGCCTCAAGGCTGCGTAGCTCCTTTACCCCTTTCCCAGCTGTGTGTTGCTGCTGTTGTGTCTCACTGCTTGCCTCTTACTCTGCTAGGTTACAGGTAGGCAGACAGTAGTCCTTTGGGGGAAGAGGGGAGGGGCAGTAGGGGTAAAGCTGCAGGGCAGGGTGGGGGAGCATCAGGGTGTAGGCGTAAGTAGTGGGGGGGAGGGGCCTTGGACAAGTCATAGCACCCACTGAACCCCAAGATGAGCCCCTCTCATCAAGTCTGCAGATTACTGGTAATATCCATCTATCTGTCTGTCTGTCTATCCATCCATCTAATTACCAATAATCTGCAAACTATTTACTGATAACCAACCATCTTTATTAGGGTTAGTTTTAAACCCCAAAATTTGAACCTGGCCTTTGCCCAGGACCTGACAGAAGGGTTACATTTATACCATGTAAGACATGCCAGTAAAAAAATATGGTTGTTATTAAAAAGTTTTCAGATTGTCAGTAATAAATATTTGTCTTGCATTGGCATCCCTGACACCTTAGAGCTATGCTCTGAACAAAGCTGGCACTGGGGAGTAGGTGGAAAACTCCTGGGCCCATCTGAAGAGGACATTTCTGAATTTCTCCTGCAACTCCCTAACTTGCCAGTCTTGGACACTAAATGAAAAACACCCCAGGGATTTTGATCACCTCAGTAGAAAATGAACAGGCCTTGCTGTGACCCCAGGCCACCTCCACAACCATTAATACTACAGGCAGCAGTGATATAGGACTGTGACAGATGTCTTTGTGAGATTTGGATCTTGCAACATTTATGAAAGATGCTGCAGCTTTGACTCTTACTTCAGAAACTACATGTTGGAGAGAGAACCAAGAGAGAGAACCTGCTAAAAGGGGGGAGGGGGAAGCGTGGCAGGAAAAACCGAGTTGGTCCTAAGCCTATGGCCCATGTCTGGTAAATGGGTTGGGAAGGGCATGTTCATGATGAGGTTTTTTGGCATTGTACAGAAAGGGGTTGGGTTTGGGAGTTAGCCATGGATACTACTGGTGCAAGACCAGCCTCTGCCATACTCTTTTTACTTGTGTTCCTGTCTGGGACCTTAGCTAGCTTTCTGGATATTCAGCCAAACCTTACAGTGGGGAGGGGCTTGGTAAGGCTCTGCTCTCCATTAATCTATTGGTGCCCTGCAGAAATGAGTAGTGAGTTGGAGCTTAAGACTACATGCTTGTCAACTGCAGGTGAACTCAAGGGGAAACACTATACAATGGACATCTGATCTCCATGAAGGACACAATTTGTTCGCACAACAGACTGCCTAAATTGCCTTTTTCATCTTCACTACTCCTCCCCACCAGCATTAAAAACTGGCTATCAGGGGAAGGGAAATTGATGCAGACACCCAAGTTAGCTACAATCAGGGACATTTTGGGGAACCATGAGGTTCAGTGGTAGTAGTATCCCACACACAGACTGCGAGAGCTAGTCTACCCCAAATCAGATAGGTACTATTGCATTATGATACTACCATAAGCCAAAGGACATGGCAGGGTGAAGAGGCAAGACCTTGATGCCACCGCCTAGCACAATGTCAAGAGTACAGGTTCCTGAGATGCTGATCGCATCATTCTTTGCCCACAGGGGAGGGAGGTAAGGCCCTAGTTGTGGTGGCTTTTCCTGAATTCTGGCTGAGTTTCCTCATCACTCCCAATGGAGAGTACGCTCAGTGCCTCTTCCAAACTCTAATTTGTGGCACATCATGAGGATGCATTGAAAAAGGATGGTGAGGACATTATGGCTGCTGGCTTTATATAATAGGCATAATCCAAATGGGTCCTTAAACCTGTGCCAGTGCAGGCCTCAACTCTGTCATTGGGAAGTACGGCACAGAATGGCTGGTGTGCTTTTGCACAGAGAAGTGAGTACATAGGTGAGGCTACACGTGACCCCTGTAACTCCAGGGGGCAGGAACCAGGGGTGGAGGGGTTAGATCCCGGGGTGCCCTTTACTTACAAAAAGTGATCTTCACCAGAAGAAGTTTGGAGACCACTGCACTAGATTCTACACCTGTAGTAGTATCCCTGCCCTACAGGGTATGTTTGTATGTTTCCCCTTAAAGACGACCCCAGTTGTGCCTTAGGAACAATAATTGTGATCTCTAGCTGCCCCCATAGTCATGCCCATGCCTTGCAGATGTCAGCCAGCATTTGGGGAGGGGTGGGGGGGCTTTGGCCCCAGCTCCACATTTGGACCCTCAAGCCTTGAACCACATTCAACAAAATGATGTACAGCAAAAGCTTTGTTATCCGGCACCCATGGGAAATGAGGGGGCCAGATAACCAAATATGCTGGTTACCTGAGAGGCCCAAACAAGCATCTTTGCTTGTTCAGGCCATCACCCCTCCTGTCATGTCTGGTGTGCCACTGCCCCTCTCACCCATGTTAGTGTGCTGGGGAACAAGGAGGGGGGGCTCCACACAGGCTGCTATGGCCCAGGCCGGGGGGGGACTCTGGCGAAACCAGAAGTGCCACAGTGGGCATTTCCAGTTTCGCTTTTGCCTTGTCAACCGGCAAGCCAGTTAATAGAGCATGCCGGTTTGTAAGGTGCCAGATAACGTGGCTTTTGCTGTACACGCACAAAATTCTTTGATCCTGCAAACTGGTCTTCTAAGAAAGACCATTATACAATGTTAACTGATTTCAAATCACAGTCAGAAATAAAGTAAGTACTGGTAATTTCATTTTAAATTATTTGGTGTTCATCTAAGGGGCATTGTATTTCCCTTGAACAAGAATACAGAGACAAGGTTCTTAGTAAATAATAGCAGATAAGGGAATGACTGTGATACTTCAAGACAATACAGAAGCTAAATTACAGTCCACTTTTAAAGTTCAATATTAGACCATTTTCTATATTATAAATGGTGTTGGTGATTCTACAACTTACCGGTTTCTCTGCTGAAGGAATATTAAATATTCATCATGCTTCTCAGCAAAATCAGTTATCATGTCCTTAGCAGAAGGCTGAAACAAGAAAATACAATTTTAAAAGTGGGGTAATGAAATCATTCACAACAGAAACTGTAGGCTTTTAAAACAAGGAATAAAGAACTTACAGGCAACTCCACCTAATGCTGTTTCGCTTAGCGCTATTTCACGATAGCGCTCATTTCACATTGATACCCAATTTAACTTAGCACTCAGTAAGTTTCGCTATAACACTCATGGGTATTAAGCAGGGAGCATTAACGGTGTGCAGCCCCATTGCCATCTTGCTTCATCAAAAACTTTAGTGCATGCTCTGTGCTATTTCATGCTTGTGTTGCCATCTTGCTTCATTTTTTGAGCTCGATCTTGAAATCAATCATCTTGAGTCAGAACCGTGCAACTGACTCAATGACTACAAGTGCTGAGAAAAAAAAAAGTGCAAAAAGTGTAATGCTGGAGCTTAAATTGGATGTCCTGAAGCGAACTGAAGCAGGGGAATACCAGAATGAGGTCTGTAGAGCATTGAATTTGTCTGGGTCAACTGTTAGGACCATATTGAAAAATAAAGACAAAATAAAAGAATGTGGTAAAATTGCAACTCCTCTGAATGCTCTGAAACTCAGTAGGAGTAGAGCTCCAATTGTGTTAGAAATGGAGAGGCTGTTAAGTGTGTGGATTGAGGGTACAACTGAACACCATATGCTCTTGAGTATGCTGCTTATTCAGAAGAATGCCAAAAGTCTATATGATAATTTACAGAAAAATTTGACTGAGGGATCTGCTTCTGAATCTTTTTATTGACAGTAATGGGTGGTTTGAGAGATTTAAGAGGTGCAGTAACTTGCATAACGTTTCTATATGGGGGAAGCTGCTACTGCTGACACCCAAGCAGCTTTCAGTTATAAAAATAAACTTGTGGAAATCATTGAGGAGGGGGGTTATACACCTCAACAAATCTTCAAAGCTGATGAGACAGGCCTATTCTGGAAGAGGATGCCTTCTAGGACTTACACTTCCAGGGAGGAGAAGTCGATGCCAAGTTTTAAGGTGTCCAAGGATCGACTTACTTTATCGCTTGGTGGTAATGCTGCAGGGGATTTTAAATTGAAAACTATTGCTTGTATACCACTCAGAAAATCCAGGGCTCTCAAGGGGCATCTTAAAAGCAGTTTGCCAATCATTTGGAAGTCTAACAAGAAGGCCTGGGTGACAATGTCAGTCTTTCAGAGTTGATTCAAGAATTATTTTTGTCCTGCAGTTGAGAAATATTGTGCTGAGAACAATCTGTCCCATAAGGCACATCTCATTTTAGACAATGCAACAGGAAATCCTACCACACTTGACGACCTTGGTGATAATGTAAAAGTTGTTTTCCTGCCTCTCAAAACCACTTACTTCCATTATACAACTGATGGACCAGGGTCTCATTGCTGCCTTTAAGGCTTATTCAATAAAGAAAACATTTGCTCAGGCAGTCAGGGTTACAGATGAAGAGGGTGCTCTGACCCTAAAAGAATTTTGTAAGGGCTATTATATCTCCAAGCCAATAGATAACATTTCAAGTGCCTGGGATGAAGTTGCTTCCAAAACAATGAATGGTATCTGGTGAAAGCTTTGGGAGGACTGTGTCCAGGATTCCCCAGAGTTTGAGGAACCAGTGGTGACAATTCAGGACAATATTGTTGAGCTTGGAAGGAAAATCGGAGGGACAGCGAGGAACTAAGCAACGAGGACCTCATTCAACTAGAACAGCAGAGAAGCCATGAAGAGGAGGAAGATGCTGAGGAAGATGTTCAGCCAGCTACGGCCTTAACCTGCAAAGGCATGGCTGAAGCTTTCAAACATCCTGAAGCTTTTCTTTCCTACTTTGATGAGAATGACCCTGACATGCAGCACAGTTCCGTAGTTGCAAGAAGAGTTGACAATAAAGTAAATTGTCACAGGCTGCTTTATGATGAAAAGAAGAAACCTGAAGTTCAGCTAACAATGGATTCCTTCTTCAGGAAGTACACAACTCCTGTTTCAACCCCTGCAACCACCCTTCAAAAAAGTCCTCAGCCAAGCACTTCAAAATCCCCTGAAACTGAGACTAACCCTGACAGCCTTTATTCTGAGTGCTGAAGGAAGCCAAAAGAGCAAAAAGGGAAAGTGCATCTGTGCATACAGTTCATTACTTTATTTTGTAATTGTATACATTATTTTGAAGTACAAAGTGTTAAATAAAATCTTAAATAAAGCATTTACATACATTTACATGTCTGAATTCATTGATTTTATAGTAATAGTGCGGGATTTCAGTTACATTATAGTATGAGTGGGGAGCCCTGGGAATGAATTATATTTATTTACATTCATTCCTATGGGAAAATCGGTTTCACTTAACACTGTTCCACTTAGCACTCTTAATTGGTTCCAGAAAAAACAAGTGCTAAGTGGGGGTAGCCTATATAAGCCACAGAAGGTGAAAAGAAATAATCATAGGAACTGCAGGTCTTTTCCTGTATTGCCTCCTGTAACAAAAGGAGTCCGAGAGACCCTACGAGCAACCCCAGGAACCCCATATTGGCTGAGCAAGCCCCCAACAAAACAAAAAACTTACCTCTTGGGCAGGAAGTGGCACAGCCACGGCGGCACATGGCGCTGCCACCGCAGTCTAAGGTCCAACTGTCAATCAAATTGGGCGGCGCTAGGCTGATGATGTCAGCCACCGGCACCGCTGCAGGAGATTTAAAAGGCAACCAGAGTGCCGGGGAGGAGGAGGGAAAGCCTGCCTCTGTGTTAGCTATGGCAGAGACAGTGATAGACGACAGACACCTAGGCAGGGAAGTGTCAAAACCCAGGGCTCAGACTATATAGAGCTGAGCACGTTTTGGGATCCTGAGGCTAGGGAGCGAAGCCTTAATTAGCAAGCTAATCTAGAAGATTTCGGGAGCTGGGATTGTTGCCTGCAGGCTAATAAGGGCATTGGCCAGCAAGAAGCAACCCTTCAGAAAATAAGCTCCTCTTCACTTCTTTCTTTTCTGTTGTTGTTTTTGTTGTTGTTGGAAGGACAGTTACGACCAAGACATGTTGGAGTCCTGAAGTCAGGGCTTAACCCAAAGGTTAACCCCTTGCCTGCAAGAGGCAAGCTAGCAATCCTGATAAGGCTAGGAAGTGCCATCAGGATTGCCTCAGGTCAAAATGACACTAAGATGTGGGGGGACGTGGGCACATTGGAAGGATGCAACAGGCTACAATCAGACCTAGACAAATTACAAGGCTGGGTGGACGAGAATAGGATGGGTTTCAACACAGACAACTGCAAGGTGATGCACCTTGGGAGGAACAACCGGCACCATACCTACAGGTTGGGGAACTCCCCTCTTGTCAGCACAGAGGCGGAAAAGGATCTTGGGGTTATCATTGACTCCAAGATGAACATGGGCCGGCAGCATGGGGAGGCAGTTAGGAAGGCCAGCCGCACCTTGTCATGCATCCACAGATGCATCTTGAGCAGGTCCAAGGAAGTGATCCTCCCCCTCTATGCGGCACTGGTCAGGCTGCAGCTGGAGTATTGCGTTCAGTTCTGGGCGCCGCACTTCAAGAGGGATGTCGACAGCATGGAGAGGGTCCAGAGGAGGGCCACTCGTATGATCAGGGGACAGGAGGGCAGGCCCTATGAGGAGAGGCTACGGGACCTGAACCTGTTCAGCCTCCAAAAGAGAAGGCTGAGGGGGGATCTTGTGGCCTGTTATAAACTAGTCAGGGGGGATCAGCAGGCACTGGGGGAGTCACTGTTTCCCTGAGCACTGCCAGGAGTGACCAGGAATAACGGTCACAAGCTGGCAGAGGGTAGGTTTAGGTTAGATATCAGGAGGCGCTACTTCACAGTCAGGGCGGCTAGGGTCTGGAACCAACTTCCAAGAGAAGTGGTGCAGGCTTCTACCCTGGGGGTGTTTAAAAGGAGGTTAGATGAACATCTTGCTGGGGTCATTTGACCCCAGTATTCTTTCCTGCCATGGCAGGGGGTCGGACTAGATGATCTGCTCAGGTCCCTTCCGACCCTAGAAACTATGAAACTATGAAAATCCAGATCAGGCCAGAATCCTGGAGCATTTCCCACCGTCTCAATATTGATGGCTGGCATGTGGCTGGGGGCGTAGGGGAAGTAGAGCCCCCCTTCATCGAATCCATGAGTACCCCAAGTGGGACCCCTGTATTAAGAACACTGAACCTCTCCTATTCAATTTGTTATCATCAAAGTCATGGCAGGTGAGTTGAGGGGAGGCCTAGCTTGGTGGAGACTCAAGAAAATCTGACTATTGGATAATTGGGAGCATTTCATCTCCTATGAGACCTCCTCTAGCAAGGAATTAAATAATTCAAACTCGTTTTTAAAATGAAATTTCTTAAAATAGTTCACACTAGTGGCCTACTTTATAAGAACATATTGTTTTATTGCTCTTCCAGCATAAAAGTATACACATCAGAAAAAAAGAAAGTGGCTTGAATGAGGAGCCACATGCTGCATTTACAGTACGCAAAAAGAAAGATGCGTCAGAAATATGTTCAGGTGTGTTGATTATAACCGTGTTGGTCTAAGAAATTATTTCATATTTTTAAATGATGAAAAGCAGGAGAGCACACAAGCCTCCGTGGCTCACCAAAAGCATCCGGGAATGTCTCCTTGCTAAAAAGGAGGCTTACACCCAATGGAAGGAAGGGGTCATCACCAGGGAGGACTATTCTGTAGTTCCTCGGTGATGTAGGGGGGTAGTTAGGAAGGCCAAGGCAGAGATGGAACTGGGACTAGCTTCCCGGATTAAGGACAATAAGAAGTCCTTCTTTAAATACATAGGGGGTAAAAAGAAGGTCCCGGGTAATGCGGGGCCCTTGCAGGATGCGTTGGGAAACTTGGTCGTCACACCAGACGGCAAAGCTAACATGTTTAACGATTTCTTTGCCTCCGTCTTCCTAAGTAAGGACCAGGACAGCCACCTCTCTGCTGGGCGCCCCTGGGGAGGCACACCTGGACCACGGGTTAGCAAGGATTTAGTTAGGGAGCTTCTGGAGGGGTTGGACGTATTCAAAACAGCCACTCCGGATGATCTCCACCCTAGAGTTCTAAAGAAACTGGCCGAGGTTGTTGCAAGTCCCCTGGCACGGCTTTATAAGCACTCATGGTGCTCTGGTGAGGTACCGGAGGACTGGAAGAGGGCCAACATGGACCCCATCTTCAAAAAAGGCAGGAAGGAGGACCCAGGAAACTATAGGCCGGTTAGTCTTACCTCGATCCTAGGCAAGCTGTTTGAGAAAATTATGCTGGCACACATCCAGGAGGGGCCAGCAGGGGACTGCATGCTTAGGGGCAACCAACACGGGTTCATCAGTGGCAGGTCCTGTCAGACCAACGTGGTGGCCTTTTACGATCAGACCACCAGATCATTAGATGCAGGGGTAGCAGTGGATATAGTCTTCCTGGACTTCCGGAAGGCTTTTGACACTGTCTCTCACCCTGTTCTCATTAAGAAACTGGGGGGCTGTGGTGTAGACACCCACACAGTCAAATGGGTCACCAACTGTTAGTGGGCCACACCCAGAGGGTGGTAGTGGATGGGTCCTTCTCAACCTGGAAGGACGTGGGCAGTGGGGTTCCGCAGGGCTCGGTCTTCGGGCCCGCGCTGTTCAACATCTTCATCAGCGATTTGGATGAGGGGGTAAAAAGCACCCTGTTCAAATTTGTTGATGACACTAAGATGTGGGGGGATGTGGGCACACTGGAAGGGTGCAACAGGCTACAATCAGACATGGACAGGTTACAAGGGTGGGAGGATGAGAATAGGATGGGATTCAACACAGACAAGTGCAAAGCGATGCACCTGGGGAGGAATAACCAGCACCATACCTACAGGTTGGGGAACTCCCCTCTTGTCAGCACGGAGGCGGAAAAGGATCTTGGGGTCATCATTGACTCCAAGATGAACATGGGCCAGCAGTGTGGGGAGGCAGTTAGGAAGGCCAACCGCACCTTGTCATGCATCCACATCTCAAGCAGGCCCAAAGAGGTGACCCTCCCCCTCTATGCAGCACTGGTCAGGCCGCAGTTGGAGTACTGCGTCCAGTTCTGGGTGCCACACTTCAAGAGGGATGTTGACAGCATGGAGAGGGTCCAGAGGAGGGCCACTCATATGATCAGGGGATAAGAGGGCAGGCCCTATGAGGAGAGGCTACGGGACCTGAACCTATTCAGCCTCCAAAAGAGAAGGCTGAGGGGGGATCTTGTGGCCTGTTTTAAACTAGTCAGGGGGGATCAGCAGGCATTGGGGGAAGTCACTGTTCCCCCAAGCACCGCCAGGAGTGACCAGGAATAACGGTCACAAGCTGGCAGAGGGTAGGTTTAGGTTAGATATCAGGAGGTGCTACTTCACAGTCAGGTCGGCTAGGGTCTGGAACCAACTTCCAGGAGAAGTGGTGCAGGCTCCTACCCTGGGGGTCTTTAAGAGGAGGTTAGATGAACACCTTGCTGGGGTCATTTGACCCCAGTATTCTTTCCTGCCATGGCAGGGGGTCAGACATGATGATCTGCTCAGGTCCCTTCCGACCCTAGAAACTATGAAACTTCCCTTTATCCTTTTTGTCAAATGAGTACCAAGTAGTCTATGATTTGATTTCTATTTTATGATTCGCAATGAAACAGGAATGTGGTTCTTCTAAGCATGGGTAAACCAACTTCTATTGAAGCCAATGTAATTTTCATTAGAAGTGCACCGATAAATCGGTTGCATATCAGATCAGCACCAATAAAAGGAAAATTAACATTATCAGCTATTGGGGTTTTTTGGCCAGTGTAGCTGACAATTCTAACTGATGAATATAATAAGTCTTCTGGCCAGGGCCCAGATACCACATGCATGCATGTGGCCAGGAATGCAGCCGGGCAGTGTGGAGAACAGCGTCCTGCGGGTAAGTCTGTGGAGAGGAAGGGGCGTAGGAAAAGAAAGGGGTGTGGTGAGGAGTAGACGGAGGCCCCCACAGTGAGGAGGGAATGAGGCAAGGGCAGGGGCTGGGGGCACTGCCCAGCGAGGGCAATGAATGGGACCCGGGGCCAAGGAGTGGGATGGAGCCACAGGCAGCTTGTCCAGTGGGCGTCGGCGAGGGGTGGGGTGAGGTAGCAGCTCTCTACTGCTGTGTGCAACCCCCAGGAGAGGCATGTGCACCCCCAGATGTGTGTGGGGGTCAGATGCAGGCTGCCTGCTGTAGTCTCAGGTCTCTCTCCCATGCTGCCCTTGCCCTGGGGACCCTGCATTGGCTATGTGTCCCCTGCCCATGTGGCAGCAGTAGAAGTGGCGAGTTGTGACTTCTGCTGCCAGGTAGACAAAGGATGGATGGCCAGAGTTTGGCTCCCGGGGCAAAGGTAGCAGGACAGAAAGCCCCAAGTCTGCAGTGGGCAGACTACTTCCACCCTCACCCCACTCAGCTCCACTCCTAAAAGCATCCCTGCACTTAAAAATGGTGGCGGCAGTGCTTAAACTAAAGTTTTAGGCTTAGGTGGTGAATGGGACCCAGGGGCTGGGGTGGGGATCAGGACAGAGCCATGGGCAGCTCATTCAGGGGATCAGTGTCCTGGCACTTCAAAAATGGTGGTGGGGATCCTTGAACTAGTGCCAGGACACTGATCCCCTGGATAAGCTGCCCATGGCTCTGTCCCACTCTCCACCGCGGCCCCAGCCCCAGCGTCCCATTCACCACCCTGACTGGGCAACACACCCCAGCCCCTGTCCCTGCCTCGCCCTCCCTCCCTATGAAGGCCTTGATCTGCACCCCCATACCCGTTCCTCCCGCCCCCCAAAGACTTACCTTCAGGGAGCTACTCTCCATGCTGCCTGGCTGTGCTCCTGTAAATTGGTTATTGGATCAGTCTTGGCCGATATATCTGATGAATAATTGGCTATTGGTGTTGGCCAAGAAAATCTTTATCAGGGCACCCCTAATTTTTATTATTCATTTTAACAAGAGTTGAATTGGACCTCAGAAGAGATGCTCTGAGACACTTTAAAACATCTAGAAAATACACAAAAGTACAGTTTCACAAGCTGCTGTATGCTGAGCTGCTGTATGCAGTATACTAGGAAATAAAAGGTGAATTACCTAGTAGCAAAATAACACATATGCAATCATGTTTTGTTGATATTACTGTTAGATGACTATATTCCCACTTAAATATTTCTGTTCTATTTTTTAACTGCAAAAATAATTGTTTTGAAATGGGATGATGGGGGGAAAAGGGAAATCGCACAACAAAATAAAATAGTAAAATGTATAAATGCTATATTTTTTGTGAAGATTTGTGGTCTAGGAACTTTTCTATATCTTATTTCTAAGGAAAATATTAAACAATATTGCCATTATAGCTTTATCCAACTAAAAGTAGGAGCTCAAAGTGGTTATATTATTACAACATCGAAAGCTCTCCTTGACTAACTGAGGAGAAGAGGAAGTAGAAGTTTAAAGTTCCACAAGCCCACTTAGCTTCTCTTCCTCAACACCTGAGAAAGAAACCAGCTTCCAGTTTGGGCTAAACAGTAAATTTAAACTTACATGCGACTTGTTTCCCCCAGGACTGGTTGTGAGAGGAAATTTGTAGTTCTCTTAGAAACCCTGCTGCTCTTTCCCCAGCAAGACATCACTTTGATATGCAGTATGTGTTACTCTCTAAGAGGGACTGAAAAGAAATGCAACACGAGGAAAATAAAACTTTCAAAAACTAGTGTTTGGCTGACAACTGAACAAGAATAGAATTCAAGAATAGATACAAGAATATAATTCAAATGACAGGCTTTCCACAATAGTTCTAGTACAGGGTGATTTTTTTAAAGTGTCAACAATATTTCTCAATCAAATCAAAAGCCTACATACACACACATCTAAAACACTTGGTTACATATTATGCCTCTTTTATCCCCTTGTGAGTGGTATCCATCCAGTTTGTCCCACTTCCTGTAGCAGCTGAAAAGCACAGCTAAAGATAATAGCTACCCAGATACTTTTTTACACATTGACAAAAATAACTTGGTGAAATATGTATTTTGTTTAGTGTTCTATGAAGAAATAATTCATTGTTGTTTCTCCTACCTTGCAAGATATCTCTCATAACATAATCCTACAAATTCAAATTCAAATACCCTGAAATTTCCAGGAAATGCAAATTCCTTTCTTTCTCATATTGCTTATCTGCAGTTTAGGACAAGACCCCCAACGTTACAGGACCTATTGGGCTGGGCGGGAAAAGATAAGTCTTCAATCTATTTAGTTGGACGCTAAAACTGTCCGATGGCCTGCACGGGAGGGAGGCAGGTGGCACAGCTGCTGGAGCTGGAAATCAATCGCACATACCCTAGAGACCGCCCCCGAGCCAAGCGGAGCCCACCGCCTCCCTACGCCCGCGCTTCCCCGTCCGGCTTCCTGCAGCCCCTCCCAGTCCGCACTAGGACCCTCTACCGCACTCCACGGGGCGCCCAGCCCAGCCCGCCTAAGCCTCCCGCACTCACTTCCATCTTACCGCACAGACTTCCACTAATTGCAAACACCGCGCTCCCTTTTTACCGGTTTCCTGGGTTACCGTCGCGAGGAGTTGCCTCATTTCCGGAGCCACGAGTTACAAACCCGGAAGTAGAAGCGTGCGCGCTTCCCTCTTCTTCTTCCTTGCAGTTCGCGGCGTTAGCCGCTGGTTGGATTCCGCGCCGCCGCCGCCGCCGCGGTATGGAGGCATTTTGGGCCCTATTGGACGAGGTGGCCTTAGAGGGCCTAGATGGGATTACGCTGGGCACTTTGTGGCACCGCCTGGGGACCCGTCTTCCGCCCTTCCCGCTGCCTGTGGACACCTCCACCCAGCAGCTCCTGTGGGCTACGCTCAGTACCCGCGCCGACCTCAGCTTCTACCTCTTACCCAGCGACCGCCCCCCACTCCGCCTGCATGACCGGTGAGGAAAGGGGCAGGCAGCAGCGTGTTAGTTGGAGGATGGCGGGTGGGTAGCGCACCTGGCGGGGCCGGGGCACGGGGGGTGCTAATGCGGGCTCCAGTTCACAGGCGCCTCTCTGAGGCATGCAAGTGTGGCCCTGTCCCTGCTGCCACCTGTGGTTGAGAAGCACCATCTCTTTCTTTGGGGGAACCAAGAGATGCCCAGCAGCTTCCATGGAGCTCATGGCTTTCTGGGTGCAAAAGAACATTAAAAAAAAATCTTTGGTGGCTGAGGAGCAAGTGGATCCACTCAATGCACAGCTTTGTTTAGAATATTCTGAAATAAAGTAACATACGCTGGATGCAATAATCAAGCCACACATGCAAGGGACAGTGGTTACTCATGTATTTGGTTCCCTATCCTTTGCCTCTCCTTGGATTCTTCCCCCTTCCCCCCCCCCATCTTAAAGTTAGAAACAAACTTTTCGGGGTGTAGGTGGTATCCTCTAAGAACATAGGTGGACAAGGTTTCATAGTTTCTAGGGTTGGAAGGGACCTGAGTAGATCATCTAGTCTGACCCCCTGCCGTGGCAGGAAATAATACTGGGGTCAAACGACCCCAGCAAGATGTTCATCCAGCCTCCTCTTAAACACCCCCAGGGTAGGAGCCAGCACCACTTCTCTTGGAAGTTGGTTCTTTAAGTAAATCATTTATTAGACTACCTCACATAGTTGGAAACATTCTTCTTTCAAGCTTTTAGGTACAATTGCCCTTCATCAGGCAGAGGAAGTGTCTGCAGATGGTCTGTGTTCTTCCTGGATGTAGTAAAACAACCAGAGGCCAGTAGTATGCAAGAAAGCCAGTTAGTTAAAATGTATATTGAGGTCAATAGATGAGAGAGAGAGGTTGGGAGGGGAAGGGGAAAGAATGTAGCTGTAGTCAATGGATAAGGGGAAAGGAATGAATATAGCTAATAAAAAGTGGAGGTTTACCTGGGGAGTCGGATGTTAGGCAGGTTATAATGTGTCATAAATCCAATGTCTATATTTATTCCATGATTTTTTGTATCCAGTAGACTGATGAAAAGAAGTTCATTAGGCTCGCCTGTGAAAGGTGGTGATTCTTTTGGAGATCTGGTGCTTTTTAGGGCCTGTCTGTACTGCAAAACCTGTTTATACAGTTCCATTGGCACTGCTGTGCTGTCAGAGCCATGTAGTGAAGCAGCAGCTTATGCCTAGAGAGAGTTTTTTTCCTACCATTATAAATTGGCTTATTCAAGAAATCAGAAGCATTTATCATTGACATTTACACCTGAGGTTTTGCTGGCGTAACCGTTGGGTTGGATATGTTATCTTTTCATGTCTGTGACTGACATAACTAAACCAGCAAAACCTTATAGTATGAATTTGCTGAAGTTCAGAATTAAAATCCACAACACTTGTACTCTGCTGTTGTCTTTCTTTGCATGCCCTAAAGTCTGTAGTTGCGTAAGTTTTCAACACTAAAGTTCTTGAGATATCTAAAATTTGGATTCTGGGCATTCCCAATAGTTTTCCAGGTGCTTGAGCATCTAATATTTTCAATTCTGTCTTGTGCCTGCATCCCAAATGAATTTCTTTTCAAGATATTTGTCTCCATCTCTTGCTACAGGGGCCACTCAGGTATTCTGTGAGCACAGCTATCAAATCAGACTGTAGAACGCAACAGTGGTTGTTGCTTTCCTTCAAGCAGGGCCAGAGGAGATTCTGTAATGCCTCTCCCCCCCATGTAATAACTCAGTTGTTAGAATGCTCACCCAGGAAGTGGAAGACTGCGCTGTAAATCCTTCATCTTCCCAAGGGGATTCTAACCTTTGAGGAGAGTGCAGTAACCATAAGCTAAAAGCTCTGCAGGAACAGGTGCATTCTTGATCCTTCTGCTGAGATTGTTTTGATATTTTTATGGCATACTTAAAAATGATTGAGCCAAAGAGGGCAACATTGCGTATAACTAATGTGGTGGCTGAGGCATTCATTTGGGAATTCCCAAGGACTAATTTATTTTTATCCAATTTATTATTTTACCCGACATCTTTTCATGTTTTGGAGTAGGGACCAGAACCCAGGACTCTTGACCCCCCCTTCCCTCCCCCCCACCAACAAAATGCAGGGCCTATGAAATAATATCATCAGATTCCTACTAGCTTTGGTAGTTCCCATTCTTAGGCATCTAATTCTCCTTGTATTGTACTGGGATCTTAGGTGCTTAACTCAAGACTGTGAATTCCAGTAGACACTACAACACTGAGCATTAGGGCTGAGGTCTCTTGTCATTTTAGCTCTGGGTTAATCCAATATGCCCATCTAAAACACAAAATATATATACATACAGAAGGTAGGGTCAAATTAATGTGACAGAAGTGAATATTGTTTTCCTTCTAAGAAATGTACGTCTTTGCTCCTGTCACTTCAGGGTAAAATTGGAAGAATAAATAGGCCTTTACAGTAGGTCCAAATGTTGAAAAGGTTTGACTTGTCATTTTGTCTTGTCTGAAAAGTGTAACTCCCCATCTTAATTTCCTGTGTTTCTAGCTTCAACATCTGTAAGACCTTTTAATTCATATTTCTTTGCAAGACTTCTGTTAAGACTGCTCCAGCATTTCAGTGGCTCGAACAAAGATTTAAGTTTCTTTTGGCTGATGACTTTAAAATTATAAATATTGGCTCACTCTCTGCTTTGACTTTTAGGTATGAAGAAATTGATCTTGAAACAGGAATATTGGAGACAAAGAGAGACCCTATCCCTCTAGATGATATTTATCCTGTCCATATGATTTTGGATAATAAAGATGGCATTCAGGGTTCATGTCAGCACTTTAATGAAAGAATAAATATTACTGATCAGATCAGAAGTAAGGATTTGAAGCCTTGTTATAATTGCACAGAAGCTTATGAACAGTAAGTAAGATTACAGTATTTGAGAATGTTCTATTTTAAAAGTTAATTGCCCTGCTATTCTGAAACAATTTCCTTTTACAAGAGGTTAAATGTGTGGCTCCTTGACTTCCTTTGGACTTGTTTCATTGTTTAGATATATATAAATCATGGAGGAAGGTCCATATAAAAAACCCATTTGCTGTGGATGGTAGTGTAAGTGATGTAGCTATGATGGTCTGGAAAGTAAATGATAGGCAAGGATTTCTTAAGGTGATTTCATTGGACCAACTATCATTGAGATAAAGTTAGACAAGCTTTCAAATCCAAGTCGTCCTTCCTCAGGTCTCTTTAGAAAGAGCTTTTTGCTGTAGATAGAGTGCAAATACATCTTCAAAGCCATCTTCTGAGATTTCTAGTGGCTTGGGTTTTCAAGCAGTCCCTCTCCTCACACTTGCTAAAACACAGGAGTGACTAAAGTTTCTTTACTGAATCTGAGTTAAAACTGTGGCCTCAAATTTCAATTATATGAACTTTTCTACCTATTTTATTTTTCATTCATCTCGCCCTAAATACATTTTCCTCTTCCTTGTTATCTCTGCATTCAAATACTTGCAAACAGCTATACTTTCCCCCTCAAAATTTAGCTCATTCAAAGGTTCATATTTTACCCTATCACAAGGACACTCAATTAACACAAATACTTCTGTTTTCAGTTGTTGCAACATTATCAAACTTTTGTGCCCATCTCATGGCAGCTTCCTTTTCTTTTTTTTCTTTAAAGAATTTTCAGAGAAAAGATTTAGCTGTTCCTGAGAGAATTAGTGGAAAATATTTAGTTTAAACAACACAAATTTATTTTTCAGTCTTTTTGAAAATTTGTAGCATCTTTGCAGTTTGGAGAAGGACATTGACATATAGAGTATGGAAGAAATAACGTTGAGGATTGTGTGCGGTTTTTCTGGCTTCCAGAAAATCTGACCATGTATGGCCAAGTTATAAATTTTACAGAAAATGCTTTTGAACATGAACTGAAGGGAAACTGTTGATTGCTGGGTTAAATTTGTATAATCATCCACCTGTTTCAAACCTCCTGAAAAAATCTGTATGGATGAGAAAACGCTTTGTCTTGCCTTGGAGGACCTGGGCATCAGATGCACGGAGATCTTGTTCTGACTAACAGACAAGAACTGGTATAGGATGTGACGGTATTGGATGATTTGAGAGGAAGCATTCACAATACAATAGAATTCCGAATCCTGCGACAGAAAAAGCATGAAGTTAGGCAAATTAGGACACTAGATTTCAAAAAGGTAGATTTCATCTGACTCAAGGAGTGAATAGACATAGTGCTGTGGGAAGATAGACTGAAAGACAAAGGTGCCCAGGAAATTTGGGAGCTTCTAAGTGGCACAGTATTGGAAACCCAACAAGAAACTATCCCGACACAATAAAAGCACAAGAAGACTAGCAAGAGACCAATATGGCTGCACAAGGAGCTCCTAAAATGCCTCAAATACAGGCAGTGGTTACCAAGAAAGTATACCTCCAAATAGCTAGAATCTTCAGGGACAAAATCAGGAAGGCAAAGATAAAGCTGCACCTGGCAAAGGAGGTTAAGGTCAACAAGAAGAGGTTCTTTAAGTATACTGCTCAGAAAAGAAGGACCAGGGAAGCGGTGGGTCCTCTGTTAACAAACCAAGGGGAACTCCTAACAGTAGGGGTGCACTGATAGAGATTTTTGGGGCTGATACCGATATCTGATTTTTAAGGAGGAATGTCGGCCAGTACCGATCCTATTACCAATACAGCATGGAAGTATGGAGAGCTGCCTCCCTCTCGTAAGTCCATTGTGGTAGAAGAGGAGTGGGGAGGAAAGGGGTGTCTGGAGGCAGATCAACCCCTGTGGTGAGGGACGGGTCAGGGCCAGGCGCTGCCTAGTTGGGGCAGAGCACTCATGTGGCGGAGCGGGGGGGCATGGCTCCCACTGCTGTTTATACCCCAGGAGGGAAGGGGGGGGTCATATGCCCCCATATCTACATGGGGCGGGGCAGGTGGGCTGCAGCTACAGACTGGAGCTACAGTCGAGCTGGGGCTGCACCAGGCTCTTCTCGCCAGGGGGCTACGAAGGGGGCTACAGCCACCCCAGACTTCACTGTAGTTTCCTCCCAGTGCTGCCACTACCGCCTGCCCACCTGGCACAGTCCTGGCTCTTCCCAGTGCATGAAAGGGAGGTGGAGGTTGAGCTGGGGCTGCACTGGGTAGACAGGCAGTGGCGCTGGGAGAGAACTATGGTGAAATTTGAGGTGGCTGCAGCCCCCTCTGTAGCCCCTGCCCTGAGCCCAGCTCCTGGCGAGAAGATCCCTGTGCAGCCCCAGGTCCAGTCTGCAGCTGCAGCCTGCCTGCCCTGCCCTGCACAGATCGAGAGGCACATGCCTCCCCCCGCCCTCCCAGGGTGCAAGCAGTGGCAGGAGCCACCCCACCCCAGCTGGGCAGTGCTTGCCCCTGCCCTCTCCCTCACTGCAGGTGGGGTTGATCTACCCCCCATGTCCCTTCCCTTCTCCCTCCCCTTCCATTATAACAGACTTACCAGCTGGAGGCAACTCTCCATGCTGCCAGGCTCTTCTTCTTGCTTGCATGCTGCGCTGCAGCTGCACGCATGCATGAGCATTTATTAGCCAAATTATTCATCCCATTGGGCTGATTTCCAATGCAACCAACTTTCTTTATATCACTACTGATCAGATATCGGACCTATGTATCGGTGCACCTCTACCTAACAGAAGATGCAAAGAAGGCAAAGCTACACAACAGCTACTTTGCCTCAGTCTTCACAAAAATATTATGCTGCAGCCAGGTATCTAATAAGGATACCTGGATAAGGGTGGATGCAAGCTGAGTGAGAAGATAACAAATCAGACAGAGAGCTTTTGATGGGTCTGAATGAATTCAGATCAGCAGGAGTGCATTAACTTCATCCCAGGGTACTAAAGGAACTGGCAGGAGAGGTTTCTGAGTCCTTGTCCATGTATTACATGAAATTGTGGAAGATGGGTGAGGTACCAAAGGACTGGAAAAGGACCAACATTGTACTTTCTTTAAAAAAGGACCCAGGGAACTACAGATTGGTTAGCCTCATCTCAATTCATGGGAAGTTACTGGAACATATCCTGAGGAAGTTCATTTGCAAAGCATCTGGAAGAAGAAATGCTGGTCACAAGTAGCTAGCATGGATTTATGCAAAACAAATAGCGTCAAACAAACTTGATTTCCTTCCTAGGCAAAATAACTACTTGGGTGGATGAAGGGAATGCTGTGGATATAGTGCATCTGGACTTAGCAAAGCCTTAGACAAGGTTTTACGTCACCTTCTCGTAGACAGATTGGAGAAACGTGGGTTGGACAAAACTACTGTAAGACTGATGGATAGATAACTGGCTCAATCGCTGCAAGTAAAGGGTAATTGTTAATGGAACCATGTCCAAATGGGAGGCAGTTTCAAATGGAGCCTCTCCTGGGCCCCATGCTATTTGTCAAGTTAATGTTTTGGGTGCTGGCATAGAAAGCTTGAGCACATTTGTAGATGACACAAAACTGAAGGATTGCAAACACAGAGGATGTGAACATAATTCAGAAGGATCTAACAATATTGGAAAGTTGGCCTAGAGCTAATGAGATGAAGTGCAAAGTGGGCAAGTTGTTAACACCTCAGAAAAAAAAATCAAAAACATGAATATAAAATGGATGACATCTGGCTGGATGGCAACACTATGAAAAAGCATTTGGGCATCTTGGTACATCAGAGACTCAGTATGAGTCTAATGTGATGCAGCTGCACAAAAGGCAAATATGGTTTTGGAATGCATCAGTAGAAGCATTAAGACACTGGAGATGATAATGCCTCTCTACTTGGTAATGTTTATGCTTCATCTGGAGTATTCTGTGCATTTCTGGGCTCCACATTTGAAAGAGAATGTGGAGAAGTTAGGCTCCAGAGACAGGCAACAAAGATGATCAAGTGCTTGGAAGTCAAGTCTTATGAGGAGAGGCTAAAGGAACTAGGAGTGTGTTCAGCTTGTGGAAAAAGATGGTTGGAATGATCCTACCTCAGGCAGGGAGCTGAACTAAGTGACCACTGGAGGTCCCTTCTAGCCCTACTTCTCTGTGAAACCCAAGTTGTTTAAGATATACTTCAGAAGTTTTAGAAACAGGAGTGGAAGGGGCAGCATGGATTATTAAGTCCAGTTCTCTGTGGCTGCTTGAGTTGTATCATTATGCTACTAGTAAAGATCTGGCAAGTCAAATACAGCGCTATTGCTGTGACATGATACAGCAATGGAAGTATGTTATTTGGGTTAAAATATGCTTAGGTGATCCTAGAAAGAGGACCATGTTCTGCATTACAGAGCAAAGCAACCCCCTCCCCCAACTCGCCAAACAACAGCAAAAAGAACCCATCTCCTCTTGCCCCCTTCTGCCTCCCTCCCCACCCCCCCATCAAAAAACCCCCACACCCATATGTGGGGGCAGGTTTCTGATTCCAAACGGCAGGGAGTCTGACATACCACATAGAGGTTTCCATGTACCATTATGAGTACCAGTGCACCCCTGTGTACTCTAGCTAGGGCTGTTGTTCAGTACTTCAGAAGAAGGAGGACTAAAAAAGCTTAGAAGCCAAATAATGTATTAATTGGGGTTTGAATTTCTTTCATGATGTTACATGTAGCAGAGAGGCCCTGAATCATGGGATTTTTCTGGACCTTCCACCCAGAGATCAGGCTTTTTTTCAATCCCTGCATAGAGATGCCAGATACTTAAATCCATCTGACACATTTGGGTTACTACAGCAAGAACAACCCCTGCCGTACTTTCCAGTCCACAGATTTGTCAAGTTCTGTTATAGTCTATATTAGCACTCCGGGCTACCACTACCTTTTTGGAAAATCATTCTAAAACTTTGCTGCTCTAATAGTTACAAATCTTTTTGTAATTTCCAGTCTAAAATTGTTGTGACCCATTTGGGTCCATTTGATCTTGTGCTGATGCTATTCTTAAATTTAAATCTCTCCCTCATATTTACACTGTGAAAGTATTTAGTTTATAAAGAGTAGTCATAGTTTAGACCTCTTTCAACCTTTTATTTTACAAGGGTAGATGAGCTGTGGTCTTTTAATCTTTTTTCACAAGTTATATTCTGTCCACTTCCCTAACCTTCCTAGTAGTCCTTTTCTATCTCTGTTCCAGTTTAGTCCTGTTCCATTTAATCCTTTTGAATCTAGGTGGCCAGAATTGTATACAGTATTTTAAATGGGGTCTAACTATTTCTATTGCTCCACTCCACAAAGTTACATAATTCTCTCTGTATAATTATTCCCCTTTGTCCATATTGGCAATATTCCTCCACATTGCCAACTGCTCCCCTTCCCACACGTGCTTAGTGTCATTACAGATTTTGTAAGTAAACATCTAAGTTTTGCACAAAAGTCTCTAACGTCAACGTTAAATAGGATGGTTCCCAATAAAATCCCCAAGGAACACCACTAAAAACTTCTCTGCAACCTAGTAATACCCCTGTCAGCATAAACCATTGTAGTCTGTTAGCCAGTTCCTTCCCACCAGTTTACAGTTAATCCCTGTTTTCTCCAGTTTAGCTCATTGCCTAAAAGGCACTACCAAATGATGTGCATAAATCCAAATCGAGTCTGCTATACTGTCCATGACTTAGAAATTAATCTTCCATAGATAAAACCATGTTGCATTTTGTCCCTTTTGTATTTGTTGCTATATCCTTGACTCTTTTCTTTTTTGCTATGCTTATGTCTCAAATAATATTGAAATCAAATCAGTGGTCCTGTTTTTGCTTGTGTCATTTCCCCCCTTCTCTGACTACAGGCATTACATTTACTTTTTTTCAAACACAGGGTACTGTGCTGCCCCCAGTTCAGATTCATTAAAGGTCCGTAACAAACGTTATTTTGGGCCACAAGTTTGTGCCCAAGATTCATGTCACTTTAATACAGTGGGTTACTGGCTGTGTGTCATAGAATGGTTCTTTTCTATAAGACATTTTTGTATATAGTAACCATGAAATGAAGAACAAAATGAAAAAGTAATATCCTTCTGGATGTATTTAATTTTTGCTATCAGTGTGTGACTGGCTGTAAAGAGGTCTAAACTAAATGATATCAAATTTATCAGGATGCTTAAACTTATAATACGTATGAGTAATGCATGTAAGTCATTTGAGCAATGCAAATGGCACAAGTCTTTTGCTAAATCCTCTTGGTTTTTGTAGTGATGGTATTGCTTGAAATGAAAAATGCATGCATGCTGTGCTGTGTTGGAATGTGCTGCAATCAGTGTGTACCTCCCTGTTACTATCTAATCAAGGCTGGTTAAATTGTAATTCAATGTCAGAGGCTTGACAGAAGCAATTCATCAGGTATCTACTTACACTTTGTCTGACAGCTAGTGAAGCCACTTGGCCCCTGCTGTGCTGAGGTATATAGCTGAGTCTGTTTAGTTTACAAACTTTTGCTGGCAGAATGTGAATGTCTCTGCACTCAAAATCTGTGGTTTCAGACCTCTTTCCTCTGCCAACTGAGTTACTTCACCCTTGCTGGCTCCTCATATTCACATTGGTAAATTTCTTGGCTTCCAGATAATCTTTCCGTATATAACTTAGATTGTATAACTAAATCTTTCTAAATGCTGCAAGTTTACTTCTGTTAATTATGTTATTGACTTGTGAATACACAAATCGGCTTGCTTTAATGACTTTGACTAACTTTCAATCTATCACTTCAGCACTTAGAGGGGTGTTATAAAACTAAAGAATGTCTGTTACAGAGTGGTATTGCGTCTTCATATTGCTGATATAGGATTTTTTTTATATACTTGAGCATGACATGTAATTCAGTCTTGTGAAAATTCAGTTATCATTTACGGATCATTTTTTATCCTGAAAAGGAATGGAAGGAGTGGTTAGACTGAGGATTTATGGGAGCCCAGTTTCTATCTTATTCTTGTTTCTGTTTTGTAGGTGGGGAGAGAAACTAGTTATTGTTGCCTCCCAGGATCTGCGGTATAGAGCCTTGATTGGCTGGGAGGGGGATCCAGACTTAAAGCTCCCAGATTTCTCCTACTGCATTTTGGAACGATTAGGTCGTGCTAGATGGCAAGGGGAGCTTCAAAGAGATTTACATAGTGGAGCTTTCAAGTAAGTTCAGCACTTGCTGCTCTGTATAAATTAAGTCAAAGCTAAGTAGATTCTTATAACTTACTTCCAAGTCTCTGGCCTTAATGTTTTGGGATCCCTCTGCTTCCCTGTGTCAGGAATGTTTTGTTGTAAAGTTGGAGGGGTAAGTGACTTAGGCAGCATCCTGGAAAAAAAACTGTGAGCAAGGATAGGATCCAGTTTACCAGGACAGCATCTGTTTCCTTCTTCTGGTTCTAGCTCTATTTCTACAATTGGGGTTTTACAAACAAGAACTTTGTCTGGTACGTGTTCCTGATTCACTTCCTGTGCTCGTAAACATGGCATTAAAGATGTTAAAATAATATATACACACAAAAGGGTTGAATGAAAGTTGTGCAGGCACTCTTAGTTTTCGCATGTCCTAATATTTCAGTGCTTGACTTAGCAATCTTAATGTTCTTTTAATATAGTTTTGTTATTTGTATAGTAAAGAATATTGGGATGACAGATCCTGTGTGTGTGTGTGTGTGTGTGTGTATTATATATACATTCTTTATTTGCAGAATCTAACATGATATTTATAAATGTCTTCTGTAGGGTAGATGCTGGGAAACTTCATTATCATAGAAGAGTGTTAGACAAAAATGGTCTCATTTCAATGCAGTCCCATGTCATAAGGCTACCAAGTGGAGCTCAGCAGCACTCTATTCTTCTGCTTCTGAACCGCTTTCATGTGGATAGGTTTGTACCACAGATGTTAAGAGTTTTTTTTTTTTTCAGGATGGCTTGTGTAATTTCCTACTCTTAAGAAATGTCTTGATGCTACTGCGGCATTGCTGCTTTCTTGGAAGCAGTGCCAGATTAAATCATTTAGCAATTTGAACTTTCAGAAATAGATGTTACATACAGAATGGGATTTTTTTCCTCTAGCCATGGACTGTAAAGTACCTGTTTTCTCACCACAGACACTTCAGCCTTTTTACAGGTAGTTCTAAAGACTAAGTTTTTTTGGGGTTTTTTAATGCCTTATTTCTTTAAGCAACATCTAGTGAGCTTTTACTTTCTCCTCTGTTGCATAACTAAATCCTGTGCTAGCTTTGGGTTTATGTTGATGAAATAATAGCCTGGGTTCTGTCTGTCTCTTTCTGGACTTCAGCAAGACCTTTGACACCGTCTCCCACCCTATCCTCATTAAAAAAAACTAGAGGACTGTGGCATTGATGCCTACACAGTCAGATGGATTGCAGATTGGCTGAAGGGGCATACTCAGAGGGTGGTTGTAGACGGACAGGTCATATTCGACTTGGGGGGTGGTGGGCAGCAGAGTCCCACAGAGCTCGGTCCTTGGGCCTGCACTGTTCAATTTCTTTATCGGCGATTTGGACGACGGCGTGAAAAGCAACCTGTTTAAATTTGCTCATGATACCAAAATTTGGGGTGAGGTGAGCACGCTAGTAGGGAGGAAAAGACTGCAGCAAGACCTGGATAGGTTACAGGGGTGAGCTAACAAAAACAGGATGCGTCTCAATACTGACAAGTGCAGGGTGCTGCACTTGGGCAGTAGAAACCAGCAGCAAGATGGGAAACTCCCTTCTTGAGAGCACGGAGGCAGAAAGGGATCTCGGAGACATTACTGATGCCAAGATGAACATGGGCCGACAATGCGAGGTCATGGTTGGCAGGGCTAACTGAACCTTGTCGTGCATCCACAGGTGCATCTCTAGCAGGGCCAAGGAGGTGATCCTCCCCCTCTACGTGACACTGGTCAGGCCACAGCTGGAGTACTGTGTCCAGTTCTGTGCACCCCACTTCAGGAGGGATGTGGACAGCCTTGAGAGGGTCCAGAGGAGGGCCACCCGAATGATCCAGGGACAACAGGGCAGACCCTACAGTGAGAGACTGCGGGACCTAAACCTGTGCAGCCTTCACAAGAGAAGGCTGAGGAGGGACCTGGTGACAGTCTATAAACTCACTAGGGGGGGACCAGAAGGGTTTGGGAGAGACCTTGTTTCCCCTAGCGCCCCCTGGCATAACAAGGAATAACGGCCATAAGTTGTTGGGGAGTAGGTTTAGACTGGACATCCGAAGGCACTACTTCACAGTCAGGGCGGCTAGGATCTGGAACCAACTTCCAAGGGAAGTGGTGCTGGCTCCTACCCTGGGGGTCTTTAGAGGCTTGATGCCTACCTGGCTGGAATCATTTGAGCCCAGTTTTTCTCCTGCCCAGGCAGGGGGTTGGACTTGAAGATCTACAAGGTCCCTTCTGACCCTGCTTCTCTGTTTGTATGATTCTGTGAAGCCTACTGTCATACACAACCCTGTCTCCCTTGAATGTTACGAAAATGTTTGTTTTTGTTTTTCAGTTTACCTGCTGTGTCAACTGAGTTACTTCACCCTTGCTGTTTTATTTATAGATATATGTGTAAGGACTTGTGAAGGGCATGTGTTAAATTCCCTTTCTTATTTTAGGAGGAGTAAATACGATATTCTGATGGAGAAGCTCTCAAGTATGCTGAGTTCTCGACCAAACCAAATGGAAACATTAGGAAATCTGAGGGAAGAATTGGTGAGGTTCTCATTTGGTTTCAGGTTCTTGTACTGCTGATAATATAATCCAAACAATCTGCATTTGAGGACTAGTTGATGACACCACCTGTTAAGGTTGTTGTACACTTACTCTTGTAAGACCTTGTGTTCATTTGCTTCTAAATGTCAAAAATTTTAATGCTTCAGGGGGATGGCTGTTGACAAGGAACTGGGAGCGGAGCAGTAGACTGAAAGTTGGATAGATATCTGGGAAAAGAAGGATGGGGAAGCAAGACAGAAAAAAGAGTGTTATTCCCTCCAGAGCCTGGGCTGAAACCCAAGGTCTGTAGAATCATAGAAAATTAGGGTTGGAAGGGACCTCAGGAGGCCTTCTAGTCCAGTGGTCTCCAAACTTTTTTGATCGCACACCCCATTAGTAAAAAAATTTTTGAGCATGCACTCCCAATATACGTATATTTATATAACTATAACTAGAAGTTCTAACATTTTCTTCCTGCACCCCAGTGGATTGTTTTGCACACCCCCTGGGGTTGCGTACACCCCACTTTGGAGACCACTGATCTAGTCCAACCTCCTGCACAAACCAGGACCATCTCCAGCTAGGTCATCCCAGCCAAAGCTTTGTCTATTTGGGTCTTAAAAAACTTCCAAGGTTGGAGATTCTACCACTTGTCTGGGTAACCTGTTCCAGTGCTTTACTACCCTTCTAGTGAGACAATTTTTCCTGATATCTAACCAAAATATCCCTTGCTGCAACCATTGCTCCTTGTTCTCTGCTTCTCACACCGGAGTCCCTGGTGTAAAAGTAGACAGGGACTTTGCCCTGTTGCTTCAGTTCTCCTGGGAATCAGGGGAGTGGAACTGCCCACTCTTACTCAAGATCAGGATCACCCCAGTCTTGGGAAGGTACTAGGACCAGGAGAGAAGGGACTTTTGCAGACTGGAATGTCTCTCCTGGAATCATTTCTAGCGGTGAAAAATTTCCACCATTAGAAATGAATGTTTGCACATAGCCTTAGTTGCAGTAAGCTTCCCAATTTATTAAGTCCTGACTACACTAGTGATTTTCATATTTCGCGCTCTTGCTCTGCAGGGCCTCTGTGAAAGAACTTTCAAACGCCTGTATCAATATATGATGAATGCTGGTCTGGCCAAAGTAATATCAACCCCATTACAAGACATACAGCCTGACGGAGGACCCTACAAAACAAAAAGAGGTAATTGTAGCAATATCACTATTTCTTAGTTGTATATGTTGAGCCTGCTCTGGGCTGCCCTGTGCTGTCACCGCCACCTTCAGGCTGCCCTGTGGGGCAGTGTAGAGGAGTCTCAAGGCAACCCAGTGTGGGCTCTGTGGGCTGCTGCAGGAAGCACTGGGCAGTGCTGAGGGGGAGGGGCCACTTTTCCCGTGTGTGGAGCACACTTCTGCCCTGCCGATTCTACTGACCTGCAACAGCAGCAGGGGCGGGCCTGCACGCAGGCTGCCAGTGCCACAGGGCAGGGCCAGCAGCTGCTGCTGCCTGGAAAGGCAGTCTAGCACAGAACTGCCCCAACCCCAATGTATGCCCCAGGAGCAGCAGGATGCAGCACTGTGGGATGATGCCTGGGCCAGGTGGAACCAAGGAACCTGTTGCAGGCCAGACGAAGCCCCTTTGTAGGCCAGATCTGGCCCACAAGCTATTTTTTGCCTACTCCTGCTCAGCACCCTCAGGTGCATCCCATTCAGCCCCATGGGCTTGTACACATCCATTTTTCTAAGTAGTCCTTGCCCTTTTCTTTCAAACTGTGCAGCCAGGTTCAGTAGTCTGGGAGCTGACCTTGCCTGTGAAGACTGAGGCAAAGAAGGTATTGAGCACTTCAGCCTTTTCTGCATCTTCTATCACAAGGTTGCCTCCTCCATTCAGTAAGGCAGTGGTCTCCAAAGTGGGGTGCACAAGATGATCCATTGGGGTGCGGGAAGAAAATATAGAAATAGAAGTTCTAATAAATATACATATATTGGGGGTACATGCTCAAAAATTTTTTACTGATAGGGGTGCGTGATCAAAGAAGTTTGGAGACCACTGCTGTAAGGGACCCACAGTTTCCCTGATCCTCCTTTTGCTACTGACATACTTGTAGAAACCCTTCTTGTTACCCTTCACATGCCTTCCTAGCTGCATCTCCAACTATGCTCTGGCCTTACTGACTTCATCCCTGGATGCCCGAGCAATACTCTTATATTCTTCCCAAGTTATTTGTCCAAGTTTTCACTTCTTATAAGCTTCCTTTTTGTGATATAGTTTACTGAAGAGTTCCTTGCTAAGCCAAACTGGTCTTTTGCTGTACTTGCCAGTCTTCCTGTACATTGGGATGGTTTGTTCCTGCACTCTCAGTAAGGCTTCTTTGAAGTACAGCCAGCTCTCCTGGACTCCTCTCCCCCTCGGTTTGGCTTCCCAGGGGATCCTGACCATGATTTCCCTGAGCGAGTCAAAATCTGCTTTTCTGAAGCCCAGGGTCCTTACTCTGCTGCTCTCCATCCTTCCTTTCCTCAGGATCCTGAACTCAGTCATGTCATGGTCACTGCTGCCCAAGTTGCCATCCACTGCTACATTCTCCACCAATTCTTCCCTGCATGTCGAGGAGAGTATGGCCCCTAATTGGCCATTCCAGCACTTGCACCAGGAAGCTGTCCCCAACACTCTCCAAAAACTTCCTGGATTGTCTCCACACTGCTGTATTCCACTCCCAGTGGATGTCAGGGTGATTGAAATCCCCCATGAGAACCAGGACCTGTGATCAGGAAACTTCTGCTAGCTGTTTGAAGAAAGCCTCATCCTCCACTTCCTCCTTGTTGGGTGATCTGTAGCAGGCCCCCACCACAACAACACTTTTGTTGCTCTCCCCTCTTACCCTAACCCAGAGACTCTACAGGCCCATTTCATTTCAGATTGGAGCTCTGAGTAGTCATTTGGCTCTTTTATGTAATGCAACTCTTCCTTCTCTTCTTCCCTGCCTGTCCTCCCTGAACAGTTTGTACCTATCCATGACAGTACTCTAATCATGTGAGCAAGCTCCCACCAAGTCTGTTATTCCAATCACATCATAGTTCCATGACTATGCAAGGACTTCCTATTCTTTCTGCTTGTTTCCCAGGCTCCATGTGCTTGTGTACAGGCACCTGAGATAATTAGTTGATTGCCCTGATTTCTCAGGAAGCATGAGAGCACCTCCCCTGTTGCCCTCTCCTACCTCTCCACGCACCTCAGGCTTTGGTATCCATCCCCTGGCAAGCCTAGTTTAAAGCCCTTGCTAGGTTAGCGAGCCTGTCTGTAAAGACGCTCTTCTAAGTGACAGCCCCTTACCTGGGGACAGTACCTTTGCTGCATTGGATAGGTTTGAATGTTCAAGTGACCTAACAAGCTATTTCTACAGGAGCTCTGATTTTGTCTAGGGCTACTGGGGTGCACCATGCATGTTTAAAGTAAATGCAGTCTTAAAAAACAAAAACAAAAAAAAAAAAACATTCAGCAGAGCTACTAATGTTGAGCAGATGAATTTGTTTGACCTTTTGCTATTTAACAATACCATTGTCTCCACTTTTTAATAAAATGATGGCTGAGGATGACCTGTTTTCAACACCATTATCATTGAAAATCTGTATTTGAGAAGATCTATACATGGGAATTCAGAGCATCAAAAATTCAGCCTTTTTGTCTTTCTGAGTTCTTTACAAAAGAAGAATTGCTTTGTTATTTTTCTATTCTTAAAAAAAGAGTGAAAACTAAGAGTTAGCATTTTTAAGAGGTGCCTCAAGAGTGTGCAAGAGTATAAGTTTTCATGAACCCATTTTCACCTCACAAGATGCTGTGAAAGGACTACACTATCAGCCATCCTTGTGTGCATCAATCTTAGAAAAGTTCTCCTTGTTCTACCCAAAAAATCAGTGTGCTCATCATTCATGTTAACGTATTTAGCCATTCCAAGATGAAGAGTATCTTGTTCTCCACCGTTTCATGGCTACGGAGTCTAAACTTTCCATTAACTTTCCACTTAAGGTAAGATTTTTTTTTTCTTTTTAGAGAACCAAAAAATGTTTTGCACAGTTCGCAGATCAAAGATAACATTCCTTTGTCAGACCCTGTGATTCAGTTTAGATTTCACAAGAGATATTTCAGGAGATTATTACTGACTCACCTTCCTGCCTAGAGAGCTAAGGGTGCCCTAACTTCATTTGAGGCTAAGAACTTTTTTCCAACTACTCAGTTGGTCTAATAAAAGATATCACATCTCGTCAAAGAACGTTGCCTGCCTATGTCTTTCGACCAACACAGCTACAACCAAAAACCCAGCTAACTTCATCTGCACATTTTTCTTTTGTTATCAAAATGTGTTCACATCCTATATTAGCGTACTAAGGATCCCCTAAGGGCACAAACAGAAGTAACAATTTTCGCCCAGTCTGGACGCAGAAAGCAGTTTCTCGCTATTGACGAAACACAAGTGAATAAGTACAGATAGCTTTAAAAATGGCCCATCTGGTGAAAATCTGACCCCTCATTGCATGAGGATCCAATGAAGAGGTTTTAAATGTAGCAACTTCTGTAACTTGTCGCAGAGCTCCCAGCCTGTCACTGGTTTCAGAATGGGAGAGGGGAAAGGGAGTGGAGGCAGTCCAGTCTGGGGGGTTTTCAGTCCCCCTTGGAAGGGGGATTGGGTGTATTGGACCCCCTCCTCCCTGAAGGTGTGGGGCTCCAATTCACCTACCCCATCCTTGAGCAGCAGCTGGGGAGCTCCAAGAATGAGCTCCCTCCACTGCCTTTCCCCACTCCCATTCTGAAAACTGTAAGCACTGGCAGAGAGCTGTGGCTGTTGCTGTGGGAACCTGCTTGAGATGCATCTGTGGATGCATGACAAGGTACGGTTAGCCTTCCTGACTGCATCCCCACACTGCCGGCCCATGTTCATCTTGGAGTCAATGATGACTCCAAGATCCTTTTCCGCCTCTGTACTGACAAGAAGGGAGTTCCCCAACCTGTAGGTATGATGCCGGTTGTTCCTCCCCAGGTGCATCACTTTGTGCTTGTCGGTGTTGAATCCCATCCTAGTCTCATCCGCCCACCCTTGCAACCTGTCTAGGTCCGATTGCGGCCTATTCCTCCCTTCTAGCATGCCTACATCCCCCCCACATCTTCGTGTCATGAGCAGATTTGAACAGGGTGCTTTTTACCCCCTCATCCAAGTCACTGATGAAGATGTTGAACAATGCGGGCCCAAGGACCGAGCCCTGCGGAACCCCACTGCCCACATCCCTCCAGGCCAAAAATGACCCATCCACCACCACTCTCTGGGTGCGGTCCTCCAGCCAGTTGGCAACCAAATTGACTGTGTGGGTGTCTACAGCACAGTCCCCTAGTTTTTTAATGAGAACAGGGTGACAGACAGTGTCGAAGGCCTTCTGAAAGTCCAGGAAGACTATGTCCACTGCTACCCCTGCATCTAACGATTTGGTGATCTGATCATAGAAGACCACCAAGTTGGTCTGACAGGACCTGCCACTGATGAACCCATGTTGATTGCCCCTAAGCATGAAATCCCCTCTGGCCCCTCGTGGATGTGTGCCAGAATAATTTTCTCAAACAGCTTGCCTAGGATCAAGGTAAGACTAACTGGCGTATAGTTTCCCGGGTCCTCCTTCTTACCCTTTTTGAAGATGGGGACCACGTTGGCCCTCTTCCAGTCCTCTGGCACCACACCAGAGCACCACGAGTGCTTGTAAAGCCATGCCAGAGGTCCCGCCATGACCTCGGCCAATTCCTTTAGTACTCTAGGGTGGAGATCATGAAGACCAGCTGACTTGAATACATCCAGTCCCTCCAGAAGTTCCGTAACTAGTGCCTCACTAACCCTTGGCCTAGGTGCACCTCCCCTGGGGCCTGAGGGGGGCCCAGTGGTGGGTGACTATTCCGGTCCCTGCTTAGGAAAATGGAGGTAAAGAAATCGTTAAATATGTTGGCTTTGTTGTCTGGTGTGACAACCAAATTTCCTAACGTGTCCTGCAGGGGTGCCACATTACCCGGAAATATATAATAATATGATATAATTTACTGTGCTGAAACCCATGTGTGGTTGTTGACCATGGTTGTAAATTGTGTCCAGTCAGCCCAGCCATCTGGGGGCCTGCTCTGCCCTGGCAAATTACTGCTGTCCTAGGCACACTTGCAGATGTTGTGCTCAGGAGCAGTTTACTGTGGCTCCAACTGTTCCAGAGTTTATTGCTTTGTATTAATTGCATGTGTAGATACACCAGTAGAGATTAATCATCATAGGAATAAATGTAATTTGGGGGACTATCCATGCCTGCCACACAGTGAACCCCAAAGGCAACTTGGTTTTGGGGTGAATCTGTGACAGTCAAGCCTACAGAAATGTTTTGGCACCAATGTATGGCACTAATGCATTAAAATATATATTTCAGAGGAAAAGGAATTGCAAGCAGTAATTTCCTCCTTGGAAATGGGCAGCTTCCCTGTCATGTTATTGAAATTGTTCTCTCCTCCTGCTGCAAGAAGACAGTTAACTTGGTTTACACCTACCTGTTATATTCTTGGTTATTTTACTAATGGTACTCATGCATTTTCAGGGACTGATGTCATGGTCCGATGCCTTAAACTATTAAAAGAATTTCGAAAGAAAATGGATGATTACCAGGATGATGATGAAGAAGAGATCATCACAAAAGCTGTCCAACCTGTCGATATTATTTATGAGAGGGATATGCTTACGCAGGCTTATGAAATAAGTAAGTAATGTGATCAGATTCTGCATGCATGCGTGGTTCAGTCAGTGCATTAACTGCATGACAGTGAACTGATTTTGACTGGTTTAGTTTAGAAATTTTCATTGCCTTGTACATAATTATTTGTTGCATTCTGGTATGACATGGAAAGATAAAATATTTGAATTGTTCCATGTGCCTCTAAAGTACTTCAAAAAGTGATGATGCAGTGTGTTTAGGCAATGAAGCACTCCAAAAATAACCTCAGAAAAACTGGAACAACTTTGAAATGCTTCACTGTGAAGCACACTCTGGCAGGGTACAGTAGGGAATTGATTAGTCATCCCGCATCTCACAGTGTTCTTTCTTACCATCTCCCTCTTCCCCTCTTGCTGTTCTAAGGAGCTGCCTCTGGTACTCACACCAAACTCCATCGTTCCAGGATCACAAGATCTGCTTAGCTTGTGATCCCCACTATTTACTGCCAGGAACAAAGGCATTCCACACCCTCATTTTGCTGGACATGCACCCTGAGGACTCAACCTCCTGTGTAATGAAAAGGTGTTGAACAGCCTTTTGGAATATATCAATAGCATCCTGCACTCATGATGCTCTTCTGCAGCATCCATGAGGTGGTATAACAACTGGAGTTAAGTAGAGCTAATGAACCTCCTTGCTGCGTGCTCAGGCATGCTGGGATCTTTGCTCTTGAGCCCACTAGATGCAGAGCTCTGCCATAGCGTGTTCTTATCGCCATGCGTGAAGCACTCCAAATTTGAAGTACTTTAATTGGAGAGAGACTTGAAGCACCACAAAGGAATGTCTGTCCATGCCCTTAAGTTTCACTATTCTGGGCTGAGGACTTTAATATCTTAGTTGTAACCTGCAGAGGATTTTTAAATTGGCACTTCTGCTCTTTTTCTCTTTTATGATGTACAGAACAACATTTTTTCTTTTTAAATTTTAATGGATTTTTTTTGTTCATTTTATCTAACAGTGAATATACAGTCTGTTCTTAGCTGTGTTTTGTGGGACAAAGGATAGGCTTTGCATTTTACAGAGAGGAAGTTGAAAGATCTGGATTCATGTTTAACTGTGCTTCAGACTTCTCATATGATTTTGATAGAGTTATTTGATGTCTTCATACCTCAGTTAATCTGTAAAATTAAGGATTTTTCCTAATTTAGGAAATCAGGTGTTTAAAACAAGTTACTTTTAGCTAACCTGATTGTAAAGAGGTTATATGCAATTTATACTAATGTTTTAAAAATGTGTTGGCAAGTATGGTGTTAAATATAGCCTGTTTTCTTAGTTTTAGGTTTTGGCTTTGCTCCCTTATGCTGGCCTTGACACTGCTCTCCAGTTTCCACCCCAACTTCAAGTCTTTCTTACAGAGTAGCTTCCAGGGTTACAATGAATGGAGTTTTATAGACATTATGCTTTTCTAGGTTTAATCCAGACTACAGCCATCACTATATACACAGGGTTGTCTGTAGTCCAAATTAACCAGTCCTCTTTGTATGAGGATTAAAATTAATGCAGACTAGGGCAGTCTGAATTAGGCAAGTTAAACTGTATTAATTAGCATGTATATATTCCATTGCATTTAGGAAAAACAGTCTTTAGGAATGCAGATAAGCAGAGAAGCATTGCAAATATGTTCCCTCAGCAGAAACTCAGTTCGGTTTTTGTAACACAGCAGAGACAAACTGTTAAAAAGTCTGATGTGCCAGCAACACCTCACCTGGACTAAGTATCAGGTCACTTTAGATAACTACAGCAATGTAGCTATGTTTAAACAGGCTTATTATCTCCTCCCAACTGATTCTAACCACATTGAATTGTGTCTGTTAAAGGGCTATCAATGATAGTCTATTAATCCTTAATTCGAATTGAAATTTGATTGGAACTGTCTCATGCAAATCAGTTAAAACGTGATTTAGAAAATGCTGAGCTTGTCTACAAACAGCCAATATATGACCAGTGGGCTAAAAGGAAATGGGGTCCCCCACTCTATTTCAATGTTTCCGACCTTTCTTGTATATTGGTAAAATTTTTTCAAGGTCGAAGTGAGGGGTACTAAGGTAAGAATGGGGGCATAAGATGAGGAAAAAAAAAGGCGGGGGGTACCCTTTGTCCTTTCTTACTCCTTTCCCCTTTCAGAATGAAAAACTGACAGTTAGAGTGCAAGGTGAGAGAAAAATAACCAGTGTTCTCAGTCCATGTCTCCTCTTCAAATCTTACTCTACCAGACCCTCCTTTCTACTGCCTCGTACTTTATCAAAACACCCACAGGAATTTTTCAGATTGTGTATTCCCCTACACTCAGTTTGAACACAACTTCTTGTTCAGGCAAAAAACCTATTATAACTCCTTGCAGTCCCTCTTTTTACTCCCATGCATCAGAAACTCCTACTGTCATTGGACACAGAACTTCTCTTCCTGCTAACTTGTTAGAACTTTCAACTCTATTCTGAAAAATCGCTTGTCTAATGCACCCAAGTTTGGAACACCTATCTACCCACGCTTCCTTCCAGACAGAAAACCTTTCTCCTTACAGATTATGACCATAATTCCCAGCACCTGGCTAAGAATCACTGCTCAGCTCTTACTTTCTCTGTTACCCATAGCCTTGGAGAAGTTGAAATAGGGGATTTTTACATGTGTTCTGGGATGCGGCACTGGGCACTTAAATTAATGAGCTGTGCTAATTAAAAGCACCTGTGTGTCATATGCATCAGTGTCCCTATGCATCCCTGGGCTGAAAAAAAATAGTGGCAGATGCTTTGAATGAAAGCTCATCAAATGTGTTTTATTTCAAAGTGCCTTGCCGCCATTTTTTCAGTGCAGGGCCACACAGGGATGCTGATGCATGTAATGCAGAAGGCTGTGGGAGAGCATCAGTTTCCACGCTCCAGCCAACTCGATTAATTGAGTCTGCTCCAACACACTGGATTTCCAGCACTTCGGAGCAGGCTCCATGGACATCAATAGGATCCCATAGAGGCAGCAGAAAAGTCTTGTCCCTTTTGAAGAGCCCCACAGAAGCCAGTACTGTTTGGTGTATGCTTCTTTGTTTTTCTACTACAGCATATATGTTAGAGGACAAGAAGGGCCTCAGGAACAATAGGATGCAACAATGATTCAACAATTGCATTGTTCCCCATGAGTTACGCCATATAGCTTATAGTAGTTATAGTGATGAAGCTAAGTTTCTAATGATCAGCTGCTGTGCTCATAAAGAAATCAAAAAGGTATTCAACTTAATTTTTTTATTCCATGTTGCCTTCAAGAATATCTGCCTGCCTGCTTCTACAGTGCATTTGTATCTACATATGCATTTAGGGACAAAAAGAATATTAAATATTTCTTCCATGGCATTTTGAGGCTTAATCTCATTATTACCAAGTAATGATTGCTGGATAATGTGATAAATATCTTGGGCCAAATTTCAAAACGGCTTCTTTTAGCCTTCCGCTTGCATCTGGGCTCAACTCTGGATGCCCAGGAGCACAGGCTATAAGCTAGTGAAGCAAAACTAGTTTACAGAATAGCTGATAGAAACTGTAAGCTGTTGCAGGTAAACATGGCAGGTTTGAAGAAGCCAAACAATTCTGCCCATTGCACATATGAATTATAGTGGTATTATAATATTTTAATTATTATTTCTCAAATACAAAGTAGCAGAAATCTTTATTTTTTTCCATAATTATACATGCATGCAATCCTATACACTCTGTATGCCAGTGAAAATAATTTCTAACAAACATCGAAGCAGGTTTCATAGTAGTTAGGGTCAGGAGGGACCTGAACAGATCATCTAGCCTGACCCCCTGCCACAGGCAGGAATGAATGCTGGGTTCACAAGACCCCAGACAGGTGATCATCCAACCTCCTCTTGAATTTGCCCAAGGTAGGGTTGAGGACCACTTCCCTGGGAAGTTGGTTCCAGATTTTGGCCAACCTAACTGTAAAAAAATTGCCTTCTGATCTCTAACCTAACCCCATTCTCCATCAGCTTATTACCATTGTTCCTTGTCACCCCAGGTGGTGCTGGGGAGAAAAGGGCTCTACCTATTTGTTGTTGATCTCCCCTGATGAGTTTGTAGGCAGCTACCAGGTGCCCCCTCAGCAGCTTCTTGCTGAGGCTGAACAGGTTCAGGTCCCTCAGTCTCTCCTCAGAGGGCCTGTCCTGCTGCCCTCTCACCAAGCGGGTGGCCCTTCTGTGAACCCTCTCCAGGCTGGCCACATCCCTCTTGAAGTGCGGCACCCAGTACTGGACGCAGTACTCCAGCTGCGGCCTGACCAAAGTCGCATAGAGGGGGAGTATCACCTCTCTAAACCGGCTTGAGATGCATCTTTGGATGCATGACAACGTATGGCCTTGCTGGCGGCCATCTGGCATTGGCAGCTTATGTTCATCTTCGAGTCAGTAATGACTCCAAGATCCTGTTCTGCCTCTGTGCTTTCAAGAGGGGCATGCTTTCAAGAGGGGCACTCACCAGCCTGTATGTATGCTGTGGATTCCTTCTCCCAAGGTACAGCACCCTGCATTTGTCTATGTTGAACTCTATCTTGTTCTCATCTGCCCACTTCTGTAGTCTGTCTAAATCTATTTGCAGCCTCTCTCTCCCTTCAAGTGTGTCAATCTTGCCCCACATCTTAGTGTCATCAGCAAACTTGGACAGCGTGCTTTCCAGCCCCTCATCCAAGTCGCTGATAAAGATGTTAAACAGTGCAGACCCAAGGACCAAGCCCTGGGGTACCCCACTTCTCGCATCTCGCCAGGTTGAGTACAACCCATCCACCACTACTCTCCGGGTGTGCCCCATCAGCCAATTTTTTACCCATCCAACTGTGTAGGCATCAATGCCACAGTTGCTTAATTTATTGATGAGGATGGGGTGAGAGACCGTGTCAAAGGCCTTTTAAAGTCTAGAAAGACTACGTCCACGGTGAAACCATCATCCAAGGATTTGATCACCTGGTCATAAAAGGCAACCAGGTTGGTCAGGCAGGACCTGCCTTTGATGAACCCATGCTGATTGCCCCTGAGTATGATCTCCCCTGCTGGCCCCCCACAGATGTGCTCCTTGATTCTCTCCAAGATCTTCCCGAACACCGAGGTGAGGCTTACAGGCCTGTAGTTACCTGGGTCCTTCCTCCTCCCTTTATTGAAAATTGGGACCACATTAGCCAGTTTCCAATCCCCCAGCACCTGGCCAAATGACCATGAATGCTCATACAGCCAGGCCAAGGGCTCCGCGATGACCCCTGCCAGCTCTCTCAACACCTTGGGTATTTTGGTTTATACTTTAAAAGCATTTAGCTTCTACAACAGTAAGGTTCAACATGGTGATAATTGTTTAGGCCATGTTTGATGACTGTTCCCTTTCAAGATGATTCCTTTAAACTTAGGTTTCATGTTTGGTCTTTTTCTATGTCAAAACAGTTGAAAGTAGAGGAACCAAAGGTATCTCTCAGGCAGAAATTCGGTTGGCTATGAATGTGGGAAAGCTAGAAGCACGCATGCTCTGTCGTCTTTTGGAGCGATACAAAGTTGTCAAGGTAATGTGAAAATACCATTTGTATTTAAACAGTGGGTTGCAATTGTCATCATTTTGGAAATTATGCTTTATTGATCATCCTCTTAAAAGAGACAGTAGAAATAGATGGGATTCAGTGATGTGCAGTAAAAAAAATAAAAAAGGGGAAGGGGCCTGGAGAGACTGAAAAAGACTGACTTTGCTTAAGAGAGGGGACAAGAAAGAAAGAATATACAAAAAGTATTCAGAGGCTGCTTATACACATGACGGGGGTTTAGTCCCCTGAATTGAAAGGGTGGGTTTTTAATTGTGATGATTAAAAACTTACCATCTCAATTTAGGGGCTTCTGTCACTGCTACAGTGAAGGGCCCGATCTTTTTTGTTTCAACCAATTTACCACATAAGGATTATGAGTCTGTAAGTGCCTAACTCACAGCATAGTAATTTCTAAATAGAACCTAGGCAAGCATGGTTCTTTGAGTGGAAGTGATCTTTTATTAGAGCAGCTGAGTAGTTGGAAAAAAGTTCTCAGCAAGCTTTCGGGTGCAATAACTCTTCTTCAGGCATAGGGAGTCTTCGCTCTTCTGAGACTCCAAGGAATGAGAGAAGCTAAAAGTGTGGCAGGAAGTCAGTGAGAATGTAAATAGGCAGAAATTAGAAAAACAAAAGGTGAAGGGCGGGGGGGAAAGCAGGGGAGAAAAAGGCCAAAGGTGAGTGAGGGAGACACTACAGTGGTAGTAATTCAAGGTAGAAAAGAGACTGTATGTGAAAAAGGAAATTAGGAAGACAAAGGGCAGAAAAGTAGGGGAGGAAAGAAAAATGTAAGAGGTCAGGTTTGGCAGGTAGCTGGTGAATCAGATGGCAAGTCGGTTGTAACCTTGCCCACCTATGTCCTTAGACCAACATGACTACAACCAAAAACCCATCTAAATAGAAACTTTTTTCTGTAATTTTAGTTGATCAAAAATACTGTATTCATTTAAAATGCAGATTAAACTTTGAGTAGCAAGAGAAGCACAATACCCCTAGTGCAGACTTCCAGGTTAGCAGAACATGTATATAGTAGAGGGAAAGATTTGAAAAACATAAATTTGCCAGAATTGTGCTCTCAACCGTTTCAGGGATTTATGGAAGACGAAGGTCGGCAACGAACAACAAAATACATTTCACATATTTTTGCAGAAGAGAGTGATTTAAACCGTCAGTTTGAGAGGGAGAAGGCTCGGAGTGAGCAGCTAGCTACAGTCAGCTTGGCTCTGTTGCCCGAAGACACGTTACCCACAGATGATCTTTCTCCTGTGGAAGAAGGCGCATTCCTCTTAGTGTCTGATAATGAGGAAGAGATGAAATACAACAAGAAAGGAGGAAAGGGCCAGAAGGCCAATTCTGTTTCCCTGGTGAAATTCAGTTTCACAGATGGCCCACGTCACTTAACACCAGGTAAAAGTAGGGAATGGTTTATTGGAGAATTGGGTAGGGTTGGCTTTCTCTTGTATGCTTCCCTTAAACAGGAAACTGAAAAATAATGAGATTGAAGAATGTTTTTAATTGCTTTCCCTCCAGTGCTGCTTTGACCTTCTATTTCTATGTTCCCTCCCAGAAGTCTACTACATATTTAGAGAGTGAGGGTGACATTGTTCTGTTCCTCGTCCCTTGGCCCCTTCCTTATGTTGGGAGATTGGAACACCTTCCTTGGAACACCTAGGGCTGCAAGACCCTTGGGAAACTTGCAGAAGTAAATAATTACTTCTTCTTGGGTAGCTGGACATTCCCACCTATCTTTTCAGTGAGCTTTGGAAGGGAAGTAATCTGAGCTTCCAAAAATGTATTTAACTGGGGGACTAGAGGAGCAGCAGAGCCAATTATTCTCATCATATTCTGCAGGAGGGGTTCTTTGAATTGGGCACCATCTTCTCCTTGAGGTAGCAGCTGATGGCCCAACTAATCCCTGCTACAGAGTAGAAATCTGTCTGAAGAGGTTTCTGTCTGCTATTGTAAAGGAAAAAAAGTATCATTTGGATGCCTTAAGTGTCCAAAATTTTTCAGTTTTTGAGAAGTGAAAATAGCTGGCTTAGTCCTGTTTACAAGTGACCTTACTAAATAGAACAATGTGTGAAGTGTGGCAGGAGATATGTTAAGTGAGTCTAACTGCAGAGACTTGGGTGGACACGACTCATCTAGGGAACAGTTGTGCTTTGTGGGAAAGGACAAGAACTGGGCAGTGGAATGACCAGCCTTCTTGGGCATCTATTCTTAAACTAGGCTTGAGCTTGCCAGCTGTGAAGAACCAAGTGAAGAAATTGCCTTCACCTCGCATTCTTGAAGACCCTGAGGAACTCCCTGATGGCTTTTCGGAGGAGAATTCTACTTCAGACATGCTAAAGCAGAAATCCAATCTTTCTACATCCACTCATTCCACAGATGAAAATGGGGGTACAACTGTGATAGAGGAGTTTAGGCTAGACTACTCCAAGGTAAGGTCCTTGGCTTGTTATCTGATGTTTTGTTGTTGTTGTTGGTAGAGCTGCTTTGTATACACTCATCTCTGCGATTTTGACCCTGATTACTCTGATGGTTTTATTCTTTTCTTAGTAAGAGGCTCTGCTTTTGTCCCTTTATTTCACTTTTCTCATTTTGTCCATCCCAATCTTCATCTCCATGCACATATTCAACCTGGTTTCATATAAAGGTTATGGGAAGCCTAGTAAAGTTATGCAACTGTAAGTTTAAATGTTGGAATAGGTAACAAATACTCCATTGTGTTATTGGGATGTGGGTTGTAGCTGTGTTGGTCTAAGGATATTGATAGACAAGGTTCTTTGGGTGAATCTGTTATCTTTTATTAGACCAACTTAAATAGTTAGAAAAAAATTTCTTAGCGAGCTTTTGGGTTTAAAAACCCTTCGTCAGGCTGAGGAAGCACCTGCAGTTGGTATGTGCTCTTCCTGGATGGAATGAATAGTAAAGAGGCCAGAGGCTGGTATGTATGCAAGAAAGGCAGTCAGTGAAGATGTAAACTGAGAAGTTAGCAGGTGAGAGAGAGGCTGGGGAAGGGGAGGGGAAGGGAATGTAGCAGGCAAATAGTGGAGAGGTACCTGGGAGTCAGATGTCAGGCAGGTTATAATGTGTCATAAAACCAATGTCTATATTTAGTTCATGATTTTTTGTATCCAGGAGGTTCATGAAATGAAGTTCATAGGCTCATCTGTGAAAGTGTTTTGTAAGTTCCCTTTGAGGATTAGAACTGAGAGATTTTAGAGAGAGTGGTTTTCTTGTGAGAAATGTGCCCCCACAGGTAATCGGGTATTCTTGTCTTTTAATAAATTTCTGGTGTGCATCCATTCTGGTGCTCAGTTGTTGTTTGGTCTCTCCTACATATTTTCCATCAGGGCATTTGATGCATTGGATGAGATGTATCACTTTTCTGGATGGGCAGCTGTAAGATCCAGGAATGCTGATGGTTCTGTTGTGGGGTATAGTAATTGTGGGGGGTTGTGGAGATATGTTGGCAGATTTTGCATTTCTGGTCATGGCATGGTCTGGATCCATTCGGTGTGTTCTGGGCCATAGGACATTTGCTTCTGGTGATGAGGTTAATGAGGTTCGGTGCTTGTTTGAAGGCTAGGATGGGTGGTTCTGGAAAGATCTCTTTAAAAATTAGGTCTCCTAGTAGTAGTGCGGGTTGCAATTGTTTTAGGATTTTCTGTATGGGCTGAGGGAGGGGTGATATGTCATATCCAGCAGTGTGCGATTCATGGAGGGTTTTCTTCTGTACTGCAGCAATTCTTCAGGTGGTATGCGAATGGCTCTTTCAAATGTGTGATCTAAGTGTCCTTGTTGAGTGAAAGCCTTTTTAAGATTAGTAAGGTGGTAATCCCGGGTGTTCCCTTTAGTGCAACTTCGGTGGTATCTGATGGCTTGGCTGTATATCACAACTTTCTTGGTGTGTTTAGGGTGACTGCTAATTCTGTGAAGATATGTATGTTGGTCTGTGGGTTTCTTGTATAACGTGGTCTGTATTTTACTTTCTGGATACTGATCGCCATGTCTAAAAACGAGATGTTGGTGCTGGAGTATTCAAGAGATAATTGGATGGAGGGATGATGATTGTTAAATTTCTGATGGAACTCAATCAAATTGCAGGTTTTCAGTCCAAATGATGAAGATACCATCCATCTATCTCAAGTATAGCAAGGGCTTGATGGTGCAGCCCTTGAGGAATTCTTCTTCCAGGTGGCTTATAAAAGAGTTGGCATACTGTGGCCCCCTCCGCTTCACCTTTTGTTTTTCTAATTTCTGCCTATTTACATTCTCACTGACTTCCTGCCACACTTTTAGCTTCTCTCATTCCTTGGGGCCATCTTGGTGCCCATAGTTGTGCCCATGGTCTGGAGGAAGTGTTGGTTATTAAACATGAAATTGTTGTGTGTGAGGATGAATATAAAAGGTCAGTAATATCTTTGGGTCTGTACTCTGAGTTGTCATCTTACTCTCGTAGGCATGCAAGGCAGGCTTGGATGCCATCATGATGTTGGATGTTGGTATATAAATTGGTAACATCCATAGTGGCTAGGAGGATGTTGCTGGGAAAGTGGTCTGTGGTTTTTAAGCTTTCGTAGAAAGTCTGTATGGTCTCGGACAGAACTTGCTCCTTGGGTGAGAAGCGTTTTTCCAAACAGAGGTATAGATATGGCCTTATTCCACCTTATTCAAGTGCCCCTGGAAATCTATTAATGCATCCCTCTCTCCCTCTCGTAATATGATCATGTCACCCTTAAAATTAAGTTACAGAAACAGTTAAAAAATAAATAAATAAATAAATAAAAGGAAACAGGTAGGCATACTTTTGTGTTAGTTTTTCAATGACTCAAGCAGTGTAGAATAGGATCACACTTAAGCACCTACTTGACAGAATAAGATGTAGCCCAGACTGTATAGGGGAAACCTGCTTTATGACGGCTTCAGATGTTAAGGGTGGTAGCAGTTGTTCCTTTGATGAGGCAAGATAGTTTGCTAAGTCAGGCTGGGGGCTGCTGTTGCTTATGTTAAAAGTTTGGTTCAGCTTCCTTTAAGACAGACCAAAACAACAGAAAGAAAAGAACAGCAAAACAGAAAATGCAGCCTATGACTGGTGCTAAGCCTGACTTCCATTCCTGCTTCTGGAGAAGCATGAGCACAGCACATGTCTTACCCAACTTTGAGGTCTAGCAAAGTTGTAGCAGTGACCTAAGATATTTATTTTGGTTGCTTTTCTGGTTACAGTTTTACAGCATTGTTAAAAAAACAAACAAAAAACACAGTGTTAAAAACAAAACAGAAAAAAGTCTTGACCAGCTAAGCCAGACGCTAATTAGTAGGGCTGTGCAAAATGGCTGTGTTTTGTTTCGGTTTTGGAGGGACAGTGATTCGTATCGGTGTTTCGGATCGCTGTCCTGTGTCATTTTGGCCAAAACTGTTTCAGAATTTCTTCAGTGTTTCAGCCATAAGCTATAATGGGGAATCATAAAGCTGCCTATAACTGTCATTTCTTGACTGATTCAGATGAAACTTGCAGGGATGCTAGTCCCTTCTGAGGCCACGAAGCCTGCCAAGTTTCAAGGAGATAGGTGCAGGGGTTTCTTGGAAACTGCACCTCAAACTGCTGAAAAACATAACTCATGACATGTGACTTTGCATGTGCGCTAAGGCGCAGTGGGATGAAAATTGCAGATGTGATAGTTCCTCACAACTCGGCTGCAACCAGTAAGCCTCGGGCCTCTCAAAGATCTTACAGGTATGGGTTTTCCCCAGCCAGGACTGTGCCGTGGCTGGAGGTTATTAGGTGCCTCCTACTCACCTTTCACTAAGAAGGTTTATGGTCCTGGCATTTTCTGAGGTTGCCGTGCCACCAGCAGTCCCACTCAGGCTTCCCTACCCTGGCAGGGTGCAGTTTTAGGTCATGCCTAGGATGATGTGGGGCTGCCCTCCTCCCCATATAGCCCCAATCCTTATACCTCCAAGTTCTTCCTGGCACGGGAGCTCAGCAGGAAGATGTTCTTCCCCTGCTGGCTGGTGAGAAACTAAACTGCTGCCTCCAGCTCTGAGAGAGGGGTATTAAATGGCTGCCCTGATTAGCACCTGTCCTGCCGCATACATCGCCCCTCGTGCAGGCATGATGCCTGCCAGTCTTCAGGCAGAGTGGTGCAAGGATTTCTGTGAAACTGCACCTCAAATTGCTGAAAGCAAAACTCATGTCACTTGTGTGTGTTAAGGGGTATAGGTTGTAACCATGTTGGTCTAAGGACATAGCTCAAACAGGGTTCTTGGGGTCAATCTGATATCTGTTATTAGACCAACTGAATAGTTGGAGAAATTCTTCTTTGCAAGCTTTCAGGTGTAAAAACCCTTCATCAGGCTGAGGAAGCATCTGCAGTTGCTGTGTGTGCTCTTCCTAGATGGAAGGAATAGTGAAGAAGCCAGAGGCTGGCCTGCAATGCAGGCAAGAAAGCCAGTCAGTGAAAATGTAAATTGAGGTGTCAGGGGGAAGGGACAGGCTGGGAAGGGGGAGCAGGGAGGAAAGGGGATGTAGCAGGTAAAAGTGGGGAGGAACCTGCTACCTGGGGAGTCAGATGTCAGGCAGGTTGTAGTGTGTCATAAATCCAATGTCTATATTTTGTCCATGAGTTTCTGTATCTAGGAGGTTGATGAAATGAAGTTCATAGGCCCATCTGTTCCTTTGCACATGGAGCTCCCTTTCTTCAACAGCCAGGTGCATTTGATTATTACCATGGCAAATACAATAGAATCCAGACTTTTCATATAAGGATGGCTCATAACCTGCTTATTTTACAGCAGATTGCTAAATTAAGAATGAACTATTCAGCTTCTTGCTGTATTATTTACTTCAAAGGATGCTGCTGCTTTGGTCAGCTGCATCACTGCTAGTCCAACACAGCTAACTGAGAAGTGACACCCTTAGAAATAAGATGCAGTAAACAGCTAACAGTCACCTACTGCTCTTTACTATGACTATATGTAGCCAAAACTAGTTCACAAACACTCTTCTTCAGAGGGAGGGGAGGATAAGCTTGAAAGCTAACTATGTGAAAAATCCAGGATCTACTGTGCTGTTGAACTCAACCCATGACATTTGGCTGTAATTAAAACTGAGTGAAACCCTGAGGGGAAACCTCTAGTATACATTAAGATATGTCTACACTGATGTCAGAGGTGCATTTTCAGCTTGTACAGGCAAAACAAAACTATCTGTAAGGTAGCACATGTGGATATTGCTGCCAGTGTAGCTGCAGCAGCATGGAGTTCAGTATGGGCTACAAAACCTGCCCATGATGGATTGATACTCTTGACAGTTAGCCCATTCTTGTCTCCATGGGCACTTATGTGCAGACACCCGCTCCAGTGTGCTAATTAGCAGACAGAGCAGACTCAATTAATTGAGTCTGTTGGAGTGTGTTACTTAGCATGCTCACTCCATCAGCCTCAGTGTCATGTGTATTCAGCATCCCCATACTTCAAAATGGTGATGGGGAGAATTTAACTAAGGCTTGTTCGATGAGTTTTAGTTAAAGTGCCCCTGCTACCATTTTTAAGCGCAGGATGATGAATACAGGAGAAGCTGCGGGCACTTTAATTAGAGTAGCTCCCAAGAGTCACTCGAATTAAAATGCCCCACTCTGGAGCATGTGTAAAGACACCTTATAGTGCCACAACTACACTGCTAGACATGCTCAAGCTGATCAGCTTAAAGTTAGCTTGGGTAAAACTACACAAGCAGTGGTCAACCATTGACTACAGTGTAGACGTAGTCTTCACCTTAGTTTTGCATGTAGCAAAAGGGGTATATATCTTAGCTGTGTTACCAAAGGCTCATGACTTAAACCCTGATGATGCATGATGAGATGGTGATTGTACCAGTCTGGAGGCAAGTGGCCAGTTGTTTGGTATGCTAGTTTGGTGTTTGCTGAACCTGCATTCCATTATCTAGTGCAGGGGCAGGCAGTTATTTTGGGCGGAGGGCCACTTATTGAGTTTTGGCAAACTGTTGAGGGCCGCACTTCCCTCTGCAGCACAGGGAAGTAGGAACAGCCCCATGGTCCCAAGCCAGAAGCCTCTGCTATGCAGCAGTTTCTGGCTGGGTGGGGGCAAGGCTGGGCAGACCTTGCTACTGGGTCCTGCCACTAGGTTCCTCTGGGTTCTACTGCCCCTGGCTCCTGTCATCTTTGCTAGAAGCAAATAAATATTAATTTTCTAAATGTTTTAGGGGCCCTACGGGATGGATAGAATTGCCTGGTGGGCCAGATTCAGCCCCTGGGCTGTGTTTTGCCCACCCCTGATCTAGTGCCTCACAAAAATCTTGTATGATCATGGACAAGTCACATAGCCTCAATTCCCCTCCTGTAAAAGAGAGATAAATGGCAATTTCCTACCTCACAAGGGTGTTTTAAGGATGAATTCACTAAATGTGTGAGATGTTCTGTACAGTGATGAGCAGGGGCCCTGTTTGTCTCTGTTTTTTTTTTTTAAATAAGAGAATTTGTGATTTTTAAAAAGGGAGAGAGAAAAGTTTGTAGATTCTCTGACTTTAAAATCCCAAATGCATGTTTTTTCTGCTACTAAAAATCAAACACTACTGTGTGTGTGCGCGTGTGTGAGAGAGAGAGTGTGTATGTGTATACACATACATGTATCAGTTGAGCGCAATGTTTTAAAATGCATCAATAAAACTATTTGGTATATTATATATTTGATATTTGATATATCAACATATTTTTAAACAAATTTAAAACCGTTTGGAAGCCTACCAGTGCCTCAGTCCCTATAATAAAACATGATTTTATAAATACCTATACATTTAGGCATTTGATTTTCAGGTTTCTTATCACGAAATATTAGAGCCCCCCTGCCCCCTTTGCTCACCAGGACACAGGTCCAGCTGTGGTTAGCCCCCTTGCCCCAGCTGCTTTGTGGTGCTGAGCAGCCCTGATATACTGGTGCCCTGCCAATGCCATTGCCCCTCACTCCCAAACCACAGCCCCTCAGCCTTGCTTGTGCTCCTCACTCCAAGCCCACAGCCCCCTGGCCCTGCCTCATTTCCCGCCCCCCCTCAGACCTGCTGAAGGGGGCCCCCAGCTGCCAGAGCTGTAGGGCCAGGGACTGGGGTCTGCAGCCCCTTCTCCCCACTGCCCCCGGCAGCACCAGAGCCCCAGCTGCTGAACATGAGAAGCAATGGCTGCTGCAGCTAGAGCAGATGCAGGCTCCCCCTCCCCCACAGATAGCATGGCTGGAGAGGTGCCCGTGAGGGGGGCAGCTGGAGGCTATGGGCTTGGGATCTCTGCTCTGCTGCCCTACCCCAGGGCCTCTGCAGCCCAGCAGGTGTGACCCTGCAAGACAGGGAAGCTTGGTGCTGCCGTCGAGAGCCCCATGCTGCCATGGTGAGGCACTCCCTACTTGCCCAGCAGCAGTGGGGGACGTAACTCCGTGCCAGCACCCCCACTGCTGCTGGGTGAGCAGGGGGCACCTTGCCATGGCATTATGGAGCTCCTGATGGTAGCACTTAGCTTCCCCTCCCTACTTTGCCCTGCCATGCCAGGTCCCACCCAGTAGGCCATGGAGGTCCCAGGGGAGGGCAACAGGGCAGAGAGCCTCGAGCCTGCATCCACCCCCACCCTGTGTATAAATCTGGGGCATGTGCCCATGCCATTACCTCCCCAGGAGTGCATGCAGTGGTGGAGAGCCAGCACCCCACTGCCCCCTGATGAGCCACCTGTGGCTCTGGCCCACTCTGCAGCTGGGTCCTGCAGCCATACATTCCTGTCTGGGCCCCAAGCCTCAGACCCCACACACTGCCCAAGCTGGGCAATGCCCCCAGCCCCAGGCATGCCCAATTCCCTTCTTCACTGAGGGCCTCAATCCTGCCCCCACCTCTAACCTGCGGGGAGCTTCTCTCCATGTTGCCTGGCTGCCATGTGCATGTGGTGCCCCCTGCCTGATTGCCCTCCTCCCGCTCCCCCCAGCCCCTTGCAGGCTGGAACTCTCCCAGCCTGCAGGGGGAAATGTGCTGTTTCCCACGTTTTTCTCCTTTAAAGCAGAAAAGTCTGTGTTTTTCTCCCTTAAAGAGAAAATCCATGATACCACATTTTTCAGTGGCAAACAGAAAACCCAGATCCCTGCTGATGAGGATCATAAGTGCTTTGTGGAGCATATTGAATTGTACATGGTGAATTACTTTTCTCTTTGTTCTTCACTAGAAGACCTGTGACCAAAAGAAGAAGGAAAAGCATTCCAGGACCTCATCAGTGGAGAGATGTCATGAAACTTACCGGCTGCTGAAGCGACGGAATCTCATTGTAGAAGCTGTCCGGAACCTCCGCTTAATAGAAAGCTTGTTCACGTAAGATGGTGGTCAACGAGATGTTTGTTTAGTGGTTGTCTAGTGCATTGTGGAGCTACAATCGGTGCTTGGACTTACTTATACAATGGAAGTGATGCTGATTACATGGATGGCCATGTACAAGATAGTGCCTTAAAGTAAAATCATATTAATCAAATTTTATCTCACAATAGATATCACTCATAGCCAGTTTATGTAGAACAGTGGTCTCCAACCTTTTTACATAGGCGATCGCCTTTGACATTTAAAATAAACCCAAGATCTACTGTGCGCCGCTGCCACCCCCCCGCCCCCTCCCCAACAGCATGAATGATGCATGCCCCTGGCAGCTGTGGGGGCATGGGTGCACTGGTGATAGCGGGAGCGTGGTGGTCGTAAGTGCGGAGCTCCTGCATATGCTGCCAGCGCTGTCGGCAGCGGGGGGGTGGCAAGTGCTGACTTCGGGTCGGCGACCACCCACAGAGACCACTGGTAATGTCATCAGCGGTGATTGTGGACTGCCCGCAGATGCCGTCAGTGCCAGGGTGGCGAGCAGCGACCACCCACAGGTGCCACTGACACTGTCAGCGGCGCCTTTTTCTAGTGGGTGCACCACCATGCTCAGGGTTCACATGCACCTGGGTGTACTTCCTACTCATAGTCCCTGCCCAGCAGGGAAGTCTGTGGGGAGGTAAGGTGGGGTGGGCAGATCAAGGCAGAGGGAGAAAAAATTATTTGGGGGTGTGCCTCCCCAGCAGGTAAGTCCCACATGGCCAGGGCCCCTCTCAACTTACCCCCGCTCCTGCCTCTGTGGCACTGTCCCTCATTGCGGGGATCTTGATCTAGCCCCTGCCCCTTCCCACTCCCATGGATTGACCTGCTTGGCTGGGGCACGTGCGTGCATGCACGCAGGCACTCAACCCCCCACCCCAGACTTGGATTGATTCCAAGAGGCTCCAAGCTCTACTGGTGGATCAAGATCCACTGATTGGTGACCACTAATATAGAATATGATCACATAGGCTGTGCTGGGTTCACTTTTGTGGGACTTCATATATAGTATTGGAGAGTCGGCATTAAGGCATAAGCACAATTCCCCTTTTAGCAGTTACAAATATTGTGTATTTGTTCCTCGGGTGCAAAGGAAAAATTGAAAAAATATAATACACCATATATTTTTTATAAAACACACACCTTTTTTTAAAGAAAAAGAAGCTGCTGGGGTACGCACTCTGAAAGGAAATATAGTAATAGAAGTTTATGTATCTTGAGCTGCTGGGAAAAGTAGCATTGCATATCCTCCACAGGGAGCAGCACAATGAGCAAACTAGGCTTCTTAGCCTTTGCTGCTTAGTCATTTATTACTACTTACCAGTATTTTCAAGGAAAGATCTTTTTTTTTCCTTCTGTCTTTCAAAAATAAAGGACATATCTTATTCTGGGGTGTGTTGTATGCAAGAAAATGCCATGGCTTATTTAGTCTTGTCTGGTGATAGCCTCCAGTAGAGAGAGTAGTACCTGTTAGAGCAAGAGAAAAACACCTTAGAATGTGTAGGGTCACCTTGAAAGTCATGGTGCAGGGTGAAGAGCTGGCTAGTTGGGCAGTTAGAAGCCCTGTGAGGCTTTTCATGATTGGTACCTGCTTGGGACTATTCAGCCTGAAGAAGAGAAGACTCAGGGGTGACTTGGCAGCCTGTAAGTATATAAAAGGGATGCATCAGGATCTGGAAGAACAGTTGTTCACCAGGGTTCCCCCAAGTGATAACAAGGTCTAATGGCCACAAACCCCTGGAAGGCTGATTTAGACTGGACGGAAGGAAAAACTTCTTTATTCTCCAAGTGTCCAGGGTCTGGAACAAACTCCCCCCAGAGGTGGTGCAATCATCTATATTGGACTGTTTCGAAAGGAATTTGGATGTTTATCTTGCTGGGATCATTTAACCCAGCAGACTGCCTGCCCTGGCGGGGGGGCTGGACTCAATTATCTCTCAAGGTCCCTTCTAGCCCCTAATGTCTATGAAATCTATGAAATTCAGGTGCTTCCTGGGTTCTTCTCTTTCTTCTCTCTCTTTAACCCTTCAGTGGACTATAAATTGCAGAATCTAGTGAATTTTAAGCAGCACTGAAATGCCACTGTTGTTATGAAGTAATTTAGTCTGTTTTATGTTCTAGGCTTCAGAAAATGGTCATGGATCAGGAGAAACAAGAAGGTGTTATTACCAAGTGCTGTAAAAAGTCCATTATTCGATTGGTGCAAAAGCTTTCCCAAGAAGGGCTCCTCAGGCTGTACCGTACAACAGTCATTCAAGATGGCATTAGGAAAAAGGTAACTTTATTTTTCTGAGCTGTTGGTGCTAGGAGTAGTGGCAGTATATGTGCCTTTTCATACTGTACATTATCAAGTAAGTCTTAACCATTCTTTGATGCACAAGTAAATAGCAGTAGTCTCTCTCAGCAGGTTATTCTAAACTTGTATTGAAGCCAGTTGCATTTTAAACAATACCCATGGCAAAATTACCCAGAGATCGCACTCAAGGCCCCTGACACAAGTTGCATGTATTGTGCAATGTATTTAGGCATGCTGCACATGCAAAGTAATTATCATACAATAATGGCCAGTGAGCCTCGAAAATATTGCTTGAATAAAATAGAACATTTTAGTATCTGATTTCTATCAAGCTTTAATTTGAATGTGTGACATGTCATATATAGGGTGATAGTGTTTGGCCAGGTCCTCCATCTTCTCCCCACCTCTTTTCCTCCCACTTCCTGCAAGGAATCTTTCTGTGATTAGTGCTCAACTCTGGTGCACCAGGAAACAGTAGCAGGGAGAGGTAATGAATCAGGGTCCCTCTTCCCTTTCTTCAACCAGCCTTTAAGGCTGCTTCCTGAAGAAGTCATTAACACCTCTTTGTGGAAGCTAAGGTGTAAACAAACACTTTTATTTGTCTGACACAGAGCCTAGGGATAGAAGTTACACACAAATCAGTATAAGTGATTGGAAACTGGTTCAAATCTGGAACGTAGAGGAAGTTCAGTGCACATAAACCACATTCAAAATGACTGAAACAAGTTTAAGAAAAACCTGGATGGAAGTAATATCAGACTTTACACTGATTTAGGTTAAATCAATGTATTGAACTTCTGTCCCAGATCCCCTCCAAATTCAAGTTAATTCACAGCCCCCCATGATCCCAAGATGTTTTGGACCTCCCTGCAAGCCCCACCCCCACCCCTGCTTTGCAGGGTGGGGGGGGTTAGCCTTGGTCCAAGCTGTTTGCTTCATCCCAGCAGGGAGGCATGCTCTAGCCCCTCAGCTTCTGGCCTGGGCAACTGGAGGTATGCGGCTGCATTTCCAGAATCAAAAGTGAATGCCTGTTTACTTGCTTATCGTTTCAGAACACAGAAAGCTAACCTGCTAAGTCTGAATCAATTCAACCTCAGGCTTTTTGACTGTCTGTACTTAGCCAGGGAGAAATGGGGGAAAGAATTTGTTCATACACTTGTGGGCAGGACTAGCACATACACAAAAGCACTCACAGGCCACGTCCACACAAGCACAGATGTTTGGTTCCCCAGGGACAACTAGCAGTGGTGCACGGCAGGTTACCCGGGGTAGGGGAGAGGAGGCTGGGGCCAAGGTGCTGTGGTGCTCCAGCAGGTCAAGCTCCAGTTTTAGGTGGTGCGTGCTGTCCCCTCCCCCTGCTTTTCTTCTGCATGGGTTTTTTTTTTTTACTTCAGGGATCAAAAAAAACCCATCCCTGTTCTGCAATGTACCAGCATGGAAAATACTTGAGTGTGCAGTAGGTGGCATCACAGACAGGTCTGCAGCACCACATATTACCGTGCAGCCGCATTCATCTGGATGTGGCCATAAGGTTCCTGGAGACTTTGAGCCCTGCTGCTCCTGCCCCCTCCACCCCAGTCCTTCAGTAGGTTACCAAAAAACAGCATGAAGTTTGGGGGAGCAGCTCCTTTGCCTGTCGGGAGCACAGCTAGACTCTTCTCATTCCCAGCTGAAAAGAGAGCTGATAGCCCTTGCCAGCAACTCTCTAGCACTAGGGCTAGGGACAGATATTCAGAAAGCCTGACCCCGAATTGATTCAGTCTTTACAGGTTGGTCCAACCTGGCTAGGCTGAACCAGTTTGCAACTGTACAGACATTCCAACAAGACCTGAAGAAATGCATGCATATGTCTACAGTGGCTCAGGCTAGAAGCTGGGGAGTGCTGGAGCAGCCCGCCCTTCCCATCAATGGTTCTGAGCTGGGCTGAGCGGGGCAGGGCGCTCTGATTAGGGAGGGGTTCCCCACCCCTCACTGTTCCTGACCAGCCCAGCAAGGAGTTGATAATAGAGCATTTATTAGCCCATCAAGAAAACAAAAGCCTCTTTCTCATTAGTTCATGCTCTTCTTAAACACCTTTTTCCAAGGAAGGAATGGAAGGATATTACTAGCTACCTGTGGATTAGCTCCAAAAAGCCCTAAGCTGACACTGTCCTGTCTGCTGTACACAGACACCTCTCAGCATTAGCTAGCATACCATATGCTGGCTATGGTCTGGTCTGGTCTGGTCTGTGCTGGGGGGGAGGAACCCTGCTTCAGAAGAGAGTAGGGGGTGGGGGGACACAGGGAAGCCAGGCAGACCCTGCTGTGCCTGGAGTCTGTCAGAGCTTCAGCTAGGGAGCAGAGGGGTGGGGCTAGCCCTGCTGTGGAGCAGAGACCCCTGCCCAGGGCTACAATGCATCTGGAGTGGTGGGGGACTCTGGTTTAAGTTAAACCGGGGAAGACTCTCGGACAGACATAACATAAACTGGTTTGACCCAAATCAGTTAAGTCTGATACTAAATTCAGGTTTATCTCAAACCAGTTTCAGCCATTTTCAAACTGGTTTATGTGCACTAAACGTCTGTTCTGATACAGGTTTAAAAGAGTTTCTGATCACTTAAACTGGTTTATGTGTAATGTCTGTCCCTAGCCTAGCAGAGCAAGTTCCTCAAACCATTTTTTTCCTCCTCTGGGTAGCTTGCTCTCTGAATGTGAAGCAAGTTGCAGGGCATGACAAGCTCTATCAAGTGATATTACTTGTTGCTTGGTAAGTCAAGCTACCACCAGACATTAACACTTTTTCTGGTAATTCCAGATAACTGTAGGCCACAAGAGTAGTTCAGAAATTAAAGCCAAAATACATCTCTTTCAGAGTGGTTTTGTTCATTGTTAAATACTGTATTTTTTCACAAGCAGCATGCCCTAGAATAAGATATGCAGCTTGTTTTTGAACTAAAAAATGAAGAAATAAGATCTTTTCTTGTAGTAACTAACTAAGTAACAGGAGCTAGGGAACCAAGTCTGCTCGTTGTTCTGCTCCCCATGGATGATGTGCAGACTTTATTTTCATTTTTCCCAGTAAACAGTAAAAACTGCTCTTTCTGTATTTCCACATTCCAATTTCCAGCAACTGGCTTTTGGTTTTTTAAAAAACCGCTCTTTTTCATATGCATGAAAATCAATATATACTTCATTTTCAACGTCTGCTGTCTGCAAGTCCAGGCTGTTCAAACTCTTCCCATTTTTAATTTCTATTTGAAAATTAAGAGAAGATGAAAACTGCACTAATTGGCCTTTTTAACTGAAATTTGATAAGACTGATTTTTCACCAAAAATTTGTGTGCTTAGTAAAATCCCTACTTCTGTTCTGAAGTTCTGTGGAAATATAAAACAGCCAAGACTGATTGTTATGCAAGGAGTCCTCAGTGTAGAGTTGGTTCTCAACAAGTTATTTCCACTTCTGATTTAATAACTGTCTCTTGAAAATCATCTCTCATATATGCACGGTAAAAAAAACTTACAAAATCTTACAATCTGACTTGAAAGATGCACCCTAAAGTGTACTGTAACATATTAATAGGAATTTGTTAGCTATATTGACTTTTGGGTCCAGGATCAGCAACACTTTTTTCCCCTAAGGCTAACGAATTTGACTGGGGTGTGCCAGTGTTCCTCCTGAGAGTACAAAATGTGGAGTTTTCTGGCTCAAGGTTCTTGCTACTACACTCAGATTCAGACCAAATGCCATCAGCATTTGGGATCCAAAAGGAATTTTACCCCATGGTCTGATCACTAAGGACCATGGAGGATTTTGCCTTTCTCTCTAGTGGACAGCATGGTCTTCTTCCTCAAATCTATTGAACGTATTTTAACAAACTACTTTTTGCCCTTGCAGTGGCAGTATATGGGCAATGCCCTCATTCCCTTAACTTACTTGTAGCAGGTTAGGGTGTTCTTGGTGTTCAGGGGTATTGCCTGGCAGTTTTAGTTGTGTGAGAAGATTGTTCATGCAGTTTTAATATTAAGTTATATATATGCTTGTCTAGGGTGGTTAAGATTAAGGATGATCTTGTATTGAATAGTGGTAATGGACTAGATGACCCTCTGAGGTCCCTTCCAGCTGTACTTTTCTGCCATTCAGTGATAGAATCATTACGAGCTTTCAAGTAAACTAAATACATTTCAACCCAAAAATATTTTTTTTAAAAGGTAAAGGTTTTAATGTTTGTGACAGCTTTAACTTTTCATTGTGTCTTACTTGTTTTGTTCTGCTTGAAGCCCTATTCGGTATCTTGAAATGCATCATTTATCAACTATAGCACAGACCATGCTGTATGTACCTAATGGATATGTCCTCTTCTGAGAGCATTTTTTCATGAACCACCTTCCCTTCCTACTGCCAAGTGCTGTGTGGCAGTTAAATAACCTTACAACGCCTAGGGTTCCAATGACTTCAGGCAGAAGAGTGCCTTAGAGGAGCTACTAGTCTTACCCCTGGGAGAGGAAATGCTGCCAAAAGCTTGTGGAACTGAGGTCCACTCCCATGATATGTTAGACTGTATTCTCTCTGCCCCTGCTCGGTAGCCAGTCTAGGAGTGGAGCCCCAATAGGCAAATGGATGATCTCCTTTGCTCCTGTAGCCAGGCTGGTTCCAAATGTACTGGCACTTGCTTTTCCTTTGGATTAAACCAGCACGGCCAAGAGGGGGACACTAGTGTGTCTCGGGCAACTAGTGTCTACATACACTGCTCAGGATTTTGCTCCCTGGAGAGATCACTCCAACTTCACTTTCTTTCAAGCAAGGATTCAACATAGGAGGCAGCAGTTACAAGTTTAGCCTATTTGGTAAAGAAAAGGACGCTATGGATTGCTGATGGGAGAAATGATTGCATCACAGTTATCACCCGCATAAAGCTGGGCAGCCCCCATCCAGAAAGAGGCTGATCTGCCATGGTCTGCCTTCTCCATTGGGTGCTTGGAACCAAGAGAAAACTTAAAAAGCAGACTGTATCATTGAACCAGGCAAAAAGAGAAAGTCAGTACTCTGCATTTGAACTTGGAATCTTAGGACTGGTCTGACTGACCATCTTGAGAATAATTCTGATGCTCATAAGACAGCTGTTATAGATACGAAATTAAATGAGTTGAACATTTTATTGACATTGCAGCACAGCAAGAAACGCACCTGGCCTCAAAAATACTACACATTCTTCTAGCAAAGGAAGGCTCCCAAACTTGCACGTAAACATGGCATAGGCTTTGCTGTTAGAAACAGTCTTCTCAGAATGATCAAGAATCTACTGAATGGTTCTGAGAGGGTCTTTATGCTCTACCTTTTATACTGAAGAAGACACAGTCACCTTAGTGAGTACCTATGCTCCAACACTTTACTTTTCTGCTGAGGTTAAAGACAAGTTTTACAAAGAACTGGCGAGTGTTATTGATAAGATCTCAAGCACTGCAAACTTGTATCTCCTTGGGGACTTCCATGCTGCTCCTGATGAATCCTGGCCAATTTGCTTGGGCTCATGTAACACAGGAAGTATGAACAATAACTGATTACTTGCTTGTGGTCCCTAAGATGAAACTGAAACCAAAGAAAATCTGCTCTAAGTATCAGTGTTTATCATGCATTAACATCATCAGAATATCTTGCATCTTATGAAGGCTCTGGATGAGGCAAGTGCCCTACTGACCTTAGGCTGGGAGAACATTAAGACTGGAGAAAAAGCCCTAAATATTTAACAGTGAAGACAAATAATCACTGGAACTGTTTTCTGTGTATTCTCCATTACTATGATTTTTCAGTCAAGAATGGATGACTTTTCTATTTAAAAAAAACAAAAAACAAAACTTGGATTAAATATGGTTCATGAAATTAATAAAGAGGTGCCATGGGTTCCATGCCACCATGGAGAAGGTCAGCCAGATAATCATGTTGGTCCCTTTAGGTCTTAAAATATCATGTTAAATGTTGCATAAAACATGTGATGTTCAGAGCATTAGTTAATGTTACTCTTCTGTGTGGATTTTAGTCTCTATGTTAATTAATATTAATAAATTAAATCCTGTCTATATAATGCTGTCTGTTATACAGGTAGAATTTGTAGTGCACCCTTCAGTGAATCCTAATGACCCCCTGGTAAAAAGTGCCATTGAACAGGTGCGTTTCCGAATCTCCAACTCAAGCTCAGCGAACAGGCAAGTTGCAAGTACAGTCTAATTTTTATTATTTCTTGTCCAGGCTCTTCCATGCTTCCTCTTGTAATGAAAAAAGGGAAAAAATAGCTTTCATGTAGAGCTGGAGAAACTGAAACATGGATTCATTGAATTGTTGAAGATTATTCAAAGTCCTAATAGGGAGAGGAATTGAACGTTGATCTCCTGAAGCCAAAGCTGTAACTTTAGCACCAACCTGCCTTAGGCACACGTCCCTTTGGAAGTTTGTCTGTGAGAGGAACTCAGTGGCTTTCTTACTGATTCAGAAGTGGTGGGGAAAAGCACTTCTTCCTTTTGTATGCAAAATAAGTGATCCTCAAACAAGGAAGGAAGTCATTCCTAACGTATCACTACACAGGGATTTGGTTTGACCCTGACAATTATACATACCCAGGCAACAACTGAGGCTTCAGCTTCAGATGAGGAATATCTTTCCTTACAGAGATTTCCTATGCCTTAGATGGAGAGGACTGACTACAATATATTATTCATATGTTTGGAATTGTATTGAGATCACATCTGAGATCACAGAAGCATTTTCTCCCATGTCAGAGTGGCATGGACCTTGTTATTTTTCTTCATCCTTTGTAGCATGGGGTATGATTCACCTGTTAGGATTATCTGAGAAAGTTCTACACTGAAACATTTGCAGATTTTTCCATTCACTGTGCCATTTTCATTTGGGTAATACATTCTCATCTGTTCAGCAAAGAAGTCACACTTCACTTTCTTAATCATTTCTCACATTTGCTATGATCTACAGTGTACAAAACCCCTAATATCTATAGGAGACTCCCAGCTCTGAGCCAGCCACACCTTGAAATATACCGTTTCAGCTTTTATCTGCTGCTTTATTTGTTTGAGATTTGACACTTTACTCCTGTAGTATCCCTGAGGAGCTCATTGGATGGCATTGGCACAACAGACTGTAATATTAATCTTCCCCCAGTGAAATCTTCTCTTGTTTAGTCTCTTCTACAAATAAACTCATACTTAGCTACTCACTACTTCTCTTCCTGAGAGTGACTGTCTAATGCCCATGTTCAAGGCTTCATTTGCAGAGAGATGATTTTCTTTTAACATAATGACAGCATCATGTTAACATGTTCAGAACATGAATTTAGAGGGTCTTATTTAACTATCCAGTTAACTTATTTAACTTCTGTGTGCTTGTAACATAGGATTAAAGTTCCTCATACACCAACATCCCAAGTACATGCAGAAGATGAAAGTCTGGGCCAAGAGACTGCTGCAAATTTGGGGGAAGTAAAAGAAAGCTCTCCTTGTAAAGCTGAAAATAATGGTCAGGCAAAGAAAACGGATGAGAAAATGGGTGTAACACAGCTTAAAAATTATCACCCTGTTACAGGTACAACTTTTGCTCCTTTTTTTAAACATTCAGGCTGTTAGAGAGCTTTCCATTTCTCGATTGTGCAAAATGATCAGGCTTTGGATTTGAGCTCCCAAGTGCAATGTAGGTGGAACTTCATACATTTGGTATTCTAAAGCATTTTGACCTAGCCATAGACAGCTGTGCCTAGTTCTTCAGTGACAAGTACAGCATATAGATAGACATAACAGTTGTGCACATAGGGGAAAAGTATGTTTGTCCATACCCAGAGTTGACATTTACATGTACAGCTGTGTGGGTAACTGGTCAAGAGGGATGTTAATACTGACATCCCTGTTGATCATTTAAACTGTATACTGTGGTCTTACACTTGAAAAATAGTAACAGTATTCTGAACAGCACTTTGGGATGCTATTTTATGTTACTGATGCACAGCAGGAACGTGTAGTACACAATGCAAAAAAAAGGTTGTAAATGAAGCAGAATGCTTCTAGGCAGAGCCGACTGCAACTCTTAAGAGTTGAGATCTCTTAACACTGTACAAAGATATTTACTGAACACATCAGCATCATTAAACATTTTGCTGTCTGACACATTTGCAACAATGTGTGGTGTTCTTTTACACCAACATAGAAAGAGGCAATCCATAACACTTAGTCTTGTACAGGTCTAAGTTACTAGAATCCAGTATAGAGTTTCCCCTAGGAGAATCATGGCAGTACAAATAACATGTCTCTGCAGTTATCCTGGGATAGTCTTTCGTTCAGAGTGAGCAAGCTCCCCCACCACCTAGCGTCAAGTTGCTATAATAGTGCCTACTGTCATAGCTAACTTAGGCCCCTGACAGGCATTATACTTAAGATGCAATTAACCAGATAATCATGTCCTGAGTAGTAACCCAGCCACACATTCATGCAATTAGTTGTGTGACAAAACAGAGAATAAGCCACAAAATCATTGCACAAATATATGTAATGACTTTGTGGCTGGTTCCCATCATGCCTTAAATTGAACATGCACTGATAAGCGCTCACAGCCTTGGTAGACTAGAAGTTTTAAGGGCTCCAGTGCACTCCCAGCTCCAGAAACACACTGGAATTTTTAACGGCTTTGGTGTGCTCCCACAATTGAGGACCAGTCAGCTGATCGGTGCCCCCACAGCTGGGAGCACTAGTCACCAGATTGGCACTCCCAGCCATGGGAGTGCACTGGAGCTCTTCAGGACTCCAGTCTCCCAAGGCTGGGCGTACTGATCAGCCAGCTGGCACTCGCAGCCACACCAGGCCCCTAGTTTGCTACTTGCCAGTGTGGGGGGAGCCTGGGGTGATTAATCCTTAGGGCGCAATTGGCATCTGATCCAAGACCCTACAATTGCCATGCAACTGTGGCCTCCTGCCATGCAACTGTGGCACAGCAGGAGGCACTATTGTTGGGTCCCATCACTCCTTTAATTGAGCATGTATCATTGGCCTCAAGATAACTGGTTATCAGTCTGCTACAAATCCCTTTGTAGGGCCCCCTCTTCAAGTTAAATGCATTATGCAATTACCTGGTTAATTGCACAATTAATTTAGACTGGCTACATGTGCAGATAAACTATAGCACCATAAAAGGGTCCAACCAAGCTATAAAGTTATTGCTGGAAAATATGTAATAACTTTAGAGCTGTTTTCTACCCACCTTTAATTTGCACATGTAGCCTATGCTCCCATGGCTAGGAGCCCCATCAGCTGATCAGAGCTCCCAGCTGGGGGGCCCAGGTGCACCTCCGAGCCTGAGAGCTCTTAGTGATGCTGGCTTCGCAGGAATATATGTCCCTGCAGCTGGGAGCCTCATCACCTGACAGGGCTCCCAGCCACGGGGGTGCCTCAGGCCCCAGCGTGGCTGGGAAACCGTACCTACTGTGATCTCCCCACTGTGGGGGTACATCACACTCTGTGGCTGGGAGATGGCAGCAGCCATGGTCTCCCAACCATGGGGTGCATGATGTGACTGGGAGCCCCATCAGGTGAGAAGGCTCCCACCTGTCAGAACTTACTTCTTGCCAGGGCAGCGGGAACCTGGATTCAGACTCCTCCTGCACTGGCAATAAGGCATGATGGAATCGAATTTGTGATCCCACAATCACGCCTCTTGCCATGCACATGTGGATTATATCCCATCATGCATTAGATCCCATTGTGCCTTTACCTGTACATGTAGACAGGCTCTTTATTTACATTTCCATATATACCCTAAGTAAGTTGATCTGGTTTTAGCATAGATGTCCATGTGTCCCAACTAGTAATGGGCCTATACTATTGTTAGGATTTTTGTGTTACTTTAAACTTGGCCTTGTCAGGCATTATTCTCCACCCACACCCCCTTTTGATTTTAGTTTCCATTATCACTTTTTTGTGTTTTATAAGTTTTAATTTACTTTGGTGGTTCTCCTCTTACATTTGTTGATATATTACTTTTATATTTCAAGTAACTGTATTTGGTTCTCCGCTTGAACATGATAGGCTTTTTACCAACATTTTTGTGATTTATGGAATTGTAACTCATTCAGTGAACTCCTCCTAACCAATCGATGTACTTCAACATTTTGTCCATCCAAACTTATCTTTCCAATCATTTTTATATGAATTTTCCCTCAGTATTGGAACACGAGCCATTTTATCTTTTTAATCCTTTTTGTTTTGTTTTTTATTGAATACTTAATTTTTAAAACATTTTTCCTCTCAGTTCCAGGACTTGGGCGTTCTCTTGGCTTTCTTCCCAAAATGCCTCGTTTAAGAATGGTCCACATCTTTCTCTGGTATCTCGTTTATGGGCATCCTTTAACTGGGACACAGCAAAAAATGACTAGTGATGATGAGAATCAAGGCAGTCAGCAAGGGCTAGATACTCACAATGCTGTATCACAAACCTATCCAAATGTAGCAGGAGATGAGGCTACACCAGCAACTACATGCATAAGGAATCCTGAAATCTCTGCAGCGGAGCCTGAAGCAGAAGTTTGTAATGACGCAGGTAAGAACTGGATCTTTCAGACCAGATCTGTGTAATATTTAGAGAATCTGGTTAGTGGGGGGAAAATAAGTTTCCCTCCCATCACTTAGCATTGTTCCTTTTACTTGCAGAAATCAGAGTACATTTGCACCTTATATATCTACTTTGGTTAGTTATGTATGAGAGTGTGTGTGTGTATGATTAGCAGGGAGTCTGCATCAGGATCAGGATCAGGCCCTAGGCTGGCGGGGACCAGGCATTGGGGACCCCAGAAAAGTCAGGATTAGCCCAATGGAGTCCCTGAGTGAGCAAGCAGCAAGGTGCAGTGGAATGTGGCAGGCTGCCTGGCCAGCTGGAAGACAGACACCAGGGACTGTGAAGAAGTCAGGATTGGGTCCTGTGGAGCTCCCTGAGCAGTGAGAGGCAACAGGGCCACCTGGTCATCTGGACAGCCCAGTCTCAGGCACCAGGAACCCTGGGGAAGCCAGGACTGGGCCTCATGAGCAGCAGGTGTGGCTGGCTGCCTGCTCAGCCTTGGGCTGGGCAGTAGGAACCTGTCAGGATCAAGCCCTGTGGAGTTCCCCAAGTGGCAGTAGCAGTGGCAGCTGGCTATCTTCACTACATGGGAGAGCATTTGTAATATTCACACCTTCAAGCTTCAGCATAAACCCTCAATTAATTATTGATGTTGTCAGGTTTCAGAATTTCACGCTTTTCTTTCGCATGATTTAGCCATAATTAAAATATGGGACACATTTTAGCAGTGGAATGTATGTATTTTTGCCAAACTCAAGAGAGAGGGGAAAATTTCCCCAAAACCTTCCTTTTTAGGACTAATTAATCAGAATGTTAAAGTGCTTTTCATCTACGGACCATAGAGAAAGGGAATTTACTGCATATCTTCTATGCCAGGGTAATGAGCTCATGTTCTAGGTTTCCTACAGCATTGGTTCAACCTATTGGGTGCTTAAGCACAGTGGAATAGGATTGCACTTAAGTCACTGAAAAACTGTTAATAGGAAAGACAGGTGAATTCTCAACCACTTTGATTTTTGTGACTTGCCTTTAAGGCATACATGACAGACTGTCACAAAACTTCATGCTTTAATGGATTTTCAGGAGAATTTGGACAGAGTAAAATAGAATCACACTTGGGCACCTAGAGCAGGGTCTGGCCCACAGCATCTGTATTTTTGTTTTGGGTTTTTTTTTTAATTGTTCTTGCTAGACTTTGTAGAATCATAGAAAAGCAGAACTGAAAGAGATGTCAGGAGATCTAGTCCAACCCCATGCTCAAATCAAGACCTTCCTTGTCCAAATTACCCCATACAAGTCCTTGTCTAATCCATTCCTGGAACTACGCAAATCAACTCTGCTGCATAATCACTGCATATTGTCCAAAACACTGAAAGCACCCTGACCTGCCACAGCGAAAGCAGGGGGACAAGGACTGTCAGTATCCCACCACTGTAAGGATTATTAAAACACACTTGAGATCCAAGGAAGAAGGCCAGCCCTCTTGCCCCTGAGGAAGGTAAAAACTTCTACAGTCCATAAAAAGCCCTTCCTGATTCTCAATGTAGTGATCAGGCTGGTCTTGAGGAGAGGGGCAAGTTCCTCTAACCATAAATCTTCCAACAGGTTTTAGTCCCAGCAAGAGCACTGGCACAACCCAGTCAAAATCCTGAGATTTGGCTGCATCCAACAACCAATGCATCTGAGGAAGGTGTGGGGAGAAAAAACCCTCACCCCTGCAGCTACACATGGCGGGGGGGAGGGGAGGAAATCCTTCTTGGCCCCATGTGGCAACCAACAAAGCTAGAAGCTTGAGGAATAAACAGCTTCATCTGTACTATCTTCAACTCTGGGTGACATTGATAAATCATTTCATTAAATATCAAATAAGACAGGGGTGGGCAAAATATGGCCCACGGGCCAGATCCGGCCTGCCAGACCATTCTATCTGGCCTGCAGGTCCCCTAAAACATTTCATAGACATTAGGGATGGAAGGGACCTCAGAAGATCATTGAGTTCAGCCCCCTGCCCAAAGGGCAGGAAGTCAGCTGGGGTCATAGGATCCTAGCAAGGTAAGCATCCAATTTTTTCTTGAAGGTGTTCAATGTAGATGCTTGAACCACCTCCGATGGCAGGCTATTCCAGACCTTGGGGGCTCGGCCAGTAAAGAAATTCTTCCTTATGTCCATCCTGAAACGGTCTTACAGTAGTTTATGACTGTTCGACCTCGTCATCCCTTGGGGCGATCTGGTGAACAAATGTTCCTTCAGATACTGGTGGTCACCCCGATAAACTTATAGGTGGCTATCAGGTCACCCCTGAGCCTGTGCTTTTCCAGGCTAAAAAGCCCCATAGCTCTCAGCCTGTTGTCGTAAGGTCTGTTTTCCTGACCTCTCATCATGCCCATGGCTCTTTAGAAAATTAATATTTATCTGCCTCTGGCCAACTGTCAAAGATGAAAGGAACCAGGGGCACTAGGACCCAGGGGAAGCCACGGCAGGCTTCTGCAACAGCAAGGCCTGCTTAGCCTCACCCTCCCCGCAGCCAGAATCCCCTGCCTAGCAAAGGCTTCTCACCTGGGACGGTGCTACTGTTGGTGCCTGCGCTAGAGTAGAAAATTCAGTTAAGAGTGGGGGGACAGAGGAGGACCCTGGGCGATTGCCCCAGTCCTCGGGGCCGGGCCAGCTCCTGCTGAGTCCCATGGTCTGGCCATGCAGCCAGGAGCTACATGGTGCAAAGTGGCCAGCAGGTGGACAGAAAAGTGGTGGCAGGGGGGTGGAAGTAAGCCGCGTGCTTTCTGCCCTCTGCTACTGGCACAGCCGAGCCCAGCTCCATAGACGCTTGCCATCCCATACCCTGCGCTCCTGCCGCCTCGCTTTGGGTCCTACTGGCACTGGTCCCAAGACACCAGCATGGGCCCTGCGCTCCTGTCTAACTGTTGCTAGCTCCTGCACGCCTGCTCACTTCCACTCCCTGACCCAGCCCCACCATACAGGCAGGGACGCGAGCGCGCAGCCCCAACCCGGTGCCCCTGTGGTCACCCATCTGGGCTGAACAACAGCAGCGTGGAACAAACTGCTGCTCAGCGTGGGAGGGAAAAGCAGTCCCACCCCGTCCTCTGGCCAGTGCTTCCTGGTGCAGCCACCCGGAGCCCGCATGGGGCTGCCTGCATCTCTGCTGCATCACTGCTGCCTCTGGGCTGTCCCACAGGGTAGCAGTGGCAGTGGAGAGCAGGCATAGGCAGCCATGCGCAGGCTCCAAGCGCCTGCACCAGGGAGTGCTGGCAGCAGGAGGGGCTGCTCTTCCCCCATGCTAAACAGCAGTTTGTCTTATGCTGCCACTGCTCCACCTGGGCCCCATGCTGGCTCTGGGCTCACCCCTCAGGGCCCACTGAGTGGCGGCAGCAGCAGCAGCTGGGCACAAACTGCTGCTTCAGATAGAGGAAAGCGCCCCTGCCCTCACAGCCGCTGTCAGCCCATGCTGCACCAGGCTGGGATGAGGCTCCTTCACCACCGCTTATGAGCTGCCCTGCGTGGAGCAGCCACACAGCCACTGCTGCTGCGCTGGGCAGCTCACAAGCGGTGGTGAAGGAGCCTCATCCCAGCCTACTGTGACATGGGTGGCCGCAGCAAACATTACCCAGTGGTTGGTGGGGGGGTGGGAACGACTTTCCTCTGCACCGAGCACCAGTTTGCCCAGCTGTTGCTGCTGCTGCTGCTGCTCAGCCCCAACAGGTGAGCCCAGTGCTGGTGCTGGGCCCAGGCAGAGCAGTGGCAGCATGGGACGAACAGGTGTTCAGTGCAGGGGGGAAAAGCAGCCCCTCCTCCTCCAGTCACTTCCTGGTTTAGCTGCTGTAATCCAACTTTGGGACAGCCTTCCTGAGTTTCCAGTGCCCTGTGCCACATCCCTGCCAGCTCGTGCTGCCCCTGGGGACTCCCTATGCTGCCCCCAGGGCCAGCCAGGCCCTTCCCTGGCAACTCCCAGTATCCTGGCAGCTGCAGGAGCCTCCGGAATGGAAAAGCAGCTGCAGGCCTAGTCCTGCTCCTAATGGAGCCTCCCTGCTCATCCCAAGGCCATGGGTGATCTGCTGGCGGGCTGCCAGGCCCCTGCTATGCGGAGGGGACTGGGCCTTTGCCTGAGGTGGCACCACCCCCTGGGGCCAGCTGTGGGGGGAGCCTGTTGCTACCCCAAGCCTTGGGAGCCCAGTCCCACTTTTGCGTCATCTCCCTGGGCTTCCAGCACCCTATACTGGGTCCCTTCTGGCTTGTACTGCCCCCAGCAGCCTTGGGACCCCCCCTTACACCCTCTTGTGCTCCCCCAGAGTCAGGAAGGAGCTACCCTGGTGGCCCCCGGCTTCCTGATAGCTGCAGGAGCCCCCAGGATGCAAAAGTGGAAGCAGGCCTGATCCTGTTTTTTGCTTCAGGGCCGATCCGATTCTCCGCAGGTGCCTACACCCAGACCAGGCTGCCAGGGAGGCAGGCATCTGCCTGGGCAGCCTGAGTCCCAATCCTTTCACCTACAGGATCCTTTTCCCCAGACAGGTGAGCACAGGATCAGGGCTGCGTGTGCTTATCTCTGCCTGTACCATGGGGCTGGGGTGAGGGGAACTGGGAGCGAGCAAGAGCCAGTGACAGCCAGATGGGAGCGTGGGGCCAGCGCGGGCCAGGGTTCTATGGAGCCAGGGTAGTTCTCCTGTATCCCTACTGGCCAGCCCAGCCCAGCTTCATAGACCCCTGCCAGCCTGTGCCCCATGCTCCTGCTGCCCTGCTGGTACAGGTCCTACACTCCCACACCCCTGCTCACTTACGTTCCCCCTGTGCCCACCGCCACTTTCTCCGCTTTCCTGCCCACCTGCCAGCTGCTCTGCACCACAGAAAAAACTGCACCGCAGAGGAAAGCGGCTCTGTACCTCATACCCACAGTACCATATCCACACACGCATCCCTATATCCACCCACCCATAGCCCCAACATCCGTGTACACTCCACACAACTTATGAGTAGGACTACATTTTGAGCTATTATGCAGTCACTTCTACATATATAGCACAAACGCACACAAATCAGGACAAAAATATTTTTTTTAAATTCAATTAAAATATATTATGGGTATTTGATTTTTAGTATATAATTTGTTTTTCCCCCTAAGATGGCAAACACTCTTCCCCAAAGGAGTACTTCCAGGGGCAAAGGGAGGGACTTCTGGTGGCAAAGGTCAGAAGCTAGGAGGCAGGACTTCTAGTCTCAAGATGGTGCCTGGGGGTGGGGCACCTGTCAAGGGGCAGGGATACCCATGCAGTCCTTGACAGCTTTCCAAAACTGAGTAAGCGGCCCTCTGCCCAAAATAATTGCCTGGCTCTGAATTAAGATGTGTTGAAGAATCGTTGCCTAAGTGTTGGAAGGGACCTCTTAGTTAATCTTTGTATGAATTAAGGAATATTATTCCTAAATCATCTCTATCTAATGCCTATCCAGTTTCCCCTTGAAATCCTCCAACGAAAGACATTCTACAACTTCCCAGGGCAGTCTAGTCTGTTTCACTCTGTCACTGTTCTAACAGTAAGGCAGTTTTTTTTTTCTGGAGATGTTTTATACCCATCTTATTTATTCTCATGTAAAGAAAGTTCAATTCAACATTCGCTCACTTTCTTACTTCCATGATCACCAAGTCTGATGATAATCACGGATGAAGTGCTAGACTTCAGAAAGGCTAACTTCAGTGTGCTCAGGAGATTAGTCAATGAAACGTTAAAGCTCAAGAGCAGTGGTGAAATGGGGGTCCAGGAAGGGTGGTTGTTCCTCAAGGGAGCAATCCTAAGGGTGCAGAAGGAGACAATTCCATTATGCATAAAAGGGGGTAAAGGGGCCAAGAAGCCCTCTTGGCTGAACAAGGAAATCCAGGAAAGCCTAAGGGCAAAGAAAGAGAGATACAGGCTGTGGAAGCAGAGTAGCTACCAAGGAAGAGTACACCTCCCTGGCTCACACTTGCAGGGAATCAGGAAGGCCAAAGCAGGATCAGAAGTTAGGCTTGGGACAAAAATTAAGGACAGTAAAAAGTCCTTCAGGTATATAGGGAGCAAGAAGAAGGCACAGGATAGCATAGGGCCATGACAGGACAAACTAGGGCAATTGGTGACAGCGAGAGGGGAGAATGCTGAGCTCTTCAATGAGTTCTTTGCATCTATATTCCTAGACACAGACCAAGACAAATCTCCCAATTGGATCATAGGTAGACACAAGAGGTACACCAGCCCACCAACTGTTAGCACAAATTTAGTGAATGGGCACTTGGAGGGGCTGCATGTGTTCAAATCAGCAGGCCCAGATGAACTTCATCCAAGGGTGCTGAAGGAATTGGCCAGTGTTATAGCAGAGCCGCTGGTACGGCTGTTTGAGCACTCATGGTGTTCTGGTCAGGTCCCAGAGGACTGGAAAAGGGCCAGTGTGGTCCCTATTTTCAAGAAGGAGAGGCAGAATGAACCAGGAAACTATAGGCCAGTTAGTCTCACCTCTATCCTTGGGAAAACTCTGGAAAAAATCTTTAAGGATCACATTTGTGGGAGCCCTGCAGGGGAAATAATGCTGAAAGGAAATCAGCATGGGTTCATTGCAAGTAGATCCTGCCTGACCTTGTTTCTTTTTATGACCAGGTCACAAAATGCTTAAATGCAGGAGTTGAGGTAGATGTCACCTACCTAGACTTTAAGAACACCTTCAATATGGCATCACATTCCATACGGTGCGACACCCAGAATATTGACCTGGAAAGATGTAGGCAATGGGGCTCAGTCCTTGGACTGGTGCTGTTCAATATCTTCATCATTGACTTGGACAAGGGTGTAGAGAGCACCCTGTCCAAGTTCACAGCTTATACCAAATTATGGGGCAAAGTTAACACAGCAAAGGGTAGGGAATGGATCCAGGCAGATCTGGGTAGGTTGCAAAAATGGGCAGAATGAAATAGGGTGTAGTTCAACAAAGACAAGTGTAAAATACTGCACCTGGGCAAAAATAACCATGAAGCAGTTGACTAGTAGTTGATTACAAGACAAACACGAGTCATCAATGTGATGAAGTGATCAACAAAGCTAACTGCATTTTATCATGCATTAGCAGATGCATGATGAACAGGTTCAGGGAGGTGATGCTTCCCTTCTGTGTGGCACTGGTGAGGCTGCAGTTGAAGTACTGCATCCAGTTTTGAGTACCACACTTCAAGAGGGATGTGGAGAATCTTGAGAGGGTTCAGAGGAGGGTCATTCACTCATATGGTGAGAGGCCTGCAGGCAAGGCCTTACGAGGAGAGACTGAGGGACCTAGATCTTGTCAGCCTTCGCAAGAGAAGGCTGAGATGTGATCCTGTGGCTGCCTATAAATTCATTAGGGGAGGGTAGCAGAGATTAGGAGATGGTCTCTTTACTAGGGCTCCCTCTGGAGTAACTAGGAACAATGGCCACAAATTGATGGAGAGCAGGTTTAGGTTGGACATCAGACAGAACTTCTTCACAGTAAGTGTTGCCAGAATCTGGAATGGGCTTCCAAAGGAGATGGTGCTTTCCTCTACCTTGGGGGTCTTTAAGAGAAGGCTGGACAAGCACCTAGCTGGGGTTGTTTGACCCCAGCGCTCTTTCTTGCCCAGGGCAGGGGGTCAGACTCAATGACCTACTGAGGTCCCTTCCAACCCTAACATCATTCCCTTCCAACCCTAACATCTATGACTCTATGAGGAAGAGGTTCAGCTCAAAGGGAGGGACAAAAAGGAAGAGAAGGAGGGACCCTTTGTTATTCTCGAGTCTGCTTTTGTATTCTCCTTTTGTCTTGATGACTCTTGATCTGTGGCTGTCCATGGTTGGTTGTCTTTCTGTGGTTACACTATTCACATACTGTGTCATCAACACATTCCAAATCCATTACATTCCCACATACTAATTTTGTCTTTCCAGGCCTTCTCTTAATGTTCCCCCAAAACCAGGACTCGGACCTCCCCACCCCACAGCTCTGAAGCCTGGTTAGCTGGTGCCACTTTTATCTTGTGTTATGTGCAGTATGGTAGAGCTGTGCAAAGCAGTATAGTAGAGCTGTGCGAAACAGTACTGTTTCATTTTGACTTCCATTTTGAAGGGATGGTGTTTTGTTTTGTTGTTTCAAAGCACTGTTCCATCTCATTTTGTCAAAATGGTTTATCTGTTTCGACGCATTTCGATGTTTCACCCATAGGCTATAATGGGGAATCTTGAAAATGCCTATAACTTTGTCATTCCTTGCCTGATTCAGATAAATATTGAAGGGATGGTAGCCCCTTCTGGGGGCATGAAGCCTGCCATGTTTCAAGGAGATGGGGAAACTGCACCTCGAACTGTTGAAAGCAAAACTCATATCACTTGCTGGCAGCAGCAGCCTGCTGTCATCCCATGCATACATTTGGGGGCCTGTGCCTCCCGGGAGGGCTGTAGGGCTGTGCCGGACTCTTCTCACGCAGGATGACATCAGGCTGCCATGGCCAGTTGGAGCCAGCAACAGCACCAGTCTTCCTGGCGCTTGGCATGGGCTGCTCCCAGTGCCAGTCCCAGCCAGTAGCGACAACCTGCTGTCATCTTTCGTGCAGATCCGGGGGCCCGTGCCCCCCGGGAGGAGACTGGCACAGCCGTGCAGCCTTTCCAGGGGGCGTGGGCCCTTGGATCTGCGTGTGGGGGTTCAGCATGTGGGGGGAAATAGCCATCATCAGGTGGCAGCAGCAACCTACTGTCATCCCACATCATCTGGGAGCCCAGAAAGAGCTGGGGAAAAGATTGGGGAGCTGGCAAATCCGACTGGGAATGTTCAGGTCCCTGAACATTCCCCCAGCCCATGGTTCGGTTTCCCAGCTCTCTGATTGCTTCCCCACTCTTCCCAGGGGGCACGGACCCCCAGATCTGAGCGCCGGTTTTCAGCAGGCTGCCACTGCAGGACTAAACACACCAAGTCTGTTGCCATTCCTATGCTTCCATTTACAAAATTTAATTTTAGATTTCCAGTACTGCACACATCCCAAGGTGATGCAGGAAGCGAGTCCTAAAGGTTTTGTTCTGCGACTAAACTAACTTTCTTTCTCTAGTGTATGTGGATGATGCTTCATGGATGCGCTATATTCCTCCTCTGCCAGTACACAGGGAATTTGGATATGGCTGGGCTCTTGTCAGTGACATTCTTCTCTGCCTACCTCTCTCTATCTTTGTCCAGATAGTGCAAGTCAGTTACAAGGTATTGTGCTTCCTTCTGCTTCATATTTGGTATAATGTAATATTCAGTGTTAATGACAGTACCTTACAAAGCGGGGCAAGTGCACTTAGCTCATGCTGTCATAGTTAATAGAAACCTTTTCGTTTCTCTGGTTTTCTGGAAGAAGATAATCACTTGTCAGTGACTGGATGATGTCCAGCCCTGCAGAGTTTCTGGTTCTTAACTTAATGCTTTGTATGTGGATTACTTTGATCTTGTAGAACCTTCCTTTTGCAAAGTAAGATGGCTAGAAAGCTGCATTGTATATACCAGTACTGGTATTTGTTTTAACTAATTTCTGAATGTAGTCATCAGCTGACCATGTTCTCATTTAAATTTTAGTCAGTTGTCTTATTTGGTTAATTTTCTATTAAATAACTCTAGGTGGATGGTCTCGAGGATTTTCTAAATGATCCATTGAAAAAACACATGTTGATCAGATTTCTTCCAAGGCCAGTTCGACAACAGCTTCTCTATAAGAGGCAAGTATTCAGATGATTTCACTGGGAGGTGGGGAGAGAAATAAGGATGATTAGTTGATCTCCTAGTACAATTATTTTCAACCAGGGTGTCAAGAGATTCTTTAAGGGCTCTATAGGTTATTATGTAATATTAACGTTGTTAAGTGTGGAAACACCTACACAATTTGCAAAATCAGCCTAGAGATTTCAAATAGGACTCCATAGTATCAAAACCTTTCTGACCTGTTATGTATAGTCTGTCTGAGTTCTTTGCAGCAGAAAAATTGCAGCAATTTTTATGTCAAAAAATAATGACAGCTAAGAGTGGATTTTTGCTGAGGGGTTCCATGAACCTAAAAATGTTGAGAACCTCTGTCATAATGAATATACTGAGTCCCTATGGGAACTTTTATCAATCTAAAAGATTGTTTTAAAAAACGTAGGGTGCAGAAGAAGCAGTGATTGGGGAGTTGGGCAAATTAGTTTCACTGATGAAGAAAGACTTAGTTCTAAGAGGAGGTCATTTCCATAGATGCCAATTTAATTGGTTGGAGGTTCACTGAAGCTAACTGTGAATCCATGCACAATGTCCATGATGGAGAGGTGTTTATAGTATCGCTTGATCAGAATTTTGGCTCATTTTCCTAAGGCCCCAGGTTTGTCACCTCACAGAAGCATCCAGGTCTGGCAGACAATTACTGTGAAATAACAGGAAAAAAAGTGGCAAAAACGGCTTATGTTTGCTCTTTCCTAACCTTTGAATTCTTGATTTTGGAACTATAACATTCTAGTTTTTCTAAACTGAAATCTGGATTTAAATTTGCAGAGCAGAAATTTATTAATGTAGAAATGTATTGACCCGCAACAGTTATCAGATAGATTGGAACCTTTTACATTTACTGCACAAATCTCTGCTACATGAGATAATGGATAACAGATAACAGTAGTAGCTTATTTATCGTCTGAACCAGCCAGCAGGGAAAGATGAGGCAGTTTGCCATTGTGTTTCATAGTAGAAGAATGTTTAGTCTTGGGAATCCTGATTTCTATTCCATGCTATTAAGTGTGTGCCCTGGTGGCTATGACTTTCTGCCATCTTTTAATGCTCTTGTTTCTGCTGCTTTCTTATCCAGCCTGTCAATATTCACTTCCTTCTGTTTACTCTTCTTTATTCCTGTTAACTACCTTGTTCTTCTCCATGCTTCTTGAGTTCCAGAAAAGGGACTGTTGCAAGCACAGAAGAGATATGTCCCTGCTTTTAATTCTGGAGTTTTGCCACTATAGTAATTGGCCATCGTTAGCTCGTAGGATCAGTTGTACTTGTCACACCTGCAAACCTGGACAGAAACCAGCTTAGTGCAGATGAAATGTGTATATTTCTGTTGTGCATATTGTTATGAATTACGCTCTTAAAGCCATGTGCAGTTCGCTCTAGGCTGGGGTAATAATCACGCAGAGCAAGTATTCAAAATCAAATACAGAATCTTTATTCACTTAAGCGAGGTGCCTCTTTGAGAGAGGGACCCCGCTTGCTAATTATCATACTTTTTTATACTTTGCAAGGCGACAGCATTAGTTCGTGATTAGCTCGTGCTCATAAAAATACCCAATCATCTATTAACTAAATCACTATTTTATCCAGTCAAGCATCACTGTGAGCGTGAAGACCGAAGTTTAACTCTCGTGAATTATATGCCTCATATATTTTGTCTCAAGATGTTTCTTTATCTTACAAACACAATCCATGCCCCACTTTCAGGGTTTCCCTGTTGACGAGACTCCCCGGTTGACTGGATTCAGCTGGCTTCATATCTTATCAGTAACCCTCACACAGTACCAGTACCCCTCTTCCCTCCCAGCCGTCTTGTAAGTGCTGTGTCCGCTTTTATGAAATAGAGACGAAAGGACAAAGAAATGGCCTCACTTTTAGCATTACAAAGTCTTGCTTTTAGCCCTACAAGATTCATATACAACAGTCCCCCCTTTTCTTTTGCTCGTCAGAGAGTTATATAGGAATAGAGGAAAGCTATAGCCATGGACTACGTTCATAATAGTCTTACAACACATGCAACCACATTGTAGGGGAACAAACGGTACAACAAAAATTACTATTACAAGGATAAAGATTTTCGTACAACAATATGCAAGATACAACTCTTCCCTTTCCCCCCTCCTCCCAAGGTTTAAAATTTTTATTGGAATGCCAAAACAATTTTCTGATACCAGATGGACACTCTGACATATTCTGAGTCCTTGGCATTACAGAGCGGAGACATTATAGTTTCTCAGAGACAGAGGAGAATTTTCATCGCATGGAAAACTACATTGTTTTGTCTAGCCTAATTCTTGGAAACAGTTATATTTTTCTGAATTATTTTGCCTTCACCAGACACAACATAGAAAAACAGCCAACCTGAAACATTTTATGCCATACTGTTATGTAGGCTTAACTTTAAAATCTTTGCTAGCTCTTGCTGTGAAACAATGTATCCCCTTCTATTTTAGTCTTTTTTTCAAGTTATGCAAAATTGTCTGCAAACATGGAGATGCTGCTGCTTTTACTTAAGTGTCAGAGAAGGTTAAACTTCTTGCAGATTTTTTCCTGAAAATATAGGTTTGGTTCTTATTAGATATGATGGAAAAGTAGGCTTTCTGTTTTCTGGAAGATTATTATAATTTGGTTTTGGTGCAGACTGGACTAAAAACAAACGTTTTCAAAATTTCCTACAAACTGGAAATTCAGAGAATTTCATTTCAAAAACACCACTGAAACCCTGCAGCAATTCATTAACAATAACTTCTCGTCAATTTTGCTTCTACTACATATTTATCATGAATATAAAATGTAACTCTTGTTGTAGGAGATATATCTTTTCAGTGGTGGAAAACCTGCAGAGGTTATGTTACATGGGCTTGGTACAGTTTGGTCCAACTGAGAAGTTTCAAGACAAAGATCAGGTAATTCAAAACTTAAGTGTTACCGTGTGCTTTCTTTTGTTCTCTCTGATAATACAGATAGTCATGAAATAAGAATTTCCAAATTTGCTATTAGCTTAAAAATTGAATATTAGTGTTTAGATTATGTTTGCAACTATGCAGTTCTTAATGATGTAATGGAATTCATATGGATAATTTCTGTCTTTTTCCGTAGAAAAAGACCACTTAGAAATGGATCCAGGCCCAAATAACTTACTTGAGCAAAATATGGACTCAGCCAGATAGCATATTCTGCTACAGAACAGTTAAACAATTTCCGGATTTTTCCCCTGATTCTAGACATTGGGGGTGATAGGTCATCCCTGGAACCCAGAACTGTTTCCTTAATCAGAATAAAATTATCCCAATCCAAATAGCTGTTATTTTGACTCATCCCATTTGTTATAAGCATGGATAACTTGAGTACAGAAAACAGTCATACTTTCTTGTAGGAACTAGAGCAGAATACACAGTCTAATGTATTCAACTATTTAAAGTCTTAGTTTCTTAGGGAGAATTTGTTTTTAAGGAACATGAGACAGTTGTTATATAGGCCCTTTCTGTACAGTTCTGAAGTAGTACTAGTGCAAAACTGTTTCAGCTATCTTAGAAGTATAGGAAAAAACAGTTTGTCAGATGGCAAAATAAATCTGGACATGATAACTCTTTCATCAGGATACCAAGGAACTAAAGACTGAAAGAGTCCTAGCCAGTCAGAATAAGTGGAGTCACATGTCCAGCTAATAAAACTGTTTCAGTGGTGTTTTTTATTGACTCTTTCTCTTGAAATGTCATGTCTTTGACAGGTGTTTGTATATATGAAGAGAAATGCAGTGATTGTTGATACGACTATCTGTGACCCTCACTATAACCTGGCTCAAAGCAGCCGTCCGTTTGAAAGACGTTTGTATGTTTTGAACACTATACAGGATGTAGAGAACTTCTGGTTTGATTTACAATGCGTCTGCCTCAATACTCCATTAGGTATAATATGTTTCAACATCCTCTCTTTCATTTCTACTTTTATCCTCTAGTTCAGGGATCAGCAGTCTACAGCCCACAGGCTGGTTCTGGCCCACAAAGAAGGCTGATCTGGCCTACAGAGGTCTGATCCAGCGCAGGGGATCAGTGGCACAGAGCTGTAATATGCTTCCCATTCTTTCCAGAGCGCTCCTCTCTGCTGTAGAGCGTCCTGCTTCACCATATCTGTGCTTACCCTTGCAGCAGAAGAGCTGGGAATATGCAGTGAGGTTATAGGCGTGCAGCTGGCCACTGGTAAAAGGTTCCCAACTTCTGCTCTAGCCTACTCCTGTCACACCTTTTCCATTTACCCCTTTTAGATAAGTTCTTTCTTGTCACCTCTAACCTGCCGTCTCTAACTTCACTGGTATAGCAACTTATTGAGTAAGTTTTTTAAGCACTAATATTTTCTGTAAATTTTTGCAATAGATTCTGTGTGGGATCTGAATGATCTGAAACTGACTGATAGGAAGTCTCCATGAAAGGGCCTGTTTTTAAGCTTAGAATGAAGCCTGATCATTTGTGCAGGGTATCTTGCAGTCCTTTGAAAGTTTCCACCCATGTTTTGTTATGGAGCTGAGATATAAGAATAAGAAACTAAGTTATAAAAAATAGTGCATCCATACCCCCTTTAAGATCTTGTTTGGTCCTGGTCATATTGGATATTAATGCTGTTAAAAACTCAGTATGCTCAAAAATCACTTATTGGTATGTTTTTAATATCATTTACTGAACATTACTAATAAGAGTTTCCTGAGCAAATTTGTAGACAACACGCAGGAAACAACATGAAACGGCAACTGAAGAATTGCAAATACACTGGAAGATAGGAGCACAATTCAGAAGGTTTTTACAGATTAGAGCGGTAGACTAGATCCAACAGCATGAAGTTCAGTGCTAACCAGTGTCAGGTGCTGCACCTCAAGAAGATTAATCAAAAGCACATACAACCTGGGTGGCAACTGGCTGGCTGGCAGTGCTCCAGAGGTTATAGGAATCCTGGTGGATCATGGACTCCATATGAGTGTGCAGCATGACATAGTTGCAAAATATTGGCTGATGCGGTTTTGGGCTTCATCAATAGAAACATTAAGTGTAAGACATAGGTGATAATGCCTCTTTGCTCAGCAGTACTTGGGTCTCATCTAGAGCAGTGGTCTCCAAAGTGGGGTGGGCAAGACAAGGGTTGAGGGAAGAAAATAATAATATTTTTTTTGGGAGAGCAAAAAGGTTTTTTGTACCGTTATATAATTTATAAATAAATATATATATATTGTGGTGTGTGCTCAAAAATTTTTTACTGATGGGGTGCTCAGTCAAAAAAGTTTGGAGACCACTGATTTAGAGTACTGTGTGGGATTTTGGACTCCACATTTTAAAAAAGACGCAGAGAAGTTAGGGTCCAGAGGCAGACAACAAAAATGATAAAGGCATATGTGAAGAGGTTGTAAGAAACAGGCATGTTCAGCTTGTGGAAAAGGTGATTAAGAAGGGATATGATTGCACTCGTCAGATATCTGAAGGGCTGCCATCAAGAAGAAAGAAAACCCTTTTTCTCTGTTGCTGCACAGAGTAGGATACATACCAATGGCTTGAAACTGCAGCAGGGTAGGTTTAGATTGGATATCAGCCAAAGCTACTTCTTCACTTTTAGAACAGTGAGACAGTAGATCTGGCTCCCCGGGGAAGTCATGGAATCTCCTTCACTGGATGTTTTCAAAAGAGGTTAGAAAAGCATTGGTCATGGAAGATCTAGGACAGGATGATCCAGCCTCTAAACGGGCTGCATGTTTACAGCCTCTAAATGGCTACATGGGCTGCATGTTTACATTGTTTGCCCTGCCTTTGGTTTGCATGAACTTCAGGAAATGTTACAGTTAGAAGGCATACAAAGATGGAATATGAGGTTTTATTTATTGTCACCAGGTTTAGAATTTTTAGAAAACCTGGTATTTACTGGTTAAAAAAAAAAAAGAAAAGATTATTAGTTATATTAATATGAGTGCTGCCATACAGTGCCCGTCCCCCCGGTTTTGTTTTTCTAGCCTGCCAGCACGCCATCACCTTACAAGGTAGACATTGCAGTTTTTTCAGCACTCCGGCCAAAAATGTTTCCTACTCCTGGACCAGATTCTGTCTTACGTTCTAGTTTATTATATGGACAGCACAGGATGGCTAAAAAACAACTTGGTCTGGCCAGTGACAGTTTCCCCAATGTGAGAAACTTTTCTCAGCTGCTGTTATGAAAGTACATGCTTTATATGTAGAGAAATGGTTAAGAAGGTGTTACCAACAGTAGTGTAGGGGGCGCACCTCTTGTCAAACTGTTAAGCCCTGCTCTACCAACTCTTAATTTTTGTACTATAAAAAATGCATCTACCTTACTCATTTGCCAACACTTTGCCATGATGGCCTCAAACCACCAAAAGCAGGGGGGAATTGGAAGTCATCATTAGAATGTAGAACTGAGTTAAATACATTTGTATGTTTAGGTGTTGTCCGCTATCCTCGTGCAAAGAGAAGTAATCTTCAAGGGGAGGAGACCAAAACTGCCCTGGATATGGAAATGGAACAGGAGTCAGCCGTGGATAAACATAATCTTGAACGAAAGTGTGCAATGTTGGAATACACCACGTATGTTGTCTTTTCACCATGTTCTCTCACTGAATGGACAGGTTAAAATGAACAGTTCTGCTTGTAAGGATATCTGCAGCCACAGTCTAACAGATGATACATTGTTGAGGAAACAAAATATGCACATCCCCTTTAATGCTATAAAAAGGTCTGAAGCACTACAGAAATGTTCTTTGAAATAGACAAGTAGATGGAAGTGCTGGCTCTGTTACTGCCCACTGGGGATGCTGGCTCTATTACTGGGATGTGCTGGCTCTATTACTGCCCACAGAGCTGCAGCCCAATGAAGACCAGGTTCTGCTGTTCTACTTATCATTACAGTGGGGACCCTGTTGCCACTACCACAGTAGAGGACAGGACTAGTGCTGCTGCCCTGGTGGTGTCAGAAGCAGATTGCTGCTGCCAAAATTGCAGTGCCTTCCAATCACTGTCAACGAATGGCTTCCCTCAGATCATTTGCAGCTTGCCGGGTGGTTCCCCTTCCCTGCGGGGAAGAGAGAAGTTTGAATTAAGCCCACAGACATGCTCCCCTGGAGCAGGGGAGCAAAGGAAGAGGTGTTTCCCTCTGTGGGAACAAAATTAGGGAAATAGGAAGTGGTTTATTGTATTGCTTTTTTATTATTTAAATTTTGGATAATATGTTTCCTTGGGGAAAATTAGTGAGTTTTGGGACAGCCACAAGCTACTTTGAGAATGGAAGGAATGAGCTTGGGAGAGACAGTAAGGAAGGGAGGGGATTCCCTTGGTTGTGATCCAGGGGAGCAGAAGAGGGTAGAAATAGGAGGGAATTGTATATGTTGTGGGGGAGAGGAATTGTTGCTTTCGTTTATGAAGGTAGTGAATGTGGGTTGGGAAAAAAGGTTGGATTGGGTGAGGGAGATACTGTCCTTTGTCAGAAACGGGAGTGCAGGAAGGAGTAGGTTGGGGTGGATTGCTTTTGAATGTTTTTTTGTGGGGGGGAAATGTTTTGGTTGTATATTCTTATTTTAATATTTTATTTTGTTTAATATTTTATTTTGTTTATATAACTTTTTATGTTTTATAAGAAGTCATCCTGAGCTCTCTGGGGGAAAGATGGCAAATACATCAAACAAATAGAAACACCTACTACCCTTAGCTGTACAGCATACCTTTGCAGAGACTTTGTAGCATTCCACCCAGGAACCTGTGAATGTATGTACACTAGGGCTGTGCGAAGCTTTGGGCCCTGATTCGATTCAGCCCAATTTGGTGGCCGAATCTCCAAATCTGAATCGAATCGGAGGACCCTTCAATCTCTCTGAATCAAATCGAAACCCTCTGAATTGATTTGGAGAGATTCAGCAATTCGGACACAGACACAGCTTTAAATGTTTTTTCTACATACCTCTAGGTAGCAGGCAGCTCATAAATGCTACGGTGCTGGGGCTCATGGAGTGTCACACAGAAGCGCGGGGGGGTTCCCCAGCGCACTCAGCAGCAGACCTGAAAGTGAACCAGAAACACTTCCGGTCCACTTCCAGGTCTGCCGCAGAGCGCGCTGCCCCCCACAGGCCCCTGTGGCTCAGCGACTGGTGCCTCCTGGGTCTGGGTGGGGCACCTGGGGTCCCCCTGCAGCCAATTGCTGAGCTGGGGGGATGCAAGGGGGCCAGCCACGTGCTCCCCAGCAGACCTGGAAGTACTTCTAGTCTACTTCTGGGTCTGCTGGCGAGTGCGCTTGGGGACCCCCTGCACTTTTGTGGGACACTCCATGCGTCCGAGCATCGCAGCACTTATGAGCCACGCTGGTACTTCGAGATATGTAGAAAAAACTTCTGAAGCTGTGTCTGTGTCCGAATCCCCGATTCCCCAAATCAGCATTGAATATTCAGATTTGGATTCAGCCGAATTGGATCGGGGACAGTGATCTGAATCAACAAATTGAATCACTGTCCCTGATTCACACCAAATCCAAATCAAATAGGACCCGCTTTGCACACCCCTAATGTACACCCCTTGACACTGTTTTTGTAGCACTACAAAGTGCTGAGATATTTCTAGTGCTACAAATTTATGTCTCTCCACAGCCTAAAGCAACATGTAATTTAAAATTATAATATTTAGCCTGGTAGAGTTCCCATCTTGGAGTCCACAACTATCTGCTCTTTCAGGTAGATGATCTTTCCTTTGTTTTCAGTTGACAGCTGTAGTTCGAAGACCAGTTTTGTGACCAAGTGACAGTGCTTTGCATTGCCTGAGCTGTAACCAAAACTCTAACCAATTTTCCTCCCTAAGCCAGCAGCAGAGAGAAGCTCTTCTTAATATTTTTACGTGATATTTAAGAAGTATACTTGAAGCAACAATGAAATATAGAATCTTCAAATACTGACAGCTTTATATCCCTTTGAGCACTACACAGCTTGGACATAGTTAGTTTTCAGAAAATGCTTGGAAACACTTCCTTGATTTGGTTTGTGTAAGCATACTGCTGTGTATCTGTTGGTATGTAACTGCATACTTTCTGGCCTGTGGTATGTACATAAACACTCATAAGCATTATATTTTATTTTATTTGTGTACTCTGAAAAAAATGCAGGCAAGGTGTCAATTTTCATTTCCCTGTAATAAACTAGAAACAGAACCTTTAAGAGATTAGTCAATATTTTCAAATAGTTGAACCCTAAGGGTACAGTTTACAAAACTGTTTTGAAAATCAATGATATTTGTGCTTCTAAGTCACTTGAGTTCTTTTGTAAACCCTGCACAATCTTATTTTTAATAAGCAATAATACTTTTTTCTACTAAAATTGCAGGACCCAATTCCAGGGAACCATTTTGTAAGGCTGAATTTTTTTTAATCCGTTTGGTCATCTCCACTTTGGCTTCCATCATACTTTGAGAGGCTATTAAACTTCATTTCCGCCTGACCATGACTTATAACTATCTAGAGATGTCTGTGACAATTTAGCTTAAAGTAGAAGCATATGTATTATCAGGAATTCCAACAAGATTTTCATTAAATAAAATTGTAACTGGCATTACTTTTTCCATACCAAATTAATTGATACAGAGAGAACTGGGAATCTCAAAATCACTCTGACATTTGAAATGGACTGTCTTCTTTGTATATCCATCTTGAAATAAATCCGTTATTCATGTTTTCTAAAAGAGTTGACAGACAATATCAGTCATAGGAAGAGGTAACTCTTGTCTCATGATCTATCACTTTTTTTCATTACATATGAAAATTGCATATGCAATGTTCTGTTTAAGTATATATGCCGCTTTGTTTATACTAGAAGTCATGGGGAAGAAGTGTGCCTGGCACTTACAGCAGAATATGGTGAGGTTTATAATAGTCTTTACATTCTCAGTCATATACCATCCCCAGAGAAAACCCTGTTTCCTATATATGACACACCTACTCACTGGAGAAAAACTTCCCTTTGTCTTGGAGAGAACCATTAAATTCCACTGTAACCTAGAGGAAACTTATTTTGCTCATAGTCAGGAGACTGTAAGTTCAGGTCTCACTTCTAATGACTTTTGTACCACACACCTCCCTTATTGGCCAAGGTCATCAACTCCAGGCATAAACTGCTCCCAGCCCCCATTTTACAGATGGGGTAACATACAAGACTGAAAGAACAGCACAATTAAAGACTTTTTAAGTTTAATTATAGCTTCTGTTTTACTTAGCATTCTTTCTAGATCAGTGACCCAGATGGTAGCAAGAGTAGTATTTAACACTGCATTTGGAATGTAGTTAACTATTTTGCAGTCACTTTGGTTGCAGCATCAGGTATTCAGTTCTGTTCTTCAACACTGAAAATCCAATTCCTACATCCTGGGTAACAAAATTTAATAGAAAATCAGTATTCTTGCCAGGCTGCTTCAAGGTGAGGGTTGAAGAAGCATGCACATGCACTTTTTTCTGCAGTTCTACACCAGCTCTAGTTGTTGGTCATTTTGCTCTTTTTGCTGTGCACATGCATCCATTAGCAATGGTCTTGTCAGATGTTCTCATAAGATAGTTATTGTTTATTTTTGTCTCTTTCCCTTAGAGGAAGTCGAGAAGCAGTGGATGATGGAACTATTCCTGGGGATGGCTTGGGAGCTGGAGGTCTAGATTCCAGCTTCTATGGCCATTTAAAACGCAATTGGATTTGGACAAGTTACATCATTAACAAAACTAGGAAGGTGAATATTTTAAAGTGACGATTTAATATTTTTTAAAAATGCTAAAAGTTAAAATAGTTCACTTTATAGGAATATTTGCCACTTTACCTGTGTGTGTTCTCAGTGGTATGTGTCCTTACGAGGCTTTGTTTTACCAGCGCATTAGACGAACCATAATTAATGACATATGATTAGTTACTTTGCTAACTTCTAATACAAGTCAATTACATATTTGGATCTGGGTTCTGTATGTATTTCTATGCATTTCTCTGAACTGTGTAGCTCAAGTGCATGTTTTATTTTTATCTATTTTAATGACACATTCAGTCAAAAGACAATTCAGTACACATCATAGGTAAAAAGCTAAGATTTCTAAATTGCTGTAGTAGCCTCATACTCACCGTAACATAAAAGTTGGCAGCTAAGGGCCATCCAGGCTGACCTTGACAGGCTCAGGAAATGGGGGGACAAGAACCTGATGGTGCTTAACACTGAAAAATTCGAGGTTCTCCACCTTGGGAAGAAAAACCTGCAGCATCCTTATAGGCTCAGCAGTGCTACGCTGGCTAGCACTATGGATGAAAGGGACTTGGGGGTCATGATTGACCACAAGATGAACATGAGCCTTCAGTGTGATGCTGCAGCTAATAAAGCGACCAAAATGATGCTGGCTTGCATCCATAGATGCTTCTCAAGCAAATCCCGGGATGTCATTCTCCCCTTGTATTTGGCCTTGGTGAGGCCGCAGCTGGAGTACTGCATCCAGTTTTGGGCTCCGCAATTCAAAAAGGATGTGGAGAAGCTTGAGAGAGTCCAGAGAAGAGGACTCAGAGCATGATCAGAGGTCAGAAAAACAGATCTTACAACAACAGGCTGAGAGCCCTGGGTCTCTTCAGCCTGGAAAAGTGCAGGCTCAGAGACGATCTGATGGCCACCTATAAGCTTATCAGGGGTGTTCACCAGGATCTGGGGGAATGATTGTTCACCAGAGCAGCCCAAGGAATAACGAGGTCGAATGGTTATAAACTCCTGCAAAACCGTTTCAGGCTGGACATAAGGAAGAATTTCTTTACTGTCCGAGCCCCCAAGGTCTGGAATAGCCTGCCATTGGAGGTGGTTCAAGCACCTACATTGAACACCTTCAAGAGAAATGTGGATGCTTATCTTGCTGGGTTCCTATGACCCCAGCTGACTTCCAGCCCCCTGGCCCTAGGGGCAGGACTCAATGATCTTCCGAGGTTCCTTCCAGCCCTAATGTCTATGAAATCTATGAAAATTTAAACCTCCAAAAAATCTCCACACAAGGTTTGGAGGCAATGCTGTATTGCCAGGCAGCACAGGGTCTTCTGTGCTCTTCTCCCACCTAAATGTACCTCTTCACTTGGTAATCATAGAAAATTATGGTTGGACGAGACTTTAAGGAGATCATCTAGTCCAAACCCCTGACCAAGCAGAACCACCCCCAACTATATCAACCAACCCAAGGCTTGTCTAGCCAGGTCTTACAAACCTCCAAGAATGGAGATTCCACTACCTCTCTGGGTGACATGTTTCAGTACTTTTTTACCCTCCTAATGAGAGAGTTTGCAAATATCTAACCTAAAGTTCCTTTGCTGCAACTTAAGACCATTGCTCCTTAATCTGTCATCTGCCACCACAGATCAGTCTAGCTCCATCCTCCTTGGAACCACAGTTCAGGAAGTTGAAGGCTGCTATTAAATCCCCCTTAGTCTTCTCTTGTCCAGGCTACATAAGCTCAGTTCCCTGAACTTCACTGCATAAGTCCTGTACCCCGGCCCCCATTTTTGTTGCCTTCCGCTGAAATTTCTCCAATTTGTCGACCACTTCTCTGTAGTGGCGGGGCCCAGAACTGGACATAGTACTGCAGATTTGGCCTCAGCAGTGCCAAATATAGGGTAATAATTACTTTCCTTGATCTCCTGGCAATGCCTCCACTAATACAGCCCAGTACACAACAGTAGCACACTGTTGGCTCATATTCAGCTTACTGTCCACTGTAACCCCCAGGTCATTTTCTTCACAGCTGCTGCTTAGCCAATTAGTCCCACACCTGTAGCAGCACATGCAATTCTTCTGTCCAAAGTGCAGAATCCTGCACTTGCCCTTATTGAACCTCATGAGATTTCTTTTGGCCCAATCCTCCAATTTGTCTAGGTCACTCTGAATTGTAGCCCTTCCCTCCAGCATATCTGTTACACCCACGAGCTTGATGTCATACGTGAACTTCTTTAGGGTACAATCCATCCCATCTTCCAGATTGTTAATGAAGATACTGAACAAAACCGGACTCAGAACTGACCTCTGGTGCACCCCACTTTATACTGGCTGCCAACTAGACCTTGAAACATTGAGCACTACCCATTGAGGCCAACGATCCAGCCAGCTTTCTATCCACCTTACAGTCCATTCAACCAAACAACCCATACTTCCTTAGCTTGCTTGCAAGAATGCTGTGGGATGCTGTATCAAAAGCCTTGCTAAAGTCAAGGTACATCACATCCACTGTTTTCCCTGCATCCACAGAGTCAGTCATCTCATCGTAGAAGGCAATCAGGTTGGTCAGGCATGACTGGCCCCTGGTAAATCCATGCTGACTATTCCTAATCACTTTCTTCTCCTTCACGTGCTTAGAAATGGATTCCTTGAGGACCTGCTGCATGATTTTTCCAGGAACAGAGGTGGGGCTTATTGGTCTGTAGGTCCCTGAATCCTTCTTCCATTTCTTAAAGATAGGCACAAAATATTTGCCCTCTTCTAGGGGTGCACTGTTAGAGATTTTGAGGCTAATACCAATAGCTGATATTTAAGGAGGCATATCGGCTGGTACAGATTCAATACCCAGTACAGCTGCTATTAGCTGGTAAGTCCATTGTGGTGGAAGGGGCTGGGGGGGAGGGAAGGGGCATGGGTGGGAAGATACTGCTGTGAGGGAGGAGGCAGGGACAGACACTGTTCAGCTGGTGCAGATAGGGGTGCAGGAAGGAGGTGCAGCTCATGGAGTGGAGGCGGCTCCCGCTGCTGCTTGGACCCCAGGAGGGTGGTGGGGTATGTGCCCCCAGTTCTGTGCAGTGCAGTGTGCTGCGAGTGGCAGCTGCAGGGTGGAGCCAGCGCTATGCGGGGCTGTTTTTGCCAGGGGTTAGGCTTGGAGCAGGCACCAGCGGCACTGGGAGGAAGCTGCAGCCAACCCACATTTTGCTGCAACTCCACTCCCAGCCCTGCACCACCGCCCACCGCAGCCTCAGCTTTTCCCGGCACTTGGGTGGAGGCGGGATGTTCAGTCAGGACTGCAATGGTGCAGGGCTGGGAGCAGAGCTGTGGCAAAATTTGGGGTGGCTGTAGGCTCCTCTCAGTGCTGCTGGAGCCCACTCTGAGCCCAGTTCCCAACAAGAAGAGCCCTGCACAAAATCAGCTCTGGCTTCTCCCCCCAGCTGCAGCCCATGCCATGCCGCGCAGATCTAGGGGCACAGGGCCATCCCCACCCTCCCAGGATGCAAGCAGTGGCAGGAGCTGCCGCCACCCCACGAACTGTGCCTCCCCCCTGCCCCGACTAGGCGATGCTTGCCCATGCCCCTGCCCCCTCACTGCGGGGGGCATTTATCTGCCCCCTCCCCCCCCGACTCCTTCCATCCCTCCTCCCCTTCCGATTTACCAGCTGGAGGGAGCTCTTCATGCTGTCGTCTCTGTTTTGTGCTGTGCTGTGGCTGCACACAACATGGGCATTTGTCAGCCATATTAACAGCCCCATAGGGCCAATATCCAGTATAGACAATTTTCTTCATATTGGTACCAATCTGATATCGGACTGATATACCCTTTTCCCTCTATCCTTTTCCAGTCATCTGGGACCACCCCAATTGCCACAGGTTTTCAAAGATAATGGCCAGTAGCTCTGCAGTCATATTGGTCAATTCCCTCAGCACTCTTAGATACACTGCGTCCAGACCCATGGACTTGTACATGTTCAGCTTTTCTAAATATTCCCTAACCTGTTCTTTCAGCACTGAGGGTTGCTCATTTTCTCCTGAAACTGCTGCCCAGTGTAGTAGTCTGCGAGCTGACCTTGAATGTGAAGACCAAAGTAAAAAAGGCATTGAGCACTTCAACATTTTCCTCATCTGTCACTAGGTTGCTTTCCCCATTCAGTAAGGGACCCACACTTTCCCTAATCTTCCTCTTGTTGCTGACATGAAACCCTTCTTGTTACCCTTCACATTCCTAGCTAGCTGCAAGTCCAGTTGCACTTTGGCCTTCCTGATTTCATTCTTGCATGCCCACGCAATACTCTCATACTCCTCCCTGCTCATCTGTCCAGGCTTCCATTTCTTGTAAGCTTACTTTTTGTGTTTAAACTCTTCAAAGGGTTCTCTGCTAAGCCAAGCTGGCCATCTGCTATATTTGCTATTCTTCCTACACATCGGTATAGTTTATTGCTGCACCCCACGTAAGCTTTCTTTAAAATACAGCCAGCTCTCTTGGACTTCTTTCCTCCTCAGACTGGCCTCCCAGGGGATTCTGCCCATCAGTTCCCTGTGGGTGTCAAAGTCTGATTTTTCTGAAGTGCAGCATCCATACTTGGCTGCTATCCTTTCTTCTTTTGTCAGGATCCTGAACTCGATCATCTCATGGGCACTGCTGCCCAAATTGACATCCACTACTAGCCTCTCCACCAATTCTTCCCTGTTTTGTGAGCAGTAGGTCAAGAGCAGCACAGCCTCTAGTTGGTCTCTCCAAGACTGGCACCAGGAAGTTGTCTCCAACACTCTCCAGAAGCTTCCTGGATTGCCTGTGCAGTGCTGTATTGCCATCCTAGTAGATGTTGGTGTGATTGAAGTCCCCCATGAGAACCAGGGCTGGTGATCTGGAAACTTCCACTAGTTGTCTAAGTAAAATCTTATCCTCCTAGTCTGGTGGGCTATAGCAGACCCCCACCACACCATCACCCTTGTTGCTTTCCCCTCTTATCTTAACCGAGAGACTTTCAATAGGCCTATCTCCAGTTTCATACTGGAGCTCTGAGCAATCATACAGCTCTTTTATGTACAGCACAACTCCTCCTCCTCTTCTCCCCTACCTGTCCTTCCTGAACTGTTTGTACCCATCCATGACAGTGTTCCAGCCATGCAAGCTATCCCACCAGGTCTCTGTTATTCCAGTTGCATCATAGTTCCTTGACTGTGCAAGGACTTCCAATTCTTCCTGCTTGTTTCCCAGTCTCCATGCATTTATGTAAGGACACCTGAGGTGATTTAGCTGGTTGCCCTACTTTCTCAAGAAGAAGGCCTCCCTTGCTGTCCCCTCCTGCTTCTGCTTTCTCCAGATCCCCCACTTCCCCACTTACCTCAGGGCTTTGTTCTCCATCCCCCAGCAAACCTAGTTTAAAGTCCTCCTCACTAGGTTAGCAAGCAAGTTTGCAAAGATGCTTATCCCTCTTGTCAGGTAGATCCCATCTCTTCCTCGCAAGCCTTCTTCTTGGAACAGCAGCCCATGGTCAAAGAAGCCAAATCTCTGCTGGTAACACTACCTGTGTAGCCATGCATTGATCTGCAGGTTGCATCCACTCCTGCTAGGGCCTTCCCCTTATCTAGAAGCATTGAGGAGAACATAACCTGTCCCCTTCACCTTTGCACCCAGAGCCCTGTACCTAATGTTGATCTGCTCATATTCAGTCCTGGCAGTATCATTGGTGCCCACATGGACGAGCAACACGGGGTAATAATCAGAGGGCCAGACAGATGAATCCTTCCATGACATCTCAGGTCCAGCTTCCCAGACAAGCAGCAGACTTCCTGAGACAAAAGGTTAGGCTGGCAGATGGATGCCTCCATCCCCTACAGAGGAGAGTCTCCAACTACCACCACCCATCGCTTCTTGGTGGCAGTGGTCTTGATCCTTCCAACCTGGTGATGACTGACCTGACGTCCTCCTCCAATGGAACGAGCTGCTCCTCTGTTTCTAGGGTTCTATATCTGTTCTCCAGGCAAACTGCTGTAGGTGAAGATGGAGTTTTAGTGGTGCCTTGAAAAATCTCTGGTAGAGGTAATAATACTACACAGACTTTTTGAGGTGCAGAAGTTAAGGTAGAGAGTAAGGAATAGTGGTATGGAAAGTGTGATGCATTTAAGCCCTTTAATCATTCTGTGAGACTTTTTGCCCAAAGTGGGTTTTTCTACCCAGTACTAATACTGCTTTGATTAATAGTGCAACATAAAGGGCCTCTGGGTCTGTGCAAGTACAAGTGAAGATTTGAAGCAGTGGCAGCTAGACCTAAAATAACAGTTATAGTTAAGGATGACTAAGATTCTGCTGTGTGATATCAGCTTTAAAGATAAGGTTGAGTAGAGAATGTGGGAGTGGCTGTTTCAGAAAATTATTTTCTGATAATTTTTTTGTGCATGCATTTCATGGGGTGTTGTTTTCTTTTTTGGAAACGCATGTGGAATTTAGAGCACTCTGAAAAACTAACTTAAATGGAGATGTCCACTCGACTATGATGCAGCCCAGAAGCCACTGTATTAGAATGTGGTTAGGAGCTTAAAGGATTTCTTCCAAAAATGTTATTTGATGGAATTAGTAGAAAGTTCAGAAATTTTCAGCAGTGGTGGTGGTGTCAGTACAGCTTAAAAGTTCTGAAACGGTCTCAATATTTAGTAGCAAGTACATGAATATATCTTGTCCAGCTCATTGCCAGCTATGCCACCATTATTCACCATTATGTTAAAAATCTCTTAAAGAACAGAATGCTGTGATCTGTTGTTCAAAGAAATTGTGGATGTATTACTATTAAAATCTATGTACTGTCTGATGTCTGTATGCCATCTTGGATGTTTTTGTTGCTTTTAGGAGAATGCAATTTCTGAAAACGGACTTACGCTGAGACTCCAGACTTTCTTAACCAAGCACCCCCTTCCGCTCAGTACTGGAGGTAATATAATGATATATATTGAATATGTAACTGCAGTTGAACTGAAACCCTTTGATCAAAACTATAACTATAACATAAGTTCTTCTAATCCATACCATATTAAAAGACACCTTGGGTCACCGCTGGGACAGTGAAAAAAGTTTATAACATTTTTCTTTCCTATTTCTGAATATATTTGACAGTCATTTGCCCTTAATCTGGAAGGGTATAAAGATACAGACAAACATACTTCTTCACCACTTTAAAAGGAGAGACAGAGCTACTGCTCTGGACCCCATCAGCTGTTACATTGCAGCTGTTATGTCTCTCTGATATTGTACCAGTATACATTAGCTGTAACACCAGAAGTGTGACCTTGAATTAAGCGGGGTTATATATGAAGCAGTTTGGCTTTACTTGTTATTACTTCAGAATCATGCAGACATGAAAATTGCATCGTAACAGTTTATCAGGGGTCAACAGCATACAGTCTGTGGGCTGGATCTGGCTCACAGAGCTTCAGAGCTTTGTGTGTCCATGTCTGTCCACACAAGTTGAGCAGCAAGCAGCTGATCCAGGGCCAGGGAGCTTGAAGCTGTGCCCATACCCCAGCTGAGGCATAGGGGTCTAGAAGAAGCAAGAGCATGGGCATAGCTCCCAGGTGGAGGGGAGCTGCCCCAGGGCTGCAGAGCTGGATTCTGCTTTCACACTACTAAGGCTTCTCCCCACACTTACCCTTTTCCCCATCCCTGCTCTAGGTCAGTCTTGGCACAGCTCCCCTTCAGCTGAAAACTGCACTCTCGCTGCAGCCACAGAGCAGGAGAGTGGGAGAAGCAGCAACAGTACAAGCCTGGCTCCCAGCTATGTGGCTCCAGTGGGAGTGCACACCAGAGCTGGATTGTTCCAGGCTACAGCTTGAAAAAGGTTGCTGGCCTCTGGCTTATATCAATATCCTTTTGATATCAATAGAATTATTACATTCATCTGTACCCTAAGAAGTGCAACTTGCAAGAAGGCTAGACAGGTTAATATTGTACTGACTGCAAGCCAGTTTTGCTTCAGGCCTCTGAAATAGCTTTCATACTTTGCTATGATTTTTTTTAATTGTGAAGTGAAATTGGTGACAGTTTTGTAACTAACTTATTTGAGGCCAGGATTTCTACCTAGGGTTCAGTCCAAAGATGAAGGTATGGATATATTCCCCCTTTTTTGAGTTTTTAAAAAAGTTCCTTCAGCAGTTTGGAAGTCACTTTTTTTCCATTTTAAGGAGATGTTAATACTTTTACATGAGTACAGCAAAAATGGTTGAAAAATGAAACTTTACTTGAGCACAGTCCTCTGTTTAGTTTGAAAAATAGCTTTTTAAAATAAAAATATTAGCCAACTCTGGCAAGAGAAATTGCTGGTGATAAGTGCCATAATTTCTTTGTAGAAGAGACTGTTTTCTTTTGCAAAAAAACCCTTGGGCTTTTTTGCAAAAAGTATGGTAACTTTTTGTGCTGGAAAAAATGCAGTTTGTGTCCAAGTGTAGCTAGACTAATATATACTTTTGAAAACTGACTTGCTGCATTTAAATGTTCAGAACTGTAAAACCTCTCTATTTCCTTGATTCCTAGCTTCTCTTGTAGCAAAACGGTCAAAATCATGTCACATTTGAAGAAAATCTCTGTGTGTGTGTGTTTATAAAATCTTCACACTGAAACTTTTTTTAATTGCCAAATTGAAGTAACATGGTCTACTTCCCAACTTTGAGTTTTCATAATTTTGAAACTTTCAAACCATTTTCTTCCAACTTAGTTTGATTCAATTCCCAAAAAGTCAGAAGACATTAATTAAGCTATATTAATGCAACATTGAGTTTGTATAGTTAAGACCTACAGTTTAGGAAACATGAGATCAAAAGTTGAATATATCTTTACATTTGGCTACTTTATATATGTAGATCACTGTAGCAGAAGGCTTGGTGCTCTTGCTACTTTGAGAAAGCAGGGTGCCGGAGAAGCAGCCTTAAGATGTGCCAGGGGGCAGTTAGGAGTCACATGATCTCCAGGGGCTTGGCTATCAGGATATAAGCCCCAGAGCTGGAGCTGGACACATAGTCTAGCCCTGAGAGCCATGGTGCAAAGAGCTGCTGGGCAGCCAAGCTGTAGCAGGGCTCCTGGTTAAATTCTGAGCTGAGGTAAGCAACACTGATGGTTTGTGGAGAGGACTAAGGGGAGGTAAGGAGGTCCCAGCTGGCCCAGGGAGAGAACAGAAGGTTGGAGTGCCTTTTAGGTTTCACTGGCCTAGGAGTGAGGCCAGGGCTCAGGAAGGGCTGAAGGCCAAGAGCCACAGCTGGAGACTGGCAGGGCTGGAGGGCCTGTGTGACTCAACTGGCCTAGGAGCAGGGCCAGGGTGTAAAAAGGTGTGAAGGCCAGAGGGCTACAGCCACAGACTGTGGAGTGCCAGAGTGCTTATAGCCCAGAGAGGGGCTGATGTAAGGATGAACAGAGCCTTCTGCTACAGTAGTCCACATAGGAGTGGTTAAGATTTGATTAGTATGTGTGACATTAATGAGGTATGGATGTGAGTATTGGGGACAGTGGCGCCCACATAATTGTCCCTTAAGTCTAAGAATAAAGACACCTGTGTTCATGAGTGTGAGACCAGGCTTGGGGAGGCCTGTAGAGGGCCTCTCTTTTTCTAAAAGATAAATACATTAGGCCATGGTAGGCAAGTGGAAGGGGATATTGCCCAAAAGAGAATGAAGTTGATGAGAACTGAGGGGGCCCCAAGGGTATTACGGCCACCCCTGGAGTGGGACCCCAGTACAATCACATTATAGTCTTTACACAATCACCTCTTTCTTTATATGCAGATATCAAGTGTGTAGAAACACTATGGAGAGGTGTTCAGTTCCAACACTAAGAATTTCCAAGAAATTCTTACCACTGGAAAAATAAGCCAGGATCTGGGGACCACAGGCATTCTAGCCCCCAGGCTGGTGAGCTACACAAATGACTCGAAGGTGATCTTGCCAGACAGGGGACTATAGCAAGCTGTTTCTTGAGTCCCTGCCCCAGGGGAGCCCAATGACTGAGTTTGGGAAAGGGGGAAAGCTGCTAGTGAGCAGCTGGCATGTGCTGAAAAGTAGCAGATGCCAAGGACAGCCCCTTGCTCTATAGGAGTGTCAGGAACAAGGGGAACTGCTTTCCTTGCCCCTTTCACACCATGGTAGTGCTGCTGCCAGAGCTCCATCTCTTGCCAGGACCCTTGTACTGTGTGTGGTGGGAAGAATTCCATACCCTAAACAACCCCAACCCCATCCTGGTCCTGCTATTATTCCATTGATTGGCAGAACAGGCAAAAGAGAAGTTGGATTAGGGTAGGGGAAATCCTGCCACCCCATGATAAGTCCTCAGGGAAACCTGGAATTGTTCATGCAATGGAGGGAATGCCTGGAGCCCTTGAATAGTCCCTGTGTCTGTTCAAGGGGCATTGATGGCTTTACCCATCCCATGGAGACCCCAGAATGGTTTGAGTCATAGGAGAATGCCTCGTCCCCTTGGATACAGTCTTGGGGGCCATTGATTTCACCACGTATACAGTCCTGGGATTCTCTGGGAGTGTTTGTGTAGTGGCAGGAATCACTACCACAGCCTGAATAGTCTGGATGCTGGTCAAGCATGGGAGCTGGGCCCCCGCAGGGTTTCTTGACAAGTCACCGCTAGCCAGTGCTCTCTCTCCCTCACCCTTGGAAGGGGTGGGAAAGTGGAGAACTGTGGGATACTGGGGTCCTGGGAGAAACATATAGCTGTCCAAGGTTATTCTAGAAAACTTCTCTGATTGCTGGTATAAGTGTGTGTTTTGTGTGAAAGAGCTGGTTTTCTTCCACTGGAAAAAAAAACTCCTTAAATGCCTATATACTGGCTCTTTAGGCCAGGAAAATTGCTTTTTTCTTCGTACAAATGTGTAATGCCTGTTCATGGCCACTGTCACTGAGAAATAATATGTGATGACATGACAGTACTAAACATTTCAGAGAGTCACAGTTCAAGTCTAATGTTATGCAACTTTACCTGTTTGATATTTTTTTAATAACTTACTATTGTGTTGCAGACTTTGCTATAAAATTCCACTAATGTAAATGTACTCCTTTTTAGGCAATAAAATGAATATTTTGGGAGATACGAGGGTAGGATCAGAGACTCCAGCACAGAGGGAAGAGTGTATCGAAATTGACAAAGAAGCAGCACAGGACAGAACCAAGAAAGTCAGGGGTGGAAAAAGTCAGAAAAGGAAGAGGCTTAAAAAAGACACTGGAAAGAAGGCAAAGAAAAGAAAGAGAGGTAAGTTACTGTATGGGTTGCCATTAAGAGTCCATTAAAACAAAGCTTCTCTGTGTGCTGCCACATCAATTCAGATGAGCCATGTTGAATGTAGATGAGGCATTGAGAGTCAAAAACCGATACTGCCCTCCAGATGAAGAGAGTTAGAGTTATCCAGTGCCATGTGGTTTTGTGATACCAAAGGAGAGGCATAGTACCGTGCTGGAGCCAACATTCTTTAGCTTAGTTCTTTCATATTTCTATTGCTCTTTTGTACCAGCTGCAGAATTGCACACCCTAGCCTGGATTAAGCTAATTTTTTTGTCATTCCACCTTAGTTTTGTAGTCACATATTGAGCCTATTCTCCTATGGAGGGCCTTAAGACAGTCATCTGCCTTTTTTGTAGAAATCTTTCCGGGGTTCCATTTTCTGTTTTCTGCACTCGCTTGCATCATCTTCCCTCGCCTCACTTGCATTCATATTTCACTTTCCCAACCATTGGTGTCTGTCACTTCCTCTACCTCCACTTTCTCATTTTCTCAAACCTTTTTACATTCTTCAATTTTCTTCCCAGCCTCCTTGGCATACCACTTTTCCCTCTCTCACTCTGGAATCTTGATTCATGTAATCCTGATGACTTGTCTTGATCCACTACATGTTTCTGAGGCTTACGTTCTCTCTCCCTTACCCCGGAAGCTGGGTTGAAGATACCAGACCTCTCCTAAAAGACTACTACATCTAGCTCTTCTCTTCCTTTTTTATTTTGATGGCTTTTATCTCGTATCTCTTTCTGCTGACTATTGTCTGATGCTTTACTGCCTCAATTTTTTTGTGGAAAATGCAGTTTCCTTGCAAACAAAAATCCCAACCTGTAGAGTTAGCTGAATGATAGTGTTTTGTGCCAGGAAAAATGCAGTTTACATTCAAGCATAGCCAGATTAATATGTATATTTGAAAACTGACTTGAAGCATTTAAATGTTCAGAACTGTAAAACTTCTCCATAGTGTTCTCTTGTCTCCTAATATTGTGGATGTGTCTAACACCCATGTGCTTCAGTCAGAAACATTTTGCCTTAACAGTTCCCTCTCCTCATGCCTTTGTACCAAAGAGACAAAGGTAGTTCTTTCAACTCCTTGGATGGAAATGGAGCATTCTTCTCTTGCTATTCCTAATGGCCTTTGAACCTCAAGAAAATGCTTGATCTTACCTATGTTTCCCGTCTTTCTCAACACGGCCCTAGGAAGCATTTGGGAGTCTTTTTTCAGTTGTACTACTTTTAAGTCTATTTGGATTTTCGCTGACCAGGGCAACAGGTAGCATTTAGGCTGTGGCTTGGTGTCTGTTTCCTGCATCCCTTCACCTCCACCTCAGCAATAAAAGTATTCAGTCGGGCCCCTTCCACACTTTACAGTTAAGGCATGATTAACCAGTTAATCAGTCCTTAAGTTGTGACCCAGCTATACAGTCAATCAATTAATGGCATGATAAAATGAGGAATAAGCCACAAAGTTATTCCACAGAAAATTTATTATAACTTGGACTCATTCCTATCATTCCATGAATTGAACATGTAGCTAGGGGTTCTCCTGTGGCAGGGAACCCCAACAACTGATGGTGTACCCCTATGTCTGGAATCCCTATGCAATCAGCTGATGGACTCTCAGCCATGGGGTCACCCTATACTCTCCTGCAGCTGGGAGTCCTATCAACACATGGGGCTCACAGCTGCAGCCCCATGCTGCAGGCTGTCATCTGTGGACTCCCGTCCATGGGACTTTGCTGTTTCCTAGTTCAGGGAGAGAAAAATCAGGCTCCTCTTGCACTAGCAGTAGGGTGTGATTGGATCTGATGCTGGATCCCACAGTCACGACATATATGGCATGGCAGGAGGTGTGATTGTATGGATCACACATCAGATCCTATCCCACCTTTACCGAAACTCTAGCAGGGGCCTCAGAGTCCATTTGGCAGCAGTCTCAGCCTTTTACCCAGCAGTCTGAGGGTGGCAGGTGTCTACTTGGAGTTGTAAGCAGTAGGAGACTGCAGTTTGGAAGAAACTGAGTAACGGGAAAGTAAGTACCACAATCTATCCCCCTTTGATGCAGAAATACAAAGAGATACAGAATTGGAACATACTCTGTATATACTAAGGCAGATATGTCCTTGAGCTTAGATCAGAGGTTAAGACATACAAGTGGGATTGTGTTTGAAGACAGTATATTTTCAAAGACTCCAGTTACAGACCAGTAACTTTTTTTATTGGTGAGTAGTCATGTTCCACTTTGTCTCATAGGAGCACCGGTCCCATTCGGTCCTCAGGTCATAGACACTAGTCCTATATCACAGACACCACATCGTATAATCCCACAAGAATGTAATGTGTCATAATGGGTCATAGAATCATAGAAAATTAGGCTTGAAGGGGACCTCAGGAGGTCATCTAGTCCAACCCTCTGCTCGAAAAAGAGCCATCCCCAACTAGATCAACCCAGCTAAAGCTTTATCTAGCCAGGTCTTGAAAACCTCCAAGGATGGAGATTCCACAACCTCTCTGGGTAACCTATTCCAGTGTTTTACTACTTGCCTAGTGATAAAATTCTTCCTAGTATCTAACTTAAACTGCCTTTGCTGAAACTTGAGACCGTCGCTGCTTGTTCTGTCATCTGCTACCCGGAGAACAATCTAGCTCCATCTTCTTTCAAACCTCCCTTCAGGTAGTCGAAGGCTGCTATTAAATCCATTCTCAGTCTTTTCTTGAAACTAAATAAGCCCAGTTCCTTCAGCCTCTCCTCATAAGTCATGTGCAGCATTCCCTCTAAGCTGCATGGCCGTGCAGGTGCACCTGGCAGTGTGACATGAGCATGCTTGCACAGCCTCACACATGACACAGCCTAGAGAGAATGCTGGTCATGTGCCCCAGCCCCCAAACTATTTCTGTTGTCCTCCAGTGGACTCTCTCCAATTTGTCCATATCATTTCTGTAGTGGAGGGTCCAAAACTGAAACCGGTACTCCACAAATGACCTCACCAGTGGTGAATAGAGGGGAATAATCACTTCCCTTGACCTGCTGGCAGCACACCTGCCAATACAGCCCAGTATACCATTGGCCTTCTTTGCAACAAGGGCACACTATTGGCTCATATTCACCTTGTTGTCCACTGTAACCCCCAGGTCCTTTTCTGCAGAGCTGCTACCCAGCCAGTCAGCCCCCAGCTCATACTGGTGCATGGGATTGTTCTGTCCTAAGTGCAGGACTTTGCAATTTATATAGGTCGTTCTTAGCCTTACCCTCCAATGCATCTACTACTCCCCCTCCCCAGCTTGGTGTCATCTGCAAATTTGCTGAGCGTGCACTCTATGCCATCTTCCAGGTCGTTAATGAAGACATTGAACAAAACCGGCCCCAAGACTGACCTCCAGGGCACTCCTCTTAATACTGGCTGCCAACTAAATATCAAGTTATTGATTACTACCCTCTGAGCCTGATGCTTCAGCTGGTTTTCTATCCATCTTACAGTCCATTCATCCAGCCCATACTTCCTTAGCTTGCCTGTGAGAATGTTGTGATCAGACCAATGGTTCACCGAGCCCAGCTGCCTGTCTCCACCAAGGGGAGCCACCATTTCCTCCTGAAGCAGTGGTGGGGAAAATATGGCCCAAGGCCTCGATATGGCCTCCCAAGAGATTTTGTCCAGCCCACGGCAGGTCTCAGTCCCACCCGACCAAGGCATGAAGGACAGCCCAGGCTATGGTGCATACAGCTGGTCCTGCTGCCCCAGGCGTGCTGTGGGGCTGGGGCAGCCTGCTGGACAGACTCCATTTCCCAGCAGCCCCTGCAGTGGCAGCTCCTTCCAGCTACCACTGCCAGCCCCAGCCCCATTGCCCAGGCACCCTCGCCCATCTGTCCTGCACCCACCACTGAGGATGGGACCTGTGTGGGTAGGGCATTCAGCTGAGCAGCTGGCAGGGAGCAGCATCTAGGAGCAAGACAGTGGTCGGGGCCGGGGAAACCCCAGGATCTTAGTTTGGCTACTCTCTTCGTGGCCCACAGGCCCAAATAATTACCCATCCCTGTTGTGAAGGTTCTGTAAGCTGGCCGGGTCCAGGAGTAGGAGTTCTTCAGACATGCCACAGGCTCCTGCACCGCTTCTGGGCTCACAACCATACTGCCTTGCCCTGTCAGGGAGAGCATGAAGCTGCTTCCTTCTGCTCCTGCTTCTACTGATTTGGAGCTAGAGGGGACTCTAACATCATTAGCAGGGCACCTCCACCTTTCCACCAGTGCCAGCTGCTCCAGCAGCACCCCCATGTCTCTTTCCTTTGGTGGTAAGTCCTGTGATCCATCCCCCCTTTTCCCCTGTGTTTGCGTTTGATACTCTTCCATCTTGTCCTGAGTAAGCCAGCAGTGTGCCTCCCTGCTCACTCCTGTGTGTGTCTGAGTTTGTGTGTTTATCTGTCTCACAGTCCAAGCAGAGGAGACATCACTATACAACCTCCTTGCAAGCCACTATCCCTGCTTCAGACAGACGGGGAGCCCAAGACTTCGCACCATTCCAGTCACCCCTCCCCACTAGTCCCATATGGAACAACAAGAAAGCAGTCAGTGAGATGAGGGGAGCAAGCAGGGCCAGCAGGCTCAACCTGGACAGTCTCCTCTGGAAGGTGTGTGGCCCCCACCCCCCCATATCAAATCAGGGCAGGAAGGGATCCTCAGCTTCTTTTTATACAGCAGGGGAAAAAGGAAAGGGGCCCAATTCTAAGCCAAAAGCACCAACATTTTCAGCCCGGCTGCCCAGTAGAGCAGCCACAACTACACCTAGGCAGCTGTGGTGAAACCCACAACCCCCGAGACTGGGACCTCCACCCCCTCTGCCCTTCCATCTTGGGAAGGGCTGGCAGCTGGAGCAAGGAAACAGGGTCTAATTTAGCTTCCTCATGGAGACATCCTGTGGGGTGGCCAGCCTGTTCTTCAGATCCTCCAGGCCATTGAGATGGTGATGGGCTACCTGTTTCATCTCCCAGATCCAGATATGGGGGTTCCCCTTGAACTTTATCAACATCTATGCCTCTCTGCAAAACTTAGAGATGACCCTGCTCTACTGGCAGGTGGCCACCCATCTCTGCACTGTAAGCCCTTTTGAGTGCCTGGTCCTCAATGGGGACTTGAACATCATCGTCAAAGTGCTGGACCTCACCAGCAGGGAGTAGAACCTGACTGCAAGATGTTCTCTTGGGAGTCATTTCTGTCTACTCCCTGATGGACATGTGGTATGCCCACCACCATGATGACACCACCACCTTCACTTTTGTCAGAGTACAGGAACATCAGGAACAACACTTTTGGCTGGACAGGATCTACATATCCATGCTGAACACTAACCAAGTTCATGCCTCCAGCATCAGGCCAGCAGGTCAGCAACCACATCCTTGTCTACTCTCAGGTCAGTCTGTGGCCCAAGCACCTGGCACCAGCCTACTGCCACTTCAACAACTGCGCCCTGGAGAATGTGGGCTTCACACCAGTCTTCCAGGAGTTCTGGCTGGCCTGGTGCAAGCAGCAGCAGGGCTTTCCCTTTGACAAGGAGGTGGAACATGACAGAAGGTCCGTGACCAGCTTTTTTGCTAGAACTTCCTGCCAGAGGGCACACCTCATGAGAGGGCACTGGTCATCAACCAGCTCAGAGGCAACAGAGGGAGCAGCTTGAGAGGGAGGTATTGGAACTGGAGAAGCACCTGGCCACCCACCCATATAACCAATCCCTCTGCAGTGTGTCAGGAAAGGTGAGGACAGCCCAGGGCTCTGGACAACAGTCACACCCAAGGTGCATTTTTTTCCAATCACAGGACAAACTCCTCTGGGAGATGGACTGTAGCTCCCCCTTTTTTTACACTCTGGAGATGTTCCAGGAAGTAAATCATATGCTTCCTGGCAGCAGACAGCAACCACCTCACAGATCCAAGCCATCTGTGTGCAAGCATGAGGGTCTTATGCGGTGTTCTTCTTGCTGGATCTGGCTAACACTGACTCCTGCCAAGTTGGTGTGGGAGACCAGGGCTGGATGGAGGGTCATCTTGCCCTAGCTGAGCTTTCAGACACTGTCTGCCTGATGTACACTTAACAAGTCTCCAGGCATCAGTGAGTTGATAGTGGAATTCTGCTGCACTCTCTGGGACAACCTCAGCCCAGACCTTACCACAGTCTAGACCAAGTCTGAAGGGGACAGAAAGCTCCCTCTGTTGAGCAAGAGGGCTGTGCTCACCCTGATGCTCAAGAGGGAGGACTTAAGGAGCTTGCACTCAGTCTCTCTCCTGTGCACAGACTACACCATAATCTATCATGAAGCCCATCTTCATGCACCTAAAGTCCATACTAATGGACATTAATCCACCCCAACCAGACATATACAGTGCTGGGACCTAGCATCTTCAATAACCTGTAGCTGGTCTATCATCTCTTTGAGCTCACTTGTAGGAACAGCCTGTCATTCACCCTTCTGCTATCTACCTCCACAGAGTGCCTTGTCAAGCTCAGTTGGATGCTGATGGAGCCCTTCCCTTTGAGGCATGGAGTGCATCAAGGCTACCTGTTGCTGGGCCAGCCCTACACTGTTGCCCTCAAGCCTTTCCCATGCCTCCTGAACAAGCGGATGATGGCGTTAGTGCTTAGGGAGCCAGTTATGGGAGTGGTCTTCTTGGCATATGCCAACAACATACTCCTCACTGTACAAGCTTCAAGTGACCTGACACAGGTGGAGGCCTGCCAGTCCATGTACTTGGTGGCATCTTCTGCCTAGGTCAGCTGGGTCAAGAGCTCTGGCCTGACAGTGGATGACGGGTGGTGTCTGGCTCCACTACAAATGGCATACATGGCCGAGCCTGAATAGACTGAGAGTGGGTCTTGGAAGATGCAACTGTCTCATGAAATCATGGTGCTTCTATGTAGGGCCCTGAGAAAATTGTGGATTTCTTGTAAAAAAAAAAAAAAAAAAAAAAAAATTTGCAGCACATGTGCAGGTAAAATATCATTTTTCATGGAATATTCACAGAACTACCACTGATATTGGCAAATGGGTCCTGGTAGTTCCGTGAATATTCTGTGACAAATGATACTTTACCCACACACATGTGGCAGGCAAGCACACAGCCATAGGTGGTGGACAGCCAGGGATAACGGGGTTTAGCCCTCCAAATGTGGGACAGCACAGAGGGCCACAGGGCAGCCCAGGCAGGGGCTCCAGGCAGCTGCAGCAGGGGGCAGGTGCAGGTTGGGGAGGGGTGTGCACAGACGGACCCAGAGCCTGCATGGATTGCAGCCAGAAGGCATGTGGAGCACTGCCCACCACAGCAGGGAAGTTGGGGAGGAGTATGGGGGGAGTAGATCAAGGCTCACACAGTGAGGGAGGGAGGGAGGCAGGGGTGAACAGGGTCCTGGGGCAGGATGCTCAGAGCCCAGGTGGCTTGTACAGGGACTGGGGGGGGGGCTCCTGCCACTGCACACACCTCAGGAGAGGCCTGGGGGGCACTTGCCCCCTGGATCTGTGTGGAGCAGGGACAGCTGTCTGCTGCTCCAGGAGTCAGCTGCCACATTTGACACCATGTGCCTGCCACCACTGGCTCCCAGGGCAGCAGTACACAAAGCCCAGCTCACAGCAATAGCCCACCTCTGTCCCACACACAGATCTGGGGGGCAACCCAGGCCTTTCCCCCCAGGGCTCTCCCAAGGTACGTGCAGTGGGAGGAGCCCCTTCCCCCAGCCCCAGGACAAGCCACCTGGGCTCCGAGCATCCCACCACCCACCCCGGGGCCCCATTCACCCCTGTGTCTGCTCCACTTCCTCACTGTGAGATCCTTGATCTGCCCTACCCCACCCTACCCCTTCTCCAGCTTACCTGCTGTGGTGGGCTGTGCTCTGGGTGCTGTCTGTCTGTCTATGCACAGCCCTCTCCCCACCCCCACTCTCCTTGCTGCAGCCACCTGGAGCCAGTACCTGGGCTGCCCTGTGGCCCTCTGTGCAACCCCATGTTTGGAGGGGTGGGGCTAAGCCCCATTAACCACCTTTCCTCCAGCACCAAATTTCTTAGCTCCATGGGCCAGCTGACATGGCCATGCACATGCAATCCCACCTGCCTTCACAGGGATGGGCATTGGGGCCCCATCAGGCATGCACAGGACTGGTTCATGCGCACATGGGCTAGGGGCAAGCAGCATGGCCAGTTCTGTCTGTGTGGAGCAGCTTGGCCCAATCTGAAGTGTGTGGGGGAGGCTCCCAGGTGATGGGCACAATCCAAAGTGTGTGGGGCTGGTATCTGGGTGATGGGGTCCAGAACTGCATGCTCAGGGCAGCTTGGCCTATCCAGAGCACACAGGCAGGGAGACCAGGCCAATCCTGCATGCATATGGGGTGGCAGGCCATATCCTGTAGAGGGCAAAGACTGTGGCCACTGTATCGTATGGGTGACCAGGGCCCGATTTGGGTCCCAGACCCAAGTGCTAGATCCCTTGGATCCACCTGGCACTAGTCTATGAAATCTATGAATCTGGTTTACAGAGCTGAAAAATTGGACACCACCAGTCTAGAGAAGTGGTGTTCAACCTTTTTCATGTCAGACCAGATGGGTGGTACCTGGTCTGACTGCAGGCCAGATGGTTGTTCTGATCCAGACCCACAGTGGTGACCACCATCTGGCCGCTCAGAGGGGAACAGGGGCCAACCTGTCCTGAGCCCAGCCCTGCAAGGGGGAAGGAAGGGTCTTCACGTGGCCCTGCAGTAGGGAGGGGGCCTGAGCCAATCCCATGGTGAGTCTAAGGGACATGGCCTGGCCTTGTGGGGGGAAAGGGGCATGGCTAGGCCTCAGCCAAGCCCCCTAGGGAAAAGAGGGCATGGCCTGGCCTTGCAGCGGGGAAGGGGGCTTGGCCCAATCCCATTCCAGCCCTGTGGGGAGGAAAGGAAGCATAGCCCAGCCTTGTGGAGGGGGGAGGTGTGTGAAAGGGGGCATGGCCTGGCTCTGCCAGGGAGATGGGAGCACAGCTTAACTTTGCCTGGGTGCACAGGACTTGACATTTGGGAATTTGGCAGGGGGGAGGGTAACCATGTTAAAGGCTACTGCTTCTTCGCTGCCGAATTTACAGACCCTGGGGAGCCCCATGGGTCAGATGTGATAGCTTCATGGGCCACATTTGGCCTGCAGCCCAGGGATTGAGCACCCTGATCTACAATGATCTAGCCTGTATTCATTAACCTCCCTGGCATCCACCATTGTTGGTTTAGAGATGCCAGAGGAAACATCTCCAAGCATTCAGTTCAACAGCTACTCTCATTTGTCTACTTGCTTTTTGAATCTAGCTATTCTGTCTGCTGTTGTCATCTCCTGTGGAAATTAACTGCATGAGTTAACTACATGTTGCATAAAAAAATTACTTTCTCATATTGGTTTTAAACCTGTCCCCTGCTAATTTCAGTGAGTGCCCCTTAGTTCTAGTATTCTGGGACTTGGTGAACATCTGTTTACTGCCTACTTGTTCTACATTCTTTGTGATTTTATAGACCTCTATCTTATCCTTCCCTCATCTTTCTCCTTTCCAAACTGGAGTTCTAGGCTTTTTCAGTCTCTCCTGGTATGGCAGCTGATCCATACTTCATACTCTGGATCATTTTCATTGCCATTTTCATTGTACCGGTTACAAGTCTACTGTATCCTTTCTGAGATGCAGACATAGTTGCCACATACATGGCAACCTGAGGGCCTGCCCCCCCCCTTGGGAAAAGGGTAAGGTGACCACCCATCCCTAATTAGGTGAGAGTCCCAAAATGGGAACATCAAGTCCCAGTCCCAGGCTGCATGACTCTGGAACAGCGTTTGTCCCAGATTCCCAGTATCTTGCAGGGATCTGGGTTTTCCGTTCACCACAGAAAAACATGGGAAATGGCAGGTTTTCCCTTGCAGCCTGGTAGAGTTCCAGCCTTCAGGGGGCTGTGGGGAGCGTGACTCAGGGGGCTCAATGTTCATGTGTGTGCATGCATTGCACATGGCCAGGAATACAGCCCCAAGCACCTCCCCCAGCTGTCTGCAGGTAAGTCTGTGGAGGGGCAGGGGTAGATTGAAGTCCCCCACAGTGAGGGAGAGAGTGGGGCAGGGGCTGAGCCTGGGGGTGTTGCCCAGCCTGGGCAGTGCATGGGGCTGGGACAGGGAATTGAGACAGAGCTACAGGTGGCTTATCCAGGGGGCAGGGAGCAGCTCCCTGCTGCTGCTTGCAGAAGAGGAAAATGGCAGGGGGCACATGCCCCCCAGACTTATGAACGGGGCAAATGCAGACTCCCCACCCTGCTGCCCTCCTCCCAGGAGTCCTACTCTGGCTGTGCCGTAATGGCAAGGCACCCCTTACCCACCTGGCAAGAGTGGGAGTGACAGCCTGGTGTGGTGTTGTGCCCTCCACTGCTACCAGACAGGCAGGGATTGCCTTGCCATGGAGAGGCACCATGGTAGGGAGCCCCAAGCCTGCAATGGGCTGCCTACATCTGCCCCTGCCCCCTCCCACCAGCAAAAATAAAAGCCAACACCTATGGATGCAGAGGCCAGGTATGTACACAGTATTCAAGATGTGGGTGCACCCTGGATTTGTATAAATGCATAATAATATTCTCTATTTTGTTTTCTATTCACTTTGTAATGATACTTAACATTTTGTTGGCTTTTTTGGTTGCAGCTACACACTGAGCTGACTTTTTTGAGAACTATCCACAAAACTACCTTGAAGTGTCATTTTCAGGAGGAATCAGAGATCATTAATAATGTCTAAGGTTAAGCAACAGAATCCCTCTGGTTGTCACTTACAACTCCCTGCTTGAACATCTTTAGATCTGTGGTTTTCAACTTTGTTGGGCTCGAGGCACCCATTGGAAAATGACAGCCCTTAGTTTTCACCATTTTTACTACAAAAATAATAGAGCAGCTCTTCTGTTGCAAAGAATTCAGAAAACTTATAACAGGTCAAAATGATTGTAATACTATGGATTCCTATTTGAAGTCCCTGGGTTTATCTTGTGAAACATGTTTGCACATGTAACAGTGTTAACATCCCACATTAGCCTTGAAAGGATCTCAAGGCACCTCAGGGTGTCATGGCTGAAAATCTCAGCTTTAGATGTATCACTAATGACCTCCAGCCACTGGGGGTGAGAAACCTAAATTACTTCAAGACTCAGCTTGATGAGTTTATGTAAAAAATATTATGATAGGATTGAAGCATTTGTGGAATAGTACATTAGAGCATATGATATGAAGTTTCAAGTGTTTTATATCCTCATGAGAGGGTTGAAAGGAAACCATGTATGTTGCTCCCATATGTGGAGGTGTCTGGTAGGATAGAACTTTTTCACTTCAGTTTTGTGGTGAGGACAGGATTTGGAAAGCAGTGTTTGAAGCTAGAGAAGGTTGTCTGCGAAGTGATACATGGCTTCATAGTACTTGGAGGAGGTCAGTCATTTGAGCAGTTTTGCACTGGGGTGGTAGGGTTAGTTTCCTAGGGTTCTTGAAGTACATTTTTATTTGAAGCCAAATATTGGTTTAGATTACAGGGAATTCTGTGGTTTTGCATGGAAGAAAGGAAGGTCAGATTTAATAATTGTGATTTTTTTCTGATTAGTTTTCCTTGTTTATCATCTGGTCTTTTGTATTTTCACTATGCTTACAGAAATCTTTGCACTATATTAGACTGTATTAATCCCATGTTTTGGGGCTTTTGTTTTGCAGCACCCAGGAAGAATTTTTCTCCCTTGCATTTGCATTATTTGGCTTCTAGGAAAGTAGGTTCTGTCTTCCACAGAAGACCAAGGAAGCCAGGGCTACATATGAGAGAGAAATTGAATGGGTTATGCTGGTGCTTCTGATGGTATTGTCAAACCTTTCTCAGATTCCTGAATGGTTTTGCTCAAATGATCAGGTTTGCTAGATTTGGAGTTGGGCAAGAATTTATTCCAGGGAAGATGAACAAAATAAAACCTCTAATGGTTCTTGCCTTCCTCTGTTGTGTGGGGTTATTTCTTAAGGTCATCACAGAGACCCATGGTATCAGTGGATCCCTTATCTTTTGTATTGTCTTCCTTTGGAGCATGTAGGTTTGTTGTTATTTTTAGTAAAGACCCTACATTTATTATTACTTTGCTTGTTTTGTAGCTTGGTATTTAAGAGCAGATGGAGTGGATATTCTTTTGATCAAGGTGTGAACCCTTTTGAACAAACACTATAGTTTTGCTTGTAATCATAAAAACCTAATCTAGATGTCCCTTCTGTTTCTGTGTGCCTTTCTGAACTTGGCATTTACTAATTTCTCCTCCTCTTCATAGAGTATTTGTTTCTGAATTCTCTAGCTCATCCCAGCTATTCTGCTGCACTTAGCTTTTTCCTTCCTGATCTTGCAGCCCTTTGACTTTTGTTCTGCATTTTCTATTATCTTGTGTTTTATTGTTGGAACTTTTCCCATTCCTGTTGTTCTCAATTATGACTACCTTGTTCTTCTTCCCGCCCCTACATTGCCAAGCCCATTTCTTTCTAATAATGGTAACTGCTGCTCCCTGTTCTATTACTTTTTTTTCTACTACTTCTCTGCTTCTGATCTTTTCAGTATTTTTCACAAATAAAATTTGGCTACATGAAGAGATTCTGGTTTCTATTTCCTTCATTCTTCTTTCATTCCCTATTAACTATTGTGTATTTCGTATGTTATATTAAAACCTAGTGACCATGGAGGGGGGAGGATGGTGTTCCTGGTACTCTTGACATGTTCTGCAAGAATCTCTGTCCCAAAGAGTTTACCATCTAAACCAGGGCTGTCCAACTTGTGGCCCACGAGCCCATGCAGCTCACTAAGGGTTAATTTGCAGCCCCTGGACTCATACCTAGCCACTGCTCTCCTACTGTCCCTCTGGCTACAGCAGCAGCTGGGGTCTCTGGGCTCCCCTTCCCTTCTCTGGATTCTGTTTTGTCTCTCCATCTCACAGGGCTGGGCAGCATAGTACAGCCTGCAATGCTGGGAGTACCCAGTGTGATCTGAACCTAGGGAGCTGAAGGTCAGAGCTGGGGCACAATGCAACAGGGGAGTACCTGAGCAGTTCAGGGCATGGATCTGTGGCCCCTGTGGCATGCAGTGCCTGTTGCTTAGAAGTCAGACAGCCCTGACAGTAGGCAAGGTAGACATACTGTGAGAAGGCAAAGGAAGAGAGGTGCTGGAGTTTGTCTGAGGTCACAGAGCAGGTCAATGTCACAGCTGGGAATTAATTAGAATTTACAGTAGGTTTCTACCTGTTCTGACTCCCTTTAAGCTTCCTACTGAACTAGCCTGTTAATTTTGCATGAGGCAAGCAAATTAAATATCTAACTGCAAGTAGTTACATGCCTGAGGCTGTGAATTCCTTCCTAAAGAGCAGGAACAGTCCTTAGTTTGTTGGAAAGCACATTACACATAGTGGGCCCCGTCACAGATGCATCAAAGAAAGCACTACTTGGGGAAAAGTGCTACCCATGCTTTTAGACACTCAGCATCTCACTTTACCCATCTGTAAGAGGTATTCTTTGTCTCACCTTTTTATCTATCCAGATAACACATTTTTGAAACCAGCATGAATGATCCTTTATACCAAGGGTTTTCAACCTTTTGAGATTCAGGTCATTCCTTAGTAGCTTTTTTGAATTTGGCAGGATGTCATTTGAGAACCATTGTTGTACTGCCTCAGGTTACCTCAGGGCCCTCAACTGGGTTGCTGCCACTGCCATCATGTCCAGGTAAAAGTGTCCCACATACTTCATCAACAGCCACACCAGGCAGGGCACATGTACAGACTTCTTCCTGCTAAGGGTCATCCAGTGAACCGAAAGCAGGCAAGAGCGCCTGCTCTTATCACAGCCTTTTCTTGTTGCTTCCTCATCATTCCTGGATACAGGCACCTGGGCTGGCCCCATGCACTTGTGTTTCCAGGAGATGCCAGACCAGGCAGAACTTCAGCAAAAGTGACTGCTCATGTCTGTTTTAGGCTTGTCTGTCTTAGATTTGCCTGTTAATGCAGGTGGAAGTCTGTGCTTACGCCATAGTCCTTCTGGTGTTGGCTGTGCATGAGGGGATCTGCTGCAGCAGCAACACCTGAATATAGCACCTCTGAAAGTGTCTTGAAGCACCATGGGGTGTCATGGGACCTCAGCTGACAACCACTGGTTTGTATTGTGACCATTGCAAGGGGATGCCAACCTCACTGTTGCCTCTAGGAGTTGCTGTAATACAAATAAATAATAATTACTTGCTAGAAATATAAATTTTTGTGAGCACATTGTACTAATATATTTGATTTTTTTTTTTTTTTTTCTTCTGGGTTCATTTGAAGAAGAGACATCTATGGAAAAAAGTAAAAGGTTGCGCTACCATGATGAAGCTGATCAGAGTGCCCTGCAGAGAATGACACGCCTGCGTGTCACCTGGACAGTGCAAGAAGACAGCTTACTCATGCTCTGTCGAATTGCTAGCAATGTGCTAAATGCAAAGGTATCACTTCTCTAGTTAATGTGTACTCAGTAGATTCGATTATAATATTGGCGCTGATGGTGGCTACTGGTGCCAACTGTCACAAGTACCTATAAAGGTCAAACTAAGCTATTCCGACTGTTTGGTTTTGTGTCTTGATCCAGGTGAAAGGACCCTTTGTTCCATGGCAGGTAGTCCGGGACATCATGCATGCTAGTTTTGAAGACTCTCTAGATAAGACTTCTCATTCTGTTGGACGTAGAGCTCGCTACATTGTCAAAAATCCACAGACTTATCTTAATTACAAGTAAGAAGTTTTTTGCTTCAATCCTTTATAATTTAACTGTAGACTAAATCCTTATGAAATGAAATTAAGGTTTTCACTCCTGCAAATCTGACTCCAACTTTTGTACCACTTTTACCATACTAAAACAAATCTCCAATGCCATTTTCTCAGCAGCCTTTTACCAACTAGTCTGGAATGCTGTGTGATCTGGGTATCCCAAAGAAGAGGCAGAATACCAATAATACTGAAGTCAAAATTGGGGCTGTAATAACCAGGGATCCTGGTTTTCTCTGATTTAAAAAAAACCCCCAAATCCATGATTAAATTTAAAGGCCCCTCACTCTCCCCCACAACCCCCCCACCAGCCCTGCTCGTGTCTCTCATTTCCCACCCCCACACCAGTCCTACTGGTGCCTCTCACTCCCCTCCACATGCCCTGCAGCTGCCATGCTGTGCCAGCTTGCACCTGCCATGCTGCAGAGGCCCCAGAGGAGGGCAGCAGGGCAAGAGCCCACACCAGGCAGTGTGTACTTGCCCCCATCTCATGCACAGATCTGGGGGGAATGTGCCCCTGTGCTGCCCTGGGAGTGTGTGCAGTGGCAAAGAGCTGGTCCTGCTCCCCTGCCCTCAGACAAGCCTCCCGCAGGCCTGTCCCATTCCCCACCAGGGCTCTGCGGCTGTGCATTGCAGCTCCAGGCCCCAAACCCCATGAACTACCCAGCTGGGCAGCAGCCCTGCCCAACTCCCTCCCTTTCTTCCTCCATATAGGGCCCTCAGTCCCACCCCCCACTTACCTGCAGGAGCTGCGCTTCAGTCTGCCTGAGGCCACGTGCACATACATGCACATTATGGCCCCTACCTGACCACCAGGGATCTGGATTTTCCATTTCCCAGAAAAACAAAACTGCAGATTTCCCTATTTTATCAAAGAAAAAATGGATTTTACCTTTTAGCAGAGAAACCTGCAGATTTCCCAGTTTTGAAAAGAGCTCTGCAGGCTGGCACAATTCCTGCAACAGCTGATTGAAAAAAGGGCAGGAACCCCCCAATCCTGTCTGGAGGAGGAGGGAGGGGGAAAAAGGGTGGGGCCTGAGGCTCTTTGTTACCTAAGGCTTTCCTTCATGGAGCCTGTGACGTAAGTGGAGCTTGCAGGGGGCTAGGGGACTGCAGGTCAAGGCTGGCTGTGGGGGAAGCTGGCTGGGGCCTGAGGGAGTGGGGAGATGTTGGGGAAAGACACAGAGTGCCCGACCAGCTGGCGGCACGTGGACCACAATCAGCATGGTATCAGCCAGAGCGGGCTCCACCTCCACCTACAGCTTCCCTAAAGGCACGCCGTCCATGCTCCTCTAGCCATGTGGGCACTCCTGCTGGAAGCTGGCTGGGGCCTGAGGGAGCGGGGAGGTGTTGGGGAAAGCCCCCCCATGGAGTGCTTGCCCAGCTGGTGGGGTGTGGACCCGAAGCAGCACACTGTTGGCCCTTCAGGGAAGGCACACAGGAAAATGCACAGCCTTCTCAGGCCGATAGCACACTGCTCTCGGTCCATGCACCACTGGCTGGGCGGACACTCACAAGAAGCTGGTTGAGGGAGTGGGGAGGTGTTGGAGAAAGAAAGCCGCACATGAAGTGCCCGCCTGGCTGGCAGCACGTGGACCTGGAGTGGCGCAGTCTTGACCTGAGTGAGCTGCCTCCATGTGCACCTTCCCTGAAGAGCCAGTACTGCACCACTCGGGGTCCATGCACTGCCAGCCAGGCAGGCACTCTGTATGGGGCTTTCTTCAACACCTACCCACTTCCTCAGCCCCCAGCCAGCTTCCCGCAGGAGTGCCCAGCCAGCTGATGGTGCATGGACCCAGAGCAGCACGCTATCAGCCCTTCAGGGAAGCCACACACAGCGTGCACAAGCCCTGCCCCCACCCCCACTCCCCACACAGCTCTGGGGGGTGCAGATCCTCCCTGCCCCCCAGGAGTGCGCACTGCTGCTGGACGCCGGCCCTTGCCCCCGCCTCAGCCCACAGCAGGCAACGGGAGGAGTCACCTCTATGTTTCACTATGTGGGGGGCCTTTAATTTTAATCACGGATTTTAGGCTTTTTATCAGAGAATTTGCGATTATCAGGGAAAACTAGGATCCCTGACCACCCTCCTTGTGCTCCCTCCCAGCCCCTTGCAGCCTGCCAGGAACTCTGCCAGCCTGCAGGGAGCTCACTTCAAAACTGCAAAATCTGTGCGTTTCTCTGTTAAGATGAGACACTTACATTTTACTCCAGTAAAGGGGAAAATCCATGTTTCACTCTGTTTTTCCGTGGGAAATAGAAAACCTGGATCCCTCGTAATAATTCTTGCTCCTTTATCTCTTTCCTGAGTTCTCGAGTCCTGCTCTGCTTTATTGAAGTAGTTGTAGCCTGTGTCATCTTCCTTTGTAATTCAAGTAGAATTTCTTGTTGTATAGCTGAAAATACCTTCTAGGATAAATTGAGCTAGGGAACTAACCTGAAGTCATTTAAGGTTTGGGGAGGAATATAATACAGTAAGAAAGCAAAAATATATATTGGGGAACGCTGTGTTTGGTTGGTTGGTTTTGGTTTTTGGAAGCCACACACAGCGTGCACAAGCCCTGCCCCCACCCCTACTCCCCACACAGCTCTGGGGGGTGCAGATCTGTTCCAGGTCGCTTGTTGCTTTTTGTTTCTTTATATGTAAAACAGTAACATTAAAGGTGGAAAATCTAGCACTCTGAATTCAGGTAATGCCAGAATTAAATATGCCAATACAATTCTGTGTCCTGAAAAAGCAGAGGCATACTGCATGACGGTTGCCGTGGCAAACTTAGTACTGGCTTCTTTTTTTTTTCCTTTTGCCCATTCAGCTTTGCAACTTTGTTGTTAATTTAATGTGCTTTGCTATGTGTAACTTCCTAGGTATGTAAAAAAGCAAATTAAATCATAGAAATTCCATCTTGTGGCAGAATATCAATATTTATAATCTCAACAGCAGGGGTGATGTCATTTAGTCTACCCCACAGATGTCTGCTATTTGAGTTTACAAAATAGTAGTAGATATTTGTTATCTTTGTAGTTCTAGACTTAAAGAAATGTACATTTTGAGGGATTTCAACAGGGGAGGGGGAGTGCTGCTCCTGACCCTACATCAGCTGCTATGCTCTAATTTAACCATGCAGCACCTTGGGGTACTTTGAGATCCTTTTAAAGATGGGCAGTATTAACACTGTTAGGTGTGCAAACTTTCACACAATTCACAAGATAAACCCAGAATTTTCAAATAGAAACCCACAGTGTCAAAAACATTCTCGCTTATTGTGGCCTTTCTGAGCTCTTTGCAACAGAAGAATTGCTCTTCTATTTTTCCCTTGTTAGAAAAGGAGTGAAAGCTAGGAGCTGGCATTTTCTGAGGGGTGCCTTGAGTCTAAAACAGTTGAGACTATACAAATGTAGCTATGCAAATATTGCAAAACAGCTCCAACTTTAACCCTGCAAAGATGATGAAATATCACAAGCAACCATTATTGGCAGGAGTGTTTCTTGCATGTGTCTTGGTTGGACCAGGCTGCTGAAAAAATGTCTTGTTTTAGATTGCAGCTACCATTCTCTCAAAAACAGATTTCTTTCCTTCCTTTTTATCCCTAAGAGATGAAATGGTAATCCCTGTTATGTGGGGTACTTTATACTCTGTTCTCCATATGTACTCATGCTTTGTAGCAGTACTGTATCAAAGGAAATTTGACGTTTGGCATTTGTCAACTTTTCTTCTCCCCCAACCCCTTTTTCAGTGCAGAACTTGAAATCATGAGATGTGCTTGGAGGTTCTGTGCTGTGACTCCAAGTGAAAAAATTCTGAGAACTGTATTCTCTAGTTTCATATTATCTTAGTCTGAGAAATGGATGTTACATGAAGAAAAGGTGCTGTGAAGATGTTGGCATGTGTATGATCCATTATGTAGGCTTTCTAATGTTTTTTCTGTTCTCTGGGGTAAATAGAAACAGTAACTCACACAACTGTCAATGGGCTTATTTCCTGAGCCATGCTGAATTGTGAAGAACAGTGATATTTAGTACTCAATCACATTGTAAGTATCTGTTGCAGAGTTTGCCTTGCTGAAGTTTACCAAGATAAAGTTCTTATTGAGGATTTCATGAATAGAGAAAACAACTACCAAGACCCACAGGTAAGAGAAGTATCATAAAAGAGTTATCATAACATTTCCATGGAATGCTATTTTGAGTTCTGCAGTTCACATGCTTAGTTTTCCCTTGCATTGTCAGGCTCCTACCAATATTCTCATGTGCCACATCTCTCTTAATTTTTGAGTAAGATAAATATAGGCATCCATCTAAAGGGCAAAAAAGCAGCACATCTGGACAGCAAGCCAGTATACCTTTAGTCATTGAATTTTATGTACATTGTCTGTGCTACAGACCTCTTCTTACAGCTAGGGTTCATTAGACACCTTTTAAGTCTTTAGCTTCACATTTTAATTTCATGTTAAACTACACTAGGTTTTCCTTCATTCATCTACTTGGGTATGCAGTATTTCTTAGGTTCTAACAGTTAGGTGTGCACAAGCCAGAAGTGATACAGTTCCAACTGCTTCATCCAGGGCTTTGCTACATTTGTATCACTCCCAGCTTGTGCACATTTAACTGTTAGAACTTAATGCTGCACACTCCCAGTCAGTAGCTCCCCATTTGAAATGGCTCCATATTTATATTTGTGCATACCCCTTGCTACAGCAGGAAACTGTGTGTCCTTTGATTTGGGACATTTAAAAAAATTCCAACTAGAACAAAACATCTAAACTGTAAAATTGCAAACCAATAAAATAATTATTGGGGTTCGGTCTGTATTTCATGTTGGCTTTAGACATCCAGTGTAAATTAACTACAGTTGCAAAATATAAAATTTAGTTTTGAAAATGTCAAAATGGAATATAATAACAAGTGCAACACTTCCTTTGAATTAGGGCCCTTTCCCAGTTTGTTTGATGAATGGCTGTTTTCTGATGAGAAATTATTTAATCAGAAAATTGATGACCAACTCTATTATGATGTAACATTTGCTTTCACTTATCAAAGAACATCTCCCAGTCTCCAGTTACAGAGCAGAAGGTGGACCATAGCTGAAAGTTGAAAAGGAACAGATTCTGCCATGGTTTGGTTTTTTGGTTTGGTTGGTTGGTTTTGGTTTTTTTTAACGCCCTTTGCCTCAACAGGCCTGACTGCCGTGCTTTATAAATGACTGGATGGCTTATTACAAGCCCTGTAAGTAGTGTAGGCCAAACAGTTATGAAATCCGTAAGAATGGGGGCTTGGTTAAGACTAGCTCTCATACTGGTATTGAAGTGGGGGGTTTTTTCCAAAATATCTTCTTGATGAGACTTGTAGTTATGAGAGATCAAATTAAAAAAACAGTTAATTGTTTACCCAATGAACAGCCATACAAAATACTTTTATGATGTAATATCATAACTAGTTAACTGTGCTGCTGCTGCTTCTTCCCCTGTATGATAAATCACAAACAAACCATTTGCAATAGGCCTCCTAGCTATTAATATGAAACGGAAGAATTTTTGCCCCTTTCCAGCATAAGGAACAAAATGGGTTAACATTTCAATCTCTTGTTTTAAAAGGTTTGTGCAAAAGAGTTTAAAGAGTTTGTAGAGAAATTGAGAGAGAAATTCAGTTCAACCTTGGGAAATCCCAAAGTAGAAATTCCAGATACATTGCAGGAGCTGTATGGCAGGTACTTCACTTGTGATTTCTTCATGTTATATATAGGACTCTGGGCAAAACTAGCTCTAGAATATATTCTACATGTTTCTGTATTCTGAATGCACGTGAATGGATGTTGTATCAAGGAACTGTGTTAATATGCAACTTTTCTATGAATGCTTTGCTTTTGAAATAAATTCTTATATTTAAATTAGTCATGAATACTTGTCCACATATTACTAATTAGCATTTTATGTTAGAAACTTCTGTTCTGCAGTTAGGTGTGGCATTTATTAATGTAATATGTAACTATCCTTTACAAACCACTTAACATTTTCCACCTGTTGTGGTATATCATGACTTCACACCAGGATTTGTAGCCGAAGTCTTGATTAAAAAATTGTCTAAGCATTAATGCCATTTCCTATTTAAGTGGCTGTATAATAGCCATACATGTTGTAATAGTACTTGTACAGATTTTTCATCCATAGATTGCAAAGTATTTTTTCAAGAAAGAATAAATACTAGTGTGGCCTTTTACAGATGGGAAATCTAAGTAACTAAGCATGCAGACTTAGGCCTTGATTATTCTTTACCCCAAGGTTACACTGGTAACATTTCAGACTTTGAGATGAGTGGCACATCCATAGCAAGCCCTGAGAGTATGTGTGGCAAGTGGCAGTTCAACCATCCAATAAAACTTTGTCCTTTCTTTCCAAATGCACCAGGCAAGGGCGAAGAGAAGATACTCTCCTCCCTAACAGAAAGTTTCTGTCTTGTATATATATCAGTCCTATATCCTGTTGCTTATGAAAGTTCTTGTATCTCTGATTTCATTAGTCTATAAGATGCAACTCTATCCTGCCTTCTGTCCTCTTTACCAGACAGCATGAGCAGTGATTCCAAACTGCCTTCTGCCCAAATGTTCATTCTGGATGTGGACAAACAGTTTTGTACAAAAAGGGGAATTCTTCTAGATTGCTGTCAGCAGGGAGATGAGTACAGGTGTAGTCCACCATTGTTTTATTAGTTTGTGTTATGACAGATGTCAGACTTATGTTTTCAAGGGTTAATATAAAATTGGGGCGTTTGTTGCATTTTATTTTCTGTGTTTAAATTTCCTTTTTGCTCTCATAACCAGATTTCACATTTTGGCAATTGGAGATGACCAAAATCAAAGCACCAAAAATGATGATCTCAATAGGTAAGAAGGGAGCAGGCTTTATCACTGAAAGAGATAGGTAGATGGGTGAATGGATGGATAGATAAGATTTTTAATATGGCACGGGGACAGCTCAGAATCTTTTTCTTATGTGCACTTACTGCAACCTAAAAAATATTAATAGAATGATGCTTGTCTTGAAGCTCTGGTTACTTCTGATGTGGTATATATATGAGAGTTTAATAAACTAGCAGCCAGCAAAGAATATCACAAAACTTACCAGCAGAGGCCAACATCAAAAGTGCTACCCAATGATAGGCATGCAGCAGGAAGACAGTAAGCCCAAGTTGTCTCAAAATAAGAGGGCAGGGGGTTCCAAATATGAAGGCTTTTCACAGAAGTCACTTTGGCAACAACCTTATTTTTTTTCTTAAATCTTAACAACCTCCCTTGATTGCAGTTCAGTAACATGATCTTAAAGGAGATGTAGTCCTTCAAGTGATCAGATTCCTGAGCCACTTGGGAGTCTGTTGGCCACAAAATCATAGAAAAGAAGGGTTGCAAGGGACCTCCGGCAGTTATCTAATCCAGTCCAATCTAGGGCCATCCATATCCAAAACATCATCATATGCAGGACCCATGTCTTGAGATGACATAAAAGTCTAATCCTTGAACCACAGATCTGTTCGCAGAAGTTGCAGGGCTTTCTACAGGGAATGGTGGGCTGCAGGACATGCCCCTGTACAGAGGAATGCAAATAACCTCACAGATCTGACCATGAGGTAAATTCCTTCATGAGCCCAAATGTGGCTTTTGGGCTGAACCTGAGTAAACAGGCAAGGCTATCTAATGAAGGACCTCCTTGCATTTGTCAGCACTGCCATTCTGACATGGATCCTTTTATAAATACCCTTTTCTTGTGGGTGTTGACCTGGTTGTCTACCTACATTGTAGCAGTTTCATCTAGCCCACATTTGTCCAATCTGTTTGAGAAGGTCATATGGAACTTTTGTCAAAAGCTTTATTGAGTCTACATATATACTGAATTCTCTTCATCCACCCAGCAAGTTATTCTTAAAATGAAAAGTTGTTTTGTTTGGGGGGGGGAAGGGGGGAGTTGGTCACAATTTGTTCTTAACAATTTCGTGTTGGCTGCTTGTGATCAGCCTTTCCTCCAGATGCTTGCAAATGGATTTTGATAAGTAACTTTCTCAGTATTGGGGTAAGGTTAACCAGGCTAATTACCTAGGCCCTCCTTTTTTCCCTGTTTTAAAGAGGAGGCACTGTGTGGACCCTTTTCCAATCCTCTGGTACTTCATCTGTCTCCCATGACATGGTAAAGAGTATTGCCAAAGGCTCCAAGATCTGCTCTGCCAGTTCTTTACTACCCTGAAATTAAGGTCATCAGCAGGGATCTGGGTTTTCCACGGGGAAAAATGTGGATTTTCCCCTTTATAGGGGAAGAATGTGGAAAATGTCAGGATTGCCCTTGTAGGCTAGCAGCAAATGGGGGTCAGGGGAGTGAGAGATGGGGTGCGGGGAGGGAGAAACTGTGGAAAGAAAGGGAGAAATGTGGGAGGGAGGGAGGGAGAAACCAGGGAGAGAGAAGGAAAAAAGGGGAGAGACGGGTGGAGAGAGAGTGGGGGTGGGGAGAGTGAGAGAGAGATGGGGGAGAGAGGAAGAGATGGGGAGACAGGGGTAGAGAGAGACGTGGCGGAGAACGGGAGAGGCGGAAGAGAGACGGGAATGAGAGGGTGAGGGGGAGCTAGAAAGGGGGTAAATGGGGAGGGAGCAGGGAGATGGGGGAAGGGGAGAAAGATATAGGGAGGGAGGGGGAGAAAGGGGGAAGGAGTGGGAGGGAGATGGGGAAGGAAGGAGGGGAGAGAGAGAGAGATGGGAGGAGAAGGGAGACAGGAGAGAGAAGGAGAGATGCATGGGGAGAAATAGGGGAGAGCTGGAGATGAAGAGAAGGAGAGACGGAGAGAGAGACGGGGAGGAAAGAGAGGGAGAGATGGCAGAAGACGGAGACAAGGAAAGAGAGAGATGGGGAGAGTTAGATACAGGGGGAGGGAGATGGGAGAGGGACAGCGGAAGCTGGGGAGGCGGACAGATACAAAGGGGGAGAGGGAGAGAGAGAGACACTGGGTAGGGGGAACAGACAGACTGGGGGGAGAGAGAGTGGGACTTGGGTGAGAGAGAGAGTGTGTCCGGGTGGGGGGAAAGAGGGGGGAGAGAGAGCCCAGCAGGGGCTGGGAGAGAGAGAGAGAGAGAGAGAGAGAGAGAGAGCAAGCGAGCCTGGCAGGTGGGGGGAGAGGGAGAGAGACTGGGGGGAGAGAGAGAATGATAGCAGAGAAAGCTATTGCGGTGGGTAGAGAGTTACTGAGAGGGAGAGAGTCTGAGCAGAGAGGGGGTGAGATGGTCTGAGAGGACAGAGGGGATGAGAGAGTCTGAGTGAAAAGAGAAAGATGGAAAGGAGAGAGGGGGAGACTGAGAGGGAGGGGAGGAAGGGAGTTTGAGAGGAGAGGGAGAAGGGGGAAAGGGAGAGATGGAGAGGGGAGAGGGAACAAGAAGGGGGAGAGATGGTGAGAGGGGAAGAAAGAGCAAGAGAGACTGAGAGGAAGACAGAAGGAGAAACTGAGAGACACGGAGAGAGGGAAGAGATGAACAGACAGAGATGGATGTGGCCCTTGACATGTCCCTAAACTTATTAAGTTGGCCTCCAGCCAAAATAATTGTCCACCACTGTGTTAGAACATCCTTGTACAGCCGCATAGGCCTCTCTTCACTCTTCTTTTGCTTCTATCTAGTTAAAATACTGTCTTGTTGGGCTTTTAATGCTGTGCCTTTGGGAAGCTTCCATCCCTCTTAGGCCCCTTTGTTCTTTAGTCTGTTCTCCCATGGCACCATGCCTGCTATCATATGTCAGTTGAAATTTATGTTTTTGGAATCCATTGTCTTAGTTCTGCTGACCTCATGCTTTCGTAGCCTCAGATTCATGAATTTTATCAGAATCACTTCCTCCCAATTTCCCTATAAACTTCATATCCTCCATCAATTCATCCCTGTTGATCAGGACAAGATCTCCAGAGATGGATGATCCCCTAGTTATATGCTCAACTCGGCTTTCTGGAACAGAAATCTGTCCTCCATGAAGAACTTGCTTAGCATTTTATGTTTGGCTATATTATTCTTCCAGCAGACATCTGGAAAATAGCAGACCACCACCTGGACAGCCCTGCATTAGGGTTTTAATACAGGGGTATCAAACTCATCTGACACCTTAGGCTGCAGATGGAAGGCACAGGCTGGATTGTCCTGGATTGTGTCCGAAGACATCCCTTCCCCTACCCCCCCATGACGGATGCATTGCATGCAACACCTGCTCAGGCCCATCCAGGACCTGCCAGGAAGAGACCCAGAGTTCCAGGTGCCAACCTGTAGCTAGAGGACCAACCCATAGTGTCTCCTCTTCCCTCAGTGCTGCTTGGGGCTTCAGTGTTGCTACCGCCCAAGTGCTTGGCAGTCAAGCCAGTGAGAGCCACAGCACTGGAGGTCCAACAGTACTAAGGCTTCTTCCTCACAGCATCAGGTGGGCTTCCATAATGCTGGGCTTCTTCCTGCGGTGCTGCTGGGCTTACAGCATCATAGCTCTTGCCCAGGTAGTTGGCTGCCACCAAGGGAAGGTCCCTCATCAAGTCTCTGGGCCAGGTGACCCAGCTCTGTGGGTTGGATCCAAAAGCTGAATGTTTGTCACTTCTGGTTCTAGCATAACAAATGTTCCCCTCCCCTTTTAAAGCAGCAAAAATGTACAGTTGTCCAGACCCAAAAGCATTCTGTCAAACGCCATTAAGATGGTGTAATGGTGTCAGTTCTCTTTATTGGGACTGCTCGTGAATCATTCAACTGAAGACAGAATAGTTACATTTTTATGTAGATGCAATGTTGTCAGAGAAAACTTAGTCTGCATCAGGTGGTTGGGGAAATCAGTATAAAGGTTCTTAGAAAAAGAAAAACTTTTAGCTAGGGAAGATGCCTACCTCTGTTTGATTAAGGATTCAATATTCTGTTTTGATACATTTTCCATTTACACACATCTGTATTTACATACACATTAGGAGCAAGTGGTTCACTTTAATCATGATTACATTAGTTCAGGTGAGCATTTCATACTCAAGATCTGCCTTGTATAACCTTTTTATTTTTTCTTTCAGTATCTATGATATTCACTTCCTTGTGCTTCAGAACCTGATTCAGAGCACTTTGGCGCTCTCAGATAATCAGATGAAGTCTTGCCAGTCATTTCAGGTACTGTGTGTTTATGCTTTTATATTTCACTTTTTTCTGCATTGCATTGTAAAGAAATACCTAGAAAGTCATATAAATGTTAGTCAATATGTGTGCAGGATTGGCTTGGTTTTGGCTAGCAATGCCCATAAAAGCTGCTTGTCAATATGGTTTCATACAAAGGCATAAAAATGAGAAGGCTGCAAATCATACTGCTGCCCATAGCAGTAAGACAGACACTCACCAGTTCTGGACCTGCTCATTCTTAGTGCCAGCTAAATATCTTTGGTATCTTTTGTGACCCCTTCTGATTTTTTTTTTGTCTGGGTCACCATACTCTGAGCACCAGTTGTCTAGACCAGCCCTCACTGATCATACCCTTCTGCACAGCTGGTCTTTTTCCAGTGCATACTTCTCAAAGGAGTGCGTTTATAACTTGCATACTTCAAGACCTATCCATCCTATGGTGGACGAGTTCCCTGAAGGATAAGCATAATAGATATCCCTTCTGGAGGGAAAATGCACAAAATCAAAAGCTGTTTATGTTTCTCCTTCCTCAAGAAAGTCTTGCTAAACCCAAGAGGAAACGCATTCCAGAATCATCCTAACAGTTAAGCTACGATCTATATTCAATTTAGCAGACTGAAGAGTACATGCATGAAGAAGGTCCAAATTGATACTAATCCTGAAGCCAGCCTCTGCTTCAATACCAAAAGCAGTACTAGCACTTCAGGTGTCACGGTAAAGCATTGAATGATGGCCACCAAGGCACAAATTCAGGAAGAACTTAGGGCCAGACACAGATTGGTTCCATATGCAGTTAAACTCTAGTTTCATTCTGTGCCTCTGCTTTAGAACGCAAAAGTTTCTGGGTTCCTGGACTTGGACTTCTGAGCATGCAGAGAAGCAACACAGTTTGTGTAGCTAGGCATCTGAGTTGCATAGGCAAAAGCATGTGGCCAGAAGAAATGGTGGTAATTGGAGCACTAACCCAGAATGCAGAAGACCTGTATTCTAGGCCTTCTTCACCAAGGGGGATTCAAACCTATATCCCCTACTTCCCAGGAAAATGTCCCAACTACCAGATCAGGAAAAGATCTCTATGAAGGCATCTACCCTTTTCCTTTAAAAGCTGTTCACTGAGCAAACAAAATGGAAACATCATGGCATTGGAGAGCAAACAAGAAAGACCCAGATTCTGTAGCCAAGCGATGACCGTGAAGATGAATTTGAGAAGTACCACTGAGTGCATCTAAACATGCATGTAACTAACATGTCAGAGTACCAGGGGCAGGCTGACCATGCCCTCTCTGCCCTAGAGTGCCTTCCTATCTCGCCTGCCGTACCTTGATGGCATAATAATAAATAAGGCCTTTGCATGGCCCCGATTCTGCTGAACCCTGTTTAGGATTCCCTGGCACCCCACTAGTCCTTGCTGGGTCTCAGGCCCCCTTGCTGGGCCTCACTCTATAACTGTGCTGCTTAGGGCACCTCAAGCCTTATGGACTAATTGCATGGCTCCAGATCCTCTCCTACACCATGCCTCATGCCTCATGGGTGTTACAGTAATGTTGTTCACCTGTTGGGGGCTTGGCCTCCTCGAGCTCAACCTCTTTAATCTCACTAGGTCTTCTGCATCAGCCCTGGCTTTAAGGCACTAACTTTAATCTGTCACCTTCAGTCACCGGGCCTCTGGCTCCTAGCTATTTGGCCCTGGTGTGGCTGTACCCCTCTGGCATTGGGCCCCTGACCCCTATCTCATTGTGTTCCTGCACTCTGCCCGTCTCTGAGCTCAACAACAGCTCTGGCCTTGAGCGTGCCCCTGGCATGACTCAAGGCAGTTGCATTCCTCTCAGGCACTAATGGGACCTCTGTAACCACCCCTCACAATCGCAACCCAAACCCCCAAACTAAACAGTAACATAAGCCATAAACCCCTGGGCTATAACAGAAACATGTATAACAGCATCAGTCCTCCACTCCCTTACGAGAGCAAACCTTCCTTATCTCCCAGCAGGTATACCTTCCAGCCCGGGGCTATCCTCTAGCCTATACACTTGGCCTGCTTGGGCTGTTGGACCTTCTGGTCCTGGCTCAGGCCTTCGCTGGGCACATGGACCACTGGTATGCACCTCCAAACCCTCTATGTGTAACATAAAACAAAGGCCACTTGCCTATAAACCAGTCTTTCACTGCCCAGGGAACTTGCCTCTGTTCCCAGGCCTGCAGAGATGTTTAGCTCAATCCAGGTCCCTTTAGGAGACCTGCTGCCCTGCGGCCAGGAGCTCCTCACTTTGTAGTTGCTGGAGAGAGAGACTACCAGACCCATGTAGCTCAAGCCTCTTCCAGTTATGTGAGTCCGTCATTAACTCCCCCGCACATGCACATACCTCTTAAAGGAGCAGGCACATGCCAGTGCCCTGCAATAGTACAATTGATGTAAAGCAATAAACTCTGGAGTTCATTGCTATTTGAATGTGCACCTAGGAGTGCAGCACATTGATCTGGGTTGGAGCAGCCCCAACTAGCACAGGACATATGAGATGAGCCTGCCAGCCTAGGGCTGCTCCCCACCAGCTAAGTGTGTTGCAGAGGGGTTAGCGGGGGCACAAGGGTGCTTTGGTGCAGGGCTACCTGTGAACGAGTCCAGTTACCCAATGGTCTCTACTCGTCCGGACAATAATCTCTGGCCGGAAGTGCACTGTCTCTGGAGCTGCGTACATCAGAATCCGCCTGCCACGACTTTGATGGTTCCTTGGTTCAGTTTTTTCCTTCTGATGCGCGCAGGTCCAAAAATAAGACTTCCGGTTATTTCAGGTGTGGGGTCCTTGAGGGCTCCTTCCTCCCCTACACCCTCACCCGGGCCTCCGTTACAAATCGTAGTTGTCCTTCTAGTCTCCCCCTCTAGGGAGAGTGAAGGCAAATGCCTCAAATATAAGAGTCCAGAAATCAACAACCGTGAGCCAAACAAACAGTTCCATTCCCAGACGTTTGGCCCCGGGCTCCTATGTTAGTTGGCTTTATTAAAGTTCAAAAGTCCTTTATCAGGGAGCTCCTTTCTGTCCCCTTCCCGAGGATGGCTGTCTGCCCCCTCAGAGTCCGTCCCCTCCTGGGGTGAGCCCGTCTCTTGCTTGGGGTGCACTGTGGCTGGGATTAACAGCCCTATAACCGGAGCTGCCTGCCGTGCATTCCCAGCTGGGGTTAGGCACCTCCAGCCACCACGACTCCCGCGACCACCTTCGGAGCCTATCGCCCCCGTAATCTCGCCCCTCCGGGGCCTTACCCTTGCCCCAGAATGTACGCGCCGGCCGTGTGTCAGCGTGCCTCTACTGCGCTGGGCTTCCGCCGGCGATCTGCTCCCAAAGCGGCACGTCCGGTTCTCCTTCTTTCCGGCCTGGCTTTTAAGCCAGCTAGGGCAGCGTCTACACTTCACTTCACAGCAGGATAGTAATTGTATTCACAAATACTATCCTACTGCAGAGTAAAGTAGTATACTCCAGCCTAATAGGGCACACATGTAGAAGCTGAGGCTTTTTTTGCACAGCTAATTAGTGTTCTGTGCAGTAAATGTCATGTGTAGCTGCACCCAGTTGTTACCAGCTCATCCTGATTAGCTCATCTATCTGGTCAGGAGGTCAGTTTTTGCCTTGAAGCCAAATGCTTTTCTTTTACCTGTAGTATCCATACTGAAGCTGCCTTGTCTGCCACAAAGTTCCATCAGAGCCATGTGGCTTCACTCAGCAGCTGTGCTAGCACAGTGTAGAGTGCACCTTTGAGGGCACTAGTCACTGAAGGAAATGACTTGTGACAGCCTGCAGTAGACACAGGAACCTTACATAGATGTACCATCATCCAGCTGTTAGGTGGTATCAGAACGATTATTTTGCTTGAGAGGTGAAGTATTCTGCCAACAGACAGGAAAGTTCTGCTGCTGCAGGGAAGCCTTGTATGTGGAAGAATTCAATGTTCTGCTGGCAAAACTTCCTATTGTGTACCAGAGCAGAGGTGAGGGTTAAGTAGCTTAAGTACCTGACAGAGAGAAATACAGCAGGTGTTTCTGCCAGGATTGTAATGTAACCAGCCTTGATTAAGTACAAACAAGGAGGCTTACACTGAACATGCAGTGTTCCAGACATACTTAATTCAGTTTTAATTAGTGTCTTTCATATAGAAAGTAATAGAATGTACCTTTGTAAACTTTAAATTGCTGCCTTTATTATCCTCAAGCATCTCAAGTGGCTTGCATTGTATTTCCTTCTATTGTCAATTAGCTAGTGAGTCTTTCCCTCCAAATATGAAGTATAAGCAACATATTCCTACTTCACAGACTTTTCAGTTTGAGACACGCTAGGCAGCTTTTGTTTAAATATTATGCATTTGGCAGTACTTCAATCATTGTTTGATGGATGTGACAAACTTTTCATATTTCTATTGCATTGCCATTTGCAGAAGGTTCTGTACTAATACTCGATACTCTAGGAACAGTTATTTACCCTTCAGTAATGGTAGTTCTTTGGGATATGGCTAGTGCATCTTGCTCTCTGTTTTGTATTTCTTAGTGTCCATAGCATCCCAGCCTTTGGAGTACAGGGAAACTGAGAAGGGGGCAGTTGCTCTGTCCTTAGGCCAGTGGTTCTCCCTTTTAAGGCTCAAGGCACACTTTGTTGAACTTGATGCACCCCTTGGAAAATGCCAGATCTTAGTTTTCACTTATTTTTGACAATGAAAATATAATTGAACAATTCTGTTGCAAATGATTCATCCCACAACAGGATGGAACATTTTTTAATACTATGCATTCCTATTTGAAATCTCTGGTTTATCTTGTAAATTGTGTTCACACCTAACACTGCTAACATTGAATGGCACCTCACAGCACCCTGGTTGAGAAGCACTACCTTATGAACTTGTACAGAAGCATAAGGGCAAATGGGGCACAGCCCCAACAGACACTGGGGAACAGTGTATAGGAATAGATTTAGATGTAGTTAGGTTTTTTTTGTTGTTTTTTGTTAACCAGACATAAGTAGGGTTAACATCATTCTCTTCAATCCAGCCTGCTGGCAGCTGGGGCGCAAGTGCTAAGGCACATGGCTGACAGCTCAGAACTTGCAAATGGTTGCAAGTTCAGGGCCATAACAGAAGCATTCATAGTGTGGCCCTGTCAGATTCCAACAAGTCTGCAAATTCTGCTAAATACCTTGCCACAATGAGGACAGAAGAAGGAAGGAAGCATCCAGTGTGACATCCAGAGCTTTCAAGTGCAGATGTAAACTTTAGGAAGGAAATTTAAAATATACTTTGTGTTGCTCAAAGTTGCAAATTATTAGTGTGATGCAGGTGATTCTAGAAGTAATTATCCTAATGCAGAATTGAATGAAAATTATAGTTTCATAGTTAGTAGCATCAGAAGGGACCTGAGCAGATCATCAAGTCCAACCCCCTGCCATGACAGGCAGAGTACTGGGGTCAAACAGCCTCAGGAAGGTGATCATCTAGCCTCCTCTTAAAGACTCCCAGGGTAGGAGCCAGCACCACTTCTCTTGGAAGTTGGTTCCAGACCCTAGCCACCCTGACCGTGAAGTAGCGCCTCCTGATATCTAACCTAAACCTACCCTCTGCCAGCTTGTGATTCTTTACTCCTAGTCACTCCTGGCAGTGCTTGGGGGAACAGGGACTCCCCCAATGCCTGCTGGTCCTCTCTGACTAGTTTGTAACAGGCCACTAGATCCCCCCCTCAGCCTTCTCTTGTGGAGGCTGAATAGGTTCAGGTCCCTTAGCCTGGCCTAGTAGGGCCTGCCCTGCTGCCCCCTGATCATGCGAGTGGCCTTCCTCTGGACCCTCTCCATGTTGTCCACATCCCTCCTGAAGTGTGGCGCCCAGAACTGGACACAGTACTCCAGCTCCAGCATGACCAGTGCTGCATAGAGGGGGAGTATCACCTCCTTGGAGCTGCTCAAGATGCATCTGTGGATGCATGACAAGGTACAGTTGGCCTTCCTGACTCCATCCCCACACTGCCGGCCCATGTTCATCTTGGCATCAATGATGACTCCAAGATCCTTTTCTGCCTCTGTACTAACAAGAAGGGAGTTCCCCAACCTGTAGGTATGCTGCTGGTTCTTCCTCCCCAGGTGCATCACCTTGCACTTGTCAGTGTTGAATCCCATCCTATTCTCATCCGCCCACCCCTGTAACCTGTCTAGGTCCGATTGTAGCCTATTCCTCTCTTCTAGCATACCCACATCCCCCCACATCTTAGCGTCATCAGCAAATTTGAACAGGGTGCTTTTTACCCCCTCGTCCAAGTCACTGATGAAGATGTTGAACAGCACGGGCCTGAGGACCGAACCCTGCGGAACCCCACTGCCCACATCCCTCCAGGTTGAAAATGGTCCATCCACTACCACTCTCTGGATGCGGCCCTCCAGCCAGTTGGCGACCCATTTGACTGTGGGTGTCAACACCACAGTCCCCCAGTTTCTTAATGTGAACGGGGTGAGAGACAGTGTCGAAGGCCTTCCTAAAGTCCAGGAAGACTATGTCCACTGCTACCCCTGCATCTAAGGATTTGGTGATCTGGTCGTAGAAGGCCACCAGATTGGTCTGACAGGACCTGCCTCTAATGAACCCGTGTTGGTTTCCCCTAAGCATAATCTCCCCTGCTGGTCCCTCATGGACATGTGCCAGAATAATTCTCTCAAACTTAATAGCTCTAATTAGACTTAATAGCTCTAATTATTTGTTTCCTTCAACAAACATTGTGTTAAATATTTTATAAAATATAAAATATTCTGGGAATATGAATGGGACATTGGAAATGCTAAGATTATTTTAATGAATCATATAATCCTAGCAGGAACTACTCTCAGTATTTACCTCTTAAAATACCAAAAAGGGTATGTGTACACATTCAATTAATGTGCTTTGGATAATGCACGTTAAATCTAGTGCCTCTATGGTGAGGTACTAGAAAAATGTGCATTAGGCTATTTTAATGCATGTGTTTTTTGTGATGCCTTTAAAGTGCATTAGCCTATTCTAATGTGCATTAAGTGCGCATACCCAGTCACTATGCAAAGAAGGTTCTATAGAATTTGGCTACATAATTTGAATTTACTGTTTTTTGGCTTCTGGGGAAGCCTTTAAATGCAACATAAACTCGTTTTTTATATAAATTGTAACAAATTAAGAGGCTGGATCAAATTGGCAAAAGGGCCTATTCATAAACTGGAAGTTTAGACTAGCCAACTATGAGACTCTTTTAGCCTGAAAACTCAATCAAGATGTTCTGTATTAACAGACAAGGAAGTGACTGCTTCAACTTGGGCAGAAGTAATCAGGTTATGCCAGTGGTACAGAGGCTACAAGATACATCAGCCTGGAGTACACTTATATTGTCTCCAGAACACATCTGCAAACCACCTAAACAGGGTGACCTTCCTTTATCATGGCTGGGATATCAAAATGGGATCCCCTGACTATAGACTTCTTTGCAAGGAAAGTGAACAGAAAATGCCCTTCCTTTTGCTCCAGGAAGAGGGCATAACCTAGGCTTTTTCAAATGGTACTATGCTTAGAGTTTACTGTTTGGAATTCCTTCCACTCCTGAACATTTTTTGCAGGGTCATACAGGACTGGGTACTAGTAATACTCATAACACTTACATGGGTCAAAAGTTTTGGTATCAGAATTTCCTATTCCTGCTGGCACGAGATGACAAAATACAGTTGCTGATTCTGGACCTGCTAATGCAAGGAGAGGAGGAGAGGCTCTTCAACCAGTGTCTTCTCCTTCCATCTTGGAGGCTGAATATTGAATGGCCCACAATGATAAAGTAAAAATGTTTGACCCAAGTCGGACGCATTTTTGTCCATAGCTGAAAGGACTAAACTAGATGTGCATTCATAGTAAAATGGACTGAGTGTTTTCCTTGTGCTGGATGAGGAACTTTAACTTGGCTAGTCAATCACAGGGGTCAGAAACTTATGGCCTGCAGGCTGGCTTCAGCCCACAAAGAGGTCCAATCCAACCCGCAAGGATTAAATCCTTCTAATCCAATCCTGCCACAGGACGCTGGTGTCACAGAGGTATACTCTGCCTCTCATCCTCTCTGCTGTTCAGCTGGTTGCTTCACTGTGTCTGCACTTCTGTCACTGCAAAGGGGGCAGAAATTTGCAATGAGGGTGAGTGCAGGCAGCTGGCTGCTATGGAGAGTGGAGACTTCTAGCCCACAACCAGGGCTGGTTTGCAAGCTCTGACGTCTGTAGCAAAAGGCTACCAATCCCTTGTCTGCCATATCATACACATTAAACTATCTACTACCTCTCAAGCATAGTGAATTTTCCATTAGCTAAAGGTCCATCTGGCAGTAGTCTTGCCCTTTCAGCCTTCAGTCAAGGGATTGCATGTGTTTTTCTACGTGACAGCTCTCAAATTTCTTATGACTCTAGGGTTTTTCTCTAGGTAAAGGATTGTCTCACAATGGAGTCTGTATTTGGTCCTGATGTTTGTAGCAGGAGCACCATTTGAACCTATGGAAACATGTTTTCCCTTCATTTACAACCTACTCTCTCCTTTCCCTCTTACTAGGACTCAAAAGCAACATAGGACTCTGCGATAGAGAAAAAACTGAAGAGCAGAAAGTGTACATCACCCCTTATCTATCTGGCATGGGGACATGAGTAGAAGCAGGGCTAGAATTTATTCTTTGAATACTGAGGAGGCGATAATATATCTGGTTCAAGCACAGGGTATAAGCCATCAACCAGTTTGAATACATATATAGATAATACACCTCAAACTTCAGTTAGCAATAACTTAATTTTCCCTATTCGTCAACAAAAGAATGAAATGTTGTTTATGTTAAGATATTTTTTTTTCCATAAATGGACAAATAAATGTTTTTCTTGTGAGGATAATAACTAGGGTCCTAGATAGTGTTCAGGTCAGAACCCCAGACTATCCATGAAACATGTTTCGGTATTAAAGTTATTCTGTCAGTCATAGTAAACAGCTCTGTAAACCAATTTCTATACAAATCAAAACAGTAATTAAAGCCACATTAGATAGAGAACAAATTCATATCATTATATCCAGATGCTCTTGCGCTGGAGTTTTAGAAATATAGTGATGTTTGTTTGTTTTGATTTGTTTGTTTGATGTTTGTTTTTGTTTGATTTATATTCCGCCCTTTCCTACAAATGCTCAGGGTGGCCTACAATAAGAAGACAGAATATTAAGAGAGCTGTTATTTTGGCACTTAATGTTTTGGGGGGTTTTTCAGACTTTTCGTCTGTACCGTGAATACAGAGATGACATTCTTGTGAAGGCTTTCTTAGAATGTCAGCAGAGAAGTTTGGTCAACCGTCGTCGAGTTAACCATAGCCTGGGTCCAAAGAAAAGCCGTGCTTTGCCCTTTGTGCCTATGTCATATCAACTCTCTCAAAGCTATTACAGGTGAGTGTTTGGTGAAGCCTATTATACGACCTAAACCAGAGCCACCAACTTATTTTGCCCATGAGCCAGACCATGAGGCTTCCCACACACCAGGAATCTCACCTCCTTCAGACTGTTGTCAGTAGGGCGGTGTAAAACAACCATTTCGTTTTGACATCCGTTTCACTGTTTCGAAGGGACAGTGTTTCATTTCATTTTGAAGCACTGTTCTATTTCGTTTCGTCGAAACTATTTTGATGTATTTCAACATTTTGCCCATAGGCGGAATCATGAAAATGCCTGAAACTTTGTCATTTGTTGCCTGATTCAAATGAAAATTGCAGAGATGGTAGCCCCTTATGAGGGCATGAAGCCTGCCAAGATTCAAGGAGATAGGTCCAGAGGTTTCTGAGAAACTCCAACTCAAACTGTTCAAAGGAAAACTCATGACACTTGCCAGCAGTGGCAGCTTCCTGTCATCTGTCGTGCAGATCTGGGGGCCTGCACCCCCAGGTGGGCTGCAGGACAGTGCAGGCCCCCAGGTCTGAATGACAGATGACAGGAGTCTGTCGCTGCCGTCTGGGGCCAGCGGCAGCAGCAATCTTCCTGGCGCTGGGTGTGGGCTACACCCAGCACCGGTCACAGGTGGCAGCAGCAGCCTCCTGTCATCCAGCACACAGATCTGGTGGCCCGCACCCCTGGGAGGAGTCCAGTAGCATTGGGAGAGCAGGTTGAGCTCCATACGGCTGGCAGAGCCAGTCGGAGCGCAGCCCTGGTTCTCCCCGCTTCCCACTGCCAGACTGCGCTCCGATCAGCTCCACTAGCCCCATTGAGCTCAGCCTGGTGCCGGAGGCAGAGCGCAGCCCTGACTCTCCCCTCCCACTGCTGGGCTGGGCTGCGGTCCGAGTGGCTCCTCCAGCCCTACGGAGCTCAGCCTGGTACTGCCCTGGCTCTCCCCACCTCCTACCAGCCCCATGGAGTACAGCCTGAGGCAGGGAAAGTCAGGGCTGCGCTCTGCCTTCCGCCACCGGCCTGAGCTCCATGGGGCTGGTGGAGCCGGTCAGAGCACAGCCTCGCAGTGGGAGGCAGGGAGAGCCAGGGCTGCGCTCCAACCAGCTCCACCAGCCCCACAGAGCTCAGCCCAGTGGCGAGAAGCAGGGAGAGCCAGGGCTGTGCTCTGCTTCCCGCTGCTGGGCTCTGCTCTATGGGGCTGGCGGAGCTGCTCAGAGCGCAGCCCTGGCTCTCCCCACCACCCAGCACCAGGCTGCTTCAAAACATTTTGAAAGTTTCAAAATGTTTCGAGTACACTCAGTTTGTTTCAAAGCTTTTTGCTTCATTTCTATTTCACTGTTTTGAGCTTAACACGTGTTGAAACAGCTTTGAAACGAAACACTAAGTGAAATTTCGCTCAGCCGTAGTTGTCATTACTCTTCTAGAACCCAGGAGGTGCAGGCTGCTGCCACTCTTCCCCATTTTTCCCCTATCATTGATTTTTCCCCTATCATTGATTTGAGTCACCAACAATAACCACATTTAGTGGTAGGCAGAGATGTCCAGGGACAAGCGCCAGTGTTCGCTCCCTGCGTTCCAGAGACACTGACCAGCACATGAACAGCCCTGTCCTAATCAAATACATAACTAAATGTGTTTTGAACAGTGATGAAGAAAGACAAGGGATCAGGGTCACTTCTGTGGCTGTTGAACTTGAATAAAAAGTTGTGGATGTGCAAATGGCATGAATGTTTGTTTGGGTCAGGTATAGGTTAGAATCACAGGATTTCCTGTTCCTGCAGTGTTCTAAACAAATCCCTATCCAGCCCTTGTTGGCAACCTCTAATGAAAAATATTCCACAAATTCCTTAGTCACCTTGTTCTGTTCCATTCCATTCCATTAAAGCATTATGACACCTAAACTGCGAACCAAGTACTGTAGTAGTCAACCCCCTTTCTTCTTGCTACAACCTTTCAGCTGGAAAATGGTCTGCTGTAAGGGGAAACAAAAACTCTAAATTGCTGGAAAGATTTCACTTCTAGGGATTTCACTTGTACTGGAAAAATCTTGCTGTTGTGGGTTATACAAGCCAGTAGTCATCCCTCATGCTGTGCTGCATTGTAATCCTGCATTTCTGTACTGTAGTAGTTGTACCTGTACTGTCACCTGTGGATCAGGGCATCATTATGCACTAACCGTGTCACAGTTCCCAATCCTAGATGGTTTGTAGTCTGGATCTATCAATATTAAGATTGTGGGAACAAATATGGGACTTTTTAGCCATCGGTGATAATATGGAACTAGTATTGTTGCATTTATTTTTGTTGAGAATCTATTGGAATTTCAGCCCAGTAATGGAAAAACTATACCTCTGTCATTGTCTCCAGAGTTTTTACATGGAGGTTTCCCAGCACGATTTGTACAGAATCCTTCCAGTTCCTGGAGAAACTCAAGAATCATGGAAAGTCAGATCAACCAGATAACTTTTCATTCAAGGATCAAGAAGCCAGATCTTCATTAGGCACAGTTGCTTTCCCCATGGATGGCCCTGGAGGCCATTGTGTAGCAATGCTTTCCCTCATCTCCCTTGGGTTTGTTTCTGTAGACGTGACAATCCCAGAGCAAATAGTTGTGGTAGACAGCACTATGGTGGAGAATGAGGTAATCAAAAGGTAAGTGCTGTTATACTGTAATCTGATCAAAAGAAGACTTTTGTATAACTTAAAGTAATCATAGAACCAGGAACATTCCGCTCTTTATTTAAGCACATGTTCAAGAGGGAACATTGGATGTTTGTCAGGGATCAACCTGAAGAATTAGCAGCACTTGGCAGCACCTGTCATCAAAAGCATTCCCTTTTATTTTGCCCTGAAACATACATATATGAACTAATAAGTACTAAAAAGGTAAGTGGGGCATTTTGGCATAACTGTGCCAGTTGCACATGATCATCACTGTTGATTATACCTACTCAATCCCCTATGGATTGTTTGGGAAGTTTGTTTTGATTTGGTTTTTTTGAACATTTCTGCTTTACTTAAGATTTATAACAGAGGTGGCTGTTGGTCTGGGATTTATGATCCAGATACCTTGTTCTGGGCGGACCCAAACCCTCAGACTGACCATGACCTTTCCATTCAATAATAGTCTAATTTTATTGATACGCGGTGATAGCAGATAAGAATAATGCAAACAATTCTATATCTGCCAATCCCAGGGCTATCATCAGAGGGAGGGTATGTCTGGCCAGTACATGGGTTTCGTTTTGAGGTTCTCTTGAATGTAAAATATCAGCAGTCTGGAGGTCGGAGGCCGAGGGCCGCCCACCCCCTCCAGACCCTCCACCTCCCCTCTCCCCACGGGTTGGGTGAGATGGGCTGGTGATGTGCCCTCTGTTCATGATGGCCTCAGGTTCTCCTCTCAGGGACCCTTGGATTTTCTGAAATCCCTCTTTTTTTGTATCTTTTTCCCCTCTGTGATGACTCTTCATCTTTGGCCATCACCGACTGGTTTCTCTATGGTCATCATACTGTCCATGTTCTGTCCTGTCAGCATATTCCATTGTTTCACAAACCCTTCACATGTATACATCCTAATTTGGTTCTTTCCAGTCTCCTCCTAATTTGATCCATCTTCCAAAACTGGAAATCCCAAGGGCTCTGTGGCCTGGTGCCAATGCTGCAGAATCCCTTATCTCTGTCATGGAACAGTGTGGTACATTTCTTCAGTTTCCCAGCCTGAGTGTCTGCATGCTGGTTCTTTGTGTCAGACACAGTGGGCCTTGAAGAAACCATCACAGTCCATCTTTTAGAAATCAGCTAACCCTTGCCATTACCCTGAACCATTGTTCTAATGCATATCTACTTTACCTACAAGCCAATTCCCAAAAACAAACCCCTGAATACCATTTTCTAGCCATCAGTGGCTAGCTTATTAGTCTGAACTCAGGAAGAAGGTAGGACAGGGTAGCACCTTAGAAAACCAGGTTTAGAGAGGCATGAGCTTTTGTAGGCAACAGCCTAATTAATCAGATGCTAACAGTAGCAATGAATTGTTGTCTGTCAAAGCTCATGAACTAGACTAACTAGTTCAGTCCCTCACCAGGTTCCTGGATTCTGCTGCAGGCTATACCAACCACTAGCCATACTAACAAATTCTGTGGCTCACTATTAGCCTGGCAGGTCAAGTGAAGCAGCTCCATGGGCTGGGTCCATCCCCTAGGACATATGTTTGATACCCCTGGCCTAGAGATTAATAAATGAGAGTATTTGCAAGGAGGGAAGAGGGAACTGTCTCTGTCATATTTACTTCATGTATTGCTTTAGCTGCTAAAGATTGAATATCAGACGGATAATACCAGAGACCAGCTATCATTTCTCTGTGTTGAAAGGACAAGGCAGCTGGTGAAAATGGGAACTCTGCCATAGTGTGTTTAAAACAACTTTTTATCAATAGACTGCTTTATATCCCAAAATGCAGATTTGGGGATATATATACAAATAATTGGGAACCTCAGATCTGAATTTCCTAATTTTGTAGTTCAAATCATAGTCGTAACATTGTAGTATAGTAGCATTTGTGCTTATCTATTTTTGGTTAATTTATTTTAAAATAAAATTACTATAAAAGACCTGTGTTGGAAAAAAACCCGAAGTTAATAGTACCTTTCCTACAGCTTGGGAAAAGATGGTCTTGAGGATGACTTTGAAGATGATGATGACTTGGATGAGAGCTCTGGAAACAAAAGAAGAATAGAAGTAAAAGCTCGTCAAGCCTCTCATACTAATTATTTACTAATGAGAGGGTACTATGCACCAGGAATTGTTAACACTCGCAATTTGAGTCCCAGTGACAACATTGTGGTCAACTCCTGTCAAGTGAAGGTCAAGCTGCGATGTACCCCAACTCCAGGAAGCCTGATCTCCCAAGGTTAGTGTAATCTTGGCATAATTTGTATGTAAAAAGATGAGAAAGGGTGCCATTTTGGGTTTGCAGACCTAGGAGGAGATTAAATAATTAAATCCTCAGTCTTTTAACAGGAGCATTCCTCCACATTCATACTAAACCTCTAACTATACTGTATGCTTCTACTTATTGAACTATCTCATTCTGCTATGTTTCCTGTATATCTATATCTGTCATATGGAGGCCCCTTAGTAACAAGATGGAAATCATAGAAAATGAGGGTTAGGAGGGATCTCAGGATTTCATCTAGTCCAACCCCTTTGCTCAAAGCAGGGCCATCCCCAACTAGATCATCCAGCCAAAGCTTTGCCTCACCGGGTCATAAAAACCTCCAAGGATAGAAATTCCACCACCTCTCTGGGTAACCAGTTCCAGTGTTTTATTATCCTTACAGTGAAAAAAATCTTCCTAATATCTACCCTAAACTCTAAATATCTAACTTAATATCTAAATACCTAACCTAATACTTTCCTAATATCTAACGTAATTCTGAAGAATTTTAAAAAATTCTTCTGACGATCTAACCTAAACTTCCGTTGCTGCAGCTTGAGACCATTGCTCCTTGTTCTGTCATCTGCCACCACTGAAAACAGTTTACCTCCATCTTCTTTCAAATCTCCCTTCATGTACTTGAAGGCTGCTATTAAATCCCCTCTCAGTCTTTTCTCCAAACTAAATAAGCCCAGTTCCTTCAGCCTCTCCTCATAAGTCATGAGCAGCGTTCCCTCTAAGCTGCATGGCCACGCAGGTGTGCCTGGCAGCATGGCATGAGCATGCCTGCACAGCCACACAAACCACACAGCTTAGAAAAAACGCTGGTCATGTGCCCCAGCCACCAAACTATTTCTGTTACCCTCCGCTGGACTCTCTCCAATTTGCCCACATCCTTTTTGCAGTGAGGGGCCCAAAACTGAACACAGTATTCCAGATGTGGCCTTACCACTGGTGAATAGTAAGGAATAATCACTTCTCTTGACCTGCTGGCAACACATCTACCAATACAGCCCAGTATACCATTGGCCTTCTTTGCAACAAGGGCACACTGTTGGCTCATATTCAGTTTATTGTCCACTGTAACCCCCAGGTCCTTTTCTGTCTTTTCTTCTCCAAACTAAATAAGCCCAGTTCCCTCAGCCTCTCCTCATAAGTCATGTGCCCCAACCCCAAAACCTTTTTTGTTGCCCTTGAATTTATCCACATCCTTTTTGTAGTGGGAAGCCCAAAACTGAACACATTACTCCAGATGTGGCCTCACCGGTGATGAATAGGGATAACGGAGAAGTGGTAGGACTCCACCCATAACTGGGCTACAGGTATAGGTGGCTATACCTTTTACAGGAGAGATCGAGTAGATAAAAGTGGTGGGGGTGTAGATCTCTATGTTAAGGAAAGCTATGCATCCTTGCCAGCTGTTGGCGACCAGAGTGGATGACTGGAGACCCTGTGGGTTAAAGTCCGTGGGGAACATGGCACAAGGGACACAACGGTAGGAGCCTACTACAGACTTCCCACCCAAAGTCAAGAGCTTGACAAGGAGTTTTCCTGGGAACTGGCTGAGGCCGCAAGCTCCAGGACCATGGTTGTTGTGGGTGACTTCAATTACTCGGACATCTCGTGGGAGGATCACTCAGCAAAATCCGAGCAGTCGCAAAGCTTCCTCTTGTGCGTGGATGACCTCCTACCTGACTCGAAGTCTACGGGGCAACAAGAGGTAAAGGGCTGCTCGACCTGGTACTGGCTACTGGGGATGACCTAATCAGCGACCTAGTGATCGATGGGAAGCTGGGTGACAGCAACCACAAGCTGATCACCTTTACCATCCACCATAAAGCTGGCAAGTCAGTCAGTGACATGGAAGTCCTTGACTTCAGGAAAGCTGACTTTGATAAACTCAGGAGGCTTGTCAGTGAGGCCCTAAGGGACCATGACCCCAGGGGAAGGGGAGTTCAGGAAGAGTGGTTGCTCCTCAAGGGAGCTAACCTCAATGCACAAGCTAATTCTATTCCATCTTGGAGGAAAGGCAGGAAGAGGGCACAGCAGCCCCCCTGGCTCTCCAGGGATCTAGCAGACCTCCAGAGTCTAAAAAGAAAGGCTTACAAAGGATGGAGGAATATTCTGCACTGGTCTGGTCCTGCAGGGAGCAAACCAGGAAAGCCAAGGCTGCAACTGAACTCCAACTAGCTTTGAGCGTCAAGGACAATAAAAAGTCCTTTTTCAGACACATGGAGAGCTGGAGGAAAAGCAAGGGCAACATTGGACGGCCCTGACAATCTACACCCCAGGGTACTCAAGGAGCTGGCTAGCATCATAGCCCAGCCTCTGGCACGGATCTTTGAAAACTCCTGGCTCTCTGATGTAGTGTCCAAAGACTGGAAGAAGGCGGAAAGTGGATCCAGCTAACTATAGGCCTATCAGTCTGACTTCTATCCCGGGGAAGAACTTAGAAAAGTTTATTAAGGGTGCCATCCTTAATTGACTGGCAGATGCCAGCATCCTGAGAGAGAGCCAGCACGGGTTTGTTGCAGGTAGGTCTTACTTGACCAAAATCATTACCTTCTACAACCAGGTGACCTATCATCTGGACAAGGGAGAAGAGATTGATGTCATATATCTTGACTTCAAAAAAGCCTTTGATCTGGTATCCCGTGATCACCTCTTTGCGAAACTGGTCAATTGTGGCCTTGGGTCCACCGCAATGCACTGGGTAAAGAACTGGCTCCGTGGTCAGACTCGGAGGGTGGTAATTGATGGAAGTCAACCGTCATGGTGCCCTGTGACCAGTGGGGTCCCCCAAGGCTTTGTCCTTAGACCTATATTGTTCAACGTGTTCATTAATGATGTGGACATTGGAGTCCGAAGTGGATTGGCCAAGTTTGCCAGTGACACCAAACTTTGGGGCATAGCATCCACACCAGAAAAAAAGGAGGGCGATCCAGGCTGACCTAGACAAGCTCAGCAAATGGGTGGATGATAACCTGGTGGTGCTTAATGCTGAAAAATGCAGGGTTCTCCACCTTGGTAGGAAAAACCTGCAGCATCCTTATAGGCTTGGGAGTGCTACACTGGCTAGCGCCATGGAAGGAAGAGACTTGGGGGTCATCATTGACCACAAGATGAACATGACCCTGCAATGTGATGCTGCAGCTAGTAAAGTGACCAAAATGCTGGCTTGCATCCATAGATGCTTCTCAGGCAAATCCTGGGACGTCATTCTCCCCTTGTACTCGGCCTTGGTGAGGCTGCAGCTGGAGTACCGCGTCCAGTTTTGGGCTCCACAATTCAAAAAGGATGTGGAGAAGCTTGAGAGAGTCCAGAGAAGAGCCACGCACATGATCGGAGGTCAGGAAAACAGACCTTATGATGACAGGCTGAGAGCCATGGGGCTTTTTAGCCTGGAAAAGCGCAGGCTCGGGGGTGATCTGATGACCACCTATAAGTTTATCGGGGTGACCACCAGTACCTGGGGGAACGTTTGTTCACCAGAGCGCCCCAGGGGATGACGAGCTCAAACTGTTATAAACTCCTGCAAGACCGTTTCAGGCTGGACATAAGGAAGGACTTCCTTACTGTCCAAGCCCCCAAGGTCTGGAATAGCCTGCCATTGGAGGTGGTTCAAGCACCTACATTGAACACCTTCAAGAGCAAATTGGATGCTTATCTTGCTGGGATCCTATGACCGCAGCTGATTTCCTGCCCTTTGGGCAGGGGGCTGGACTCGATGATCTTCTGAGGTCCCTTCCAGCCCTAATACCTATGAATAGAGGAGCATAATCACTTTCCTTGTCCTGCTGGCAACACACCTACCAATGCAGCCCAGTGTGCCTTTTTCACAACAGGGGCACACTGCTGGCTACATTCAGCTTATTGTCCAATGCAACCCCCAGGTCCTTTTCTGCAGAGCTGCTGCCCAGCCAGTCAGGCCCCAGCCTCTACCGGTGTATGGGATTGTTCCATCCTAAGTACAAGACTTTGCGCTTGTCCTTTTTGAACCTCATGAGATTTGTTTTGGCCCAATCCTCAAATTTCTGTAGATCACTCTGAATCCTAGTCCTATTCTCCAGTGTATCTACTACTCCCCCCAGCTTGGTGGCATTTGCAGACTTGCTGAAGGTGCACTCTATGCCATCTTCCAGGTCATTGATGAAGATATTGAACAAAACCCGCCCCAGGACTGACCCCTGGGGCACTCCATTGACTACTACCCTCTGAGCCTGATGCTCCAACCAGTTTTCTGTCCACCTTAAAGTCTGTTCATCCAGCCCATACTTACTTACCTTGCCTGTAAGAAGGTTGTCGGAGATCGTATCAAAAGCCTTGCTAAAATCATGATACACCATATTCATTAGTCTCCCTGCATCTACAAAGCCAGTCATCTAATCATAGAAGGCAATTAGGTTGGTCAGTCATGACTTGCCTTTGGTGAATCCATGCTGACTATTCCTAATCACCTTCTACAAATACTTAGAACTCGATTCCTTAAGGATCTGCTCCGTGATTTTTCCAGCCACAAGGTGAGACCAACTGGTCTATAGTTCCCTGGATCCTCCTATTTCCCTTTCTCAAATATAAGCACTATGTTTGCGCTTTTCCAGTAATTCAGGACCTCTTCTAAATAGTCCCTAACCTGTTCTTTCACCACTGAGGGCTGCTCACCTCCTCCCCAAACTGTGTTGCCCAATGCAATAGTCTGGGAGCTGACCTTGCCTGTGAAGACTGAGGCGAAGAAGGCATTGAGCACTTCAGCCTTTTCTGCATCCTCCATCACAAGGTTGCCTCCCCCGTTCCATAAAGGACCTTTTCCCTGATACTCATTTTGCTACTTACATACTTGTAGAAATCCTTCTTGTTACTCTTCACATCCCTTGCTAGCTGCAACTCCAATTGCACTTTGGCCCTCCTGACTTCACCCCTGCATGCCCGAGCAGTGCTCTTATATTCTTCCCTAGTTATTTGTCCAAGTTTCCACTTCTTATAAGCTTCCTTTTTGTGATTTAGTTTGCTGAAGAATTCCCTGCTAAACCAAGTTGGTCTTCTGCCATACTTGCTAGTCTTACTGCACCTCGGGATGACTTGTTCCTGCACTCTCAGTAAGACTTCTTTGAAATACAGCCAGCTGTCCTGGATTCCTCTCTTCCTCAGTCTGGCTTCCCAAGGGATCCTTCCCACAAGTTTCCTGAGCAAATCATTGTTTGCTTTTCTGAAGGTTTCTTGCCTGTTCCCTGAGAGACATCACCAAGAGGCACTGCTCACATCAGAGGCACCCCTGATCTGTTTGTCACCGGAAGGAACCTTCAAGCCACAATCTCCACAGCACCAAATCCGGCCCTGGGTGGAAGCCTCAATGCTGAGCTGTCCTATCTGGACAAATCTCACAGGTGGAAGGAGAGGCAGTGGCTCTGGCATTGCAGTGTCTTCCAGCTATTTCCCTGGGACTCTTAATTAATCTGCCTTCTCCCTCTCACTGCCACTCTTCCAAGCACACCTTCCCTAGTGAACTCACCTGGAAACTTCCATGTTTACTGCTTATTGGCCTCAAAAGATTCCATTTTTCCTGCTTCCTCATACCAAGCTAAAAGGCTGTCCCTTCAAAAGGGGGTGGGGGAGAGGCAAAATGACTTGGAAACTGCTTACCCTGTTTGTAGCCCTTGTTCACTCACTGCTTGGTTGCTGGCTGAGGAAAAGGAAAGCTGTCCAGGAAAGATTCATCATTTTTGTAATTGAAGGCCTGTTGCTGTTCTTGCCTGTTCTATTCACCTAAACCACAACAGGAATCTAAAACACACACCATAGGAACCTATTATTTATACACCTACCCTTTGGTCATTAGTGATTTTTATCCTGAGCTTCCTTATCAAGGCATTCTGTAAAGGCTGCCTGCAAAACCCAAAAAAGGAAATAGGAAGAAAAAGATATATTTAACAGCATTGTCAGATGTGTCCCTCGCATCATTCTGGATCAAAAATAGGGTGTGGAATTCTACTGCTAACTTTGAAATTAGCATAGAATCAAAGCCAAATTCTGGTACAGACTCTTTCAATAAGGCAAAAACCATTCAGCCCATGATGTACATCCTCTCTATGCCCAAACTGCCTGTTTCCTGTATGGCATGATGATGGTAATCTTCCATTCCATGATCTTTATCAGGTTGCATCAACAGCTTTCTACACTGATCAGCCATTCTTCAGATCTGACTGAAGAATTATTTTCTTTTGTCATTCCCGATGGAGGAGTTCTCCAGTATTTTTTATTATCCCTGGGGATATTAGTAACCTTCTCCAAAGGAAAAAAAGTAGTCTCTCTTGAACCTGTTCATTGATAACAGGGGTGGGCAATTATTTCGGCTCGAAGGTCACTTAACAATTTTTGGTGAGCTGTCAAGGGCCTTGAGGGTAGCCCCACCCCTTCACAGGTGCCCCGCCCCCTGGTTGCCATCTTAGGACTGGAAGTCCCACCCCTAACCCGTGACCTTTGCCACCAGAAGTCCCTTCCCTTGCCCCCAAAAGTACTCCTTTAGGTGAGGGTGTTTGCCATCTTAGAACTGGGAAAAAACCAAATTGTATACTAAAAAAATCTACAATAACATTTTAATTTTAATTTAAATAAAAATAATTTTAATGTTTTAATTTTATTTTTAAAAATGCTTTTGTCCTGTTTTGTGTGTTTGCATCATGTACATAGAGGTGATTGCATAATAGCTAAAAATTGACTCTTACTCTCGTATATTTTGGGGGTGAGGGAGTACAGGTAGGTGGGTATAGGGTTTGTGGGGGCTATGGGTATGTGTTTGTGGATGTATGTGGTTTGTGGAGGAGTGTGTGGATATGGGTAGGTGGGTGGGTATAGGGTTTGTGGAATGCTGTGGGGGTGTGTGGATGTATGGGAGGAGTGGTTGTGTGGGTTCTTATGGGGGTTGTGGGATATGTGAGGGTGGTTGGGTGTATACATGGGGGAGTGTGGTGGGGTATGCATATGGAACCCCCCCTCCCAACAAACACACCTCCCTATTGCACATAGCCCCTGCCTACCAGCAGCAGGCATCAGGCCCATGGCAGGCAGAGCCCCACAGTGGCACATGGTCCCAGCAAACCCCAGGATTGCATGTGGCCAGGCCGCTGGCTCCATTGCACCGGGCTCACATGCCTGAGCCCTGTGCTGCCAGGGGAAACACTGCATGATGAAGCCAGCAATGCAGGTTAAGGGGCTCGGCAGAGAGAGGGGTGGAGCCAGTCCAGCTCCATAGCACAAAGCTCCCTGCTGTTCCCCATGACCTGTGCATAGCAGTGAGTGGGGTTGGGTCTCTGGCTCCATTGCACAGAGCTCCTCGCAGAGGTGTGCTGTTCAGGCGGAGATCCCGGTAACTGCATACAAGCCCAGGGAGCCCTGCATGATGGAGCCAGGCAGACTCTGTGCTCTCACTGGCCTGAGCTCCATGCTCCTGCCACCCTGCCCAATTGAATTCTTTTTTTTTTTTTTTTTTTTCAATCTCCTTCAGTAGTCAAACCATGTAGAAAGAGAGAACTACATTGGTGTATACAGAATAGTGCTGTATTTTTCATTTAAATTTTAAATTATTTTTGAGCCTACCTAATTTGTTGTATAATAGCATTGATGTATGGTAACATTCTGTCCTCATTCTGTTTTGTGTTACAGTTCCTTCTGTGCTTGACAGCATGGTTGTAGGTGTCTCTTGCCTCCCTGACATTTTCACCAGGCTGATAGAAATCCAGGAAGAAACCTACAAGGTAGAACAGTTTCTTCATCAGTGTACAGAGTGTTACGAGTATAGCCCAAAAGATGTGTCTGCCATCTTGGAGATCCGTAATGCCATTGAGGGATCTTCCTACTTTGGGATTGACAAAGTAGAACTGGGCAAGAAGTTCCAGTACTATGAAGACACTGATCCTGAGCGCACCAGGAGTTTACAACAGTATATTCAGGTTGGTTTTTGACTCTGTCAACAATAATTATGTGCAAACTCATTGACATTCTTTTTTAATGGAAAAAACGTATAACCTATGTGAAACAAACGTAAACTGAACAAAATTACTTTTTGGGAGCATGTGGCAGAGCACAGGTTGTATCTGCCATTTTAAGAGGTTTGGGCAGTCTGTAGAGCAGCCATCAGGTATGAGGAGGCCTAATTGAGTGATCACATGACCACAAGAAAACACCCTAGGGATAAGACCAGGCACTGAGGAACAGCTGGCATTTGCTGCAGGGAGCCAAAAGGATGTCATTGCCCAGCCAGAGATCTGCTCCTCACAGAACAGCCTGAGGGTTAAGGGTAGGAACTATGGAGATGGAGAAGGTTCCTGGTCCTGGGGCATGAACTGAAACTACACGCTGCTATGGTTGGGTGATATGGTGGTGGGGCAGTCTCCAGGAAATGCCTCACCTGTGCCTCCCTAGTGAAAGGCAAGTATGGGGCACCAGAAAGCCTCAGATCCCACTGCCTTGTTGGTGACCTTGTGAAGGGGAAACGCTAGGGGAGTGCACCCCAACAGAAAATCACAGAGCCAAAGCCCATAGAAGTGGGGCTTGAGGCCCACATAACTTAAGACTAGGTGCCCCAGTGAGAGGGCGAAGTAGTTGCCCCAGTGAGGGGGTGGAATTAAGGCCCAGTAGGGTGGAACAGTGGGCCCGGGAGGGGTCCAGGCTGACTGTGGCCCACAAGGTTGGAGAGTAGGAATAGTGAGTGTGGAGGTACCTGAGAAAGCAGACCCATATGGGAGAGGGCTAGTGGCTCAGGAACCTAGCCAGAAAAACCCTCAACTAATCAATACTGGGGCCACGACCAGGACAGTCGAAGGGCAAAAGCACCCACCACGAGAGATGGCCAGAGCCAGTTACCTGGAGTCCCAGTTAGCCTAGAGGTGAGGCCAAGGCCTTCGAGACCAAAGGTCCCAAGGGGGCCACTTCCGAGAGGGGAAAAAGGTCTAGGGAGTTTGCCACCCTAAGTGACAGGGGAGGTTAGGCCAACTGACTAGGAGGGATCCAGGTTGGGGTCCGAAATGTCAGTCTGGAATATAGTAGGGACCAGCGTGGGGCTGGAGCCATATAGTGATGCCATCTGTGAGGCATGGAACTCGGTAAAGAGGAATTTGGAGCTGTGTATTATGCCCTTGGCATTGGGCAGTAAATGGGCAGCCTCCCACCTATAAACAACTTCTGAAGTTCATCAAAGGCATGGCAGGAAAAGCAAGTGGCCAGACTGCCCTTTCCAGGTGGGTGGGCCAGTTATTGGACTGGCCTTGAGACGGCCCCTGTTACAGGGCAGTAGATCTAGTAACTAGATTTCCAGCCAGTAACAAATGATAATCTTGCCGTGTACATACTGTTTTTCTTGCTGAAGAAAAGACAGTAGTATTAAACTAATGCTAGAGTTAAAAGTCCACAGCCATCCCAGAAGTCCCAAGATTGATCTTTGAGGGTAGAAGATCATTCCCAAGTTACCTCTTCCTTCTAAGGTATACAGGAGGATTTCAGGATATTTGATGAATTTAAGAGAAGCTTATACAGAAAAAAAATCTTTCTTCCTTTACCACTATGGACCAGGGAAGTTGAAAAGAGACCAACTATGACAAGGCATCCTTACTACCAGTTACAATGCCTGGAATTCTAGTAAGTTTTAAATATTTAGGTGATACTGGTATTCTACAATGATAGCCAGTAATTTAACTGGGGGTGGACAAGTGGGGAGCCAATTTGGAGGGGGTGCGAGAATGGTAGTCCTTAGGATGACTCTGTGGCAGTAGCAGCAGCAACTCAGTGCTCTCCAAACCTCCCCTTAAACTGGCCTTGCTCAAGGTATGAAAGTGAAAATGCTAGTTACAGCTGTGATGATAACTAACAATAAAACAGGTGTTTTTTTCAGGACCTCCTCAACATGGAGCAGGTATTAGAAGTAGGAGGCAACTCCATACGTTTGGTTACAGTGATATTTGCTAAGCCGTGGCTGTTGCATTCAGTATGCCTGAAGACTAAAGGTAATGATGCTGGCATGCAAGGCACTCAGTTGGACTTACAACAGGACTCTGTGCACATAGGGCCAAAGAAAATGGAGGAGTCTTCAGGAGAGAAGGGAGAAGCTAGAAGAGCCATACAATCTGTCAGCGATGAAGGATCCACAAGGAAAAGACTGAAGACTCAACACACTGAGCTTCAGGACAACAGCTCAGTCTGTCACAACCAAAAATCCTGTTTGGAAGAAATAACTGAAACTGCCTTTGATGCAAATTTTACTGACCCCATCACAATGAAAAAGATATTAAGCACATATGAAGAACCAGGTCCTTTTGGGAGGCAGACAGTGCATCCAGTGAATACATCAGAATCTCTTGTTACTGACTCACAGAAAGATGCAGAGAAAGCTAACTCTCAGGCAAAAGAATCTATGGTAAAGGAGGACAGTTATGCAGCTAATGAACTGAAAAAGCAGATTCCCAACCTTGATTATCCAACCAAAGAGCAGCCTGATGATGCATGGCACTCGCAGGAAAATTCTGAAGTCTTTAAAAGTAAGATGTTTGTTTGTTAAATCATTTATTTAATTTATTTGGGATTAGATTACTTGGCAAGAAATACGTTTTTAACTGAGAAGACTATTACATTTGAAGACCATTCCATTTCTCTCAGAACATTTCACTAGTGATTTAGTAGTCCATGCAGGCCTAGAAAACAAGGATGGAAAAGACTCCTTCCCAGGTCCAATGCAGGTTTCTTTATTCTTTTTTCACAACGACATTTTCACAGCAAATTAATTTTGTCCCTCATATTTTGAGAAATAGATATTCTGGAGATTAAGTTTTGCATTCAGAACAGAGATTAGACTTTTAAAACGCTTGTGCTCCCAGAGTGCAATTCTGTTTCCCTTTGGTCAGGCCTTTTTAATGGCATAAATGGTATTTTTGTCACTTACCTACTGTTAGAGAATTCTCCTTCCTAGGTACACAATTCTGCATTTCATAGGCAACAACATATGCATGTCCTGAAGACAAAATGGAAGAGGACACTCTCATATTTTAGTTAGTTTAGGAAAGCCAGAGACGCAGGCTCTAGGCATAGCCCTTCCCTTCCCTCTCTTTGGGCATAGGAGTGTGCATCTGCACCTCACTGACTTCCCAGCACAGTGCTCTAACCACCATACTGCAGGTCAGACATTATCCACTCCCCTTCCACTACTCCATTTAAAGCTGAACTACAAACCCTAGTGATTATTGCATTTAATAGTCGCTAGAAAAAAATGGGTTGGGGGCAATGCTGTAGGGAAGTTTCTGCCCTATCAAGAGCTGCCTAGAACAGGGTTGTCAACCAGGGGTAGGTGGGAAGCCCCTAAGGAGTACGCACAGACAGGTGGTGACAGAATGCCGCCACCCACCACTCCACTCTGTGTCCAGCTGCCGGGGGTACGCATATTAAAAAGATTGAAAACCCCTGGCCTAGAACGCAGCCCCCACCCTGCGAGGACAGCAGCCATCTTGCTAAGCTACACACCTTGTGGTTTACTTTGTTCTTCTGGTGCCATCTGCCTCCCATCCTTGATTGTCCATGGGGCTAGCTTCAAAAATAGTGCAAGAAAAGAACCTAAATTATGTCTGATCTGTGGCATTGATGGTTGTGCTAGAACAGGGGTCAGCAAGCCCCGGCATGTGTGCCAAGCATGGCATGCAAGGCCATTTTGGTCGGCACACCACTGCCAGTCTGGGCTCTAAGCAGCTGCTGCCAGTTTAATTTTTTATTTTATTATCTATCTGGCTGTTGGGCCTGTGGTCATTTAATCTCAAAAGTCAAGGCTCTCAAAACTCTAGCCTCCTCAAATGAATGTATAGTTTGAGCAGAAGCTCATCCTTAAAATCTTGGAGCACAAATTTTTGGTTCCATGGTACAAACTTGCTGGGTGAGCAGACTTAGGACTGTAGCCTGTTACTTTTATAGCAGAAGTTTTCAGTCTTTTTAATAAATGTACCCCTGGCTGCCAGATGTGCAGTGTCAGCAGCTTGGGGTGATGGGAGGCAGTGGCCATGTGCAGACTTCCTCCCCCCGCAACTGGCTGTCTGGGTGGCACCTGTGCAACCCACAGAGGGGTACTGCTGCCCTTGCACACACCCCTCCCCCCACCAGGCCTGCTCCTGGGAGGCAGCAGCGCAGGGTGGTGGGTGGTGGTTCTCCATCCCTGCCTGCCCACGCATAACCCCTAGGGCCTTCCCAGGTACCCCGGTTGACCACCTCTGCTTTATAGGTAGACCTTCAACAACTCTGAACATGTTAGCAATCATTTTTTGATTTTCTTTTTTTTCCCTTTTTTTGGGCAAGGAAATGAGCAAATCTAGACTGTTTGTCTTGCCAAAGTTCCAGGTTCTGTTGGCTTCTGTGGTGAACTGGTACCCTCTACATCCAGTATACACTTAACAAGAAGCATATGTGGCATGATGTTTCTGTAAATTTTAACATTTTATTATATATATTTAGTATTAAATGATGCATCCTATACATTGATTAAGATAGGAGAAAAGGAACTGTAAAGTGATTATATACATGGGCAACTGGTGCCTCCAGAGGCAAAACCAGAAGTGCACTTCCACTGGCACATTTTTTGGCTGGTATTTCCAGGTGTGCGGCCAGTCTCAGGTGGTGCATGTGCACCCCGTACATCTCGCCAATGATTGTATAAGTAAAGTATATCACAATACAAAATACCTCAAGCAGGGACAGGTTCATTCCAGCCCTACTTCTGTATGACTGATTCTACACACATACAAGAGCAGAATGAAATGTACAGCTTCAACTTAGGAAATACCAAGGTTTTCAATGCTTGAATTTGCCACCTCACACCCTAATACTTTAAGAATTTATATATATAACTTTTCCCATGAGTGTCCATATTGTAAAGTACTTGCATGAATGTTTTGAGACTTTAATGATCTTCGTAGTATTCTTTTTGTAAAACTTAAGTTTCTCCCTAAAATAGTTGTCTGCACACATTCTCTCATGGGTGGGTTCAAGCCCCGTGCCTTTTATCCAGAGATTTTATTGCCTTAGCATAGTATGTATACGGATTGTTTCTGCCCCTCCGTACATTTGGTCTATCCCAACCATACATTTGATCCAATAAAAGATTCCACCCACAAAAAATCTTGTCTTTCACATTGTTTCCCTTTATTTTGATTTATTTATTCTGCTGCCCCTTATAGAGTACTATTGACATAAAAGTTCCTATTACAGTTTTTGAAAAAACTAGATAATAATCCTGAATCTTCTCTCACCAATTAAGCATCTGAACATGTGAAAGAATGTGTTAGGAAATGGGAAGGAAGATGATCATTCAAAGACAGATAAATAATATAAATTAAAACCCTAAATCCTATTGTGCAATTAAAGCCTAACCTTTAGGTTCCTTGTGCTCTATTTTAAACTTTTCTCTTACATAGGAACCTACATATTATTATCTTCCATTGGATACAGCCATGGGGGAATCTATTTAAAATCTGCATGTTCTTTTCTCTCTGATTCTAATGATATATTTTATGATCTTTTTCAGTAAGTTCTATGACAGATCTATCCCAGACAGCACGGGAAAGGTCAGTACAGAAATCGATCCTTAAACAATTGGTATTGTTCATATTAAAATGAAAACTGTAAAAGAATATGCTGTTTGACATGAACAGGGATGCAAGTTCATTGCTTTGATGGGTTTAGATAGTATGGAAACTTAGCACTGTTGTACTGCCTGTTCTTCTTCCTACTACAGACAGTGCCTCTTGGCATATGGAGTTTCTGAAAAAATTGTTACCTGAATTACAGGTGAACTCATAGCTTGGCTCTTGATAAAAGGGCAAGAGGCAGGACTACAGTTTAACATTTTATTGCTTGCTCCCCAAAGCACAAGAATAAACATTTATCTACTGTGTATCTATCTACATGTGACAATGCTACACAGACTTTTACCTACTGGGAGGACTCGGGATGAGGAGGAGGATGGCACACAGAATAGCGACAGGTCTTCTTGAATTTGCCAGGGATTCCAGTTTTCTCTCCTGTCTACATGCTATATTTGTAGACGTGGCATATCTTGATATTCTAACAAATATTCTCTGATATCTTTGTCTCACTGAGACTTTAGGAACTGATTTTCCTATGGACTTGAAGGATGATAATTAGTTGAGATTTATATCCTTGCAAAAATCGTGGTGGTGTGAAAATCATGATGTTATAGCTGTGATGGTCCAGGAAATATGCTAGAGGCAAGCATATGTTGGAGGTGATGTCTTTTATTGGACCGACAGCATGGCCAAGAGAGATTTTAGATATTTCAAACACAAAATACCCTTCTTCAGGTCTAAGAAGTAGATGCAGCTTGAGTAACAATAGATCAAATAGCTTATGTAAAACTCCATATTTCATAGTTTCTAGGGTCGGAAGGGACCTGAGTAGTTAATCTAGTCTGAACCCCTGCCATGGCAGGAAAGAGTACTGGGGTCAAACGACCCCAGCAAGGTATACATCTAACCTCCTCTTAAAGACCCCCAGGGCAGGAGCCAGCACCACTTCTCTTGGAAGCTGGTTCCAGATCCTAGCTGCCCTGACCGTGAAGTAGCGCCTCCTGATATCTAGCCTAAACCTACCCTCTGCCAGCTTGTGACCGTTATTCCTGGTCACTCCTGGCGGTGCTTGGGGGAACAGGGACTCCCCCAGTGCCTGCTGATCCCCCTGACTAGTTTGTAACAGGCCACTAGATCCCCCCTCAGCCTTCTCTTGTGGAGACTGAACAGGTTCAGGTCCCATAGCTTTTCCTCATAAGGCCTTCCCTGCTGCCCCCTGATCCATGCGAGTGGCCCTCCTCTGGACCCTCTCCATGTTTCCCACATCCCTTTTGAAGTGCAGCGCCCAGAACTGGATGCAGTACTCCAGCTACGGCCTGACCAGTGCCGCATAGAGGAGGAGTATCACCTCCTTGGACCTGCTTGAGATGCGTCTGTGGATGCATGACAAGGTACGGTTGGCTTTCCTGACTGCACCACCACACTGCCAGCCCATGTTCATCTTGGAGTCGATGATGACTCCAAGATCCTTTTCTGCCTCTGTATTGACAAGAATTGAGTTCCCCAGCCTGTAGGTATGGTGCCGGTTGTTCTTCCCCAGGGAGAAATATTTATTATTTAAATAAAAACAGTCTGTTTAAAGGGAATGGAGCGGAGCCATAAAAAAAAAAAAAGAACAAAGAGACATGAACAAGATTAGCTGAAAGACTTGTGAATTACAGTTCTGAAAAGGAGACTTTCTTATCTCCTTCCTTCATCATCTTGGGATGCTACTTTCCACCACTGTGTTTTATTTTTACCTTAGTTTATTATCTTCACTGAGAAGACTTTTTGTTTTTACAGGTAATCTGAGCAACTTGGATTTGAATATTATATACCTTGACTTTAACAAGGTTTTTAACGCTCCACTCTGACATTCTCATTAAGAAGCTTAGGAAATAGACTAGATGCGAGTACTGTATGGTGTATACATAACTGATTGGATCATCATACTCAGTAGTCCTCAATGGCTCAATATTTAGTTGGAAGGAGGCGTCAGATGGGTTTCCCCAAGGGTCTGACCTGAGTCAAGTATTGTTCAACATCTTCATCAATTATTTGGATGATGGGATCGAGTGCACATGTAGCAAATTTGTAGATGATGCCAAGTTGCATGGAATTGCAGACACTCCAGAGACTAGGGCTAGGATTCAGAGTGACCCAGGTAGACTGGAGAAAAGGTTCACACTCAATCAGTTGAGATTCAGCAAAGATAAGTGCAAAGTCCTGTACTTGGGATGGAATAATTGCATATAAAATACAGACTAGAATGACTGGTTAGGCTGTGCTATGTCAGAGAAGGACAATGAACCATAAGCTGAATATGAGCCAATAGTGTGCTTTTGTTTCACAAAAAGCCAGCAGCATCCTGAGTTGCATTAACAGGAGTGTCACTTGCAAATCAAAGCATGTGATTCTTCTCTTTTCAGCACTGGTAAGATCTCACCTGGAATACTGTGTCCAGTTTTGGGCCCCACACTTCAAGAAGGATATGGTCAGGTTGAAAAGAGACGAGCACAGAGAAACACAGAATGATTAGGTGGCTGGGAGCCAAGACTTATGAGAAGAACTGGATTTATGTAGTCTAGAGAAGAGAAGGCTGAGGGGGGATTTGATAAAAGTCTTCAAATACCTGAAAGGTGATTACAGAGACGATGGAGATGGGCTTTTTCTCTGTGGCCGCAAGGGACAGGACCAGAAGCAATGGCCTCAAAATGTATCAGGGAAAATGTATGTTGGAGATTAGGAGGAATTTCCTGACTATATGAGGATGGTCAGTCATTGGAGCAGGCTGCCCAGAGAAGTTGTGAAATCTCCACGCGTGGGCAATCAAAAGCAGGTTGGATGGGATGGTTTAGTCTTGGCTGGGATGGTTTAGTCAGGGATGATCCTGCCTTGAGTAAGAGGCTGGATTAGATGACCTCATGAGGTCCCTTCCAACCCTACTTTCCTATGATCCTATAAGCTTAATAAGATGCATCTATTATGGAAGAACTATACATAATGCATTTGGTTATATTTCACACTAGTAACAATGATAAGCTAGAGCAGGGGTGTCCAACCTTTTTGAATGTGGGGTCGAATTACAAACTTTTTATAACCCAGTGGGCCGGCGAGCCGTATTCAAAGACCTCACAGGAAGTGGTATCACATCAGGAAGTGATGTCATGTGACCTTTGACACCAATAAAGTTGCAGGAAGTGACGATGAAATGGGTCTGGAAATGTGGTTTAAAATCCAAAATAAAAACAATAAAAACAGTACCTGACCTGGACCCCATCAGGCAGCAGGCATCCTGCCACCAGTCAAACAAGACCTTCGGAAGAAATTTCCAACAGCTTCTTGCCAATGGGAGAAGGTAGAAATTAAAGAGAGAACCTCTTCCCCTTTTCTTTTTGTCCATGTGTTAACTGACAAGGCACAGAACAGAGCCTGAAAACCTCGCTGTATTTCCAGTACCAGCCCTCTGTTCAGAGAGGTTAGAACAGCGAGGGAGTGGAACAGACTGGTTAGGGCAGTTGTGGACTCTCCATCATCGGAGGTGTTCAAAAAGATGTTGGACAGCACTGGTTGGGCATGATCTAGGCCAGTGTTTCTCAAAACATGGGTTGCAACCCAAAAATAGGTCTCAAGAATATATGAAAGGGTCACGAGCAAACTTTTTAAAAATGGGTTCTCCTTTAAAGGAGAAAAACATAACTGTGGCTTTTCTCTTGTGAGCTGACAGAGTTCCAGCCTGCAAGTGGTTACTTGGGGGCCCCCCACACACTAGGGCACTGGGGTCTGGAGGAAAGAGCAATGAGGGACACTGGGTCAGGACTGACCATCTGTGTTTACAAATGGGTCCTGGTACAAGAAAAGTTTGAGAACCACTGATCTGTACCGGGCTGGGCATTATTTGAGGCAGAGTGAAGCAACACAGGGCACAGCCCTTGCCCTGAGCCTCCCTCCCCTGTGAAAGGCAGGGACCCCGCCACACACACACAGGTGCCGGGAGCCCACAGTCACCGACCCGGCCCTGGGGGAGGCGCCATCTTCCTGGCCCAGCCCTACCTGCGGTGCCCCGGCTGGACAGGAGGCGACAGAGGCAAACGATGAGGGTGAGCCCAGCTGCTGCGCCCCCTCTGCAGGTCCACATCACCGCGCTGCGCCAGGCTGGAGGGAACCAGAGCTGGGGCCAGGGCCAGGCAGCACCTCAGGGTGCAGCAAGCGCAGGCTCTTCCTGAGCCCAGGGCCGCCCCGCACAGCGCGACCAATGCCAAGAGCCCAGTGGGAGGGGGCACCTGCCCGTGCCGCTCTGCCTCCACCTCAGCCAGCGACCTGGGGCCGGGTGGCCAAGCTGGGCTGCCTCTTGCCTGCAGGCGGGGAGCGGAAAGCTGCTCAGGCCGGGAAGCAGTGGCTTCCCCACATAGTGCTGGAGATGGGAGGAGGCGGGCCAGGTCTGCACTCCTCTTCCCACATGCACCACATCGGCAACATCAAGCTGCCACACAGTGTGTGTGGGAACCTTGTCCCTTCAGCAGCCATTAGGAAGCTGCTGAGGGGCTGGGGGAGGGACAAGGGGCGGGAACAAAATAAACTGTGTTTATTTTTGTTTCCTGTCACAGCACCGAAAGCCACCAAAAATGCCTTGGCGGGCCGCATGGCAGCCCACGGGCCATATGTTGGACAAGCCTGAGCTAGAGCTATGGTACAGTGTATTTGGATCATCTATTCTAAGGTTTTCTTTAAAAATGATGGAGTCTGACTTGAATCTATCCCACACCTGTGATTCTGTGCATCTTTAACAGAATCTATTGCATAAAATCAGTCAGTAAAGCCAAAAGCTGATGAGAGGTCTGACAGAAGCAACATAGACATCTGAATCATAATATCATATAACAGCAGGTTTGGAAGAGCCCTTGGGGGTCATCTATGCCAACTCCTTGCTCAGGACAAGCTCATCCCTGACTAAAGCATCCAGTGTCTGTCTAACCTGCTGTTAAAAAAAATTCAAGAATGGAGATTTCACAACCTTCCTAGGTAGCCTGTTTCACTGTTTATTATTTAACTACCTTCATAAGCAGAAAATTCTTCCTAATCACAAACCTAAATTTACTCTACTGTAATATGAGACCATTACTCCTAGTCTATCTCCATCCTCTGTATCAGGGGTGGCCAGTCCTCAGTGCCCTAAGTAGCATGAGCAGCCTCTGTGTGGCGCATGGCAGATTGGGGAGGGAGCAGGAAACACAGTAACAAATAAAGCAGTGATCAGAATAACAGACCGCATAGGGGAAGGGGATTGCATTGGCACTCAGGGAAGATGCTGGCCTGCAAAAAAGTTGGTCCTCACTGCTCTATATAATCACCCTTCAAGTACTTGAAGACTCCTATCTCAAATCTCCTATCAGTCTTTAGTTTTGCAAACTAAATAACCCTAGGTCTTTCAGGTTTTTTCTCAAATCATGTTTTTCAGGCCTCTAATCATTTCTGTCACTGTCCACTAGACATTCTAATCTGTCAACATTGTTCTTGAAGTGCAGGCCCAAAACTAAACATGGTACTCCAGGTTGAGAAACGCTGCCCTAGGAATCCTGCTTGAATACGTCTTCCCAACTAGACATCGAGCAATTGATTACTTTGAGCAGTTGTCTCCACCGTACAGTACTTTCATCAACTGTATAGTTATTTAGCTTATTGATAAGAATACCATGGGAGTTAGTGTCACATCCACTGTGCCCACCTTTGCCCCCTCATGTCTTTGGCTTAGAAGGAAATCAAGTTCTTCTTGGTGAATCCACATTGGCTGTTCATAATCACCTTGTTCTCCTCTAGATGCTTAGAAATAAACTCCTTAATTACTTCCTTTCTAATCCTGGTTCCTCCTCCTTCCCTTTCTTAAAGAAGGGCATGATATTTGCCCCTTTCCAATCACTCAGATCTCCACAAGTTCCCAAGGATGATAGTCAGTTGTTCTGAAACTTCATCACCCGGTTTCTTCAGTATTCTAGGGTGCATCCCATCTCATCCTGCTGACTTGAAAGCATGCAGCTGCTCTAAGTAATCCCTAAGTTGGTCTTCTGCTGCCCTAGCCTGTTCATCTTCCCTCCTATCGTTGCTGCCAACTGCACTTTTCATCTGGTAGTTAACTTGCTTGTGAAGGATGAAGTTAAAAAGGCATTGAATACTTCAGCCTTCTCTGAATCATCTGTAATTATATTGCCTTCTGCAAAATTGAGACATATGATATGAAATGCTCTTAAAGGCTAATACCCAGAAATTTGCTATAAAATGGGGTCCCCTGCTAGAGGTGACAGAGGAAGGGAGTAACCTGGATCTATTGGTCTATGAGCTGCCACTAGTTTGCATTAGGTCTCATGCAATTCTAAGAAGTATTAAGCTTTCTATTTTAGTAGAGTAAATTAGTAGTAGTAATTAGTAGATTTCTTTCTGTATTTGTAACACTTTCCTTAGTCTGACATACTAATAGAATCTTCTTTTTCTTATTGCCTTTTACATTCGTTGCTAGTTGCATCTCCTGATTTTTCTCCCTGCTTGCTCTTGAGTTACTTTTATACTCTTCCCTAATAATATGGTCAAATTTCAACTTTTTGTAAGACTCCTTTTTGAAGTTCAACTCACTCAAGTACACTATTTGCCTCTCTTTGTACTATTCTTCTTTGCATCAGGAAAGTTTGTTTCTGTGCCCTCAGTAAGATCTCTTTGTTGTCCGCACAGGGCATACAGTGTGAATTAAAAACAAGCAGGAATCTTATCAGGGGATGAGGCACAATGCCACATTTATTGGAATATAAAACACACAATATAAAAAGAATAAAAAACAGTAAAGTTATCTGCTTCACTTATTCCCATACATACTCATTCGCTCATACAAAAGAAACAAGCACACACAGAGATAGACAGCCCTGCTGATAGTTGTAGGTTAAGGTGTTACCAAGTTCTAAAGTTGCTGAGGTTGGTCTGGTGGCTAGCCAGACCAACAACAAGGAATGGAGTCAGGACTTGTTGGACGCACCCAAAATTCCTTCTTGCAGACCCAAAGCCTTTTCTTTGTGTTTATTCTTTGTAGTGATAACTGTCCATACAAGCCTATGGATTCTGCTGAGTCAGATGCGAAAGTCATCCTCCATGTCCCATTGGCAGGCTGGGATTGGTAGGACGTGATCTGCTGGCCTTGTGGTCTGCAGTCTTCAAGGAGGACTGTTGCTTGTCTTCCACCATCAGGGTGAAGGCATGATTTAGTATTTGGTAGTCCTTAACTGCTAACTCAACATTGCTACAACCTTTAACTGTTAAACCACAGAAGGTTATTTACACCTGCTGCAAGAGGACTGTCTTCCTTCACATTGTTACATACATCATTCATTTTTTCACTACCTCTTTTCAGACATGCCAGATATACCACAGACCTTACATAAGCATTTTTCTTATACTAAATTTAAGTTCTAAAATCATGAGACCTACAGGTCAGATATATATGCTAAGCAATTGGGAATTTAAACTAGATAGTTAATTCCATGGTTATTTAATATTTGATACAGAATAATAATGACTGATTAAAATATTATGAAAAATAAATCATAACAAGATTCATTATAAAAATAGCAATATAAAGCAATTACGGCTACTGCAGTACAGTATCTTTTAACGTACAACCAGTACTCTTGGACTCCAGTTCCCCTCAGACTTGCCTCTAAGGAGCTCCTGCCTGCCAGTTCCCTGAATTTGTTGAAATATGCTTTTCTGAATTCCAGTCTTTATTCTTCCACCTGCCTTCCTTCATTTCCTTAGAATCCTGAACTCCATCATTTTGTGGTCACTGCCACTAGAGCTGTGTGAAGCTTTGGGTGCTTATTCGCTTTGGAAGAGATTCAGCCGGATTTGGTGGCTGAATCTCTGAATTGAATCGGGACCAATTAAAAGGTCCAAATCGATTTGAAGCACTCCAAATCGATTCAGAAAAGATTTGGAGAGCTTCAGCAATTCGAGCAGTCCCTGCAGGCTGCAGCAGGGAGGTGGACCCCTGACTCTGTGCCGGTAAGTAGGGGCGGGGGAGGGGAGGCTAAAGGACCAGGGAGGGAACCATGGGGGGACCTGTGCCAGGCCCCATCCCCTGCCTGCTCCCCTGAGTGTCCCCTGACCCCTGCCAGTTGTCCCAGCCCCGCCCCCACCATGGCTGCCCCACCTACCCCAGCTCCTGGCCCTTTTAAAAAAAAAAAAAAAAAAAAAGGCCCCATTCACCAGGTACTGCTTGGTGATCCCCACTGCCCCCATGCCATATGGGGGGGCTCTGCCACGAGCCCACAAACCCCTGTCCACTGTTCCAGCTCCCACCCCCCACCCCAGCATCCCCACCTGTCCCAGCTCTGGCCCTTTAAGAAAAAAACAACAAAAACCCACATTCACCAGCTCCTGCAGTGGCCTTGGGGCTTCGGGGCGCTCATGCAGAGCCCCCCCATGCAGTGGGGGACATCAGGGATCGCCCCCTGCTGGGCAGGAGCAAGTAAACCCAGAGTATTTTGTTGTTTGGTTTTTGGTTTTTTGGGTTTTTTTAAAGGGCCAGGAGCTGGGGCAGGTGAGGGGGCAGGGGGAGCAGGCAGGAGTTGGGGGGCTCATGGCAGAGCCCCCCATATGGCATGGGGCAGTGAGGACAGCCCCCCTACCCAGCAGCAGCTCATGAGTGGGAGCTTTTCCCCCCCCCCCCCCCCCAGATTGGAAGCTAGGGTGGGTGGTGCAGCCATTGAGAGCAGGTGGGGGATGGGGCCTGTGTGATTCAGCTGATTCGGCAACAGCTGAATCTCTGAATCAGATTCAGCGGAATTGATTCGGGACAATGATTTGAATCACCAAATCGAATCATTGTCCCCCGAATTGGCCAAATCAAAAGTGAATACTAGTTGCTTTGCACAGGCCTAACTGCCACACGTGTTGCCTTCTACCTTTGTATGCCCAACCAATTCCTCCCTGTTCATGAGTAGCAAATTGAGAAGAGCTCCCTACCCTCCAAAAAAGTTGACCTCTCTACCATTTATTCCAAAATGTTATCCTTGACAGTCCCGCCAAGTCTGTTATCCCAATTGCCCTGGAATTCCCTAATTGTACTAGGACTTGCAATTCTTCATATTTATTCCCCATGATTGTCAATTCAGTATACAGACATTTGAAGCAAGTAAGCAATTGCTCAACTTTCTCTCTGAGAACATTAAGGCTTCCTTTATTGCTTCCTCTTACTTGGTTTTATCAATGTCCTCTGGCTCTTTACTTACCTCTGGACTTTTGTTGTGTGTATGTAAGTGAAGACATTCTTCCCTCTATCAGGTGGACCCCATCTCTTCCCAACAATCTTTCTTTCTTGAACATAACCCTATGGTCAAAGAAGCCAGAGCTACACTGACAACACCATCTACATAGCCATGTGTTGATCTTCTTGATGTGGATGCTCCTGCCTTGACCCTTGATCCTTTCACCCTTGCATCAAGAACCCCATAGTCACTTTTGATCTGCTCAGGGTCACCTTTGGCAGTATTATTAGTGTCCAGATGAATGACCATTATGGGTTGTCATCAGAGGGCTGGATGAACCTCAGCAATTTCTCTATGATCTTTCAGATACAGGATCCTAGCAAGCAGCAGACCTGAGCCAACCAGTGAGGCTGGCAGATGGAGGACTCAAGGGTCTGCAGAAGGGATTCATCAACCACCACCGCTTATCACTTCTTTTTGGTCATAGTAGTCTCGGGCCTCTCAGCTTCAGGGTGCAGGGATATGGTCTGGGATTTAATCTGCCACTGATGAGTAGTTTCTGTACCATATCCATGCCAAATTTGGGTAATGGATAAAGGAAATTCAAAACTTGTAGATAATACAGAGCTATGTCCCAACCTTCTTTCATCCCTGGCCTATGGAGAATAAGTGCAGCATGTACAATAAAAGCTTTGTTATCCAGCACCCAAGGGGAATGGGGGGTGCTGGATAACAAAATATGCCAGTTAACTGAGCAGCCCGAACAGGCATCTTTGCCTGTTTGGGCTGCCGCTTCTCCCACCGCATCCAGGATGTCGCCGCCCCTCCGGCAGCGTTGCCGCCCCTCGCACAGGCCCCAAGGGACAGAGGTGGGCCCCATGCAGCCTGCTATGCCCCGGGCCATCGGGGCTCAGCAGTATAGGCTGCTTTGCCCCAGGCCGTGGGGGCTCTGAGAAACCGAAAGTACCACAGTGGGCACTTCCAGTTTCACTTTACCTTACAAGCCAGCAGGCTGGTTAATAGAACATGCTGGCTTGTAAGGTGCTGGTTAACAGAGCTTTTACTGTAGTAGAAAGCCCTGTCAGTGGTGCTATCTGCCTTCCCCACCTAGAAACAGACAACCGATAATAAGCTTTTGTTTCTGTGCACCCATGCAGAAATCATAATTCTAATATAATAAAAAGCTTTGTCTGTCTGTCTGTGTACCTGTCTGCCTGTCCATTTGTAATGCTTCTGGCCAACTGCGCCAAGAGGGCGGGTAGCAATTGTCCAAGCAGCCTGCGCTGCATGGGCCCAAATCTGCACTGCTGCCGGGGAAGTTTTGCAGTGGGAAACATGCCCCATCCTTCCAAGCAGCAGGGCTTCCCCCTGTCTCCCTGCTTGAGGGCAAAGGGAGTATCACAGTGACTGTGCCCCCTCCCCTGCCCAGCCCTGATGCCCCCCAGAACAGCTGGCAAGTAGGGGGAGGCAGCAGGGAGGAAGGGAGAGAGGGGAGCAGGAAGGCAGCTGGATGTGAGCCAGATGGACCCAAAGTGGCGGGGGGGGGGCCTGGGGTTGGACCCAAAGTTGCGGGGGAGGAGGGGGACTGGGGTCAGACCCAAAGCAGCGGAAGTGGTGTGGGGGGTAGAGAAGGGCCAGACAAGGAGCGGCAGGGGGTGGGGGTGGAGCAGGGCTGGATCCAGAGCAGTGGGGATGTGGAGCAGGGCTAGATGAGCAGCGGGGAGGGGTGCGCAGGGCCAGACATGGGGCTCTGTCCCTGCCAGGCCCCCACATCATTCTTGATGGGCAATTTACTAATATAGGAATAGGGCCTTTTCCAGACCTCATCTTCTAAACTTGCACTGTAGTGAAAGACATCCAGCAAGGTTTCTAGTCTATTTAATTACATCCCATGCAGCTGTGTTTATTCTATCTAGCTCTGGTATCAAATGATTACAAAAAACTCAGTGTAGCTTAGCCCACTGTTAAATAGAAAACATTGTAACTGGCCACATCTACATGAGACTGTGACTGCACAGTAGTCAGACAAAAAAGCCATTCATCCATTTATACAAGTACTAAATGACTGCACAGTAATGACTGTACAGTCAGCATCTCATGTGGATGCAGCCAACTCCATTATCAGGATATTTATATACCACCCATGATAAACTCCCCTTCTGGAACAGTCTCTGGAGTATGGCTAGCAAGCAGCACTTCTGACTTCGGAAGCCCTGGTAGTCGCATGAACATTTCTTTCAGTACTTCTATGCAAAGACTAAGGAGTGATCAGCAGCTGTTTGTCCCAAGTTATGGAACGATTGACTTGTATGTGAATTACATTAATTTACTTCTTTCAGTTCTTTACTAGCACAGAGAAGTGAAAGAGAAGATAGTCAGCAATTTGCATTTTTCACCTGACTGAGCTAAAATTACATTCTCTTTGCAGAGCATGTGAGAATGTCTGCTTCATTGGGAGGCCATGGCGGATTGTGGATGGGAGCCTGAATAAACCAGTGTGCAAGGGAATGATGGAAGCTGTGCTGTACCACGTCATGACAAAGCCTGGCATAATGGAAAACAGCATAATACAGCATTATAAAGGTGTACTGCAGCCTGTTGCTGTCTTAGAGATATTGCAGGTAACTGTCATCAAATGTTTACGATTACCTTATTTTAGTGCTCAGCTGAGCCCCTGAGCCATATCATCCAGCATTTTGTGCTGCCTCTGGGTCTTTGGGCAACCCACAGGTAGCATATGGGATGTGCCACTTGGCTCCATACACTGCACACTATGAGCTAAGCAGCAGCTACTCTGTAGCTCCAGGGCTGTGCTGCATGCAGTGGCCCCTCTGTGGCTATGCAGCACAGCCTCAAGGCAGTGGAGCTACCACTATGTGTGGTACATCCCCAAAGCAGGCAGAGCAGGACCTTACCGGACACAATGGCTTCTCCTGGGCACTCACTGGATCTGGAATATGGGGGTGGTTTGTGTGTCTAATGTAGCCCTGAGACTGATCCAATGCTACTTGCACAGGGCTGGAGAAGTTTGACACCCTTGGCTTAGTGTAATTGTTCTACCAAAAGCCTTCTGCCTGACTTCAGACTAACATGGCTAACTATCTCTCTGTGTTCCACCCAAGTGATACAGAGGTGGTCTCAAGCATCTACACTGTTGTAATAGGTTATCTTGTTTGAAGTCACAGGAGGGAGGTCAACTGTGAAAGGACCACAAACTCCTTTTACTGAGGAGAAACTCCTTCCTGCCCCTAAAGCAAACTGATCCTAGCTCAGGGTGGGGAATGCCAGCTGGCAGTACCTGTTCTCTTGAATTCCTGTGGTAGTGATTGCAACTAGGATTTCCTTGTAAAATGAGACCTAAATTTCTGTTGAACTGGAATCCTGTTCTTAAAGCTCCTATGGGTATGGAATTTCACCTGCATTATTTATGCCTTTTCACTGTTAATTGACTGTACATGGGGTGTGGGAAGTGCAGTCCACAAATCAGTTTGGGAATGATGGCTGTAAACTGTACCAGTGTCAGTTTCTCATAAAGAACAAACAAGCTTTTTATTAGAGGTGCACCAACATATATTGGGTGCCTATTAGATTGGCACCGATAAAAGGGAAATCATATTATCAGCTGTTTTTTGGCCATTGTAGACTATAATGTTTACCGATAATTATGCCTTCTGGCTGGGGCCCTGGACACCTGGGTTCCCTCTTGCAAGCCAGGGTGACCTTTAGTGTGGAGGGCCCGATCCGGATACAGGGGCCTGAGCCACTTCCCACCCCTACCCTCAACCCCTCACTGGCAGTCCAGACTGGGCTGGAGCAGAGCAGTTGGTGCAGTGTCCCAGGCACGGGCATAATGTAGACTGAGAGCTGGGGCTGGGGCACGTGCTGTGCCACAGAGATGTGACTGGGGCAGGGAAGGGTCTCTGGCCCTGGCCCAGCTCAGCCTGCATGATTCAGCCCACAATGCCCAGGAGTTCATGCCCTGAGGGCAGAGGGTAAGGAAGCCATTCCTCCCTGCTGTGTGCAGCAGGATCCTCCCCTGGCCCCTCATCTAGGGTGACCACCTATCCCTAACTGGGACAAGTCCCAGTCCCGGGCTGCATGACTCTGGCATAGCATTTGTCCTGGATTCACAGTGTACTGCAGGGATTGCGAAACTGCAGGCAGGCAGCGAGGGGATGCTGGGAGCAGGATGCAGGGGGTGCCACATGCACTTGGCCAGGTAGCATTGAGACCACTTCTCTGCAGGTAGGTCTGTGTGTGGGAGGGACCATTTGGGGATAGATCGAGGCTCCCATGGTGAGGAAAGGAGTGGGGCAAGGCGAGGGGTGCTGCCCAGCCAAGGCAGTACATGGGACCCAGGACTGGGAAGAGTGGCAGGCATGTGTCACCCTACCCTCAGCCCAGCCAAGTCCTGCCCTTCCTGGGGCTGGGGTCAGGTCCATTCAGCCTGCCCCTGGTAGCAGCGGCACCAGCACCAGGAAGGGAAGGGGCCCCAGCCCCGTCCCCCTCAACCACTGAAGTCCAGATTCCGGGACCTGGGGTCCAACTGTGGGGGAGGAGTGGTCTGGTTTCTCTTACCCTGGAAAAGTCCCCTGGCCCTACCCCGGACAGAGTGAGGAGCATAGGCAGAGGGAGAAAATATTAGTCAGTGGGGCTGAGTAAAACTTAAATTTAAAAGATACTTCTTTTGTGGTGCTTTTGCTGATCCAAATGATATGTGCCTACTCAAATATACTTACACAATGCATTTATCATAGTATTAACTATACTGTAGCAAGCTTGTAAAAATGAGAATGAGCCCATTTTGTATTAAATGTGTGTAGATCAAGCTGTAATATACAGCCAAGCCCTCAGATATCACCTAATATGCACTGAGGACAACACCCAAGATTGCCACCTCACAAATCTTCAAAATGCTTTCACTCAACAAGGGCACTCCTCCAAAGAGAGAGATCGCATTTGAAATAGCATGTTTGAAAGAGCCACCCAGATACCACATGAAAAATTGCTAGAGTACAGAAGAAAACCCCCCATGAATCTCATACCACTGCGATTATGGTTATGACATATCACCCCACCCTCAAACCTATATGGAAAATCCTCATACATCTGTAACCCATACTAGAAGAAGACCCAAGTCTTAAAGAGATCTTTCCAGAACCATCCATCCTACCCTTCAAACAAGCATTGAACCTTGCCAACCTCATCACCAGAATGAAACTTCCTACAGTCCAAAACGCACCAAATGGATCCAGACCATGCCATGACAAGACATGTAAAACCTGCCAACATCCCCAGCACCCCCACAATTACTACACCCCACAACAGAACCATCAGCATTCCTGGATCTTACAGCTGCACATCCAGAAATGTGATATATCTTCATCCAATGCACCAGACGCCTTGATGGAAAATATATAGATGAGACCAAACAACAACTGTCCACCAGAATGATAGATGTGTGCTTAAAGACAAGAATACCTAACTACCTGTGAAGGCACATTTCTCACATGAAAACCACTTTCTCTCCAGTCTCTCAGTTCTAATCCTCAAAGGGAGTTTACAAAACTCTTTTCACAGATAAGCCTATGTATTTCATCAAGCTCCTAGATGCAAACAATCATGGACTAAATATAGACATTGGATTTATGACATAACCTGCCTAACATCTGACTCCCCAGGTACCTATCCACTGTGTATCAGCTACATTCATTCCCCTCACCCGCCAGCCTTTCTTTCACCCACTGACTTCTCAATTTACATTTTCACCTTGGCTTTCTTGCATGCATACCAGCCTTTGGCTTCTTTACTATTCATTCCATCCAGGAAGAGCACACACCAACTGCATATGCTTCCCCAGCCTGACAAAGGGTATTTAAACCCAAAGCTTGCTAGGAAGAATTTTTCCAACTATTTAAGTTGGTCTAATAAAAGATACCAGATTAACCCTAAGAACCTTGTCTGCCTTTTGAATTAAATGGCATTTTCACTCAGATTTTATTAACAGCTTATGGCAACACAATAAACAGCAAAAGGCTGACACTTCGCATATCACCCACAGCCCAAACCCCTCTCCCTGCAGTCTCTGGCTCTTTCCTTTTATTGGGAAATCCAAACTCACTCCACAACTAGAGTTAGCCTATAAAGGGACACCATTAAGAACTGATGCTATCGGGCAAGCTCAACTGAACTCTTCCTATTGCTATTTCATTATAACTTCTGTTTGCCTGGGTTGAGTACGTTCTCACAATCTCTGCAGGGCTGAGGTTTCTTGTAATATCCGGCTCAATGTTCAGAATGGATAATGCAGAAAAATATTTCTGACTCATTGTTCTTAAGTAGGTTTTAATCCAACACATTGCAGTAAAAGATGCTTCAGATTTCACAGAGCCAACACGTAGTATAAGAGCTCACTGAAGAAGCTTGACAAAATTGGGGTTATCTAGAGCTGTCACCATGGATCTTAAATTTTCTAGCCCCACAACCCATCTGGAGGATTCAGTATCAGTGTGTGTGATCTGCATTTCCAAATTAGCTAAACTTGAATTGACTCTCACAATTTTCCCATATATTTCCAGTATCTTACCAACTCCTTGAGGTTCACAGACTAGAATGCCAATTAGACTTCTGGCAAGTGTTAAAGACTCCTCAGAAAACCTCTTTTTAATTTCCCTGTTAGAGCACTGACAATTGGGGGGGGGGGGGAAAAAAAAAAGCTGAACATACCAATTTGCTTATTATTTTGTGGTTCTGGGGAAAGATGCTCTCTTGCACCACAGCTTGAGTCCACAACGAAGTTGCCCGGTTTTAAAGTCTTCCTAGGAGACTGAGCAAGTTCGTTTCTGTCCTCCTCAATCATTATTCCTACATTTTCCCCATATTACAGGACATCATCCCAGACACCGTTCCAGGCTTGTTCATTTTTCATATTTTCCAAAGTTGTGGCAGTGCTAATAACTACTTTTGCTGCTGTGGAGAGTGTGGCCTTTTCAGACTGCAGTGCTTTTTGAGCGACATGCAATAATGACTCAAAAACAACAAGACGGATGACAAAATCTGTTTTTGCACTTGGTACAGCAATCCATTTGCCTCAACAAAATTCCAGTTACTTCCATGCTGAGAGAGATCAGTTAGGCGTTGGATAATAACCTTTAAATTAGACTTGCGTTCTTTGACATTTCTCCACCCACACACCCAGTGTGTATCACTTAAGACTTGTCAACTCGATGGATTTTATGCCTCAGTGTGACAGGGGCACCTTCATGGCCAGATCCCAAAGTGGCCCACCCACTTGCCTAGGGCAGTCTGCTCTGACTTGCCTGCCGCGACTTGATTGTGAACTTGATTTATTAAGTAGGAAGCTGCCCATTCCTTACCTCGATGCCAGGGGGGTGCTATCCATGGCTCCGAACCTCCCTTATACCATGGCCTGTGCCTCGCCTATGGCATCCTGATTATGATTACTTCCCGTGGTCTGAGGCTGGGACAAATTCATTCCATAACTGGGCTCCATTCACTCTCACACTCACTCCGCCCCTCTCACAGGGGGCCTCTTGCAGTCCACCCCCTTCTCACAGGGGCCTCTTGCACTCTGCCCATCCCCGGCCACACTCCACTGTTCTTGAGCAACCCCTTGTGGGCCTTTGGGCTTAGCTGCTCTCTCACTGGTACCACCATGCAGCAACTTTGGTTCCTGTAAGTTCCCCTACTCTATGTGGTGTAGCTTTAGACCAATGTTGGGCTGCATTTGCCCCTCACCGGGCAACTCTACACTATGCACCATCCTGGGGTCCCCTTATTATACTTACAACTACCTACTCATGGGTCTGGCCCTTGTGCTGGCCTTCAGGCTTACTCCCAGTTTGACTCTACTCAGCACGCCCCGGGACTGTCCTACAGGCCTGCTCCCAGTTCAGCCTTACTCTGTGCAGGGCCTAACAACAGTCATCACTGTTGTTTACTTTACAAGCATCCACAAGAACAAGATTAAGTTTATGTGCCATAGAATGGATTTAGATAGCTGTTGGCTGGTCATTAGTAATTTTTCGCTGGACCCCATTTGTGTTGAGTTATGCTCCATAACATGACTCCATAACATTCACTCTATCCTATGCTTGACCCACTATTGGAACAGCACTTAGTCCAGCTTCCTCTTTATCTTCTTTGAGACCATTATAGATCCCCTCTGCATTTCTAAACTGTGAACAGACTTTAAACAAGAGAAATTGCTCGTACAAATTTAAGTCAGCATCCACGTAATGCACACAGATCAAAAGTTGCTTTTGTTTAAAAGGCCACCTTTCATCAGCAGTCAGGCAATAAAATCCTTCGTGTCTTCAACTATTTGTTTCCTTACCAGATCAGTTGCAATGTACAGGAGCTCGTTTTGAATTTCCTGGCCTGTCAAGCTAAATGTATCATGCAGTTTCCTCTGAAATTGCTCCTCATATTTTGCAAAAAGGGAGTATAACTCAGAAAACAGAGGGAATTTTCTTGACTTTTCATTTTCATCAGGACCCCTAAGGGCCAATCCCTGGCATGAAACATAGAGCAGCAAGTTAGTAATTTTTCAAGCATATTCTCTGAACAGTCATCTTATGGGAGTTCGACAGGTGACATGCAACTGAGCTCGATTTACTTGCTGCCTGGCAATTTTTTCATTTACTCAGACATTCCAAGTGAACCTTACAATTAGAATGACTATTCAGCTTTTCATTTATCTTTTTCCAGTTTCGCAACCCCTTTTCTATAAAAACCATTATCGTTGTACAGGCAGTCCTCAACTTGCAACATTTCAAGCTACAACGTTTCGCACTTACAACGTTTATAAATTGACACCCTGTTTCAACTTTATGATGTCAGTTTTGACTTTACAACGCTTGATCCAATGCGACGCTTTGTCAGCAAACAAGTTCGCTACATCGCTCATGTTCCTGGAGAACATCTGTCCAAACTTCCTTGGACACTTTCTTTAAGAAAGACAAGACTCCTGAGAAGACTGTAGCCAAGAACCCTTCAAAAAGTCCAACCAAGAGCCTTTCAGAAAGTCCAGCAAAGTCACCTCAAATAAGTCCTTCCAAATCAGTATGATTGCTATTTAGAATATAAATACATTAATGTAGTCATCTATAATTGATTGAGTACAAAATTCTTGGGTATTTTTGGTGAAAATAGATTATCAGGCCTTGGTTCAGGAACAAATCTCCCATTTATAACGTTTCTTATGAGAAAATTGGTTCCGAGTTGCAACGTTTTGATTTAAGATGCAGTTTTTAGGAACCAGTTGTGTCTTCTGAGGACTGCCTGTATTCAGAAGAACTGTAAAAAAAAAAAAAATATATATATATATAATTCTACAGGGATAGCAAAATACAGCATTGGCCAGTACACTGTATTTATAAAGGGAATCGAACACCGATGATGAGAATGATTGATTGATTTTGTTTGCCAAAAGGATTTTTGGGATAATTACTAAATTTCACCTGTACAGGCCCACTTGATCGGTCCCCTAATTTCAAATTCATTGAAACACTAGCAGCAGCACAGGCATTTATATTCTTATCAGCAATGTGCATTTTGTCTACGTTTTTTTTTCTGTCTCATGTTGATGAGCAATTTCCACACTGATTGTTTCCTTATTTTCCAAACAACATTGTAAAATCAATGTCAGCTAAATTTCCTCTTCATCTGTTTGTGTTTGCACAAATTAACTGTCTGAGTTTAAAACATCTCCTTATTATCTTCAGCCATTGTACCACCTCATATGCAGAACACACACCACGCCACTGTAAAGAGTTTATAAAACAAACTGAAGCATGCATCATTACATCAAAAGCTAACACCTGCGTATAGTAACACAGACTGTTGCACGATGCACAGTTAGTGATTTTGAGTGGGCATTCGTTATGGGTCATTAATAATCATTTGTGCCAAGACTTTAAAAGTTTGTAAATTAGTAGGGCTGTTAAACAATTAAAGAATTTGATTGTGATTAGTTGTGCAATTAAAAAAAATTATTTGCGATTAATTGTGATTTTAAATGCACAGCTAAAAATTCGAAATTATGCACGGAAAAAGTTATGAAAAATTATGCAGGTATTTTGTGTGCTTGGGGGGGTGTGGGGGGTGTGGTGCGTGGGGGAAGATATGTGGGGATGGGTGTGTGGGGTTTGGAGTCTGGGGGGAGAGATTTCCTGCATACCCTGTCAGGATGTGGGGTACTGTGGGTTAGGCCTGAGCGGCAGCAGCAGGGCTGGGGGGGAGGGCTGTGGCTTGGGAGTGAGGGGCAGATGCACACATACACACAGATGCAGACACAGAAACACGCACACAGATGCAGACAGAAATGCACACCCAGCAGGTAAGTGTGTGGGGGGGGGAGGGATGGGGCAGGGGAGAGGGAAGGGGCTTGGGGGGGCACATCAAGACCACCACAGTGCAGGAGGGAATGAGGCAGGGGTTAATGGGGCCCTGGCTGGGCTGGGTCTTGGGACAATTGGAACTTGGTGGTGCATCCATGGTCAGAGGCAAGGAGGGGTTCCTGCTATTGCATGCACTGCAGGGGAGCCAAGGTGAGGGGCACTTACTCCCCCGATCTGTATGCTGGGTGAGGATGGGCTGCTGTTGCAGGCTGGGCTCTACTCTGCCTCTAAGCCTCGCTGCCACTGTTTTGAGAGTGTAATGCTGCTCTTGAAGCAGCGGCAGTGAGGTGCAGAGGTGCAGCAGAACCCAGCCCACAGCGGCAGCCCACACTCACCTCCATGCACAGATCAGAAGGGCATGTGCCTCCCTGCCTTGGGTCCCCCATGATGCATGCAGTGATGGGACCTCATGCCCCCAGATGTACCGCCAGGCTCCAATTTGTCCCATTACCCAGTCTAGCTGGGGCTCCATTCACTCCTGCCCCACTCCCTCCTGCACTGTGTGGGGTCTCGATCTGGCTGGCTAATAATCAGCTGTCAGTATCAGCCAAGAAAATCTTTATTGGTACACCCCTACTTTTTATTAGGTTAATTCTTGATCTGTAAAAATACCCTTCACAGAATAATTTTACTGGGCTTTAGAATTGTGTGTGTGTAACTTTTTTATCCAGCTAAAATATGTCAGCTTTTCAACAGGGCCTGGAAGTTCTTGGATGCATCAGGAGATTCTTCATGAAAAAGCCATCAGCAGTATCTCTCTTTTCTTACCCAGCTCCAGGAGAAGAGCTATCTAATCCCAAACTGAGTGAGACCACAATAATATTTTATGAGCCTACCATAGACTGTACTCTCAGACTTGGTAAAGTGTTTCCAGATGAAGTCAACTGGAACAGATGGGTACAGATGCTCCATCTATAAATGAAAGATAACTTCTCTAGCTCACACTGTTGAAAACTAATATAGATGGAACTTCAAATGTATCCCAGGATTTATGCTCTGCGTGTCATATTTGTTATCATGGCTTGTTAAATAAACTTTTTCTTGTACTTTCTTCTTTGGAATCATTTTAGGCCAGGGATAATGCAGAGATTGTGATTGTGGTACGTGTATCTTAGTCTTCTAACAGCACTCTGAGGAGAAAAACTACATAAGCCTAGGCTGAGACACTGGATTTAGACTTCAACACCTAGGAATCTCCAAGTATACACATCTAATGGATTTAATGCCTCAAGTAGTAGTATATGCAATCAGAGAAATTGCCTCTCCTCACTACTCTGTTGTTGCTGCCATACTGTCAGACTCTACTTTAGTGGTCACCAACCATTGGATCTCAGTCCACTGGTAGATCTTTGAGCCTCTTGTGGTAGATCTTGGAGCCTCTGGGAGTCCATCCAAGGCTGGAGTAGGGGGCTTAGTGCATGTGTGCATGCATGCGCATGCCCCAGCCCAGCAGATCAGTCCATGGGGGAGGGAAGGGGTGGGAGCTAGATCAAGGCCCTTGCAGTGAGGGACAGTGCCACAGAGGCAGGAGCAGGGGTAAGTTGAACAGGGCCCCGGCCAGGTGAGACTTACCTGCTGGGGAGGCGCACCCCAAAATAATTTTTTCTCCCTCTGCCTCGATCTGTCCTCCCCTTCCCTCTCCACAGATTTACCTGCTGAGTGAGGAAGTGGAGGGGTAGCAGCAGTGCATGGTAGATCTTGGGTTGTTTTTAAATATTAGAGGTGATCTCCTACTTAAAAAAAGTTGGTGACCACTGCTATACTTAGCGCAGTGTGCAGATGAGTTAATGTAAAAAGCAAAAGCATCTAAGCTAGAACAAAGTATTACAGTTGTCTTGGCTGACTTGTTTTAATTGAAATAGAGCAGATCTCTTGAATATGCAACTTTAGAGAATTTTCTATCTTCCTTGGTAATCTCCCCAACTAGTTAGTTCCCCTTACTAATTATAGATTCATAGATGTAGGGTCGGAAGGGACCTTGTAGATCTTCTAGTCTGACCCCCTGCCCTGGGCAGGAGAGAAAACTGGGCACAAATGACCCCAGATAGGTAAACGTCAAGCCTACTCTTAAAGACCCCCAAGGTAGGAGCCAGTACCACTTCTCTTGGAAGTTGGTTCCAGATCCTAACCATCCTGACTGTGAAGTAGTGCCTTCTAATGTCTAGCCTAAACCTACTCTCTAACAACTTATGGCTGTTATTCCTTGTTACTGTGGGAGGCGCTCGGGGGAGCAAGGTCTCTGCCAATCACTGCCAGTCCCCCCAGTAAGTTTATAGATGGCCACCAGGTCCCCCCTTAGGCTTCTCTTGTGATGTACATCTTTCCAATGTACATCACCCAGATTCTGCATCTGGTGCGAACAACTAATGGCCATATACCCTACACAATGGCTCAAATTTTGTGACATCTTCACTGAGCCCATCAATGACTTCTAATACCATTATAAATGGTAATGTGCTAATGTAACTGGAACTGGGTTTGAATTGCTAGTTGTACTAGCTTTTCTACCATGCATGTATTTCTTGAATCTAACCGTGTCCATAAGAAGTGGGTGGCCATTGCATTGGGAACTTGGCAACCCCCAGTAGCTTTCAACCTGTTGCAGCCATTTTGGTGTGGACAAGTCTAAGGCTGAATCTGCTATCCAGGAAGTGTGCTGTGCCATCCAAAAGGGGCTAGCATTTCCAAACTGAGGCACGGGGTGCTGGAGGGCTCCAAATTGAGGCATGAAAGCTAGATAGAGCACTCTATGAAGCACTGTCTCTACCATAGAAGCTGTCTATTTTTAATTCCAACATTAAAAAGCATTTTTAAGCAATTGTTTTAAAAGATTTACAAACGATATTTCAACAGCGTTAAAGAAACTAATGGAAACATTTAAAAAAAAACGAACATGCAAGGTGCAAACTGTACCATGTCTTCAAGTATCAGGAGGTGGTTTGGGGTCCCATGCACCCCAGGAACTGCCTAATGCTCACCCATTTGGCAGGGAGTGTCCCAGAGCATAGAGTGCCACTTCAGCATGCCCCAATCGGACCCAGAAGGCTCAAAGGAGTGGATAGCTGCAGAGCTGTATCTGTGCTTCAGGTCCAAATCTGTGCTGCTGGGGAATTGCAAGGGAGTGAAGTAACATGGTCCATGTTCCTGATGCCTCTGAAAAAGTTGGGGACTTCTCGTGATGCTGGTACCAAGAAGAAGTTAACCAGGAGCCACACTGATTATGGAGAGGTAGCGTGAAGGAAGGTGAATGCTCCCCCAAAATCACTGATGCCCTGTTGCTGGGGCCCAGGCAACTGCAAGGGTAGGGACATTTGCCATTGGCCCCAGGTAGGGAAGGGGCCAATGCTGCATGGCATTAGATGGAGCAGGTGAATGGCAGTCCTGGGTTGGTGTACAGCCATATATTGGAGGGTGGAAGCTGGCAGGAAGGAAGGCTCCAGGCAGACAGCAGCTGGCAGAGAGATTTGTATCCATGCCCATGCTCCAAGGGCTGCCACTAGCTGCCCAACGCTGGGTGCTGGCCAAGGTAATACTGGGGGGCACACCCCTGCTGGGATGAGGCTGCTGGCCTTGCCTGGGATTGGATGGAGCAGGTGATGGTAAAAAGGCACAGACAGTTCCTGCTTGGATGCAAGCAGCCTGCACCCTGCCAGCCCCACCCCCTTTCCCACATGACCCTGCAGAAATTGGCAGTCTTGGAAAGAGCTGGATGTTCCTCATCAAGCTTTGGGTGCAATCCTGATGCCAATTATACACAGCAAGCCAGCTCTCCGTTGCTGCCAGTCAACTGTGGAAGAGGCAACAAGCTTCTCAAACTCTTCTGATCTGACTTCATCTGCTTAGTTCTTGCCATCTAGTGTACAGACATCTCTGTTGCCATCTTTGGCCCGGAATTGTTGTTGGATCTCCCTGAAGGCTGCGGGGCAGGTGCATAATCTGTTGAAGGAAAAGAAAGTGCCCTTGAAAAATTGTATAAAACTTTGCAGATAATGTGTGCAAATGAACATAGGCCATGGGCTTCCAGCTTAATTCTTCTGGACTGTATCATGTTATGAAGATTCAGCTACCCATTCCTCCCTGCTAGTGACTGGTAATTTACCTCCCTGCTAACTTCTGTCCCCTTGTTTCAGAAGAAACTCATCTGGCTAATGTCTCACTGGCTAAAATCTGGAGCCTTCCAAGCCCTCCACACTGTCCCTGCTCCCCTCTGTGAGCCTTAGTTTCCCCCATGATCCCTCCAGCCCCCCATGCCTTACTTTCCTGCCACAAGCTCTACAGCCTCTGTACTGCCGCATGCTCAAACTCTCCAACATCTCTATCCCTCAGTTTTCCCCATAAGCCTGCCAGCTCCATGAGTCTCAGCTTCTCTCCTCAAGCTACCATAAGCAACTGAAACTTACTGGTAAGTGCAGCATGGTTGGGATGGTTCTTGTGAACCATGGAACATGATGGAGGCTCATAGGTGTCTGACACATTGACAGTCTTCATCTGCTTCTCGTCACCTCAAAGGCTCAGATCAAATGTAGCTCTTCCCATACCCTTGCCCATTCTGGGTCCCAAACATGTCCAAGGAGCACACACCTTGCATGTCTTTCAGGGCTATTCCAGGGGTGGTAGCAGGTAGAAAAAGGGGGATGGGACACAATTCTTGGAGATGTTGGAGTTTTCATCACACCACTCTGGTCCTATGAGAATGCAGATAATGGTGTGGCACAGGATGATGGTATGGTCCTTTAAGAGGAGCTCCTCATACTAGGGGCTTGTGGTCATACATGCACCTGAGACCTGTTTGGCATCCTTGGCCCCAAATGTAATTGGACTTCATGCCCTTTATTTTGCTGCAGCATTGATGCCAGCCCCTTTAGTGGCCCCACACTGCCCCTTGGTGACCTCTACGCATACACAATCTGTTTTTTCCTGCTGCACTTTAGGGAGGACTGGTTTGTTCCTTACCCCAGATTGTGATGAGGTCCAGCACCTCTGTACAACACTAACTGAATGTCCTCCTGGAGGGTTGAAGAGAGAGCAGTTCATTCTGCGATGCTGAAGGACAGTGATATTTTTGGGGAGTGGGCACACATTCAATGTTTATGTCAAAGATCCCTAAATTATCACTCTCCCTAGATAATCCTCAGCCTTGCAATGTTACAAATGGATTGAATGTATCTGCTTGCACTTTGGGAAGTTGCAAATGCACTTGAAACAGGATCTGTGGCAGTGGAAAACGGGAGTGCAGTTCTGCATGATTACTGCATACCTTACAGTTTACTGAATGTAATTCTGTTTAGCCCAAAAATGCTGACCCTGCTTTCTCCCATGGTGAGCAACTGCTGTTGGGGTCAGGAAGGATGGTGTGGGACTGTAAACAAAACTTCTGTTAATGCTCTATCCCCTCCCAATCTAGTATTATTGCTTGTGATTGTCAAAATTGGGTGCATTAATGCACATTAGCCTAATTTAATGCACATTACAGGTTCCCATGTACACTGTTAATGTGCATTAAAAATGGCAATCTTGGGCTAATCACACCTACGTTTAATACCTGTAAATACAGGTATTAAATTTAGACATGATTAGTTAAGGTGCATTAACTCTCATATAGGTATGCCCTGGCACTAAGGGGCCACCCTGACCCCAACCCCAGGTCTCATGGCTGGGTGCCTCTCTTCCCCTAGTGCTGCTCTGTGGCAGCATCTAGCTGCAGGGTACAGGTTTCCCTCAATTTATGAGGGTTCCATATATGCAAATTTGCTCTTATGCAATTACCCTTTTTCTACCCAAAATTCCTTATATGCGAGGTAAATTCAATCTTATGCAATTGAGGCTTGGCTTGTCCCCACTCACCCCGGCCCCTGGGCTGCACCCTGCTGTGGTGCAGGCAGGTGGTGTCAGCTGCTCCCAGGTCTGCTGCAGCAGCTGGGGTGAGTAGGGAGAAGTGGAGCCCCGGGAGGTTTGTGGCATGGTGCAGTTCAGTGGCCCCCTCTCCCCACCCCAACAGGCCACAGGCTGTCTCTGTCTGTGTCTGGCCTGTCCCCTTCCAGAGGGATGAGTGTTGCAAAGGGCTACAGCTTGCTCCACCCCTTGCCCAGCCCTCAAATCCCCCAGGGCTGCTGCCTGGCTGTCTCTGGCAGCAAAGACAGCACCTTCTCCCTGCTGCTGCTCACCCCCAGCTGCCCCCTTCACTTGCAGGGCTTGTGATGAAGTGCTTCTGCTGTGCATTCCCTAGCCATGCCCCTGGCCAGAGTGCTGCATCCAGGGCTGGCATCACAGGGACAGCCGTGCAGGGGACCAGAAAGCAGGTGTGGGAATCATGTCCATCACATCCTCCCCATTGAGCCCCAGCCATGCTTGCATGGTCAAGCCCGTCCCAACTGCCTGGGACCCCAGCTAGACCCAGAAGGAGGTGCACAACCATGAGGCCATGCCGATGTGCAGAGGCAGTTCAAGTGGGGCAGATGCTCCAATGCCCACATTTACAAGGCCATCTCAGGCAGGATGCATGCATGAGGACACTCCCAGATGGCGCAGCAGTGCTGGGTAAAGGTCAAGGTCTTGGTGGGCACAGTGGATGGCTGTGCCTAACTTCAATTGGCTGTCTGGTCATGCCCAAAAGACTATGTCCTTCATGCAGGAGCTGTCCCGCATTTTGGTGCCCCAAGACCCAGGCCATACCCCTGTGAGTGCCACCAGCAGGGGTGGCCCGCCCACACGCAAGCCCCACCCTGACGCCTCCAGTGACACATCACTGGAGGAGGGGTCTTCAGCCCTTCAGTGCCCCACTCCACCCTGCCCTCTTCCCCAGTTGCTGCATCCATTGGCAGCTCAGGGAGCCCTGGCTTGTGGCTGCCTTGCCCTCAGCCCAGCCCCACACCTTGCCACAAGGAACAGCCAGCCACACCAGTGCCAGATCCTCCCCTGGCAAGGCATTGATGCCAGTAGCAATGTTCTCCTTGGCAGTAGGGGGCAGGAAACGTAGTGCTGCCACAGGTAGCCTTCCAGGTGGTGGCGGAAGCTGTGCAGCAGCCCTAGCTTGCCTCCTGTGTTGTCATACCTCAGGGTCCTGAACCAGGAGCACAGGTGTGCCCAGGATCATCAGCAGCAGGGCATAGTGGCTCAGGCACCCCTCAACCTGCACAAACAGTTCATCTTGCACCACCTGGGGCACACACAGCAGGGGCACACTTGGGGTACAGAGGCAGGAAGAGGGGGCAGCCCCAGCGTACCTCTTCAGAGAGGCCCCCAGCAGGGAGGGCAGTGACATGGCTAGACCCTCACCCCAGTTTTCTGGAAGCCCCACACACCCTGAGGCCAGGCACCATGCACTGACCTGCAGGGAGAGAGGGGTCTGGAACCAGGAAGCAGATGCTTCCAGCAGCCTGTCCTGTCCTGCCCTGGGTTGCCTGCATCCAGTGGCCCACTGACCTGAGGGGAGCAAGCAGGGATGTGGGCCTCAGCCAGCAGCTGCCTAGGCCCAGGCCTTCCCGACCAGCTTAGAATGATCCCTGGGCACCCATGTATGGCCTACCCCTGATATGAGGCCAGACAGCACAGGGCCCCTGGTGCAGAACATCTTATCTCTGAAATGTTGCAAACTCTCACAAAAGGCTTCTGACTCTTGCCTCTGCAGGGCTAACACCTGGATGCAGGGGAGAGCCCATCAATCCCAGTGGGAATGCCAGCTGAGGGATGCCTCCACCCAACATCAAAGCCCACTGCATGCATCAGCTGCGCCAGCACCAGGCACATAATTCATCCCACCTGCTCCAGTACCTGGTGGAGCTAGAGAGCTGAAGGTGAGGGCCTTGTGGGTGGAGAACGTTGTCCAGAAGGAGGTGTTCTGGGCCTGGCTTATGGCACTGGAGGAGGAGTTCCTGGAGGATGTGGAGTATGAAGGTCAGGTCCTGGACACCATCCTGGTCCTGGCAATCACATGCCTCCTCCCCACTGCCCAGCACCCATCTCTGGCCCCACAGGCCTCCCAGCAGCCGGCCCCTGCTCCAGATCCCCTGCCACCTGCCTGGGCCCAGCCCCACCACTCACACACAGGCCACACCCCTGAGGACCTGGAGGTGCCAGGCAAGGCATCACCAGGGGTTACTGGCCCTGCCCCTGGGTAGCCAGAGGGGGAGCCACCCAACCCAGAGCAGCACTGGCCGCTGTCGCCAATGGAGGAGCCTGCCACCACCCTCAGGCCTGAGGGGAAACAGCTCAAGGCTGATGCGCTGGCCACTTGCTCTTTGGGCTCTGCCCCCCCCCCCACCTCATGGCCCCCCCTCTCTGGAGCGATAACAGACTGAGCAACTGTTGTATATAGTTTGAACATTGGGACAGCGGGTTATTTATTGTTGGAGGGTGGGGAGGATGGTGGAAGGGCTCTTTTGTTGAGGGGGCTCTGTGTGCTGGAGTGGGAGAGGCAATAGGGCTCTGTGTTGAGGGAGAAGAGAGGAGGGATGGGGGTGAGTGTTATAAGGGGAATAAAGTTGTTTTGTTTAACCTTGTGCATGTCCTGAGAATGGTGCTGGGGGTGGGCAGGGTATGGGGGGGGCTGAGTGGTAGGGCAGGCTGGCAGGAGCAGGGAGTGCAGGAGGAGAGGGTTAAGCAGGGCCTCCCACAGCTAGTGCCCTGGTCCCTGCTGGCAAATGTGTGGCTCTCCTGGGGCCTGGACGGGGTGGGGGATGGGAGTGGGGCATGCTGGGGCAGCATCACAGCCAGCAGCAGATATATAGAATCCTGTATTTACAATCCCTACTATTGACTGGGCATGAGAGGGATTTCACCTTACTCTGAGACATTGGGGTATAGGCCACAGCTAGAGCTGAGGATTTTTTAATAAGGGGTACAGATATTCTAGCCCATACTAGAAAAGCCAGAGGTTCCTGGATAGTTTACACTTTTCCACACAGGGTTATATCTATTACCAAATTAGGGGTAAGGACTGAATTTTTCTTTAGGGTAGATTGGGACGTACTAGAGCAGGGATAAGTGCAGTTTCCTCTGTGGCGTGAAGCATGGTCTTTTTCCTAGGTTCTTCTAAGCATACATGAGAAAAATATTTTCAAGATGTTTTTTCATGGAAGCCAGTAAGGACTAAGCTAAAGTGGATGAGGCAGTTGTTATTTCCAATTGTCATTTTAACCAAACACCATAAAAGTCACCCCGTGTTAGTTGTTCATACCAGAGACTCTTTGTTATTACTTCAGCAGGGTCCAGTGCAATTTCTATGCCTTCAATGCCATTCCTTTTTGCTTCTGTCAGATGAAGCTTATGGTTTGAGGAGCCATGCCATGACAGAAATCCCTAAGCTCTTGTCCCTCAAGCATGTCATAAATTAAATGCCATTTGGTAGGACAATCTATAACTAGGTATTTTTACCAGTATTGCTGGGATTCTCAATTTTTAAGATACACATTGGGCTTTATGAAGCGTATGTTCCTTCAGTGACTCTCACACTGCGTCATACAGTGGATAGGCAGAACATCCACCTCTGTTACACAAGTAGCTTCAACAGGTATATAAAGTCCAGTTTCTTCAACCATTTGAACCAAATTACTGTAATCTGGGTCCATATCTTCTTCCTGACAAGCTTCCCCAGAGAGTACATTTTCTGTTTCCTCTTTGTTCTGATTTGTTGTTCTGCTTCCTCATTTTCCTGGGCTTCAATCATTAACCAGTTTTCAGCACGTGCTCTCTATTACCTGTTGTAATACTATATGTGTCTTAGTGGGATTCCATCCATAGTAAGAACTTTAACAATCAGTGACTTTATATATTCAAATGAGTGTTTCTGTATTCTCTTTAATTGCAAGAGTTTGAAGAACAATTTGTCTGCAACAATAAACTGAAAGCTAATCCATAAAAGTGATCAACCAAGTCATGTGATACCATTCACTTTCAATGACACTAGACTTCCTTCAGTTTGTTTTGATTCCTTCCCCTATGGTAGTAACTATCTCTGATAGTTTCAGCATTCACTGCATGTTTTGTCCCCAAGCCTTCTAGAATGGGGTTAGCAATATTGTGAAATCCTGAATCTTTCATCAACTGAAATGGTTTTCCATTTATAGCAACTAATTTTCAGCAAACATCCAATAAGTAGCTTCATCAATCTTATTGTAATTTCCTTGGTTTTTAACAAGGAGTCCAAAGTAGCTTACATTATAGTAAACGTCTGGGGACTCATTGGGACTGTATGAATGTTGTGGTGTTTATTTTTATTTTGTAATTTAACCTTTTGCTAAACAAAGTATAGCGTACTCTTTGGGATGATGTCTTTAAATGGGCCTTTCCAGATTGGCAGTATTGTTCCCAGTCATAACTGAACTGCACCCTGGCTCCCCAGTTTGACAGATATGTCTTTGTCATATTTGATACATTTTCTCACAGGATTTTTTTGCTTTCTCCCTGTGATTAATTATCAACCACTGTAATAAATACTGGATCAGTACTGATATAAAGAAAGCTTGGTGTATCGGATATCAGCCCAATGGGGCCGATAATTTGGCCAATAAATGCTCATGCTGCGCGCAGCCATAGCACAGCACTCAGGCAGTGAAGAGCACAGCCAGCAGCGTGGAGAGCTGCCTCGAACTGGTCACTCCATCAGTCTGTTGTAGTAGAAGGGAAGGGGGGAGGGAAGGGGCATGGGGGAGCAGATCAATGCCCCTGTGGTGAGGGAAGGGGCCGGGGCAGGGGGAACAGCTTCTACCACTGCTTGCACCCTGGAATGGTGGGTGGGGAGTGTGCCCCTGGATTTGTGTGGGGTGGGGCACGGTGGGGCAGGCGTCAGCCAGGGCTGTGCATGGCTCTTCTCAGTGGCGGCTGGACTTGGAGCAGGCACTGGCAGCACTGGGAGGATGTTGCATCCACCCCAAATTTTGCTGCAGTTCCACTCCCAGCACTGCTGCTACCAGCTGCCTGGTGCTTCCCCAGCTCTACCTAGTGCATGGGTGGACATGGGGCATTGAGCTGGAGTTGTATGGGTGACTGGTGGCAGCAGCATCCTCCCAGCACCACCAAACCTAGCTCCCACTGAGAAGAGCCCTGTGCAGCCCCAGCTGCAGCCCACCCCACCCCATGCAGATCTTGGGGCACACGCCCCTCCATGCCTTCCCAGGGTGTAAGCAGCAGCAGAAGCCACCACCCCACAGCTATGGCTCTGCCTGCTGCTGCCCATCCTGGGCAGTGCCTGCCCCAGCCCCAGCCCCCCTCACTATGGGAGGGCATTGATTTGCCACCCCCCTGCCCCCTCTTCTCCCCTTCCACCATACCAGACTTACTAGCTGGAGGCAGCTGTATCGGAAATCAGACCAGTATCGGCCAATATGCCTCCTTAAATATCGGCTATTGGTATCGGCCCCCAAAATCTCTATCGGTGCGCCCCTAGTAATAAATGTTGTATTTTTAAGTGAAGGAGAGAGACTTCTTTTTGTATATGTTGAGAGTCATTTCTCCATCCAGGTGACAGTAGCAAAATCAAACAGGCTCATTATTTCACTAAAGCCCACTCATTGAACAGTTAAGTAGTTGGCTTTGTGGAAGCAGGGGAAGGGACACAACAGATCCTGGAAGGATCTGTAAAGATCACATGAATACTACCTTCTAAAACTAGTTAGTTGCTCATTCATTTTTATTTATTAGTTTGTCAGAAGAAAACACAGCAAAGATATCTCCTACTTTTCCCCTGCCTGCCTCCCCCTTTATGGTTCCCTTTGGTTCACATTCTGTTACCTTATAGTTCGAGAAAATGTGCTACAATTACAGGAAGTATGAAACAAGTGTAACCCAGGCGGTACTCCAAGAAGTACCCCCTCTCCAACTGAAGGGATCAAAGCAGGTGCACAAGCCCTGTGGGAGGTCTAGGGACTCTCCTCCCCTGTAGAACAGAGCCAAACCACCAATGGGGACTTAACCATATACTTTTTAATACTGGGAACATAACAAGCATAAATCAGAGGGTATAGTGGACACTACAATGCCCCAAGGGGGGCAGGATTCAACAAAAGTTAGACACTTACAATCATTGACAAAACAGGGTTAACAAAATACAAAACTCAAAGAGCAGAACAAACAATACAGGTTGGTAAAATATACAAAGGGCACAAAATGCAAAGTGTCAAATGACAAGCAAACATAGGGCCTTGGTACCTGGAGGGGGAGAAAGGGGGAAAACACAGTGGCCCCTTTTCACTGCAAGAAGATTTGCTTCTCGTTATCTCACTCACCCCAAGTCACCTCAGATCTCCCATGTGGTAGGCAGGAATGCTGCCACACAGCCACCACTGGTGGCACTGCTCCAGCCTGCTAGGGGTCTTGAACTTCCTGGAGCCCTGGCCTCACTTTGAGCTGCCTGGCCTCTGATTGGAGGAGCTGGAAGCAGAGCTGGGAACCCCTTGGGTCGCTGCTCAGATCCTTGCTGGAGCGGGGGGAGCCTCTTCTGCTGGCTGCAGCCTCTGGTAGGGGATCCTGGAGCCCAGTGGGGAGCCTCTCCTGCCAGCCACACGCCGCACTGCTGAGGGTCCCACTGCTGCTCTTTCAGGCTCTTCCGGAGCACTGCTCCTGCCCCGCTGGCTCAGCTCTGTGAAGCCCCTTCCTTGTTGTCCCTCCCCTGAGTCAGCCCATGCTGCCCCTTTTATCTCCCTCCAGGTGACCCAAGGGGCCAATCAGGACACAGGGGGGTGAGTCTCTGGGGCCTGATTGGTGTGGAGAGGGAATCCCAAGTTCTCCAATCATCTTTTGCTCTTTCAAAACCCCTGAGCCAGGTCACTGCCAGCCAGCCGGTCACATAAGCTATGGCAATAGACATTTGAAACTAAATAGTTGGTGTAACATAAAACAGTAGTTAAGATAATAGGAATTAATAATGAGTCCACCAATTAAGAAAGCAGTGGTATTTAAAGCTATTCACATATATTTAACTCAATTTTCTGTTAATAATATAGACTAAGGAACCAAAACAAACAAACAAAACAATAGAAATGGCAAGTTCAGAGAAAATCCTGAGGATTCATTATAGAGCTGTGAGGCATGAGGAATTTCATGTCTACATGCTATTTTATTGTTGTGTGTCATAATAAACTAGTATTTTTTGTACCTATAGTTAATACCTTATAGGCTAATTCAGTGGTGCTTAAATTTTTGGCCCTGTTGACCAGATGAGCAGTGTGGAGCTAGATTGGGCCCTCAAAATGAGATTGGGCCCTGGGGCCCATCCCCACCTCCATCCAACCCTATGTACCAAGACTAGCCCAGGGCCTGGGATTTCCCACAAGCCAGATGACAGTACTGGGGGCCAGATCTGGCCTGTGGGCTGGGGGTTGAGCACTCTAGTTCTCAACCCCCAGTTGTTTAGGGTTAAGATACCTTTGAAAAGTGCATACTAACTTACATAGTGAAGTTACCATAGAATTGAAGGACCTGCAAGATCATTGAGTCTAGTCCCCTGACATGGGCAGGAAGTTATTGGGCTCAAAGGAGCTCAACAAGGTGCTTATTCAGCCTCATCTTAAACACCTCCAAGGATGGTGAGTGCACCACATCTGCAGGGAGTATGTTCCAGATTCTAGTAACCTTTGCAGAAAAATGTGTCACATGTCTTTACTCATCTCGTCTCTCACCCAGTGGCCAAGTCTTATAATAGAGCAGGCAACTAACTTGGAAGAGCTTACCACATGATGATTCCTATGGATAACTTTACTACAGCATAAAAGGTAAATTACTCTATAACAGTTGTGTCACATGTCCATACCCTCAATCCATGTTCTGGAGGTTAGCTGTCAGCCCCAATTTTTAGGAGATCTACTCACTTCAAATCTAATCTGTGGGAACAAAACCCTACTTCTTGTGGTAGAAAAAGACTGCTTCACCACACAGGGTTGATTCACCCCTGGACTGTGCAAGTCAACTGTCAAGGCTGTACACTGAATGAGGCAAATATCCTGTTATTGTCTATAAATGGGCAGTAAAAAGACAGTATCACAATATATACACATAAAGGGCTGAATTAAGAACTATCAGAATTAAAGGCTGTATGTGCTATCTTAACTTTTGAATGCGTTTTTTCAACCTGAATAATATATTAATGTTTATATTGCAACTTATGTTATCTCAGCCATCACACCCATAAACACAATCAACAGCCTTTGTAAATCAAATCCACCATGCACCTAGAACATTCTCAATTTCAACCACAGCTGCCTTAGATTTGAACTAAGCTAGTTTTAGTCTACATTTCACTTACCCTTTTAACTGCTGCACATTCTTCAAATGGATTAGAGTAGGGTGTCAAAGATATGGCCAGCTATCATTCAGTCCATGGTGCTGCCAGCCATCTTGGACCAGTCTGCAGGCCACACTGCAGCACAGTGGCCCTAGTCCCAACTCCATTCACTGTACGTGGTATATAGGGCCAGTCTGGCATGTGATATACGTGGCATGCAGGACAGAGGTTGGAGCCAGCATATGTGGTGCTTGAAGCCAGACTAACCCCGCTTGCTGGATCTGATGTGTGGAGCTGGTCTGTAGGCCCAATCCAGCCTGCAAACTGGTCCCCTTCCTGCTGATCCAGCCCACAGAGTCTGATGGAATTTAACAGCCCTGGATTAAATTAATCTCTGCATCTCTGCCAATTATTTTATCCAACCTCAGCTAAGTTCACAGCTTTTTTTTTCCATCCATTCCATGAACTCTGTTTTTATCTCCCTGCACAAGATCTATCAACAGACAGAGAAGCAAATCTATATACTACTCTTCAATTTGAGCTCCACCTTGGGCATGGCTAGGAAACAAGGCTAGGAGTATAATTTTTTATGATAATATGCACAGAAAACCCAAAAAGATTCCAATGTACACTGAGGTCACAGTAAGTTTTACTATTTTTTCCTCCAAAATAGCCAATACAGCTGTGAAACAGAAGTTGGATTTTACTGTAGGTCATGTATCAACAGAGTTGTACCCCAAGTTAACAACAGCATTTTTAAGGAGGATTCCAGAGTTGAAGAAAACTGCCGGACTAATGGCTGGATGAATTTCCAGAGCTAGCAGTGTAAAAGTCCTTTTACTTGTAAGTCTGTTCACACTGATGCAAGGTAACTGAAAGATAAAATGGAGCCTCATCTAGCCACTTTCCAGAGCTGCACTGTAGGCACTATCAAACACTTTTAGATGCATCTAAGCAGTAAAAGGCCATAGTAACTTCATCCAAAAGCAGTCACATATGAATACAAAGCTTCAAAAATAGAATCTGCTATTAATATACCGCCCTTCTGTCCCAGGAACACAAGAATGTAGCTTTTCTTTCACCATGTACATTTTTTCAGAGCACAGACCAGAAAAAAAAATTACAAGGCTATTAGTTCTGAATTCAAACCACATGGTTACTTTACAATGAAGTAAGATGGGAACGTGTCCATCTCTATACTGAATCAAGTTTAAAGAAGCTGAAAAGCCAACTGAGTAAAACTACTAGACACTCTTAATTTGACTTAAACCTGTTTTTTACTTGGTCAAAAACCAAATTAATATACATGAAAATGAGCCAGTTTCACTTTCTTCTTCCTTTACATGCACCTTTAGTTAAACCAGTATAGCTTTGAACAGACAAAGCCTCAGTTTATATAAGACTGAAAACAATGTTATAGCCTTACTACCAACTAGTTAGGTCCTTCATTGCAAATCGGAGGATACTGCCTCCAATAGTGCAAAGCACCTTCTCCATGCCCAAACACAAGTTACCGTCTTAGTTGGAGTGTTTTAAAATACTGGTGCTCAATCTTTTGGTCCAATGGGCCAGATGATTAGGGGGGGGAGGGTGTGTTGGGGGGGGGGTCCACAGTCCCTGTCAAAATTAAACCCAGTTTAATTAAATTAAGCTGTCAAATTAAGCCGAGTGCCACTCCCACCAGGCCCCAAGCCACCTCTGCTCAATCTAGCATGCAGGGACACTCTATCAAGGCTGAAGGAGTTCTCACAGGTCTGGAAAACTGGCAGGAGAGAAGCAACAACTAATGTAGCTACTGCCCCTCCCTGCCAAATTTTTGGATTCACAGGGAGCCCAGCGGGCCAGTCAGAGTAACTCCATGGGCCAGATGCAACTTGTGAACTGGAGGTTGAGCACCCATTTTAAAATCACCCTTAGGGTTACTAGAAATAACGGCCACAAACTAAAGGAAAGTAAATTTAGATTGGATTTTTGAAAGAAATTCTTTACGGTGAGGGTTGCCAAAATATGGAATGGGCTTCCAAGGAGGTGGTGCTCTCCCCTACCTTGGAGGTGGTTCAAGAAGAGATTAGACAGGCACCTAGCTGGGGTTATTTAACCCCAGCGCTCTTTCCTGCCTAGAGCAGGGAGTCGGACTCGATGATCTACCAGGTCCCTTCCGACCTAGAAATCTATTAAATGTTATTTATCAACAGAGATGTGGGTTTTCTGGAAAATTTTGAGTTGGAATTTTCCAGAAAATTTTCAAATAACCTAAATAGAGCGTGATCTGATTTAACATGTTTATTTGACTTATATTTAGTAAGCAAAACTAAAAAACTACCTCCATGTTAATTTTATGTCCCGAACTGAAATATTTGATTAGGAAAAAACTTAAATGCAGCACACTTAGTGTGGTTTAAATGTTATATTCAAACAAATTCAAAGCTTTATGTGGAAATAAATTATTTTTATTGAAATACTTGTAAAAATGTAAAAACAATACACAATAGCATGTACTTCCCTTACATTGTTTGTTTAAATTTAAGGGAAAAAACAAAGGCGCTGAAAACTGTTGACACACCAATTTTAGCACACCCAAAAAACTGTGATATGCTGTGGTTGTCCATTCACCTACTTCAACAGAGTTGAACTCTCTTCCACTGACGTCATTGTGGCACCTCTAGTTTCACTGTCACTATCTGCAGAATCACTTGCACTACTTATTAGTTCCATTTCAGAATCAGTTTGAAGCAAATCTGATTCAGAACTATTTGAACCACGTTCTCTTTTGCTAAAGGATGGTTTTACCAATGAGCCTTTGGGCAAGGGCAACTTATCATCACACTGCATCTTCTTCACTAATTGCTCTTCTGGCTGATTCTGTAAAAGCAAGAGATTTTAATAAATAGAAACAAGCTTAGTGGTGCGCTCATTTGTTAGTCTATACCTCTTTTTTGTCTTGACTGAGCTGAAAGCCTTCCAGTTTCGTTCACAAGAAGCTGCTGTTGGTGGAATGCTTAGAATCCTTAGAGCAATCCTGCACAGCAGTCAAGTGTTACAGTATCCCTTTCTCCATGTGAAAGGAGACAATCTCTGCTGCCTGCCAAATTATGTTTTTACTCCAAAGTTTTTCTTTTGCATGGTATTTGGCAATGTCTGTCAGCATGCCTATTTCAGCAATGCTGGGGACATTCTTAGCTACTTCCATAATTTTATTGAGAGCAGTAGATAATCTGTCTTCTGATAAATGTTGTCCTCTGTGTTAATGATCCAAAAAGTTTGCTGCCAGATGAACTGGATGAAAGCAAAAATCAGATCTCTTAGTAAACATTAGTTTTAATTACTACCATTTCTTTTTTGGATAGAGGTGAAGAAGGCAAAAGCTCAATTAGATTTTCAGACCATTAAGTGGTCTGAATATCTCTGGAATATTTGAAAGGCTTGGTGTATCTCCTTCAGGTTTCTTGATAGCTGCTGAAACTGGTTGTAGCAAATTGGATGCTCCTTGAACTCAATCCCAGAACACATCGTTGTTGAGAACCTGTTTCCAAATGTTCACGGTAATAATCTGGGCTACTGTGTCATCTATTGAAGCACACTGCAAACAGTTCTTTGTGCACAGCAAACTGTGTAAACACTTTGTAGCCGAGCCCCATCTAGTTTCCCCTGGCAATAAAAGTGCACTTTCCTTCCCCTGCTTCTCTTTCTGTAATTTCTTTAAAGTCTGATTAGCAACATGATTATTGCTGAATACCTTCACAATCGCTTTGCAGTTTGCCAATATTGTCTTCATTGTATTCACATTTACTATGTCCTTCACCAAAAGATTCAACCTATGAGCAAGACGGTCAAATACTATTAAATGAGGATATTTTGCCTTTAATATTTGCTATGCAGCTTTCATATTACTTGCATTATCAGTCACAAGGGCTTGTACCCTGCAGGGACCTGCACTTTCAATCTCTTCTCTCAGTAATTTGGCAATGTATTCACCTGTACGATGAGAAGATTTGATGGCAATTGCTTTCAGGAATATTGGTTCACATGTTCGGGAATATTGGTTCGTTGAACTTAATGTTCAATAATGCATTTCCTTGTATATCAGTCTATCCATCTCACATCAGGATCAGTGATTCTGCTTCACCAATCCTTTGAATAACCGTTGTTTGAACTCTGTCATACTCTCTCTAAGACAGAATGTGATAAGCAATAACGTGACAGTAACTTATATGATGCGCGAATTAGTTTATAATGTTCCTTCCTGTATTGATTTTCATTTATGGAAAGAGGTGTACCACTTGCAATTATAGCTCAAGCTAATATCCCATCTGCTTTTTCTTGATCTTCTTTTGACATTTTGTACACAACACTTGATAAAAAGCTTGACTGTCTTGAACAGCTACTCATGCTGAATCACATATCTGGTGACAGCAATCTTGAAAGCGAGGATCCTGCTTCTTCCCCCAGACCTGGCAGCTCAACATTTTCATTATCCATTTTTTCTGCAAACCTGCTATTTCACTTGAGCTACCAAGTTCCTGCAACAAAAGGGGGAAAAGATTTTTATTTTGGCCTATTCTAGTCTGGCCTCATCCATCAGGAGAAGTGGCAGGGAACTTGCTTCCCGTCTCCCTACCATGAAGAAGCCTCTGCTGCTCAACTTGCTGCTCAGTTGCCCTGGGACTGCAGAGCCAAAGGGAAGTATAATCTGGCCTCTGCCATCAGCTTGAGGAATAAGCTCCCTCCGCTGGGTTGAAATAATTAACTATTTATGTTTTATGTAATTTAAAAAAATATATTGTTAAACCTAAGCCACTTTGGTGCTTAGTGTAAGCAGAAAAACAGGATACAGATATGTTAAATAAATAAATATATAAATAAATAGTCCAGAGTTCCACTAACAACTTTTTAAAGTCATAATATTTTAAAACAATATAGATGGTAGTCTATACCATGTGTTGCTTAACATATTAATATGTTTACTTACACAGGATTCCTGAAGTAGGCTTTTCTCAGATGATGTTCCACCTCTTCGTTGTATAAGTTTTTTGTATATGGCTTGCAGTCTTTCAGGACAGTTTCTACATATTATTAATTTTTGTTTTCATTTTTGTTGCATTGTTAGCATACTCCTGCCTGCAATATTTACATCTACCAACATTCTTCTTTCCTTCAGTGGCTTCAACTTCACTATAATGATGCCACATGCTATTTTTTCTGATTAGGCATTATTATGACTATTTCAAGCCAAAAGCAATAAAAAACCTAACAGATCTTAATACAAATGCTTCCAACTTCCCCAACTCAAGAAATGAAATGTGACACTGCTGTGTGTTTGCTTAATTGAAAGTGAAACAAAAATTAATCACAGTTTTAGTTTTACTTTTGCTTTCACTTGCAGTCTGAGACAAAATTAGGATCTTAGCTTTGGTTTTCATTTGACCTGCACAGCCAATTAGGTGAATTCATAACTTGATTTTTGGTTGGGATTATTATGTGAGTGTATTTACCCTCCTGTTTACAAATCAATAAAACATATGTGTACTCTCGCACACACTTCCTAGGGATAATCACCAGACAATCATTAATTACAACTTTGAGACTGCCAAGCTTGCCTAATATTGTATTGTCATCCATTCATTGTTACTAATGAATTTCACGAAACAATGAATTTTTGGAAATGGAAAATTTCCAACACAAAAATAAAGCACCCCACATCTCTGTTTATCAATCATTTCTGTTATTGTAATTGTCAAAGACTCACCAAGAGGATACACAAACAGAGTAGCAGATGGTCTCTGCCCCCAAAGAGCTGTTGTTTGTCATACAAAATGACAGTGAGAGAAATATTTGAAAATATAACCAGAGCAAATAATGTGACAGTAGCAACCAGAAAGTACCACATTTTCCCCCCAAAACCACACTGAACTGGAAAGAAAATGAAAGAAGTGGGGGAGAGTAATGGGGAAGCTGTAGAATGAAGCCAAGGGGGAGAAAAGTGAACGGGTAGAAGATAAGAACTGGAATGAGCAGTCACTGATGCCAAGGCAGAAAGAGTTCTGTCAAAATTACAAAATCTGAATGTCTAGAATAGTGTTGGTAGTTCTCAACCCTGTTAGACTCAAGGTAACCTTCAGAAGATGCCAGCTCTTAGCTGTCACATGTCTTTTGGCTAAGCAGAAATTAATAGAGCAATTCTTCTGTTGCAAAGACCTCAAAAAGACCACAACTATTCTGAATATTTTTACACTATGGATTCCTATGCAAAATGTCTGGGGTTACCTTGTGAATCACAAGTAAGTGTTTGCACAGCTAGCAGTGTTAATATGCATGGCATTCCAAAGCACCCTTAAAAGAATGTCATGACACATCGGGGGGCCCAAGGTGGTTGAGCATCACATAACTCGATGGGTTAAAATACATGGGGAACGTGACACAGGGGATGCAATGGTAGGAGTCTAATACAGACCCCCTAACCAGGAAGAAGAGCTCAACCAAGAATTCGCCAGGGAACTGGCTGAAGCTACATGCTCTCGGTGCATGGTTGTCATGGGAGACTTCAACTACCCGGACATCTTGTGGGAAGAGCACTCAGCCAAATCCAAACAGTTACAAAGCTTCCTCGTGTGTGGAACAAGCTCTACCTGACCCAAGAAGTCTATGGACAAACAAGAGGTAAAGCGCTGCTGGACCTGGTACTGGCCAAAGGGGGTGATCTAGTCAGCAACCTAAAAATTAAAGGAAAGCTGGGAGACGGTGACCACGAGTTGATCAGTTTTACTATCCATCGCAAAGCTGGCAAGTCAGTCAGCAATACAGAAGTCCTCAACTTTAGGAAAGCTGACTTTGATAAGTTCAGGAGGCTTGTTGTTGAGGCCCTTAAGGGGCCATGACTCAACAGGGAGAGGAGTCAAAGAGGAGTGGTTGATCCTTAAGGGAGCAATCCTGGAAGTACAAGAGATGTCCATCCCATCTCGGAAGAAAGGTAGCAAAAGGGCACAGCCACCCCCTTGGCTCAGCAGGGAACCCATGGACCTCCTACGCCAAAAAAGAGAGGCTTATAAAGGATGGAAGATAGGAATCACCACAGAGGAGGAGTATTCTGCACTAGTCCGTACCTGTAGGGAGTGAACCAGGAAAGCCAAGGCTGAAACCGAACTCCACCTGACTACACATATCAAGGACAACAAAAAGTCCTTTTTTAGATATGTTGGGAGTTGGAAGAAAAGTAAGGGTAACATTGGACCCCTGCTAAACCAAATGGGACAACTGACAACCAACATCCAGGAAAAAGCCAACTTGCTTAATGGATATTTTGCATCTTTTTTTCCATCAACCCAAAGGGACTGCCTTGCCTAGCAAGATGTGGGACAGCCAGGGTGAGCATGAATTTATACCCAGCATCGGTGTAGACCTTGTAAAGGAACACCTTGAGAGGCTGGACACCTTCAAGTCAGCAAATCCTAACAGATTGCACCCCAGAGTACTTAAGGAGCTGGCAGGAGTTATAGCCCAGCCACTGGCAAAGACCTTTGAAAACTCCTGGCACTCAGGTGAAGTACCTGAAGATTGGGAAAAAGGCCAATGTGGTGTCTATCTTCAAGAAAGGGAGGAAAGTAGATCCAGAGAACATAAACAGGCCAATCAGCTTGACCTTAATCCCTGGAAAGAGTCTAGAAAAAAAATTCAAAGAGACCATTCTTGACAAGCTGGCTGATGGCAACATCCTGAGGGACAGCCAGCATGGGATTATTGTGGTTAGGTCTTGCCTGACCAATCTCATCTCCTTCTATGATCAGATGACATATCATCTGGACAAGGGAGAAGAGATTGATTTCATACATCTGGACTTTAAAAAAGCCTTTGATCTGGTGTCCCACGATCTCCTTGTGGAAAAATTGGCCAGCTGTGGCCTTGGCTACATCACAATCTGATGGCTGGGGAATTGGCTCCAAGGCTGGACTCAAAGTGGTGGTCGACAGAAGTGAATCATCATGGTGCTCTGTGACCAGTGTTGTCCCCCAAGGCTCCGTCCTTGGACCTTTCCTGTTTAACGTATTTATCAACAACGTGGATACTGGTGTCAGAAGTGGACTGGCCAGGTTTGCCGATGACACCAACTTTGGGGTAGAGCATCCAGAGCTGAGGATAAGCTGGTGATCCAGGCTGCCTTGGATAGACTGAAGGTGGACAGATACAAATCTGATGATATTCAATACTAACAAATGTAAGGTACTCCACCTTGGGGGAAACAAACCTGCAGCTTGCTTATAGGCTCGGTAGTGCTACACTCACTAGCACCATGGCTGAAAGGGACTTGGGGGTCATGATTGACCACAAGATAAACAAGAGCTGATGTTATGTTGCAGCTGGTAAAGCAAACCAAACTCTGGCTTGCATCCATAGATGCTTCTCAAGTAAGTCTCAGGATATCATCCTCCTGCTGTACTCGGCCTTGGTGAGGCCACAGCTGGAGTACTGCATCCAATTCTGGGCCCCACAATTCAAGGATGTGGAGAAGCTTGAGAGAGTCTGGAGGAGAGCCATGCACATGATCAGAGGACAGGAGATGCTTCTCAAGTAAGTCTCAGGATATCATCCTCCTGCTGTACTCGGCCTTGGTGAGGCCACAGCTGGAGTACTGCATCCAATTCTGGGCCCCACAATTCAAGGATGTGGAGAAGCTTGAGAGAGTCTGGAGGAGAGCCATGCACATGATCAGAGGACAGGAGAATAGGCCTTGCTTCTGAGTGCCATGGGACTCTTCAGCCTGGAAAAGTGCAGGCTCAGGGGTGATCTGGTGGAAGCCTATATCAGGGGTGTGCATCAGGACCTGGAGGAAGGTCTGTTCACCAGAGCGCCCCAAGGGATGACAAGGACCAATGGTCACAAACTTCTTCAAGACTGTTTTAGGCTGGACACAAGGAAAAACTTCTTTACTGTCCAAGCCCCCAAGGCGTGGAGTAGGCTCCCTCCAGATGCGGTGCAAGCACCTACTCTGGACTCCTTTAAGAAGCGTTTGGATACTTATCTTGCTGGGATCATTTGACCCTATCTGACTTCCTGCCCTTTAGGCAGGGGGCTGGACTCGATGATCTCCTGAGATCCCTTCCAGCCCTAATGTCTCTGAAATCTATGACATCTAGAGGTCCCATGCCTTGGCTGCTTCTGAACCTTCTAGGTGGCATCCTCTGTAGATTTCATGACAGGGGTGAGGCACCACCTGGTCCTCATAGTACAACAGCCTCCACAAGGGTGCTGCAAGAAGGCATAAGTCCCATTGCATCCTCTCTCCCCCCAGTACCACATTCACTTCCTTAGCTGCTTTTGCTTCTCTTGGCTGGAATGTCACTCTGAACATACAGAACATAAGTTGCATTGCTTTTGCTTCAACTGATTTTGTCCGCTTAGTGTGTGAGTAATCTGAAGCAAGGACAATCTTTTCAGAGTACCTGGATAAATCTCTGCACAAGGCAATGATCCTGACTGGGGTTTCTAGATGCTATGAAATATCAGTAAGTAACACAATTAATTGTGAATTAATTGTTAATCAGAAAGTTCACAATTAACCACAGAGGCGCACGTTCTCAAACGCTTGCACCACTTCCAAATTTCAATTGACCATTTCCTTTCTACACACTGATCAGCACTAACAATACTTAGCCTCAGACCAGAGATTATTACTGAAGTTAGCAATACAACTTATGTAATGAATCCCCAGAAGACAGAAGAGTTAGAACTATGGCAAGAAGCTCTGGTTAAATAAGTTTTTGCACATGATTCAAAAACACGATCAGTTGTCTGCTCTGATATTTGCTTTCAGAAAAATCTGCACTGTGTGCCTGTCAGCTACAACCTGCCCCTTGATCATCAGGTTATAGAGAATACAAGCAACTTCAATCACAACACCACACAACAGCTAGAATGTAGGACATTTGTTTTCATACTAGCCAACTGCCTGTCAAGAATGACAGGGGGAGATGGGGGGGAGGGGGAGGGATGGAGCACCACCACCCACCACCGCTGCCCCCCAGGAAGCAGGGGAAGCTTGTACGTGGCTACCACCACCACTCCCCATCCCATGCTGCTGCCGCTCCACATCCAGCCACATGCAACCACCCCCCACCCACACACACAAACACTGTGTCCAGGCCCACAGCCCCTGCTACTCCCTGTCCAGCCCTGCGTCCGGGGCAGATTAATGTGTACTGGGGCCCTAGGCAAACACAAAATTGGAGGCTCCCTCACCCCCACATGAGCAGGGAGGTGAGGGGGAGGGCCCCTAACCCTCCTGGTGCTGGCAAAGGAGGTTAGAGGGACTGTGCTGGGCTGGGGGAGGCACATACCTGCCCCCTCATCAAGCTATGGACTAACATACACACATAGACATGCACACAGATGGGCACACGCTACTTTCACTCACTCTCTGCACATGGACACAGACACAAAAAAAACCTCTCCCTACCAGGAACACAGACACACACAGACACATACACATGCATACGTGCACATGCAGACACACTACTCACTCACTTTGTGCACACAGACACAAACACTCTCCCTCCTGCCATGGACGCAGACACAAAGATACCCGTGCCCCGAGGTGGATTAATGTATACTGGGGCCCTGGGCAAACACAAAACTGGAGGCTCCCTTACCCCCATGGGAGCTAGAATGGGGTAAGGGAGAAGAGGGCCCCTTCCCCTCCTGGTGCTGGTGGGGGAAGCTGGGCCATGCCTGCCTGTTCTCCCTGCTCCCCTCCCAACCCCATCCCACTATGGCCACACACACACACACACACACACACAGTCTTGTACACTACTCTCACTCACTCTCTGCACATGGACACACAGACACAAATATACTCTCCCTGCCAGGAACACAGACACTTGCACGCACACACATACACGCACAGTTGAGCATGAACTCTATTCGCTCACTCTCTACAAATGGATAGACATAAACACACTCTCCCTCCTGCCATAAACAGACACATGCATGCACATGCAAACGGGCGTGCATTCTACTCACTCTGTACGCAGACACAAACACACTCTTCCTGCCCTGAACAGATACATGCATGCACACACACATGCACACAGAAACACATGCACACACATCCACAGTTGGGCATGCACTCTACTCACACTCTCTGTACATGAACACACAGACACAAACATACTTTCCCACCTGGCATGAACAGACACAGGCATGCACACATGAACTGCCACATGCATGCACAGACACATGCACACACACAGACAGACACTCTACTCACTCACTCTCTGCACATGGACACAGACACAAACACAGTCTCCCTGCAATGAACAGAAATGCATGCATGCAGACATGCACACACAGAAGCAGATGCATACAGATGACCTGATGTGCATACAAATGAGCACACATGCAGATGTGCACACACATGCACTTAAGTGCAGACGCAGACATGTGCACGCACACAGACACAGCTTCCCCTCCCAGGACCTCCCCATCACACTGAGGCAGCCCCCTTTGCCCCCCTCTTCCCCTCTCCCAAGCCAGCCATAGCTCTCACTCCCTCCCCCCACTGACCAGGAGGGAGCTGCTGCTGCCTGTGTTCCTGCAGCCATCCATGTGCACTGCACTCCACCTTGCGTACAGGTGGCAGTGCTGGGAGGGGCAGGTCCAGGGGATAAGGTGAACGTTGGGGGGCTGTAGCCCCCCCCAGCGCTGTTCCCTGCCTTGCTGCACAGCACAGCGCTCCTGGTCCCCCTGCCCATGCTGCACTGCATTCCTAGTCAGCCCAGCCCCAGTCTACCCCCCGCAGCCCCATTGGAGGAGGTGCCCTACACAGCTGCAGGGAAACATCTACAAAAGCTGTGATCTTAAAGTTGGCACCATTTTTTTCTCCCTTCTGGGAGACAGAAATGTGCCCAGTTTAAAACTGCACACACACACACTTGCCCAAAAGCGTTACAGATAGACAGACAGACTAAGCCCTTTATTATATTATAATTAGCATTTCACATTCAACAGAACACCAGATGGAGATGCTTTTTTAGATTTTTTGTTTTGTTTTGAACAAACAGGAACTAACATATATGATAGGAAAGTTAATCCCTCCACCTGTGGCCACACTGAGCATTACAACATTTATAAAACGTGGTCATAGGCTCATCAGCTGATCTGGTCTGAATCTGCATGAAGTAGGCACGTGGATGTTCGCACTTGGGACACGGTTCTGAAAAAGAAATATTAGAAGTAAAGTGAGCTTGGTAGAGCAATTCTTCCTTATGTCACAGAGGGGTATAGGTAGGTTCTAGTTAAATTCAACCTTGCACAAACCATCAACCCAAGAGATGGAGCGCTTACAAACAAAATCCCTCTGTCCAACTTTAAGCGCTGAGAAAACTTAATGGAACTTTAGGGGTAGGATCTCTAACACAGGACATTTCCTGTCCTTGAGCACACTCCATTACATCAACTGATTAAAAAAAAAAATCAGTGAGGACCATCTAGTTTCTTAAGAGTTGCAGGGGATCTGAATAACACTGGCTACCAAAAGGCCAGCATATCTCCTGCAGACTAGAGATCAGCAGAAAGCAAGTCCCACTCAGAGCTAGGAGTAGAGAAGGGCTAGCACAGAAATCACAGCAGTTTCATGAAAGCAACCAGGACCAGCAATACTGCCACAGTGCAATTTTGGCGTCACGTGGTCTTCTCTCTTCTGTTAGGAGGTGAGAGAGGCAGACATGTCAGGTTAAGGATAAGGCACGCAGGGTGGAGAGGGAGATGAATTCCATTTTCTATGTCAATTCACAGGCCAAAATGTGTGTAGGACTTCAAACTCTGCTTCTGAATCCACAGCAGATTCCAGCTGCAGGCTTTACACAAAATTATCCATCTTTGATAGATAACATCTTACGTTGTATCTAAACATCACATTTGTTTTGTACATGACTGTCATATGCAGCCCTTCTAAAAGGGGGTGCGCATTTATCTTGTGAACTACCAAACACTATTAATGCTCTCTGTTTTCTAGTCTTTCTTTCCCCTTTATTCCTTTTCCCTAACTCACAAAAGCAATGGTAAAATTTCTCTACTCAATCCAATTCCCTTTTTTGAATAAACTTCTAGGTCCCGCTCTCAACTGGGCCAGGCTTCACTTCTGTGGCCTCTTCATCTTGCTACGATCATACTAAAATAATCAAAGTTGGGGCATTTTGTCAAACTGTGGTCTCCAATCCATGGTTTGTGGCTAACATGCTGGCCACAAATCCCTCCACTACTGCTTGGAGCCATAAGAAATCAAGTGAATTATCACTGCCAAGCTTTAAAATAACATCATAAGAAGACGAGACAGAGGGAGCTGTTCACGTTTCTCGGAATCATCATTTCAAGCTGCTTAGTGACCCAGAAAGACAGCAGTGTAGCATGCATGCGGAGCTTAGCGGGCAGAAGAATGGATAAACGTGGCCCTTCGATTGTTTCAAGTATTGTGGCCCAAGAACCATCCCTCACAGCAGCATGAGTTCTCACTGTCCCTGCGTGGAAGAAACACAGCTTGTGTTGCTTCAAGATCCGTCTTCCTGAAGGGCAGCCCAATGCAGACTGGTTCTCCCACCTACTCAAGGCAGTGGCTTCTCTTGCACAGCTGATTGCTCAGCATGCCTGCAGCAAGGCACTGGGCTCTTGACAACAGCCTGGGGCAGCCGGCTGAAGCCGAAGGCACCGTTGGGCAGGAAGCACCAGCGACACCTTTCACCAGCAGCCTTTCGTGCGGGGGCGACGAGCAACAGGGCAGACGAGGCCGGGCCCGGGCCCGGCGCCGCCCTTACCAGGCTCTCACCTGCTGTGGAATCCACGTTCTCCCAAGCAGCGGCGCCTCCCAGGACGTCGTCCACCTCCTTTAGCTTCGGGTATTTCCTGCTGGTCACCTGGAGACGCCCGGAAAACTCAGCCGCCTGCAGCCCCCGTGCTCGGCCCCCCGCCCGCGTCTCACCGACTCCCCGCTCCCCGCACCCCGGCGCAGCGAAGAGCGGCCGCAGCGCCGGCGGCTGCTACACCGCGTCGGCCGCGAGCCCCCGCCGCCGGCCCCGGCCAGCGCGAGCGCGCACCCAGGAGCTGGGCGAGGCGGGGCGCTACCTTGCGCGTAACGTTGCGCACGTAGGGACACGTGGTGCAAGCGAAGCGGTGGCAACGCGGCCCCTCCTCAGCCACCAGCACGTTGCCGCAGGCCGGGCAGAAAAGCAGCATCTCTGCGCCACGCCGCGAGAGTCCCGCCCCGCGCCGCCAGTTCCGGCGGATCCGGTCCGGCTGCCGCGAGCCCCGCGCGGTCCGCGCTATGGCGGCGGCGGCCGGAAGCGGCGCCGAGGCGGCGGCGGCAGCGGCGGCGGCGGAGGAGGAGGAGGAGGAGGAGGAGGAGGAGCTGGCGCACGCAGAGGTGCTGGAGCTCTTCCAGGAGGGGCTGGTCCGGCTCGTGCAGGACCCGCTGCTGTGCGACCTCCCCGTGCAGGTGGGCCCCGAGCGCCGCGTCCCCCGCGCTGCGAGGGCGCCCGGCGTCGTGGCCTTTCCTAGCGGCTCGGAGGGGCCGGGTGCTGGGCACAGCCCACCGCTGCAGGGAAGCGCCCGGAGCGAGGGGGCCGCTGGGGGGCCGGGGCCAGGACTCATGGGCGCGGCCGCTGTTCTTCTGCCCCGGGCAGGTCACCCCGGAGGAAATCAACTCCCAGATCGCGCTGGAGTACGGCCAGGCCATGACGGTGCGCGTGTGCAAAGCCGACGAGGAAGTGATGCGTGAGTCCTTTTGACGCTGCCCTTGCCGGGGTTGCTTGGGGGCTGTCCGGCCTCAGGTGGGCTGTGCTGGCTTTGTGGGGATGGGTGAGCACCGCGCACGTAGGGACACGTGGTGTTGAGACGGGGATGCTAACCTGTGGGCGTTGTGCAGGGGCAGCGTCTGCCTTCCTGCTCCCACTGCCCTGGGGCAGCCTTACATCATGTGGTACGTTAAATATGCTTGCTCTTGAAGAGCTTGCACATTGGTAATGTTCGGTCCAGTTCCCGCCGAGTTCCAGCATGTCTGAGTGCTCTGCAGCACCTGCCGAAAACACTGGAGGACTGCACAGACATGGAGTGGAAGGAGATGTTTTAACTGAAATGCATATTAGTTGGTAAGCCCTTGGCATCAGGACAGGCAGATATCCTCACCCTAGTAGTAAAGCCAAGCAGAGCTGGGGTCAGATCCGTAGATAGGGACCTACTAAATTCACTGCACAAGTGGGGTGCATTGCTGCTCCTTAATTTTGCAGGTTCCCCCCTTCCCCCGATTGGTGCAGGGACCACACTTGCAGCTTGCTCCTGATTGGTGGTGAGGAACAAACTGCAGTTTTAAATAAAGGTGCAGTAGTATATTGGTGTATAAACAATATTGGTGTATAAATCGATAAACGGAAAATTGGCGTTATTGGCAAACGGCTTTTTTGGCTGCTGTGAGCAGTAATGTCGCCGATGCATGCTGCATGCATGCACACAGTTGCAGTGCAGCACACAGGTGGCCAAGAGCGCAGCCTATCTGTGGGGAGCAGTGCAGCACGCAGGTGGCCCCCACCGCTGGAAAGAGCCTAGTGCCACGCCATGCACCCATCCAGGAAGCACGTGCTGTGCCATGCCTCCTCCAGGGGTGCACGCAGTGTCTGGCTCTGCTCTTGCCCCAGTCGCACTCCATCCCTCACCGTAGGGGCCTTGTTCTGCCCCCCCATGCCCCTTTCTGGCAACAGACTTAACAGCTTGACGCTGCTTTCCAAGCTGTTGGGCTGCATATAGGCAATTGGATCAGTGTCAGCCAATATGGCTTGTTGCTAATTGGCCATCACTATCAACCCAAAAAATCTTTATCACTGTACCCGTAGTTGGCACCATTTTTGCCTCCTGCCGTTGACTGGCTGAGGGGCCCCAGTGGCCCTGATGCTTGTTGCTGGCTGGTGGGGAGGCAAAAAACACACCATAATTAAAACCATGGTTTTCATTTTCCTACCGACTAGGAGGGAGCAGTGGGCTCTCCCTGTGCCAATCAACAACTGCGGGGAGGGGCACATGAGGGAGCATGAAAGGTTAAAGGATCTGCCATGTACCCCACTTATATGGTGACACCTTCGAGCAAGTGGAAGAGAAATTATATATGTGATCCAAGGTGGGCAGTTGCGGTTTGGTGCATTGAGTGGACTGAGATGGCTGGGGTAAAATTCTAGGAACCTCAGTCCAGCACCCTGAAGTACTTGGGAGCTAGAATAGTAGGTGCGTAATTGGGTGACGTACCTGATTAATACCCTACCTTGGTGACAAGCAGAAATACAACTTACTGACAGTGTTCTGTAATGATTTTGCACTTGGTCCTTCACCTCAGTCCTGCCTCTATCAAACATATGAGATTGGAGCTAAAGGCTGTAAAGCAGAGGTGGGCAATTATTTAAGGCGGAGGGCGAGTTTTGGCAAGCTGTCGAGGGCTGCAAGGGTAGCCCCGCCCCTTGACATGTGCCCTGCCCCCGGTCACCATCTTGGGAACAATGTCCCAATGTCTTGGGACTGATGTCCCAGGGCCAGCACTGGTGGGGCCCAGAGCAGGGCGCAGGCTGACAGGGGTCTGTGGAGCTGGGCTGGGCTACACCAGCAGGGAGAGGGGGGAGCTGACCCAGCTTCATAGAGCCCCTGCTGGCTGGAACCCTGTACCCCTGCTGCCCTGCTCTGGGCCTTCTTGGGACACCGGTGCGAGCCCTGTGTTCCCATGCCCACTCACTCCCAGTGCCTCCCCAACTCCATGGTACAGGCTGGGGGCAGTGCACAGCCCTGATCCCCTGCTCGCCAGCAGGGAAGGAGCTGGAGTAGAGCGTGGGGAAGAGCAGCCTCTTGCCTGCCCTGTGGTCTGCGCTCCCTGCTGCAGGCGCTCCCTGCTGCAGCCACTCACAGCTTGCGCAGGGCTGTCCTGAGCAGGCACAGGTAGCCCCAGGCAGGTGGCAAGCAGCTGCAGTGCGGCGGGTGGGTGAGGAGCTGCTTTTCCCATGCTCCGCACCAGCTTCTAACCCGCCCCCACTGCCAGCCCCATGTGGGGCTGTCTGTGCCTACTCAGGACAGCCCTGCGCATGCTGCGAGCAGCTGCAGCAGGGAGTGCTGGCCACGGGGTTGGGGAGAGGCTTCTCTTCCCTGCATTCTGCACCAGCTCCTTCCCTGCCCCCCCCACCATTACCTGAGCTTCTCCCCCTGTTGCGGCTTCCAGCTGGGGGGCCTGCTGTAGCAGGAGCCTGCTGAGGATTCCCCTGGGTCCTACTGCCCTTTGTTCCTGTCATTTTTGATGGGAACCAAGGACAAGTGCATTTTAATTTTCTAAATCTTTCTAGGGGCCCCGCAGGCTAGATGGAGTCCACAGGCCATATTTTGCTCACCCCTGCTGTACAGCAACCTCCTTTGTGAAGACTGACCCAGACAGGAAGACTTAGCTATGTTTCATCCCTCAGCTATTCAGTTGGGTTGGTGCCCTCTAAGTTCTGTCTTCAGGCTGGGTTCTGGAGTGGCTGTGGCATAAAATAGCTCCTATTATAAAGTGCAGCTTCTAGCAGGTAAGGGTAGGGCCTGGAGCTCTGCCTTCTTTCAGAGCACATCTCCTAGTGTTGTTAATTGCAAGTCTTCTCCCCTTCAGCTGTAGTAGTGGTACAGAATGCCAGTGTCCAGGACCTGAAGAAAGCCATCCAGCGGTATGTGCAGCTGAAACAGGAGCGGGAAGGAGGCATACAGCATGTTAGCTGGTAAGTGGTGGGACTCTCAAAGAAAGGCAAGGTGTTGTGCTGTGGGCAGTCTAAACTTCAGCACTACCCTCTTTCTTCTGCAGTAAGGGCTGCATATAGCAGTCACCATTCTACTTTCTTTTTGACTCTCAAATTTTGAGAATTTTCTGTTTCTTAGTTTTGCTGGTGTTTGATGAAACTGGAAGAATTGCCTGCTGATGATTAGTTAGTAAAGTAAAGTATTTTCAGGGGCTTAGGAAAAGCCTGTGCAAGATAGGCTGAACGTCCAACTGCAATTTGAGATTAGCACCAGAACCATGGAAAAAAAAAACTGCACAAAGCAAGAATTCAGTGCTTACCTGACCTGGCTGATCAGAAAGCTTCAGTTGTACTCACTGAGTCATATATCGCTTGCTTGTCCCTTTTCTGCTTCTGCTTTTTAATTAATGTTTAATTACTTTTTAATTAACTGCTGTTCCTTTTGTCCTTTAACTCGCCAAATTCTGATTTTTGCAGGAAATATGTGTGGAGAACATACCACCTAACTTTTGCTGGAGAGAAACTGACAGACGACCAAAAGAAGCTGAGAGAGTAAGTGGTCAGAATTCTCCTCGGTTTTATGAGCCTGCTTAGACTATAAAGAAACCTAGTGAGATCTGCATTGCAAAATAATGTGGCTAAATGAGTGTGCAGATAAAGGGAAGGATTTTTTTTGATGATATCTATTCTCTTTTCCTGTGCCACTAGAAGGGATGGGAACTTCTAGGTCATCAATTCCAGTTTCCTACAGTTGCAGGCACTTTCAGAAATGTACTGAGCTATATCTTAAAAACAGCTAGTTTTTGTTGTTTTTTGTATTGCTGCTCTGCTAGGAAGCTACTCCAGAACTTCATTGCTCCACAGATGAAGAATTATCCTCGAGTTTCCAGACCAAATGTATTTGTGACCAATTTATGTTCACCTGTTTTTGTGCCAAGGTTGTCCTTCAGTTGAAATAAATCTTTTCCCTTCCTGGTGTTATGAATTTATAGGGGGCAGTCACACTTTCACTCAGCATTTCTGTTGTGAGCCCAAACAAGATAGGCTCCCCTAGTCTTCTCCTGCATGCTAGGCTCTCTATTCTTCAGTCATTGCAAGAGCCCTTTTTGCATCTATTCCAGTTGTTTTTCTTGAATATAGGTGACTAAAATTGTCCACAGATCTGTTTTGTAGCCATATTGGTCTGAGATAAAAAGGAATAGAAAGCTCCAAAACTCTTGGTTCAGAGGTGATACCTTTTTATTAGACCAACTAAGTATTATATTCTTTGCAACCTTTTGGGCACATATACCCTTCTTCGGCTTGAGGAGAAGTCAGATATTGTAGAAGTTCCCTTAGGTAAATAATAAACGTCATTTTGCACAGAGGAAGCTGAAGGTGGATGTATGTTTGTCTGGGTCCATGAGGGCACACGAAGGGAACAGCGTGAGAGCAGAGGGGGTGGAGAGCACATGCAAGTGGAGGGGGGAGAGTGCGCGCAAGCGAGAGAGAGAGAGAGAGGAAAAGGTGGGGGAGAGGGAAAATGTAGTAATACAAAATGCAGGGGTGGAGACTATTAAAATTTCTCCCCTGCCCTTTCTCTCTTAGGTATGGGATCAGAAATCGGGATGAAGTTTGCTTCATAAAGAAGCTTCGAAAGTGACCTGTGAGGTAAGCCTTGGGTCTGGATCATCTTCAAATCTAATACCAAGGCTCTCAAGCTCCTAGTGTTTGAAACTGCAACTTGTTACTACTGTGTCCCATGTATATTCACACCTTTAGTTCCATTAGTTTTCCAGGCCTCAGTACAGGCAACTCCCCCTTAACGTGGTTTCAGTTAGCACTATTTCAGTATAGTACTCATTTAGAATTGATACCCGATTCCACTGAACGCTCAGCCAGTTTCGCTATAGCACTCAGTGGAATTAGTTTCAGCAGACAGGCGGGTAGGGAGAAGCAGTAGCGTCGGCAGCAAGTGGGAGGTGAGTGAGTGGGTGGAGAGGCATGAGGGCCCAGGGTGGGACGGCAGAAGCACGGGCCCGGGCTGACACATGATGCCGGAATGAGTGTGGGGGTGAAGATAAGCGGCTGCAAAAGAGGGGAGGAGTGCGGGGCCCAATCCAGTGCCCAGAGCATGGGGCCTATGCTGGTGTGTGGGACTTGTGCCAGGGCCAGTGGAAACCCACACGCAGAGCAGGGTGGCAGGAGCACCAGTGGCTGGGCTGGAGTGGATGCGGGGGTGGGGAGAAGTGGCGGTGACAGAGGTGAGTAGCGCAGGGCCCACACCGGGGCCAGGGCTGTCAGGGGCCTATGCCCAGAGTGGGGTGGCAGGAATGCGGGGCCGGCATTGGTGCCTGGCGGCAGAGGCCAGTGCCTGGGCTGGCAAGTGGGACTGGAGAGGCTGGCGGGCAGGCAAGGGGAGTGGGGAGAGGTGGCAGCAATGAGAAGCAGCAAGGGGGGCCAGGCATGAGTGTGGGACCTGTGCCAGTGCCCAGCGCCAGGACTGGCGTGGGCCCAGAGCGGGGTGGCTGGAACATGGGGCTGGAGTCCCGGCAGGTGGGCGGGGGAGTGAGGAGAGGCGGCATTGGGTTGGGCAGTAACCAATTAATCTCTATGTACATTAATTTCTATGGGGAAATGGGTTTTGCTTAGCGTGGTTCTGCTTAACGCTTAGTTTTTCTGGAACCAGTTAAGGGCACTAAGCAGGGTTGCCTGTGTTCTAAGTTGCAGAAGCACTAAGGGATACGTATCATACTGTTACATATTGCTGCTGCTACCAAGTTTTGTGTATATTAGTAGTGAAAACAGCCTTTCTCTAAACTTATTTTACAGGTAGTCAATGCAGTTTCACAAAACAAAATTTTATCCTTAAGGTCATATCTACGATTAATATTTGAAGTTTGAAAATCCAGTTCAATAACAAGTTTTGAATAACAAGTTTTGAACAACTATGTGTGTTTAGAGGGAGGTTAGGTTTTTTTATAACCTGTTGATGATTGTAAGTTTTCATGTAGAAGTTGGAAAAACAGTGGTCAAGGATGATTTAAGAGCAGAAATGCCTGGAGTATGCTTTGAAGAGCAAGAGTTGGAAGCCAAGAAAGCCTGACACACACATCAGTCAGAGACCATGCAGAGAGCTCTATGGCAGGGGGTGCACAATTATTTTGGGTGGAGGGCCATTTACTGACTTTTGTCAAGCCATTGAGGGCCACATGACAGGCAGCCAGGGGCAGATAAATATTAATTTTCCAATTTTTTTAGAGGCCCTGTGGGCCAGATAGAATGGCCTGGCAGGCTGCATTTTGCCCACCCCACTCTATGGCCTAGAGCAGTTAGTATTTGGAGAGGACCATGCTCAGAAGCAGGCGATTGAAGCAGAGCTCCATAACTGGCTTAGTTATAAAAGATTAAAGTTGCTGGGATAAATTTGTGCAGGGTATAGGGTGGTAAAATAGGGAGTCCTGGCGCTCCAGTTTGGGTATGTGATGCCTGAAGTTGTTTTTCAGTTTAGTTTATAGTTCAGAATGTAGGGTGTTTGGTTATCGCATGTTTCTGAGCTGCTCTGGTAGCCCCATAGAGCTAGAGAGGAATTTATTGCTACAGGATTTTGTGCTTCCTCAGAGGCATTTGGTGTTGGCCACAGCCAGGACTGGGGATTTTGACTGGGGTGTGCTGATACTCCTGTTGGGACTTCCAAGAAAATCAAGATGTTCCTGATCTTGTTTCTGGGCCAGGCTGATCACGTTTGGGATCAGGAAGGAATTTTAGTTCACAGTGGCATTGGTATGGATTGTGGGAGGGCCTTCTGTTAGTAGAGGACATGGTCCTATTCCTTGGATCTCACAAGTGTGTTTTAACAGACTACTTTCTGTCCTTGCAGTAGCAGAACATTGACAGTAAATTCTTCTCTCTGCTTTACCTCTATGATGTTATAGGGTGTTTTTGATGTTTCATCCATTATGCCTGGTAGTTGTGGGTGAGTTTTGGTTCCCAAAGCTTTAAAGGAAGTGAAGAGTTCCAATTCTTTTTGCTGCCCCCAGCAGTGTGGCAGAGATATCAGACTTGGGAAGGAGGGAGGCCAGTGCAGTGCAGGGCAACATGAGGAGGAAAGGAAGATGTAAGAGGTGTGCAGTAGGAGACATAAAGGCCCTCTCAAGTCTCTCTACCTTCTACTTTTCTATTTTTCCTTCAAGATGTATCCCTTATGTATGACTTTCAGTTCCTACTCTGTTGCTGCATCCTCTGTCCAGCTTCTCAGCTTGTGAAACTTATACTGATACCTCCCTCTGTGCAGAGGAAGGACTGGCCTGTGTGGGCAGGCAGAGCAGTAGGAAGTAAGAAGACAACAGGCAGTGAGTAAATTCTGTTCCTTGGGTGGTTGCCATGGAGTTGGACAGCTGTCCTGTGAAATGAAGCAATAACAAGTTTTTTGTGTTGTTTAAAGGAAAGTTCACTGCTCCAAAACTTTACTATTGCAGATTTATTATTGCTGATTGTTGCCTTATCCTCATCTAGAACATTTAAGTTTAGCTGAACTTAAATGTCTGAAAAGCGGGGAATGCTCTATAAAAGTACAAATGGCCCCCACAATGCAATCTGAACTCTGTCCCTTTGAGAAATGGCTACATGTCACTGACAGAGCATTAGCATTGACCTTTATACAAGATCTAGAGCAGTGTTTCTCAACCTGTGGGTAGCGACCCAAAGTGGGTCGTAAGAATATATGAAAGGGGGTCACAAACAAGCTTTAAAAATGGATCAACAAACTGTTAAAGATGGATTCTCCTTTAAAGGAGAAAAATGTGGGACACTGTGACTGTCAGAGTTCCAGTCTGCAAAGGGCTGCTTCCCCTCCCCCCCACGTCTCCTTCCCCCACCCCACACACCCATCCCCACACTCTGGGGGGCTGGGGAGATCAGGAGTGAGGGGCACTGGGTTGGGACTGGCCATCAATGTTTACAAATGGGTCTTGGTACAAAAAAGGTTGAGAACCACTGGTCTAGAGCACATGAGTACCGTTAGAGTCTAATATCTTCTCTTTTCTAGGGCAGAACTTGGGTTTTAGGGCATGTTGAGCAAATAGAAGCTTCCTGTTTGTTTTCTGAGTCTACTCCATGTAAGCTACTTTAGGTTTGCAGAATATCACATCACTTCAGCCTTCTGAGGTATTGCCTTCGTTTACCACTTCACATAAACCAGGGACAGCACTATCATGTATGCTGCTAGTTTATTGCAGTCCCCATGGCCAGAACACCCTTATGCACGTCTGCTGACACAGTTGGCAGAACTCATTGCATACAGGAGCGATGTTTGATTCTTTAAGAAAACTTAATACACTGACAACTGCCAAACCAGCTCCAAAAATCTTTCTACCACTCAAAACAGTGGCACCTACAGCAGTGATTGCAGCTGAGGGCATCCAACTAAATGCTGTCATTCAGATTTATGGAGTATAATGGTAAAAATGATGCTTTTCATATGCTAACAGTGGTACAATCTTTCCTGAGTCATCCCCACTAGCTATTGCCAGCTGTAAGGGGCTGATTTAAAGTAGCATTGTAGCAATAATTTGTGCCTTGACTTACGTTTCTTGGGTTTCATGGATTAAAATTTGCTTACCTTAACTCTTCATGCCCTAATCTTCAGACATTTAAGTTCAGTCGGAAAAGCATGAAGTACCAGTGGTTCCCAACCTTTTTAGACTGCAGACTGGCAAACCATGGACCGGAAATGATCACAGACAAGCATACTGCAGACCGGAAGTATAAAAAAGACAGTATAAAAAGAGGGTTGACTACTGGTCTGCAGTATGTCAGTCACTTCCGGATTTCTGGTCCAGCAACCTCTGCTTTAGGCAACTTTACTTGTTCATTACTTAAGTTTTTGAGCAGTTAGTAAGGATTAAGAACACTTTCAACATGCACAATGGCAGCAGGTGTGTGTTTTTGTTTTTTTTCACAGATTCACAAACGTTTTGGGCCTGAAGGGACTTTGTGAGATAATCAGGTCCAGCCTCCCTGCTGTGGTCAAATAACCCTAGCAAGGTGTATGTTCAGTCTCTTTTTGAAGATCTCCAGGGTAGGTGCCTGCACCACCCCCACTGGGAGTCTGTTCTAGAGTCTGGTCACACAAAACGTGAAGAAGTTTTTCCTTATATCCAGTCTAAAACCTTCTAGGAGTTTAAGACCAATGCTCTTAGTTTTCCCCTGGGCTGCTTTGGTGAATAGTTGTTCACCTAGCCCCTGATGCTCTCCCCTGATATTTGTAAGCTGCCACCAAATCCCCCCAAAGTCTTCTCTTTTCTAGGCTGAACAGTCCCATATCTGTCAGCCTTTTGCTCATACGGCTTGCTCTTCAGGCCTCTTATGATACAAGTGACTCTTCTCTGGACTCTCTCAAGCTTCTTCACATCCTTGAAATGTGGCACCCAGAACTAGATGCATACTCCAGCTGTGGCTTCACCAGCACTGAATAGAGTGAGAGAATAACTTCCTTAGGTTTGCTTGAGATGCATCGGTTGATGCATGCCCGTGTGTTATTTGCTCTACTAACTGTAGCATCAGACTGGTGGCTCATACTCATTTTATGGTCAATTATGACCCCCAGGTCCCTTTGGAAGTGGTCGTAGCTAGCATAGTACCACTGAGCCTATAAGTTTGTTGTGGATTTTTTCTTCCCCAAGTAGAGCACTTTACACTTCTCAGTATTGAACAGCATCTGGTTCTGGTCCACCCATCTAATCTGTCTAGGTCCACCTGGATTGTCAGCCTATCCTGATGCGTGGCTGCACTTTCCCAGAGCTTAGTGCCATTGGCAAACTTTGTCAGTGTGCTTTTCACCCCCACATCCAGACCATTGATGTAGATGTTGAAAAGTACTGGTCCAAGTACCGAACCGTGGGGGACCCCGCTGGCTACCTTCCAAGAGGTCGATAGAGATCGACCTCTTGATCTATCCAAATATAATATATATATTTGGATACACATCTATCCAAATATAATTATATAAATATAATTGCTCTCTGGGTCCAAACCCACAGCCAGTTTCCCACCCATCTGACTGTTGAATTGTTGAGCCCATAGTCCCCTAGTTGTACTTTAAGAGCCTCATGGGACACCAAGTCAAAAGCCTTCCTAAAGTCCAAGTAAATAACATTGACCTCACCTCCCTTATCCAGGTGGTGAGTAACCTGATTGTAGAAGGAGATTAGGTTAATCAGACTTGACCTACCAGTGACAAAACCATGCTAGCTGTCATTCAGAATTTTGCCTTCTATTAGCTTATCACATATGGACTCCTTGAGAAATTTTTCAAGGATTTTTCCTAGGATTGAGGTCAGGCTGATTGGCCTGTAATTCCTTGCATCCTCTCTCTCCCCCTTCTTGAAGTTGGACACAACCTTGGCCCTCTTCCAGTTTTCTGGGACCCTCTTGAACACCACGAATTCTCAAAGAGGTTTGCCAGCAGTCCTGCGATGACTTTGGCTAGTTTGTTCAGCGCTCTTGGATGGAGTTCATTTGGTCCTGCTGACTCATAGATATCTAGCCTCTCTAGCTGTTCTTTTACCAGCTGTCCATTGACTGTTAGTAGGTGAGCATTCCTGCTGCGACTATTTTGTGTTGTATTTGTGTTTGGCAGGCTATCACTCTTAGACTAGTGGAATACAGATGCAAAGTACTCATTCAGATGTTCAGTTTTCTCCTTGGTGTCAGTGATATCCAGATGCATTGAGCAGTGGTCCCACATTTCCATTGGTTTTCCTCCTGTTACCTATATACCGATAGAAGGACTTCTTATTGTCCTTGATTTCAGTCACTAACCTGAATTCAATCACCACCTTAGCTTTTCTAATCTGCCTACTACAGGTGTGGGCCAATCTTATGTAGTTTTTCTTGGGGCCTATTCTTAGCTTCCACTGTTGATAAGTTTCCCTTTTCTTTTTCAGAAGATCTGTGACTTCTCTATTGAACCAAGATGCCCTCCCAGCCCCTGTGCCACCTTTTTGTGTACAGGTACGGACAACATCTGTGCACTGAGGATTGTGCCCTTGAGGATCACTGTTCATCCACGCTTTCCCTGGGGTCCGTAATCCCGTAGTGCATTTCTCACTAAAGCCCTTAGCTTATTTCAGTCAGCTTTTTTCAAGTCAAGAATTTGTACCTTTCTGACAGATTTCCCCACCCTACAATGGACAGTGAAAATGATAGTTTTGTGGTCTCTGTCACCTAGGTTACCCTCTATTATCAGATCACTCACCAAATTGTCCCCCTTTGGCCAAAACTAAATCTAGGAGGGCATTTCCCCTGGTTGGTTTGTATACTTCCTGAGATGGGTAGAGCTTGTCAATACAAGTCAGGAATCTGTGTGACCAGTCAGATCTGGCTGAGTGTTCTTCCGAGATGTTCGGGTAAAGTCACCCGTGACGACCATATCCTGTGCTCTTGCAGCCTCTTCTGGTTCTCTGGAGAATTCCAGATCTAGCTCCTTGTCTTGATTTAGAGGTCTAATATATTTCTACAGTTAGGTCCCTTTTCCCGTGTGTCATTCCCCCCCGCAATATCTTGACCCAGAGAGTCTCAAGTCTCCCTTCCTTAGTACCAATGTCTGCTCCCAATGAGGTGTACTTCTTTACATGTAGAGCTGCACCTTCACCCTTTTCTCCTATGCAATCCCTACTATGCAGGATGTAGCCCTTTATAGCTACAGTCCAGTTGTGGGTAGAGATCCACCAGGTCTCTCTTATCTCTATGATATTGTAGTTCCTGCTGGAAAGCAGGAGGGCCAGTTCCTCCTGTTTGTTCCCCATGCTCCTGGCATTCGTGTACAGCAGGGGCAGGCAATTATTTTGGGCAGAGGGCTGCTTACCCAGTTTCGGCAAGCTGTTGAGGGCCACATGGGTAGCCCTGTCCCTTGACAGGTGCCTCACCTCCTGGTCACTATGTTGGGACCAGTGTCCCACAGCCAGCACCAGTGGAACTCAGAGTAGAGCATAGGCTGGCAGGGGTCTGTGGAGCTGGGCTGGGCTGCACCAGCAGGGAGAGGGGGGAACTGGCTCGGTTCCATAGAGCCCCACCAGACGGGACCCTGTACCCCTGCCACCCTGTTCTGGGCCTTGCTGGGACACTGGTGTGAGCCCTGTGTTCCTGTGCACGCTCACTCCCAGTGCCCCCCCAGGCCCATGGTACAGGCTGGGGGCAGCACACAGCCCCGACCCCTGCTCGTTGGCAGGGAAGGAGCTGGTGCAGAGCATGGGGAAAAGTGGCCCCTCACCTGCCCCGTGGCCCACACTCCCTGCTGCAGCCGCTCGCAGCCCACGCAGGGCTGTCCTGAGCAGGCACAGGCAGCCCCACATAGGCTGGGAGCAGTTGCAGCATGAGGCACTGGCCACAGGGCGGGCAAGGGGCTGCTTTTCCCCTTCACTCAGCACCAGCTTGTAACCCGCCCCTGCTGCCAGCCTGGGCCTCATGCTGGCTCCGGGTTCACCTGTCGGGCCTGTGCTGCAGCTCTCCTGCTTGCCGCACTGGGCAGTGTTTGCTGCTGCTCCCCACCTGGAGCTCACGTGCTAGGCAGCCCAGAGGCGGTGGTGGCAGCCTCACCACAGCCTATTGCAGTGCAAGCTCCGGATGGGCAGCAGCAGCAAGCGATGTCTGGTGCGGCAAGTGGGGGGGCTGCAGCCGCTGTGGCGCAACCCTGACAGGTGAGCCCAGAGCTGGCACAGGGCCAGGTTAGAAGCTGGTGCTGGATGTGGGGGAAAAGTGACCCCTCCCCTGCCCCGTGGACAGTACCCTGTACTACAGCCACTCACAGTCTGTGTGGGCTGCTTGTGCCTGCTCAGGACAGGCCCACGCAGTCTGAGAGTGGTTGCAGCAAGCAGCGCCAGCCACGGGGCAGGGGAGGGGCCACTTTTCCCCGCACTCTGCACCAGCTCCTTCCCTGCCCCACCCCTCCCCCTTAACTGAGCTTCCCGGGCCGGGGCAGTCGCATGGTCCCAGGCCAGAAGCCCCTCCTGGGGTTTCCGGTTGTGGGGACAGGGCCAGGTGGGCTCTGCTGTTGCAAGAGCCCACCGAGGATTCCCCTGGATCCTACTGCCCCTGGGTCCTGTCATTTTTTATAGGAACCAAGGACAGATACATTTTTTTAATTTTCAACATTTTTTTAGGGGCCCCATATGTCGGGTAGAATGGCCTCGTGGGTAGGATCTGGCTCGCAGCCGTATTTTGCCCGCCCCTGGCCTAGATGCAATACCTGAGGTTACAGGAGAGTACCACCCACTCTGTGGGAGTAGTGGAAGCAGTACCTTTTTTTATCAGGAGACGCAACATTCTCTGTCTGAAAAAGACTTGCTCCACTCTAACCATCCTAGAAGCCACCCAAGGCACCTCGGAATTCAGCACCACCTCGGAAGAGAAACGAATAGAAGAGCAAATTGAAGTTGTAATTTCCATCTACCTTCTCTATCATTTGCATGTGCTGCATATTTTTACTGCATCAACAGGGAGCTCCGTGTTTTGGAATTTTCACTTTTTTTCAGTATTTTATGCCTCCAGGGAATCCTTTATTTTCAGTTGATAATATCAACTTAATCTGTGCAGATGTACTGACCAGACATGGGCTTTCTGGAGCCAGAGAGGCTGCTGTTCCTGAGCAACTCTAAACTTAAGAAGAGGAAAGCAGAATTGTGTCTTCCATGGTGTCTGTTCTAGGATCAGTTTGAAGCCATTAAGGGAAGCGCAAAGGAGGCATCAAGTTCAGTACAAAGGAATCGGTTCAACAGTAGACTGCCGTGAAAACAAACTGCCAAAGCACTGGAGCACATGAAAAACTAATGCAGATCTAGATCCTCTACTTCATTGTCCTAGTCTCAAGGAGCTTGTCTCTTGGTTAAGTAGATGTGATGTAAAGATATTGTGACAGGGTTCATGGGTTCTGTGTGCCTGAAACTGATAAAATTGGAGTTGGGGGGGCGGTTATTGAGCATATGAAGGATAGAAAACATTTGACATTAGGTATCTATCTAATTCCTGTGGAAGGTTGAGATAGTATGTGAGGTGAGTTGTCACTGGCTCATGTCTGACTTGCCTGTGTTGTGGTGCCTGCTTTTTGTGGGGGCAGAATGCTGTCTTGGGCCTGGAAAACCAAAAAAAAATTACTCTTATGGGTAATATCAACTTAATTTTGCTTGCTGAGGAAGACTTTATCTATTGCCCTGTTAAGTAACATCTAAACTGTGTTTTATAAATTTAAAAAGCCATTGTTCTTACCTTATTGTCTTTATTATGTTTGACAACACTTCACAAAGTCCAGGTTGTTGCTTCCTGGTGTCTGTCTTTCAGCTGACAGGGCAGAAACACTCAAAATGGGACAATGCAATTTTGATGTGACAGTGATCAGCATAGGCAAGTAGAGCCCCTGAATTCTCTCAACTTATTCTCTCAACTTCTTATATAGAAAAGAACAGCAGAATCATGATAGATCAGTCACAGATGGACTGTTCTACTACCCCGAGTCTGAAGGCCTATGAGGAACAGTCTGCTTTTTAAATGTGCCAGGCAATGTGGCTTCCAGACCTCACCCAGCTTATTCTCAATTTATCAAATTGTTTTTGTGCTGGACTGCAGCTTCTTAGTTTTTTGAGAAACAGGTCGTTTGTAATTTTCTCACCTAGCAAACAAGTGAACTAGAAAGACCAAAACTACTTTCCACCATGACAGAGAAAGTTTCTAGACAAGGAAATAGTTTAGCAGCATCAAAAGCAACTCTGAGGATTTCCTACTAAACATATATATGGAACACACATATGAAAATGGCCTTCTGGGCCATCAAATTCATTTCCCTGAGTTTGAAATTGTTTCCCTAAGAAATCTCCAGATCACCATTTCAAACTTTTGTGTGTAATGGCAAGGGACAATAACTGTAACACCAGTAATGCCCTAATGCATACCACAGGTAAAACAGAGGGGCCCTGCTACTGCATGGGGGGGGGGGAGCTCATCAGCCTAAATTTGCATGGGGTGGGGGACAGGCAGCTTCTGCTGCTCAGCAGCCTCCTGTTTATCATTTGTCTTTTTCTGTCCCCCACCCCTCCATACTGTCAGGGGCAGCTTTGCTCTGGCTTAGGCTGGGTTCCTTCCTGGGCACAAAGCAAATGGAAACTCCCCTGCCCCTCCAATCAGCGGTGCCATCACTGCTGAATTGCTGGACAGGGGCTGAGCTTCCATGGATAGCTTCCAGCTCCAGGAGGGAATAGAGCCCAAGCAGCATTTGACAGTAAGAGAGGGAGGGGAGGGGTAGAGGGGTGCCACTGTTGGGGATGGGGGGAGGTAGGCAGGCTGCAAGGTGGCATCAGAGGCTAAGTGGGCCATCTATGTCCCCCCCCCTTGCAATCTGACCTATGCCCCAGCCACAATTTTCCCTGCTGTAGCAGTTCTTTGGGGGGAGGCGTATTTTTTAAGACACCCCGTAGCCCCACGATAAACTGCCTCTGTCTCCATGCCATTGCTGGTGGGGTCACATTCACCACCCTGGCTGGGCAGTACCTGCCCCTGCCCCACTCCCTCCCTTGCTGTGGGGGCCTTGCCCCCAAGGCTCTTCCCACACACAAACCAGAGAGCCAGAGGCTGCTCTCCATGTTGGCAGGTTTCATTCCTGTAAATAGTTTCATTAGCATCCGCCAATACGGCTGGTTAATAGTTCGCTATTGGTATTGGCCAAGAAAATATTAATCGGTGCACCCCTAGTAATTGTCTGGATCATTCTTCCTCCTTTTTAAAAATATAGCCATCCCATCACATTTACTGTTTTTCTAGTTATTAGGTAATATCACTAAATTGAAAGAGTCAGTGAAGATTCAAGCTAAGAGTTGGTGTTTTGTGTGCTGAGTCCTTGGGTAATCTAAGTTAGAGATTATCTAGGTCTCCCAATTTTGTGACGCATGCATGGGCAGCTCTAGGATCACAGTGGATGGAGGGGGGAGGGAATGCATCCATACCCACCTTGGCTGTGTGATGCATGCACAGCAAAGAGCTCACCGGGTGTGTGACAGACCACAGAGGGTTTAGCCACACCCTCTCACCATGATCCTGAATGCCAGTGAGCAGCTTCTTCTGTATGCTTTGTGAGCAGTGAACTCCCCAGCTGGTGACCCTGAGGAGTCCCTGTTCTCACAGTCAACACCACTACTGCCATCCATTCCCTTTTCCTCTGCCACTGAATTCAGAGAAGGAAGACTGACCGGCAGTTGCACTCGCCCTAGACTGAGCTCTGGAGTTATCTGTAAACAGGCTTCAACTAGACTCCATGCTGACAAGCTGGTAACACCTCCTCCAGTTCCCCTCCCCCCAAACCACCCCCACCCAGATATTTTCCCTGGACACGTGCAATCTGTTCTGTTTTCTTCTTGGGTATGGAAGAGAAGCAACAGGAGCCATTGTACATGACAAGAATAGTTCCACTTCCTGGGCCTTGAGGGGACAGGGCAGGGGAATGTCTTTGAAAAGGTGAAACTAAGGACATGTTAAATTTGTTGCATTTAAAATTAAATCCTAAGTGTTGATTGGCTGAGGGCTGGACAGATGCCCCAAGTCTTACTGCAAAATAAGTCCGTTAAGTGGCAGTTCAGGCTTTTCTGAGTACAGTCACTTAGCTCTGTTTCTGTTTTAACATGTTTGCTTTGTTTATTTTGCTAATCAAATTCTTTGAGACAAGTGGCGTTGGATGTCAACTAGTAGGCCTGTGGATTATTGCTCTCTGCAGTCCCTGACTGACCGTAAAATGATCATGTAGTTGGAATCTGAGGAATTTTATGCCCAATCCCCAAAATTGCATATCCTGCCTTGCCTGATGTGCATGGTAGGACATACAGTTTTGGGAATCGGATGCAACTTTTCTCAGAGCCCAATTTAATGACTGCTGATGCAGGGAGCCCAGCATGGGAGACGCATCCTCCATAACTGGAAATATTTAACACGTTAACTGTGCCCTAAACATCTACCAGGACCCTGTCACAAACCAAAGCTGTAGAAGTGGGAATTGGCAACTCTCTCCATACAGGTTTATACATATGCAAATGGACGTGCTCTCTGAAGTTGAGCAGAGAAGGCCAAAAAACACTTAAGCTGCATTAGCTCTAATTTGTACTTGTACCTCACAACCAGCATCCCTTACCACTTTATGAGGATACGTCTTCTTGGAGCTGTGATGATCTTGTTCCATGATTGCAGTCTAGACAGTGCACAGTGCAATGACAATTTAGGTGGAGAGATTCACTGCCTGCCTGTGCTGTCACTCCCATGGCCATGCCTGTGTTCCTCATTAGACTGAGAGTGATGATGCTGAGCTCTCCCCTGGTTAGGTGAAAGTAAGTTAAGATGCCTGCAAAAATGTACTCCCATCCATACACATTATTATTCAGAAGGGATGGTGAGATACCAACTATAGATAACATAGATATATGGAGCATCAAGGCAGCATTCTGTCGCTATCATGATAATTCACTAGGCCACCAACAGAAATTTGAGCCAGAGCTTCCTTGGCAGAACAGATGTGGAGACATCTGAAATGGGGCTGTATCCACAAACATCGCCTTTCACCTCATCTCAGAAAGACAAGGCCTTGAGTTTAATTAGTATTTTGTGGGCTCATCTGCAGGAGACATGTTACTGTTGCCATGGAGCTAATTACTGCACAGTAAGCATCTGCATCTACATATGCAGATGCTTACTGTGCAGTAATTGGTTTTAATTGCCAGTAAATTTCCTACCTGCAAATGCAAGTAACAAATTTACTCAAGAGTACTCACTGTGCAGTAGTGCACGTGTAGACGCCTGACCCTCCCAGTTAACTGGGCAGCAGGGGCACAGGAAATTGCTCCCTGCCCATGGGAGAGGCCTGCTGCCTGGGCAAGCTCTGCCACCAGAGCCTGGGTAGGGACAATGTCCCCCTGCCCTGGCAGCAGGGATCTCCCAGCCTCCACTCCACAATCACTGGGACAGAGCTAGGAGACCCTTATCTTCCAGCCAGAGATCAGGGGAATGGGACTTGGAGATCCTTATCTCTCAGCCCCAGTCCCCCAGTCATCAGTGCCAGCCCCACAACCATACAGCTGATGCTTGGAGAAAAGGATCTCTCAGCCCAGGCCCCATCACTGGGGCTCAGGCTGGGAGATAAGGATCTCCCAACTCCTAGCCTCGTGATCACAGAGCTGCCCCTGAGACATAAGGACCTCCTGCCTCCCCAACCATGCTGGGAGATAAGGACTGTGGAGCTGATGAAGATAAGGATCTCTCAGCCTGGGCCCCACAATCACAGAGTGGGGGCTGGGAGCTCCCTGGTGCCTGGCCAGGGAGACAGTGTCCCCACCCAGGCTGTGGTGGCTGAGCTTGCGCAGGCAGGAGACAACTGTCTCCTGGCCCCTGAGCTAGCACCTATGGCAGGGGTGGGCAAAATGCGGCCCACCAGTCCATTCTATCTGGCTCGCAGAGCCCCTAAAAACTTCAGAAAATATTTATGTGCCCTCAGCTGCCTGTCATGTGGCCCTCGATGGCTTGCCAAAACTCAGTAAGTGGCTCTCTGCCCAAAATAATTGCCCACCCCTGACTTAGGGGGAGCCTAGAGCTCCCCCTGGCTGCTGCAGGTGCCTGTTGCAAGGCCGCAGGGAGTGGGAGAAGTCTGTTGCTAGGAGTAGCAAATCAACTCCTGTGTCCCTGCATGTGTAGATACATGTCCGGGAAGAGTAAACTGCTCCCAGATTATTAGCATATGTAGATGTGCCCTGTGTGACAGAAGCATTACCTTGCCAAATCCAGACTCCAGAGCCTTTCAGAAGTTAAGGTCCAAAGCATATGCTGTTGCATCAGCTGAGTTGCAAACCAATTCAAGTATTCCAACAGGTGTGGAAGCCATACAATCCCAAGCTAACTGTCACAACTTATTATTCAATCAGTCAGTGTGGTAGAGGAGATATCTTTTATTACAGCAACTAGACAGTTGTAAAAAAAAATCTTTATTTGCAAGCTTTTGGGCACACATGCCTTTCCTCAGGCATAGAAGAATGTAGATTGTAAAGCTTCTCCCAGGTAGAAATGAAAATTCATATTGTACAAGAGAGCTTGAGTGTGATGAACTTTTCCAGTAAGGAGAACTTACATTTTATGAAAATTAGGCTTAGGTAAAAGTTAGAGTTTATTATTATTTTATTATTGTTATTGTTATTAACATGTATATTTAAACTGTTCAGAACACCAACTCCTCCTTATTGCAGTGGTCATGGTCTGGCCAGCAGCATTCAGTTCAGGTAGCAAGTGCTCCATTTGTGTTATCTTTGTTCTGAGACACTTGTACCAGATGTAAAAAGCACAATTCATCCCAAACTCAGGTTGGGCCTGAAGCAAATGGCTATATAAGCAAAGGGTGAGCCAAGATAGAGCTAGAAGCATTGTCCAGCCCATTATCAATAATGCAAAACAGATAAAGGGTATGGCTTAGAGTGCTAAAAAGACTTGAATGTTGCAATGTACCAGCTACCTTTCAGGTGTTTTGCCAGCTAGTGGAATCCACAGTCCTGAGTTAGGTGCCCAGCTGCTCTGTTCAGTGTGGGGCGATAGTGAGGTACCTTAAAACAAGGATCCATAAACAGCCAGCATACATAGAAGGAAGTATTTTGAGGTAAGCAACAGAAAGCTTAGAGAAGAGGGCATATCTCAAGTCCTGCCTTTGGCCTTTAGGTGGCTTTCTCTGATCAGTATTTATCATCCTGGAACATGGGTGGATCCAGAATTTTGGAAAGGAGGGTACAAGAGCAGCGATCGCTGGAGTGGCTGCACCCTGACTCCCAGCCTCCCTCACCCACAACATGGCAGGCAAATAGCACTGGAGGAGTGGAAGACTTCTTTTTAAATTCATCAAGCAGGTAAGAACCTCCCCTGCACCACCCCCACCGCTTCCTTTCTATGCTCAGAAGGCCTGGTCCCCTCAGTGCTCCCTGCCAGTTTGGGGAGCAGGAACAGGAGAAGAGAACCTATGCATTGTGTGCGTCTACACGAGACGTTTACTGTGCATTGGCCTAGTAACAATGCGCAGTAGTGTGCCATGGCAAAAACTGCTAATAGCCTACTGTGCCATCTCCTATTAGGCTAATGTACAGTGAGCGTCACTAAGTAACCATGTGCCAGTGGTACTGTGTAGTGACTTTAGGTACTGCACATTTAGTTAATACTTTATTAAGGAAGTAGTAAACTAAATATGCAGTATCTAAGGGGTATATAGCTAATCCCTCTGATACCACCAAATTTGCACTGAGAAGAACTCATGATTATCACCTCACAAATCTCAAAAGGGCTTTCACTCAACAAGGACACTGCTCTGAGAGAGAGATTACACTTTTGAAAGAGCCGCTTGGATACCACATGAAGAATTGCTGCAATACAGAAAGAAAATCCCCATGAATCGCACACCATTAGTTATGACATATGGAACCTATATGGGAAATCCTCAAACAATTGAAACCCATACTAGAAGAAGACCCAATTCTTATAAAGAGATCTTCCCAGAACCACCTATCCTATCCTTTAAACAAGCACAAACCCTGACAACCTTGTCACCAGAAGCAAACTTCCTGTGACTCAAAACACACCAAATGGATCCAGTCCATGCCATGACAAGAAATGTAAAACATGCCAACATATTTCCACTACCCCCAACATAACTACACCCCACAACAGAGACATCAACATTCCTGGATCTTATACCTACACATCCAGAAATGCAATATCTCTCATTCAGCACACCAAATGCCTTGGTGTAAAAATACATTTTTAGCCTGTAAGGTCAGTGGTGTCCCACACGGTTTGCTCCTTGGACCAATGTTATTTAATATCTTCATCAGTGATTTGGACAAGGGTGTCCAAGTTCGCACATGACACCAAGTTATGGGGCAAAGTTAACACACTTGGGGGGCAGGGCACAGATACAAGCTGATCTGGACAAGTTGGATCAATGGGCAGAATGAAACAGTATACAATTTAACAAAGACAAATGCAAGGTATTCCACCTAGGGAGAAGGAATCCCCAGCACACCTATAGGTTCGGGTATGACCTCCTCAGCAGCTGAAAGGAATCTTGGAGTCATAGTTCACTCCAAGGTGAACATGAGCCAGCAGTATAACGAAGCCATCAACAAAGCCAATTGCACCTTATCGTGCATTAGTAGATGCATGACCAACAGATCGAGGGAGGTGATGCTCCCCCTCTATGCGGCATTGGTCAGGCTGCAGTTGGAGTACCGTGTCCAGTTTTGGGCGCCGCACTTCAAGAGGGATGTGAAGAATCTGGAGAGGGTTCAGAGGAGGGCCACTCATATGATTAGTGGCATCCATGCAAGATCTTATGAGGGGAAGTTGAGGGATCTGGATCTCTTCAGCCTTCACAAGAGATGTCTGAGGGGAGACCTTGTAGCTGCCTGTAAGTTTATCAAGGGAGGACAACAGAAAATTGGAGATGCGCTATTTACCAGGGCACCGCTAGGAGTAACTAGGAATAATGGGAATAAACTAGTGGAGTGTAGATTCAGGTTAGACATTGGGAAGAAATTTTTCACAGTAAAGGTGGCCAGAATCTGGAACGGGCTGCCAAGAGAGGTGGTAACTTGGAGATCTTCAAGAGGAGGCTAGATAGGCACCTGGCTGGGGTCATGTGACCTCAGTCGTCTTTCCTGCCTGGGCAGGGGGTCAGACACAATGATCCTTTGTGGTCCCTTCTGACTCTACAATCTATGAATCTATGTAGGAGAAAACAAACAACTGCGTACCAGAATGAACACACACTGAAAATCTATGAAAGACAAGAATATTCAGTTACCTGTGGGGGTACATTTCTCACAAGATAACCACTCTAATTCTAGATCTAATTTTCAAAGGGAATTTTCAAAACATCTTTTGCAGATGAGCCTATGAACTTCACTTCATCAATCTACTGGATACAAAAAATCATTGACTAAATATAGACACTAAATATATGGCACATTTTAACCCACCTAACATCTGATACCCCAGGTAACCTCTCTACTATTTACTACATTTTAGCACCAGGTAAATATTCCCTTCTCCCACCTGTGTCTCACCCATTGTCTACCTCAATTTGCATTTTAACTGACTGGCATTCTTGCATACTGGCTTCTATCCCACCCAGGAGGAGCACAAAACAACAGATACTTCCTTTCCCTGAAGAAAGGTGTTTGTACCCAAAGGCTTGCAAAGAAGAATTTTTCCAACTATTTAGATTGATCTAATAAAAGATTAGATTTACCCAAAGAACTTTGTCTGCCAGTATCTAAGGTGTATTAATGAACATGTAGATGTGCCCACTGTTGCTGTTGTCCTTGGGTGAGTCTGGCTGCATGTGCTGTCTGGCAGGAGCAGCTCTGGAGCTCCCCCCAGCCCTCAACCCTGCAGCAGGCAAGGACAGTGGCAGTGGTAGGCAGGGGAGTGGGGAAAGGAGGCATCACTGAGCTTGGAAGGAAAGGGACAGGGAATTTTTACTTGCTTCAGTGACAAATTAAGTCCCTGGCTGCTCTTTCTGCAGTGTGGTTGACTGAAAGGGAGTCACACTGATATATCACTGTGTGCTCCATCCCCCTCCCACTCCCGATTTGCCCCTGTTCTGGAGTCACGTGTCTAAGCCAAAATAATAAAGCTCAAGAGGAAGTAGCATCCATTTGCCACCCCACCCCCCCTTTTATCATACCGTCTAGTGCTTAGAGTACTTGCCAATGATGCAGGAGATCCAGGTTAGTGCATCTCCTCTGCTTGATGGGATTTGAATTCACATTTCCTATCTCCCATCTGAATGGCACCGATATTAAAACCTTTCCTCCCGGCTATGTGCTCATACACAGACAACACTTTGGCTCTAATTGCTGCGTCATTGACAACTCCTTTTGTATTGGTCAGTTCATTGATCCAAAGATTAAGGAATTTCTTGACCATATCTAAATGAGGAATTCTGGTCACCAACGACACTTGAACTCACAGGGGTTGTCGTTTTCACAGTCGCTAATGTTTTGCTCATTTTTTTTAATGGTACACAGTCAATTCACTTAAACTGTATTGGCGAGCAATCCATGCAGCACTATTGCCTTCTCTTAGTTTATCGAGGATTTTTATTTTCTGGGCCAGGGTGATAGACTTACGTGCGCTTTTGGGCATGACATCAGAGGCTTTCTTTGACACCATTTTCACAAATATTCAGGTGTTACCGTAACCAAAAATGATGGACAATCTTGGAGGAGACAACAGGTGATGCTAATGCTATGTAAGCAGACTCCAAACTAACAACTGCTCTACCGCAAACAGTGTAGCAGGGTATCACATAAGTTGAAACATGGTCACATTATATAAAGCGTGTATACACGAATCAGTGTAACTCAAAACTGTGTAACTGGGGGTCCAACTGTACTTGACTGAGAGGAAGATAACCTGGTTCTAGGCCTTTCTCTTGTACTTGATTAGCTGCTATTCAGATTCCCAGCAGTTATAATTAACTGCAGGTGACATGTTGTACACCTGTTCTGTGACAGGAAAGTATATTACTCTTAAAATCACTTTTCTGCTGTGACTGCACATACATACCTCCTCCTTTTCCCTCCGACACACTAAATGCATCTACATGTGCACTTGATCCAGGAGCAGTTTCCTTGCTAATAAACTACTCATGAGTAAAAGCTCCTTAGTAAACGTCTACACTTGGAGAGATTTTCTGCTCCCAACAGCAAACTGGCCCCTATAACGGGCCCCTACTGCCACCAAGGGAAGCTGTCTGCAGCCAGAGGCCATCTTTAAAAGGCAGCCCCACTCCTTGGCCAGCCACTTTTCTGGCAGAAGTAGCGTGCACAGTGCAGGGACAGCACGCAGGAGCTCTGTTGCTGCAGCCTCTGTCTCCCTGCACCATGACTGCCTCAGCCCCTGGCAGCAACAGCTAGCACCTCGGGCTCCTGCTGACCACCTTACTGAACCCGCTGGTTCACCACGATGACCACCATCTGGCCCAAAGCACTCTGGGCCCTGCTGGCTCCCCCAAGTGCGCCTTGCCATGCAGCTGCTGCCTGGACTCTGCCCTGCTGGCTGAACTCTGGCAGTGGCATCAATGACATGCTCCTGGGCACCCCCACCAGGCCCATCCACACTCTCCTGGCCCTTTAGCCCCACTGCCTCTGGTCCCACTTGGCTAGACAGGACTGGTGACTGCACATTGTCCAGGCCACCTGGGACAATGAGCAGTGGCTGAAGGCCTGCTGCATAGATTTCACAGCCATTAGGGCTAGAAGGGACCTCGGAAGGTCAAGTCCAGCCCTCTACCCCAGGGGCAGGAAGTCAGCTGGGGTCATAGGATCCCAGCAAGATAAACATCCAATTGTCTTTTGAAGGCATTCGAAGTAGGTGCTTGCACCACCTCCAGTGGCAGTCTATTCCAAACCTTGGGGGCTCAGACAGTAAAGAAGCTCTTCCTTATGTCCAGCCTGAAACGGTCATGGAAGCGTTTATGACTGTTCAACCTTGTCATCCCTTGGGGTGCTCTGGTGAACAGACATTCCTCCAGATGCTGGTGAGCACCCCTGATAAATGTATAGGTGGCCACCAGATCATCCCTGAGCCTGCGCTTTTCCAGGCTAAAGAGACCCATGGCTTCTCGTAAGGTCTATTTTCCTGACCCTTGATTATGCGTATGGCTCTCCTCTGTACTCTCTCAAGCTTCTCCACATCCTTTTTGAATTGTGGAGCCCAAAACTGAACACAGGACTCCAGCTGCAGCCTCACGAAGGCTGAGTACAACAGGAGAATGACATCCTGGGATTTGCTTGAGAAGCATCTATGGATGCAAGCCAGCGTTTTGCTCACTACTAGCCACAGCATCACACTGAAGGCTCATGTTCATCTTGCAGTCAATGATGACCCCCAAGTCCCTTTCACCCATAGTGCTAGCCAGCCTAGCACTGCTGAGCCTATAAGCATGCTGCAGGTTTTTCTTCCCAAGGTGGAGAACCTTGCATTTTTCGTTGTTAAACACCATCAAGTTCTCATTCACCCATTTCCTAAGCCTGTCAAGGTCAGCCTGGATCACCCTCCTGTCCTCAGGTATGGACTCTTTACCCCAGAGTTTGGTTTCATCGGTGAACTTGGCCAGTCTGCTTCTGATACCAATTTCCACATCATTAATGAAGATGTTGAATAGTGTAGGCCCAAGGACAGAGCCTTGAGGGACCCCACTGGTCACAGGGCACCACAATGACGTCAGGGACTCTAACCCTGACTTCCCAAGTCCGTTGTCTGACTGCAAGAGATAGGCAACACCATTAAGGTCTTATCTCAAAGCTCTTTATTGAAGCATGCATACAACAACAAAGAGCAGCCCATCTCCTCCAAGAACCAGCCCCCCCCTTGATAATAAGTAAGCGAGTTTATATAGACAGTTTTGCGTCACAGATTCTACACCTAATTGACTCAACCCCCATGGTTAGTTAGAAACTTCTAGAGTGCATGCCTAGCTACACAATAAGAGGCTTTGAGCACTTCTTATGCATAACCATCTTCCTTATCATCAAACATGCAACTTTCTTTTCAGCAGTTACTTATGCTAGTGGGCTCAAGGTGTGATGACCCACTCTGGTTTATCAGCTCACATTCCTGTCGCTATACTGTATCGAGAGAGCTTGTGATTATTATTATTATTTTTTTAAGCTTCTCAGCAGTATTTTTCTTTGTGGGCTTTTGGGCCTGCTCCCAAACATCCTATCTATCAATTGACTTCCATCAACCACCACCCTCTGGATCCAACCACGGAGCCAATTCCCCAGCCAGCAGATCGTGGTGAGGCCAAGGCCGCAGTTAGCCAGTTTTGCTAAGAGGTGATCATGGGATACCAGATCAAAGGCTTTTTTAAAGTTAAGATATATGACATCAGTGTCATCTGCCTTGTCCAGGTGATAGGTCACCTGATCGTAAAAGGAAATAAGATTGGTCAAGCAAGATCTACCCACAACAAACCCATGCTGGTTATCCCTCAGGATGCTGCCATCGGCCAGTCTGTTAAGAATGGTCTCTTTGATAATCTTTTCTAAGACCTTCCCTGGGATAGAGGTCAGGCTGATGGGCCTGTAGTTTGCTGGATCCACTTTCCTCCCTTTCTTGAAGATAGGCACTACATTGGCCTTCTTCCAATCTTTGGGCACTTCACCAGAACATCAGGAGTTCTTGAAGATCCATGCCAGGGGTTGAGCTAGGATGCTAGCCAGCTCCTTGAGCACCCTGGAGTGTAAACTGTCAGGGCTGGCTGACTTGAAGGTATCCAGCCTCTCAAGGTGTTTCTTCGCAAGGTCAACATTGATGGAGGGTAAGGAATCTCCCTCACCCAGGCATCCCTGTCTCATAATGGACTGGGGCGTCCCATGGGACTGGTGAAAGAGCAACGCAAAGTACCCATTTAGCAAGTTGGCTTTTTCCTGGGCATCAGTTGTCCCATCTGGTTTAGCAGGGATCCAGTGTTGCCCTTGCTTTTCCTCTGGCTTCCCACATATCTAAGAAATATCTTTTTATTGTCCTTGATACTTGTAGCTGGTTGGAGTTCTGTCACAGCCTTGGCTTTCTTGGTTCGCTCCCTATGGGTCCGGACCAGTGAAGAATATTCCTCCTTGGAGTTGGATCCAGTCCTCCATCCTTTGTAGGTCTGTCATTTTAGGCCTTCCTGAATCTCCTTGAACAGACACCATGATGTAGTAGCCCCTCCCCACAGACACCTGACTTTCCATTGCCCTGCTGAAGCTGGCTATGCCTGCCAGCCTCCACTACATTGGCCACCTCTTTGGCATGGGTAAGACCACCACTGGGAAGACCATGCTGGAGGTATGCAGTGCTCTCCACTACGTCCTGGGGTACACAGTGCTCCACGTGCATCAGCCTCTGGTGGTGGTGGGGTTCTGTACCCTGGGAGTCCCCTAGTGGATGGGACCCACATCCCCCTCACCTGCCCACCCCAGGGTGACCGCCCCTACTACAGCCAGTGGAGCTTCCACTCCATCATGCACCAGGCCATCATCAACCAGTGCAGCACCTTCACAAATGTGAGTGCTGTCTGGGCTGGCACTGCCCACATCTTCCACAACTCTGTCCTGCCAACCCTGGTGCAGAGTGGACGCTTTGTGCTGAGGGTGCTGGACCTCCAGCTGGGTGCCATGGTGGTACTGACCCTCCTCACTGGGGCCCCCACCTACCTGTTCCTCCCCTGGCTCATGCAGCCCTACACTGGCCAGCTGGACCCCCCCCAGGCATACTTCAACTGGTGCCTGGACACCTCCTGGAGTACACCTTTGACCACCTGAAGGGATGCTGGCACACCCTCACTGCCCACCTTGAGTTCGCTGAGGCCAGCATCCTCCTGGTCATTGTCACAGCCTGCATACTGCATAAAATCTTCAAGGCTTGTGGGGACCAGTTTCACGAGACCTGGATGGAGGCACCCACTGGAGGACTCCTGGCACTGGGAGCACCAGCTGCAGCAGCAGTGACAGTGGCAGCCCCCCCACTGAGCCTCCAGGCAAGCCACACACCTGCCAGTGGGGGCTAGGGCAGTGGGTTCAAGAAACACTGACTGACCACCTGCTCCTGCACTCCCCTCTGTAGCCCACCTGGATAACTGCCCATGGCTCCCTGCCCCACCACCCATCCTCAGCACCATGGACACTGTGGACAGTTCTCTGAAAAACACTTTATTGGCCTCACAACAAACACACCTGCTTTCCCTCCCTCCCCAACAACAAAGCACATCCCTGCTACCTCCTCAACATGAACCCCTGCACCACCCACCCTTTCCACCAACAATAAAACACCCTCTTCTCCATGCAAACTATTTACAATGTGGTTTGTGTGCCCTCCCATGGTTGGGGGGGCATGGGGTGGCAGCACCTAGGAGGCAAAGACTAGGGACAGGTGGCCAGTACCCTGGCCTCTGGCCATTCCCCCGTGGGTACTCATGCTGCAGTGAGCCTGGTGGGTGGAGGCTCACCCAGGGGTGATGGCCACTGCTGATCTCCAGATGCAGGTGGCTCTCCCTTTGGTAGCCAGTGTCCAGGGTGAGCAGGGCCAGTGCATGGCCCTAGTCCTGCTGCAGGCAGCTCCTGCTCCATGGCTGTGTGAACCCAGGCTGAGCAGCAAGGATAGGCCCAGACAAGGTGCTGTGTGGTGGACCCAGGGCTGAGGCGGGGGCACCTCGCTGGTGGAGGCAGCACTGGACCTCTGCTCAGGCCCACGAAGGGGCCTGCTGCTGGGCAGCAGGTTCCTGCTGGGGTGGTAGGCAGTTAGGGGCAGGGCAGTGGGCAGCAGGAAGGTGACCACCAGGGCCAGGGCAGTGTTCAGCACCTGGCAATCCTTCTCCATCATCTCCACTGCCCTGGCCATGAGCACAGCCTGCCACTCCAGGGTCTCCATGTGCTGCATCTCCAGGGCCAGAAGCTATGCCATAAACTCCTGGTCCGCCCAGCCCCATGCCTTCTCACGCTGGTCCTGCACATCCTTGTGGAAGACATACTCCATCCACCATGCACACATCTGTCAGCTGGTCCTCCCAGGCCATCACCAGCCTGTCCAGATGGAGTCTGGTCCTGGGTCCTCCAGGCCCCAGTCAAGGTCGGCAGTGACCCTGGCAGTGCCTCCCAGCTGCCAACTGCAGCTTCTCCTGCAGCTGCAGGACTCGCAGAGCCATGAGAAAAAAACTTTGTGAAAGTTTGCAATATTTATAAGATGCCCTGTACTGGGGAGCTGTACACTGCCTGGCCTCAGATTGGGGGTTGTGCATCCACGGCTACCCATGGACCATGGTAAGTCGGGCAGGCAGGCCTGAGCCAGTCAGCAGCCAACTAAGCCCCCTCCCATCCCTGCTCACTCCTCAGGGACCAGTCAGCTGGACACAGGCAATCTGCCTCCTCTGCCTCCTTCCCAAGCTGGGTCAGTCCAGGCTCCTGGCAGCACCTGCTGCTGCTGCATCAGACCCCTCTCCCCTGTTGGCTTAGAAATTATATCTAAAAGTTTGTTTTTTGGGAATTGACGTGTGTGTGTGTGTGTGTTTAGAATGATTCAAGATGGGCAGCAGGGGTTAATTGATTTCTAAGAAGCTTGGGTCTCACATACAAAGTTTCTCACAACCCTGAAGGCGGACGGGCTGTCTAATATAACAAGGCCAATGGATTAACACATTGCTTGAGGACTGAGGGGGCATGCCATAAGATGAGATCACAGCCTGCAAAGCAGACAGACTGTCTAACAAAACAAGGACACAGTCTAGAAAACAGTCTGGGAATTCATAGATTCATAGATTCATAGATGCTAGGGTCGGAAGGGACCTCAATAGATCATCGAGTCCGACCCCCTGCATAAGCAGGAAAGAGTGCTGGGCCTACATTACCCCAGCTAGATACACATCTAGCCTTCGCTTGAAGATCCCCAGGGTAGGGGAGAGCACCACCTCCCTTGGGAGCCCGTTCCAGACCTTGGCCACTCGAACTGTGAAGAAGTTCCTCCTAATATCCAGTTTAAATCTGCTCTCTTCTAGCTTGTGGCCATTATTTCTTGTAACCCCCGGGGGGGCCTTGGTGAATAAATACTCACCAATTCCCTTCTGTGCCCTCCGATGAACTTATAGGCAGCCACCAGGTCGCCTCTCAACCTTCTCTTGCGGAGGCTGAAAAGGTCCAGTTTCTCTAGTCTCTCCTCGTAGGGCTTGGCCTGCAGGCCCTTAACCATACGAGTGGCCCTTCTCTGGACCCTCTCCAGATTATCCGCATCCTTCGTGAAGTGCGGCGCCCAGAATTGCACGCAGTACTCCAGCTGCGGTCTGACCAGCGCCCGATAGAGGGGAAGTATCACCTCCTTGGACCTATTTGTCATGCATCTGCTGATGCACGATAAAGTGCCATTGGCTTTTCTGATGGTTTCGTCACACTACCGACTCATGTTCATCTTGGAGTCCACTAGGACTCCAAGATCCCTTTCCACTTCCGTGCCACCCAGCAGGTCATTTCCTAGGCTGTAGGTGTGCTGGACATTTTTCCTCCCTAGATGCAGCACTTTGCATTTCTCCTTGTTGAACTGCATTCTGTTGTTTTCTGCCCACTTGTCTAACCTGTCCAGGTCTGCTTGCAGCTGCTCCCTGCCCTCCGGCATGTCCACTTCGCCCTATAGCTTAGTGTCGTCTGCAAACTTGGACAGAGTACATTTCACTCCCTCATCCAAGTCACTGATGAAGACATTAAAGAGTATCAGTCCAAGGACCGAGCCCTGCGGGACCCCACTGCCCACACCCCTCCAGGTCGAAACCGACCCATCCACCACGACTCTCTGGGAGCATATACTGTAGTGTCCCATAACACGAGATAAAGTGACACCAGCTGCAAGGCTCCAGAGCAGATGGGGGGGCCTGAGTCCCAGTTTTGGGGTAACAGACCAAATTAGTATTATACAAAAAGATTTTTTGCCTATTGCTTTTAATCTTATGTATTTTCTTGAGTTTTGCATTGCCTTAAGAAACTCCATTTTGTATTGCTCTGTAGCTTGACATAAGTGTTTGACCTTTGTATGCTGTATGTGTGAGATAATAGGTTAGAGTGTGTCTGTGGAAAAGGAAAACATCAGCTGGTGACTGGCTGAAAAATACAGACAGATAAAAGACTAAACAAGAAGAATCTGCCCCAGAACAGCGAGAGAACAATGGCAACCAACCTTCAAGGAAGAACACAATGATAACAAACCAAAAGCCCAGAGCACCATGTGAACTGACAAGGCTATAAAAGATGGGGTGAGGCATATCGATTTTGGGTCTTGTTCTGCATGTCATCCTGGAGCATTGGTTCATTTGATGAGATGGACTGGCAGGAGCCCAGCTCCTATTCATGATCAACTTGGCTGGTTGCTAAGTTGATCTAAGCACCAGTAAGACTGGTAATGTATACCAGCACAGAACAGAAATTGGGGTATGAATGTGGGGCGGGGGGATGTGTGTGTACTTAATAAATGCGGTATCTTGCCTTATCCTCCCTCATAAGGTCTCGCTTGTGATTTGAACAATTGGCAATTTGTGTAACATTTGGAGAAGACCCGAAAAGACCATATTAGTATGTGTGCATGTGATGAGCTTGGACTGTGTTGATGACACAGTATGTGGATATGTGACCACAAAGAGACAACCAACCAGAGATAGCCACAGATCAAGAGTCATAAGGAGGGAAATAGAAAACAAAAGCAAAGACTTGAGAGTAACAAGGGGTCCCTCCCTTTGTCCCATCCCTCCCTGTTCCTTCTCATCCCTCCCTGCCTCCCTGTCCTCCCTTCCCATCTCCATCCATGTCCTCTGGGAAGGGTTCCTGACATCGCCATGGACAGAGGGCATACAACCAGCTTATTTCATGCACCCCACTGGAGGGAGTGTGTGGCCTTGGCATCCTACCTCCATACGGCTGACATCTGACACCTAAGAGAAAGAGTCTCAGAGTGAAGCCTGCGTCCTAGCCAGATGTTCTTTGACTGTTATGACAGCTTTAGGATTTGGAAGATATATAGAATTGCTTGATTGTTTGTATTGTTTCTTTTCTGTTATCACTGTGTATCAATAAATTTGCTTATTATCAAATGGAAAGGTTGTGGTTGGTGTGAGGGTGGGACCAGGCCGGTATCCCCCTCCCCCCTCAGAACAAGGCCTCTGGGTCCTAAATCTATAGCCAACATCACCACCCTTCTCCTTCTGCAGGTCAGCCTGCCTCCTGTGCTGCCAAGCCCATGACACTTGGGATGGGGAGGGTGTGGGGCTCCCAGATGACTAGGACACCCTGCTCTGCAACTCTGCCTTCCCCACAGGGGGCCTCTCCGGGGAGATGTCTCCAGAGCTAGCACCCCTTCTCCCCCTAGCAGCTGGTTTGCACCCTTAGCATACCCCTGCTGCATGTATCACAGGCACAAGGTGAGGAGCTGTTTCGGTGGACTGCGGGTGCCCAGCCCAATATGCCCTGATGATGATGATCACCAGGGATCTGGGTTGTTTCCCATGGAAAAACAGAGAAAACCACAGATTTCCCCTTTTTATCAGAGAAAACATGGATTTCGCCTTTTAGCAGAGAAACCCATGGATTCTCCACTTTTGCAAACAGCTCTGCAGGCTGGTTGAGCTCCAGACTGCAAGAGCTGTTTGCAAACAGGGAGGAAACCCTGAGCCCTGCCTAAAGGGGGAGGGAAAAGGGCAGGGCCTGAGGCTCTCAGTCAGCCACAGCTCGGGGCTCAGCTCAGCCTTACTCATAGTTCCTGGAGCATGTGTGGTAAATGGAGCTTGCACAGGGCTGGGAGGCCCTCTGGCAGGGCTGGGGGGTTGCAGGTCATGGCTGGGGAGGGCACCAGCAGGGCTAGGGGAGAGCCAGGAACCAGCCCCAGCCCTGCCCCCACCCAAGCAGGTAGCAGCAGTGGGGGAGCTGGCTCCATGCTGCTTCTGCTGCAGCTACCTGCTGTTGAGGGCAGGGACCTGCAGACTTGGGTCCCTGGCCCCATAGACCAGGCAGCTTGGGGTCCATTCTGGCAGGGCTGGGGGGCAGGGACTGCGGGTGGGGGGCCAAGAGGCACAGGTAGGGCAGGGGGGCTGTTTGGGGGGAAAAGAGAGGTACCAGCAAGGCTGGGGGGGATCTAGTGGCCTGTTATAAACTAGTCAGGGGGGATCAGCAGGCATTGGGGGAATCACTATTCCCCCGTGCACTGCCAGGAGTGACCAGGAATAACGGTCACAAGCTGGCAGAGGGCAGGTTTAGGCTAGCTATCAGGAAGTGCTACTTCACGGTCAGGGCAGCTAGGATCTGGAACCAACTTTCAAGAGAAGTGGTGCTGGCTCCTACCCTGGGGGTTTTTAAGAGGAGGTTAGATGTACACCTTGCTAGGGTCATTTGACCCCAGTAATCTTTCCTGCCATGGCGGGGGGTCGGACTAGATGGTCTACTTAGGTCCCTTCTGACCCTAGAAACTATGAAACTATGACACTATTGGGGGAAAGTGAGGAGCACCAGCAGGGCTCAGGGAGGAACTGGGGGTGACTGAGGGGCACCAGGAGGGCTAGGGAGCTTTGGGGGTGCAGTGAGGGGCACCAGCAGGACTGGGGGGGGCTTAAAGGGCAAGTGAGGGGCACCAGCAGGGCTGGGAGGGTGTGAGGGGCACCAGCAGGGCTGGGGGAGGCACTGGGGGGGAGTGAGAGGCACCAGCAGGGCTGGGGGGGGTGGGGGGATTTTGCTTTTACTAATGGATTTGGGGCGTTTTATCAGAGAATTTGCAATTTTTTGTCAGAGAATTTTTAATTTTTTATCAGAGAAAACAAGGATCCCTGCTGATCGCCATGGTGACCCAGGCTCACCTGCACACCTGGCATAGTATACTGAGCTTCAATGGGGCAGCAGGCAAGCCTGCTGTGCCCCACAACCTTCACTGCCATCTGGAGGGTGGCCTATAGCTGTGCGACACATTCTTATCCCTCCCCCTCCAGCCAAGGAGGACATCACCACCATCATCAACACATTCCTCAACATGTGAGAGGCCTATGTTCACCTAGTTGTGGGGGCACAGGATGCTCAATATTTTTTTGCACTGTCTCCCACCTCCCTGTGTGCCATGAGGGGGGAACCCAGGGGCCAGAGAAGCATGGCAGGGATGGGGGCAGTGGCTGGGGTGGGGAGGGCCCTCCCTGCAGTGTGGGGTTTACTGTGCGAGTGGAGCTGGCGTGCCTGGCAGCTTGGGTTGGTCCCAGCTCGCAGTAATGGTGTATGGCTCCTGGTGGAGTCATTGGTCAGAGAGGCACAGCGTGTAGCTGTCCAGGCAGTGGCCACACCCCCAGGGAGGAGCTGGCACTGCTGGCAGCGACATGGCTGGCTAGGTCTTGTGACTGGAGCTGAGGTCACAGAGCTGGTGGGGCAGGCACTGGCTCTGGCTCCTTGAGCTGCTGAAGGACACTGCAGGCAGGGACCTCAGCAGGATGGGCTGCTGACAGGCCAAGGGGCTCTCCCCTTGTGAAGCATCACTATAGATGCCAGGCCATAGCAGGGGCTCAAGCAGGCCACCTGTGCTGCAGTACACAGCATGGCTGTGGCCTGGGTCTCAGGGTGTGAGAATGGCATCCAGTTGCCACATAAAGGACATGGACTTGTGGGCACTCCCCAACCAATGGTTGTGGTCCATGATGGTGACCCACCATGCCCTGCAACACCTTTACCTTTATGCGCACTGCCATGCCTACCAGTCATGCCCGCACTCCCACATTTGGCCTGACAGATCTTCCTGCACATGTGTATTGGAGTGCCCACCCTGCATGAACCACCTCTGCACCTCTGTCTAATGCCATAGCACCATAAGGGTCCCAGGATCGTCCATCGACTACTCGGGGCCCCGGGACGCAGCATGCGGCGTTGACAAGGATGCCATTGGGGGTCCTGCAATGGCTCACTGGGCCTATGCACGGCTGTTCTGGTACTGCTGGGCCTGGGCAGCTGCCTGCAGGCCCAGCACAGGGGCACACTGTGGGACTAGCAGCCACATGGTGAGGCAATGCCCCACAGAACCTGCACGGTCCTGTTAGGTGGAGGTGGTAAGCACATTGAGGATGTCAACACCTGGAAGGGATAGAACAACCTTAGAAGCTCCAGTTCTTGTTCCAAGGACTGGTTTAGGGAAGGTACAAGGAAGGCAGGTCAGTCAGGTACTTTTGGGGCAACTAAAGTGAAAGAGTAGATATGCAGGAACAGTAAGAACCTGAGGACTGGTAGGCATGGAGTGGGCAGCAACTTATAACTGAGCCTGTATTTATTACAAAATTGATCAGGCAGCTAATACATAAAAAAGACAAAGTCATTTGGAACTGTGAAACTAAGGCTGTGGCTAAAGGAAAAGGACATGGACAGTGAGTGCTTGAGACTTGCTGTGCTTATGCTAAAGCAAACAAATAAAGCCATGATCTGTGCAGAACAGTTAGCAGCAGCTAAAACGCTACTTTTCCATTTAATCACCACCTTTACAGTAGTAAACAAATCTGGTTTAAAATGCAGTTTTGAAACTAGTGTAATAAAAATATGGCAGCAGAAAGGGCTCAATACAATTGAACAAGGCACAGTTGTTCTGTTTACAGAAAACGTGAGTCTTCTGAGATAAGGCAAAACGGATCTGGCAAGTGTGAAGGGGACAGTTTAAATGAACCATGAGGAGGATTAGAAGTGTCGTAGGATTAGAGGAACTGGCACAGCAAATGCAAAATCCATCCAACACCAAGGCCTGCTTGAGAAGCCAGTCTGTGCCTTTCAATGGAGCTGTGCATCCAAATCATATTTTTCACAGAATTTGTCTGTGAATGGAATACATGTGAGGAACTCACACCATTCACACTTGATTGGGTAGAAATAAAACAGAATCACAAGTCCAGAGAAAAGTCCAATGAAGATGAGCTGGAAGATTATGATTTGGCATCGCTTTCGATATAAATCAAACCTCCCAAAACTAATATAGGGCAGGAAGGCAAAGGACAAAAAGAAGCCACTGATGAATCCTGAAATGTGGGCAAAATTATCAATCCAAGGCAGAAGGCCAAAGGCAAAGAGGAAAAGTACCACAGCCAGCAGCTTAAAGAAGGCCCTCCATGGCCGTGCCAGGATCTGCCAGCTCTGGAAAAGTTCCACAAAGAGGCAAGCCAGGATTCCAAACTGGGATCCTGCAGGACCCACCTGCAGAAGGAGAGGGATACAGATTATAGAGGCAGCCAGACCAAACCAATTGTACTGACTATTCCCACCAGCTCCGGGCTTTGCAAAGCTGATCACTCTCATCCAGCAAAATGTTCCACATTTAGTAATGCTCACTGAAGAGCTCTTGAATTTTAAGCCTTTCCTTGCAGTGATCTTTGAGGAGAAAACCTAGTCTGAGACCACCTGGTCTGTGCAGCTGGCGGTTGCAAAATGTCTTCTGTGTGTTAACAAAGCAGATCTGATGTGGAGTCACTGAGGCAAAGCTATTTTACAGACCTTTCTCAGAGCACAGCCTTTAGAGGCAGATCTGCAGATAGATGGGACCACACTGCAAACTAGTTCCTTACCCACACTGTGCTTTTCTTTAGCCTCCTTTCTCTGAATGTGTGACCATTTATGGAGACAGGATCCTCCAAGCCCTCCCACAGAATCTAAAACATAGAATCTAAAAAATCTTAATCTAAAAACACTAAGGACTGTCATCTGAGAGTTTTCCCAATACAGCAGTTGCTAATCACTGGTAGGGTCTCTAGGAGGATGTCAGGGGACAGAGCACAGGGAAGAGCAGGGAATGTTCTGTTCTTTGATCCCTCTTACAGTGCTCATACAACCAGCACTCTTGGGTGCTAGGTCTGGATCCCTCAGTGTCAGGAGACTTTATTTCTGCAAGTGAGAAAACATGGCATCAAGCCATCACTGTTACAGGCAGCCCATTACATTCTCAGGGCTGGTAATACAGTCTTTCCCTCAGACCCTCACTGCCATGCATCTGCATTTTCACAGACCTGCATTTTCCATATTGGCTTTTATTCTATCCAGGAGAGCATACAAACACCAACAGATTCCCTATGCCCAAAGAAGGGTGTTTGGGCCTGAAAGCTTACAAAGAACATTTTTTCCAATTATTTAGTTGGTCTAATAAAAGATATCTATTCAAAGAACCAACACAGCCTTTCTGCACCCCCGTTTCAATGGGCTAGGCCATAAAAAGGCAAAAGTAGGAAGTTCAATCCTGGGGAATTTTACCACTCAGCAGCTAAATGTGCCAGTGATACAGATCTGCACTTTTCCTTCTTGTTGTACCATCCTCCTCCCACAGAGGCTCAGAGACAAGCTAGGACAGGGAAGAATCAGTGGAGCTCACAGCACCAGAAGTAGTCACCCCACTTGTTAGTTTGTTTCCTAAGAAAGCATGGGCCCTAGTACACACAACAATCACCAGATTTGGGCTCTCTGCCTACACTGGACATAGGAGAATTAGGGAGGGCTGTGTCAGCATCAGTACTCACAGCAAATGACTAGAAAAGAGCTTCCCTGCTGTTGCAGGGAGACCTACCTCTGCTCTGTATGGCAGGAATATTGCGCTGGCTAGGTTTCCAGTGATGCCACTGAGCAAATAGATGATAGAGATACGATGCCAACCCGCCAGTTTCTCTAGGTCCCGCAGGATAGTCATCTGGAAACAGACTGAAACCAGGCAGTGCAGAATCCTACCAAATTAGAAGATCAGAGCTGAACCAGCAGCTGTCAAAACCACACACAGTCCTGCTCCATGCTTCCTGGTTAGGACTATCCATGGCTGCTGACCTACCCCTCTAGCATACTGCATTTGCCCTGGCCCCAGCAGGCACATTAGTCTTTCTGGGTTAGTTGCCCCAAGACTTAGTGGGATGCAGGGCATTGCCTGTAATACAACTCAGGAGGGAGAAATCACTGTTGCACTCCAGAGGGAACTAAAAGGCTCCCTGCCAAAAAATAACCCCACCCTGCATCACAGTGACACAGAGGCCATGCCCTAGGGACTCCACAGACACCCTAGGCTAGGTGGTAGCACAGGGATCAGTTTGTTTTTGCAGACTTACCCAGCATGGAGGAAGAGTGAAAGCCAGAGGCGGTAGAACTGGTCAGGGACCTCTGGGTTTAAGAAGGGCAGGAGGCCACAGACATCATCCATACAGTGTACCTGGCACAGTGAGAGCTAGGTCAGCTGGGGCCAGGGACCCCCAGGGAGCTAGTCACATTTAGGAGGTGGCAGGCAGCATTGGTGCTTGCTAGCAGTTGCACTGCCCCATACTTCACCCAAGTTAGCATTCCAGCCAAAGGCTGATACCTCTAGGTCAGCATAGTAGGACCTGGCTAGGGCTTGGTAGGGACTGGAAGAGGCATAATACTATAAATATTTCAAGTATGGCTGGTCTGCCAAGCCACAAGCTCTTCTCCAGGACTCTGAAGGATTTAGCAGGTCTCACGAAATGGCCAACCAGTCCAGATCCCTTTTTAACCCCCATCTTCCTCTCCCTTCCTCAAGCAGCAACTGTGCATCCCAGCCCAACATAGCTAGCATAAGGGAAAGCAGCCCAACTCTGATAGTCTTTGGAAGACCTGGGTTTTTGTGCCAAGGGCTGACAAAGCTTAAACTCTTGGGGCAGAGGTTTGTCCTCAATCCCAGTGCCATACATCAGCAGTCTCACCTTACCCCACTGTGCACAGCAGCATTACTGCCCAGCTCCCAAAGGGGAATGAGCAGTACACAAGTACCTTCGTTCCTAAATGTAGCAAGAAGGCATCAAAATGCAAAGCCCACAGGATAGTGCCATTTACCCTTGAGTCCCTTCACCCTCAAGCTTATCGGGTGACCCATGTAATAGGTTGGGGCAAGTTTGTGTGTGTTGCCCCTGTTGCTCTATGATGGCACAGTTCTGTCTTGTTCTAATGGCCTAATATCATGGTACACAGGCACTAATACAGTGTGTTGCTTCAAAAAGTGAATGTGGTTTTGGACTGCATCAATAGGAACAGTATGTACAAGACACAGATGATAGCACCTTTTCCCTTGGCACTGTTTAGGCCTCATCTGGAGCACTGTGTGCAGTTTTGGACTCCACTTTTTAAAAAAGGACATGGAGAAGGTAAACAGGGTCCAGCATCAAGTGACAGAAATAATAAAGGGCGTGAAAGCCAAGCCATTTGACAGGTTGAAAGAAACAGGTAAGTTCACCTGGCAGAAAAGGTGATTAAGAGGGGGACATGATAGCAGTCTCCAAATATTAGAAATGCTGTAAGAAACGAGAGAGAAAATAGCTTTTTTCCTTGTCACAGAGAGGAGGTGTATTAGTGGCTTGAAGTTGCAGCAAAGTATGTTTTGATTTGTTATCAGAAAAAGCTTTACTGTAAGAGCAGTGTGGCAGCAGACTAGATTGCTTAGGGAAGTTGTGGAGGCTCCATCACTGGAGGCTGACTAAGCATGTCAGATATGATCTAGGGATAGCTATGCCTGGAGTGGTCTATAAAGAGCAACAGTTGGAAGCCCAGGACCTGCTGACACTATGCACACACTTTAAGAAGCAGGCAGGCTAGTGCTGAAGCAGTCTGTGGGTGGGGCCAGGCTGATTGCATCCATCTGACCCAGGAGGAAGATATAAGCCCAGGCCCTGAGATGAGCCAACAGTAACAGTTTGGAGCCTGCTGAGAGACTTTAGCCTACTTTAGCAGGATGGCTGCAGCTCCAGAAGGACAGGATGGAGGGTAACACCTAAAGTAGTCTGGAGACTTGGAGAGGAACTAAGGAAATGAGGAGGTTCCTAGGGACCCAGGGTGGGGTCTGGAGCCCAGATTCAGGGGCTGAGATTGTGGGACCAGTGAGGGTCCAGGAACCCAGAGGAGGGGCTGAGTGGAAGAGAATATCAGTGAGGATGCCACTTGTAAGGCATGAGGCATGGTGTAGGTGTGGAACTAGAGCCATGCAATTAGTCCATAAGGCAGGGACCACAGCGCACCTGGTGGTCATTTGAGAGAACAATTTGGGAAACCCTGGGGCAGCCACCCTCATAAAAGTAAGAGACATCAAGGTGTAGTGGGTGACTGAAGGGATGACTGCCCACGAAGGGAGGGATGCAGGAACTCGAGGAGCTTCACAGCCACCCCTGGAGTGCCGCCCTGTTGCAATGAAGGGGATACAGAAAGGGGAATCTTCACTGTCCAGTAAGATGGTGTTATGTGCAGAGTTATGCTTGCTGTCCCCAGGTTGCAAAGCAGAATGGAAGGTGTCTCTTTTTTCCATGCTTCTGGGCTTTCCTAGTTGCTATGTGGGGCTGGGAAGGAATGTTTTCCTCCTGTGGCTAGAGGTATGGGGGAATGGTTTGACTTCCTCAGAAGCATTAGGGGTTGGTTGCAGACAAGGCTAAAGATTTTGACTGGGTGTAACAGGGTTCATCTTCAGGGCTAACTATGGAATCCCTGGAGTCCCTTCAGCCCTTACCCACTTCATCCTCTTTGAGCTGTTGCTCCTTCATTTTCCCACCATGCCTTGATATACCTAGCGTCTAAATAAAAGGAGGCTGCCCCAGGGTTTCCCAAGTTTGATCTTGCTCACAGGTGTCCCTGGTCATTGCCTTTAGGGACAATCTCATGGGCTCCATCCTCCCTAATACCTACTCCCATGCCTCATACCCATCTGGAGCTACAGGCTCCCAGCCCCAGTCCTTGCCCCTCCTGGCCTGTAGGCTCCTTGGCCCCCTTGGTCTCTGGCTGTGGCCTCCTGGTCTTTGGCCCTTTTCTGGGTCATGGGCCCTCTCCTAGGCTAGGTGAGACTCCTGTGCTCCTCCAGCTCCATCAGTCTCCAGCTGTGAACATCCGCTTGGCCTTCAGCCCATCTCCTGGGCCAGTGAGACCTTCAGGCTCCCAAGTCCTGCTGACAACTGCCCCTTCCTGGGCTTCAGACCTCTTGGCTCTTTAGCCCCCCCCGACTCTGCCTGGGCACTTTCCCTAGGTTGGCTACTTCCAAATGTGGCTCCTAGGCTTGGCGTCTCCACCTGGGTACTTAGTACACTTGGGAGTAGCTATCTCCACCTGCTTTCCCCCACCCAGGCATTTCACCTCCGCTGGCTACTCCTGCGCACAGTGTCCTGCTCTCTCAGGCTCTGCTGACACACACCCCTCTCTGGAATCTGGCCCTCCCTTGGCCCCACACATCTTTGGCCCCCTCCCCCTGCCTTCTTCTCAGGCTCTGGCCTTGATCCCAGGCCTTGGTCACACTCACTCCACCTCTACCTGTGCCAGGCTTCAGGCCCCACGCCATCTCTACTCAGCCCCAGGCTCAAGTACTTGCTCACTCTGGGCCCCAGGCTGATCTCTTCCAAGGCCTGATCTTGGCTCCATGCTCTTCCCTGCAGTGGGCTCAGACTCCCTCTCTCTCGGTGCCAGGGCTTCTATTCTTCTGGCCCCTCTTCCTCTGGGCCAGTTGGGACTTCCATAAACCCACTGATCAATCCCTTCCACAACCACCAGAGCTTAACTGCAGCTCAGAGGTTAAGGCAAGAGCTAGAGGCAGATTAAGGTTATTTGCGTAAATCTGATATCTTTTATTAGACCAACTAATAAAACTCCTGGAGTCCTTGCATCCCTCCCTCTTAGCAAGCTTTTGGGTTTAAAAACCTGTCATCAGACTGAGGAAACATCTGCAGTTGGTGTGCACTCTTCCTGGATGGAATGAATAGTAAAGAAGCCAGAGGCGGGTATACATATAAGAAAGGCAGTCAGGGAAGATGTAAATTGAGGAGTCAGTGGGTGAGAGAACCAGTGGGTGAGAGTCAGTGGGTTTTGTCAAATCAATCCTTAAACCGCTTGTCACCCAAAGAGTGAGTTTTGTCTAACACACTACAGACTTTCTATGAACACTTAAAAACATAGACCACCTTCCCAGCAAAACCTCCTAGCCAGCATGGATGTTACCAGCTTATATACCAACATCCCACAGTAGGATGGCATCCAAGCCTGCCTCACATACCTACAAGAGCAAGATGACAACTCCAAGTACAGACCCAAAGATATTACTGACCTTAAACACTTCTTCCTCACACATAATTTCACTTCCAATAACCAACACTTCCTCCAGACCGTGGGCACAGCTATGGGCATCAAAATGGCTCCACAGTATGCCAACCATTTTATTAGTCACCTGGAAGAAGAATTTCTGAAAGACTGCACCATCAATCCTTTGCTATACTTAAGATATATCAATGGCATCTTCATCATTTGGACAAAAACCTGCAATCTCTGATTCAGTTCCATCAGAAAGTCAACAATCATCACTCCTCCACCCGACTATTTCTTGAGTACTCCAGCCCCAACATCTCCTTTTTAGACACAGTGATCAGCATCCAGAATGGTCAAATACAGACCATGTTATACAAGAAACCCACAGACCACCATACGTATCTGCACAGAACCAGCAATCACCCTAAACATACCAAGAAACCTGTTATATGTAGCCAAGCCCAAAGATATCTGTGAATTTCTGCTGAGGAGAACATCTGGGATTGCCACCTCACAAATCTTAAAAAAGCTTTCCCTCAACAAAGACACTCCTCCAGAGAGAAAGATCACACATTTGAAAGAGCTACCTGGATACCATGTGAAGAACTGCTGAAACACAGAAGGAAAACCCCCATGAATCGCACACCACTGTTTATGACATATCACCCCTCCCTTGAACCTATATGGAAAATCCTCAAACAAACACAACCCATACTAGAAGGAGACCCAATTCTTAAAGAGAACTTCCCAGAACCACCCATCCTACCCTTCAAACAAGCATTGAACCTCACTAACCTCATCACCAGAAGCAAACTTCCTACGGCCCAAAACACACCCAATGGATCCAGACGGTGCTATGACAAGAAGTGCAAAACCTGCCAACCGCCCCCAACAATTGACTTTTATTAGCAAATGTTTAGGACTGGGAATCCAAAAAGAGATGACAAAGCTGGTAGGGAAATACAGCTTGCCCGAGTGAGGGACTAACAATAGAGGGATGGGGGTGAGGAGGGGAACGCAACTAGGTTAGAGGAGATACTACACCCCACAACAGAACCACCAGCATTCCAGCTGCACCTTGACAAATGTTATATATTTCATCCAGTGCACCAAATGCCCTGATGGAAATTATGTAGGAGAGACCAAACAACAACTGTGCACCAGAATGAATGCACACCAGAAATCTATCAAAGACAAGAACACTCAGTTATCTGTGGGGCACATTTCTCCCACTCTGTCCCCAGTCTCTCTGTTCTAATTCTTGAAAGGAATTGACAAATCACTTTTCACAGATGAGCCTATGAACTTCATTTCATCAGCCTCCTGGATACAAAAAATAAAATAAAATCATGGACTAAATATACACATTGGATTTATGACACATTATAACTTGCCTGACATCTGACTCCCCAGATAGCTCTCCACTATTTACCTGCTACATTTATGCCTCTCCTCCCCACACAAAGCCCGTCTCTCACCCACTGACTCCTCCATTTATATCTTCCCTGAATGCCTTTTTTGCATGCAGACCAACCTCTGGCTTCTTTACTATTCATTCCATCCAGGAAGATCACACACCATCTGCAGATGCTTCCTCAGCCTGACAAAAGGTTTTTAAACCCAAAAGCTTTCTAAGAAAAATGTTTTCAACTATTTAAGCTGGTCTAATAAAAGATATCAGACTCACCCAAAGAACCTTGCCTGCCTGGTCTATGTCCTTAGACCAACACGGCTACAACCTATACTCCCCAGATACATAGGTACACAGACACAGGCGCATGCACTCAACTCTCACTCTCTGCACATGGACACAGACACCCCTCCCCCCCCACACACACAGTCCAACACAAACAGCTGAGCTGGGCTGGGCTGGGCCGGGCTGGGCTGGGAGTGCTGCGCCATGTCTCTACAGGTGGGCGGAGGACATGGAGGGGTAGCTCAGCTGTGGGTGCGCTTGGGCTAAGATGAATTTTGGGGAGCTATAGCCCCAAAGGCCCTCTCAGTGCTGCTGCCCACCAAGGTGCAGTGCGACACAGTGCTCCTGGCCCAGCTGGGCTGGCCCAGCCCCAACTGGTCCCCCTGCCAGGTAGGGCCTGGCTCTCCCAGCCCAGTTCAGCCTCCTCCTCTCCAGACATGGTGCCACCTGGCCCAACCCGCTCCCCCAGCTGCAGAGCAGCTGTTCTGGCCCAATCCCAACCCCAGCTCTGTCCTGCCCTCCCCCCGGCCCCACTGGAGGACGAGGGACCCTGCTTCCAGCTCCCAGGGAAGCAAATGTGAAAGCTGCAATTTTAAACGTGGTACCAAAAATGGGGGCGTTTAAAATTGTGGCTTTCACTTCCCTGCTGATGAGGATCCTGGGGCCACAAATTGGTAGGGACCCCTGGACTCATGCCCAGTTGGCCTGTTCTTTAATCCGCCTATGGCAGGAGCGCTGCTGCCAGGAGCTCCTCTCTCTGCTGCTCCTGGGGCTAGACTGCCAGACCTGCTTGCTCAGGCTCTGGGCTGTATGGCTCAAGCCCAACCTCTTTTTGGCCAGGTGTCTCCTTAATGGGCCCCTGCCCCACCTGCAAGCTGCTTCTTCCTCAGCCTCTCTCCTCTTAAAGTGACAGGTGCATCAAGTGCCGTGTCACACTGGGCTGTGCCAATGCTTCTGCTGGGATAAAAAAACCAGTGGTTCCTAGCTAGAGTCTTGCCCCCCTGTCAGGATTACCACATTTGGGATCAGGAAGAAATTTTTGTAGGGATTTTGGGCCTTTTGTTTTCTGCTGCAATGGGGGGTATGGTTTGGATTTCTTGAGCACATTTTAAAAATGGGTGCAGTGGCTTTCATCCATTGCTTTACCAAGGTGGTTTGGGTATCTTTGGGTAATATATTTTGTAGTTGTGCAATGGGATTGACTTGTATAGTTAGGAGGTCCCTTCCAGCTATGATCCTGTGATTCCCATCCCACACTTAATCCTAGCATGCTGTGGTCCCCTGACACTGGAATTCCACCTACAGCATGAATCCTACACTGACTTTCAGAGAAGAATGAGTGTTGCTATCTCTAGCTTACCTGCTGGTGGTTCAGTGCCCTTCGTGATGCCACCAGCACTCAAATGAAAGCAGGCAGAGCATTAATTCATGCAGCCCTAAACCCTGCACAGGCAGGGTTCCTCACAGGCTGGCAGCACAAGTGAAGAAGAAAAACTGTAAACCTTCGCAGATCCTGCCCAGCCACTTGGAAAGGATCGGGGATGGAGAAGGGTGGAGCGGAGAGGACAGACCTGAGTACCTGCTTTAGTGGCTCTGATCATACCTGGGAGCAGAGTGTTGCCTCTTCATGGAAATACCCCTTCATAAAGTCACAATATTCCCGGGATGTTATTTCACACCTGAAAAAAGAGAGAAAGTAGCAAAAGTCAGCTGTGCTGAAAGAAGCATCTTGTATCCTAAAAGGATCACCCACTCGAAAAACCTTTTAAATTACCCTAAAATTAGCCAAACCATGACAGAAATAACCCTGGGGGAAGCAGGTAATATTCTGGACTGTTTCATTTTTGCAATGTTCTATGTTCATGACAAGGAAACAGGCACTCCTCCTAGCATCCCACAATGTGTGCTCTTCCACTCCCCAAAGGGGAGTCAGGTAGACTATCAGTGAGCACTCTGTGCTTCCACCTCCACAATGCCACCACTGGAACTGGGAAACTCAGTGTCAGCAGCTCATAGGGTGCTCTCCACCACTTTTGGGACTTCAGCCTCCAGTGTTGCTGCACTGATACAAAGCTCTAGCTTTTACAGAATTTACCTGGGTACAAACTCCCTTCTATTGCTGTAAGTCATATCTACACTAAGGGATGGCACTACTGAAGTTCAGGCACAGAACATAAGGAATTCATTTCTCCAGGGATTGTATTCTCATTCTGTATGACCCACAGCAGTAGGAATGCACTTCCTGCAGGAACTAAAATCCTAGTCACCAGTATACAAGCTGAAAGAGCAGCAGATAGGTCTGCCACAATTTTAGGTGCATCTCAAGCTGGGTACTACAAGGTCAATGGCAGGGTTTTCTTATACCAGATGCATCCTGAAGCTTAGACTTTCTAGCATTTTCTACACCAGGTTGTGGCCTGGCCCATCCTTTGGATCCTAAAGCACCAGCTTCCTGAGCAGAGCTGGTGTACACATAGACTGAAAAGTTTCCTAAGACTGCAAATGCAAGGGCTGGAACATAGATTGGTTGCAACTGTGTATGCCTGTGTGTTTCAGAGAAGAAAGCTAGCATAAAAACCAGCCGACAGCAAGAAAAACAATGGTGAACATGACAATGAGAGAGAAGAGATTGAACTCTTTGGTGCATCAATAGGGTTTTTTCATACCAGAACGAACCTGGTAAGACCCCAATATTGGCTAAACACTTGGATCAAGTGGCAGCAACATCATGAACATACATTATGGCCATGAGTGATTATCTGTTATTATCTAATTTCTGCTGACAACTCCTCCTGAAGGATCTGCAAAGCTGGTGACCAACCTGGGTATGCAAGGTAAGAAGAATGGCAGTGGTCAGTAGGGCTGTGCAAAGTTTTGGTTGGTGATTCGATTTGGAGGAGATTCAGCTCAATTCTCTGAATCCAAATCGAATCAGGAGACCCATTAATCTCTCCGATTCAAATCGGAAGCCTCTGGTTCTATTCAGAGAGATTCGGAAAGTTTTTAGAATTTGGACATAGACACACCTTTATATGTTTTTTCTACATACCTCAAGGTACCAGGTAGCTTGTGAATGCTGAGATGGTAGGGGCGGATGAAGCGTCCCATGGAAGCACGTGTGGGTCCCCAGCGTGCTCAGCGGTGGACCCGGAAGTGGATCAGAAGCACTTCCAGTTCACTTCTGGGTCCACTGTGGAGTGCATAGGGAACCCCCTTCTCCCCCCGGCTCAGCAACTGGTGCATCCTTGTCTGGGGGGAGAGGGGGGGAGGGAGGGCTGGAGTCCCTCCATGGCTGATCACTGAGCTGGGGGGATTCTCCTGCATGCTGCTTTTGGGTCTGCCACTGAGCACGCAGGGGTCCCCCCTATGCTCCTGTGGGATGCTCCATCTGCCCCACCATTTCAGTGTTCATGAGCCACGTCTGGTACCTTGAGGTATGTAGAAAAAACATATAAAGCTATGTGTATGGCCAAATTGCCGATTCTCCAAATCAGAATTGAATCTTCAGATTCGGATTCAGCCGAATCGAATCTGGACAGCGATCCGAATTAGCAAATCAAATCACTGTCCCCCGAATAAGGCCTAATCTGAATCCAAATCAAATACAGCCCACTTCACATACCCCTAGTGGCCAGCATTCTTCTGGCTAGGCAGGACAGGCACTACACTGACTGCAGCATCGAGTATGTCTCCTCCTAAGAAATCCCAACATGACTGGAACAGAATCCATGCTAGTAAAGAAACCAGTCCTCCAGTCCTCTCCATTACTTCAGCTTATTCCTCTACTTAATGTCTTGTCTGTCCAAAATTGTGCTTGCATTTGGAGGCATTGGCTTCTGGTGTACCCCTCAGTTACCCAAGACATGCAATCATGGAGACTTACAAAACTCTGTCCTCCCAGTTCCCTATACACTACTTGGTATCATCTGTTCTGTTGTCTGCATCTGGCATGATCTCCCAGTTAGGGACAAGTGCCTTCCAACTACTTTCAGATCTCTTCTGCACAATAGGTGTGTTTATATGAGATGCTACTGTGCAGTGATTACTGCGCATTAGCGCCAGCAAATCCCCTTTTAGTGACACTACTGTGCAGTAGCCAAATAACACTGCACAGTAGCGTATTAGCATTGCTGGTGCTGTGATATGCTACTGCACAGTATTATTTGGCTACCGCACTGTTAGTGTCTTGTGTAGACATGCCCATTGCCATCTCCTTTTCTGTCTCTGAGCAATCCTTACACTTCCCTCACCTGAACTGTGTTTTTTTTTTTGTCAATATCTTCTGTACTTTAATCCATTCTTAAACCGTTGTTTCCTACACAGGAAATGTCTTAGTCTATGCCGGGTCTTCCCAGGCCAATACTGTGCTCAGCAGGGTATAGGGCTTCTACACCTACATAGAGCATTGCTGAAAATCCTCAGACAGGGCTCATCGAACAAGTCAGGTTTCAAGTTCTCACATGGGAAATATATTTATTTATTTAAAAGCATGTTCTTGTGATTTAAAATGCAGTCCAGTTTATGTAAGTTGCTCCATAATCCCAAAATGGCTGTAGTACTCATGCATGCATTCTGCTGTGGTCTACAGATGCTGTATAGGAGCTGCAAAATACACACTGTAAGAGTTGCTACACTCCAAGTTGTCCCATTGCCCAGATTGGAGCCTTTGTCCTTCTTTCTTCCCACACAGCATGAGGTCAGGGCCTAGCTCTTGGGATGCAGGAGTTTGATGTTGTTCCTTTGGTATGATTTCTTTTTTACTGTCCTGGGCTGTGCATCTAAAAGGAGAACCTACACCCCAAGAAGGAAGGCAAGCCCTTTGTATTGCATATTGCCATCCAATACAGGAATCATTCCCAAAAATCTCTTCCCCAAAACCTTTCTGGATAGGCAAGTGGGCTCTATTACCTTCCTTTGGTCCCAATGCAGCAGGGCCTGCCTGTGATAACGCAGTCCATGTGAAGGTGGTTGGTGTAATTCCCTGCGCTGTTCTTAGTGCAGATCTGGATAATGACAAACAGAATTGGATGGATGCAGGAACATAACTGCAACATGATGGAGGGTAGTAAGTGCCCCAGGAATTCTCTTCATCCCTCTGTGATGAGAGAGAGAATGCAATTCTAGCCCTCTGTCACCTAGGCTGGGTAGTGGAGAACGGCAGACATGGTTCAGTGGATACATTCCCTTGCCCAGGGTGAGCAAGACTCAAGAGTTATCTGGATACTGTGCTATGACCATGGTCTGAGTCACTATTGTTCGTGAACAAGGTGCTGGAGAGAACTAAGCAGGGGTGCAACTGTAGGCAGGACCAGGATCTCCTGTAAGCAGGTGCCACAATCAACTCCCTTTCTGAGCTGGGCTCAGACAAGCAATGCTAGAATACCAGACTCTGCTTCCAGCCTGAGAGAAGCAGCCATCATTTTGGCAGGCTGTTCTTATCTGCTGCTGACAGCAGTCCCAGAATATAAGCAACTGCCTCTGTTGGGAGTACAGTCTTTCAGGAAGCAAGCACCCTCTCTGCCAAAATGGAGGTCCACTGAGGCCCTTCAGAGAATCAGGTTAAAACTGAGAATAAAGAAAAGCTTAAAGTGAGACTTTCTGAGTAGCAATAGCACTGCTAGTCCCAAACAGATAGTGAAGTGCAGAGGGTTGTGTTCAGGATTTTACAGAGGGAAGTCGACACAAAACCCACCTATGCTGACACACATGTCTGCAAAATCTCCAAGCAGCTGGAGGACATCTCAGCCAACCTTTCTAGATGACACTGGCTACCATTATCACTCTATGCTGGGTTCCCCTCAAAACAGTTGGCAGGGAAAGTTTCTGGTTTGGCATCTAACTCAAGTTAAGGGTACTACTAGTATTCTCTTTAGCCCTAAGAGCCTTCTCCACTGTGATTATTCAGTGTACTTTAGATGACATCTATGCTGTCAGCAGCTAGACTGTGCTCAGAGCTCTGAACTGCAGAAGGCTTTGTATCTCTACAGTCCTCCATAGGTGGCAGCTGACAGGAGTCTGAACAAATGCAATGACTGAGAGCCTATGTTAGATGGCAACTCCTTCCCCTAGCCATGAAGCTATACATCTCCAAAGTACCAAAATTAGATCAAGATCTTGGCTCATCAGTCACTGTTCAAATCCTATCTCAAGTAGAGCCTCCAGCCTACTTCAAATGTGCTCTAAGCGTCCTTCCCCTGGTGCTGGCTGCAGACCATCAGAGCAACCAAAGCCACCTGTGCTCCACAGTCAGTTGTCCCCAGTAATTTCCCCAAGCCAGTCATCCTGTCATATTCTTTGTCACCTAAGGATCCTAAGACTGGGAGGAGAGCCAAAGGTCATTGTGCTATAGGTTGATTCAGGTAGGGTACTGCTAAATTCTCTCCATGACTCCACTAGTGGACAAAGAGGGAGAAGAGCTAGGCAGGGCTTCTCAGGAAGACAAACCCATGTCAGCCAGAAGCCACTCTGAAACATACTCTTTCCCTATACAAGGCACTGATTTCTGCCTGGACGCAAAGCTAGAGTCAGATCACCACTTCAGGGATGATGAACACTCTGCAAATCATCTGTGTAGTGATAAGGTAGAAATGGCTAGACTCAGCTAGTCCCCGGCATTACTATTTTCTTCACTGAAAGGAGCCAGGAAACTGTGTGGTTGGAGTGGTCAGACAGTCTGTGTTTGTTACAGTACAAACCTGTGACACTTTTAATGCTCACCGGCCATTTTGTGATGTCATCTGGCCATTCATGTGGCTCCATGGAGGCTGGCTGCTCACAAACCCTGCAGCGACAAAACAGTAATCAGTCACCTGGAAAAAACACCAATGGCAGCTGCAGTTATAACCAGGAGTGGAGGGCCCAGAGCATCATGGAGTCCACAGAGAGAGAACTGCTTTTTCCCATGAGCCAAGGCACCACTCTGACACAGTTCTCAGGATTTCCTTGGGGCTTGTGTGAATTGTGAGACCACTGGGGACAGGTTAGGCTGAGATTGCTAATGATCAGGCTGTCAAATGTGCCATTTAGAGCACTTGCACACCAGCGACCAATGCCTGCATTTGAAAGCATGCACTGTGGTGTCATGACGCCAGGCAGATAGAAAGGCTGATGCTTAAGGGGAACACAGCAACTGTCCTGAAGTACTAGCTGATTCCGCTAAAACAAGATCCTGGACTTTTGCTGAGCAGAATGCTCAGTGGTAGCTATCTGATGCAAAAATCTGTCTTGGTCCTGTAGCTAGCCTAATAGCTTCCAGACTCTTATCCACATAAAATAAACCACCTATAACCTCTCCAGCTGCCAACATTCTCCCAATCCTCCTTTCCCTTTGGCCCAATCTCATGTGGGATTCACAGAAATCCAAGTGGCCCAGAAGATTATGTGGCTTCAAATGAAGCCAGGATGGATGGCAAATAGCAAGCTGGCCATGTGGCTCCCATGACCTCCAGATTTCTGTAGTATCAATCATAAATAATAGTGGCCCAGCAGCACCAAACACAGGAACTAATAAACACCTGAAAAGGAAATTCCCAACAAAGAGAACTGCATAGACAAGTGAGAAGCAATGTAAGAATGGATATGGTAGTGAGGAAAGGAGGGTATGATATCCAGGACAGGTCAGTGAATGTTGAGGGATGAGGATGAGGTGCAGTAGGGTGGATTCTATTAGTTTGCAGCTAGACACAAAGGAGCCACATGTCTGGGTACTGCTAGGACAAAGCTGAATGGGAGCAAAAACAGAAGTGAAAACAGCTACTGAAATGAGCAGCACTATTCATTTCTCTGCCTCAGTCTTGTTCCCATGAGTAATCTGGCTGTGCCCTGATCTGTGCATGGAACCTAGGGCCCCCCACTCCTCCCTGACTCTTTCCACAGCCACAGCAGACCCTTGTGCTGAGCAGGCACAGAGAATCTGGAGTAGGGTTCAGCTGGGGAGTCCTACCTGGGATCTTGATGGCAAACAGATCCAAATTGCCTCTTGCTTCCTGCCAGTGTTGGTGTGCTGGGGTGATAAGGCCATTTCACCCACACAGCCAGAGTTGACTGAAGATGAGAGAGAAGCAAAGTCACCACATGGCCCAATATGGAAGAGACATTCATAGAAATAATCCAAGAGGTGTGTGTTGTGGAGGGAGTGGGGAGGAGTGTCACTGAACTGATCAGAGAAACCAGGTCATGGAGAGGATTAAACTGAGCTGAGGGATCACTCCCCTGAGAGAAGATTCTTGAGGGTTGAAGGGGACATCACCAACCAGGCAGGAGGGTTGGGGGCATCACAGCACCGGACAGGCAAAGACAGCAAGGTAATGGTCACATTAGCTAGGTATGGGGTTGCAGTGGAGTAGAACAAGGGTCTAATGGGCAGACAGCTACTCATGAGACTGAGTGGCTGACACTCACAGAGCACTCCTCCTCTGAGGTCTGCACACAGCCTGACTTGTCATTGCGCACACAGCAGGCTGAGCGCTTCTCTTTCTCCCGCTTGGCACTGATGAAATTGTGCACCTGCTGGTCTTGCCTCATGCATGGTGAAAACTTCGCCCCAAGATGGATGAGGGCCTCCTGGGAAAGAGATGGGAATGAAAGCTCAGCTGAGTAACAGGCAGCAAGCACAAGGGGTAAGCAGAATCTAGAGGACAGGGAGCAGGGAGAGGCTGAGTAGCAAAAGATCTGAGGGCAGAGAGGGACTGAGCAGCAAAGAGGTAGGTGAAAGTAGAGAGACTGAGCAACAAGAAATCAAAAAGGGGTTGGGCAGCAAGATCGGCCATTTCAGAGGGTCTGTGGCAGGGTGGCCCAAACAAAAAGAATCTCCTCCGCTTCTGAGAAGTGATACCAAATACTTGTTTTTGGCTTCTCCGTACAAAAAAGGTCTTCCTACTCCCATGCCAGATTCCGCCCCCCGCTCCCTGCCCCTGTCATTGGACTGGTCTTGGGCTTCCTCCATTGAGAGATTTCCCTAACAGTTGCCTCTGTTACACTGGTCCCTAATAAGTTTGGCTTGGTGTGACTTGTGCTCCATAACAGTGGAGCCAAACTAGCACTGGGTCATTTCCAAGGGAGCCTTGGAAGTAGCTTTGTGCAGTAGCCTAGTCATGTAGCCTCTATTCAAGGTGCAAGAGAAAAGAGGCCGGCCAAGACAGAAGAGGCCAGACTTCATCTTAGTCATATTACAGGGCTGCCGTTCTGATGGGCTTGGGTGAATTGAGGCCCAAGAGGAAACCTCACTGTGAAAGGAGCTGTGAAGCTTAAACCACCAATCATGGAACCTGGAGCACCACTGGGCATGACCTGGTTAGCCAGGCCACGACAGCAGGGTTATTCTGCCATACATAGTAAAAATGGGACTGCCTCACTCCTCCTGGAAGGTATGGCTATGCTATCTGCCCCAGACAGACAAAGGAGCGCACTCCAAGCTGATAGGACTCACCGAGCTGGGGCCAATCCAGAAATTTTCTTGTTGAACATATTTGACATTTTCATAAACCCCCCTGTTTCTCAAGACCTGTAAAGCAAAAAAACAACAGCTCTGTGGGTGTCCTAAACCAGAATGACAGCCAGAGGCACAGCAGCAAAGTAGGATATCAGAAAAAACTTCACTATTAGAATGGTGAGGCAGTGGAATGGACTTAGGAAGTTTTGGAATCTCCATCATGGCGGTGTTCTAGAAATGGCTGGACAAATATTGATCAGGGATGACCTAGGACAGGAGTAAGCAAAATATGGCCCACAGGCTGGATGCAGCCCACTGAGCTATTTTGTCTGGCCTGCAGTAGGTCCCACAGTTCTGCCAGCCCAGGCTCAGGGGGCAGCCCAGGCCTTGGTACATACAGCCAGTCCCACCACCCACACATATACAGTGGACCTGGGGTGGCACAGTGACAGGTTGACTCCATTTCCCAGCAACCCCAGATGCAGCAGCTCCTTCCGGCTGCCACAGCTGCCGGACCCAGCTGTGCTGCCTGGGCACCCTGGCCTATCCGCTTTACACCCACCGCCAAGGGCAGGACTCGTGGAGGCAGAGTGCTCAGCCAGGTGGCTGGGATAGGGCTGCAAGTAAGTGGGGAGCAGCGTCCAGGAGCAAGATGGTTAGGTGGGGTTGGGGAGATCCTCAGATTGTGGGACAGTGACAGCACAGGGCCAGGGCCAGGGCAGAGATACTATCTGCTCCCCACATGGCCCTGCAATGGGCACAGGTTCTGCAGGCAGGGGTGTGCAAGGAGCAGGTCGTGGCTCTGCTTCAGCCTCATGCTGTCACTGCCCCAAGAACTCAGCCCCAGATGCAGCTCCCCACCTGCCTGGCCACATGTCCTACCTGTGTGGCTTCCAGTGAGTCTCCATGAAAACCTTGGGATCATGGGGCAGAGGCAGTGTGGGGCCAGGGCCAAGGCAGAGCCCCAGTTCTGCAAGCAGGGATGTGTGGGGAGCATATCGTGGCTCTGCCGCAGTCCCAGTCCTGGCTGGGCCCCGAAAGGTCACTGCCCCACAATCCCAGCATTTTCATGGAGACTGGTCGGGAGCCATGTGAGTAGGGCACACGGCCAGGTGGGCAGAGTGCTGCATCTGAGGCTGGGATCTTGGGGTGGTGAGAGTATGGGGCAGAGCCACAATCCACTTCTTGCGTACCCCTGCCCACGGAACCAGTGCCTGTCACAGGGGCACGTGGGCAGTGAATCACAGCTCTGCCCCAGCTCCAGCCCTGTGCTGTCACCACCTCATGACCCCACCACATGATCCCAGCCTCACCCACTGTCCCATTCCCAGACACTGTTTCCCCTCCCCTGCCTGCCTCCCCACCCTATATAGGGAGTTTTAGTAAGCTGCTGGAATTGCCCACCCCTGATGCAGGAGTAGCTATGCTTATGTTCTGCTATGGGCATCTCCCTTCTGGTCTTTGATGGTTGCCACCCGGGGCTGGAAGGAATATTTTTCCCTTTCTGCATCAGGGTTTGTTTTCCTTCACCTTTCTCAGAAGCCTTGGAGATTGACTACAATCAAACTGCATCCCAGTTTTGTCTGGGATGTACCAATGCCCCTGCTGGAGGTTCCTGGCTAGTGTGTCTTGCCCCTCTGCTCAGGGTCAGACCAATCACCGTATTCAGGATCAGGAAGGAATTTTACTCCATGGTCAGATTGGTACAGGCTGGGTTTTCTCTTTCCTCTGTAATGAGAGCATAGCCTTCCTCCTTAGCTCTTTGAGTATATTTTAACAATCCTCACAGAAGCAGGACATTGGCCCCCATTATCTCCCTGCAGCAGGTTAGGATGGCATACCTTGCGGCTGTGTCAGGCAATTATTTCAGCTGGAGGGTTGCTTACTGAATTTTGGCAAACTGCCGAGGGCCATAAAGGTAGCCCTGTCTCTTGACAGGTGCCCCCCCAGGCAGCCATTTTGGAACCCACCCCTAACCTTTGACACCAGAAGTCCCTCTCCTTGCCCCTGGAAGTACTTCTTTCAGCAAGGGAGTTGCCATTTTTGGAACCATAAAAAAACCAAATTATATTCTAAAAATCAAATATCTACTACAACATACATTCACTAGATTTCAAAAAATATTTTTGTCCTGACTTACATGTGTTTGTATAGTGTACATAGAGGTAATAGCTTAAATACAATAGCTTTAAATGAAGTCTTTCTTTGGTATATTGTGAGAGAGGTTGGGGGGGGTATGGGTGGGTGGGTACAAGGTTTGTAGGGGGCTGTGTGTGTGTGTATGCGTGTATGTGGGGTGTGGGGGAGAGTGTGTGTGTGTAGGGGGGTTGTGGTGGGTAGATAGGTCTGGGGGGGTGTGGGTGGGTATGAGGTTTGGGGGGTGGATAGTTACGGGGGGGTGGGTGTGTGTATATGTGGGGTGGGGGAGCATGTGGGTGTGTGTGTGGTCTTACTTTTGACTCATTCACGAGCCTGTACAGGCATTATCCCTCTTGACCTTAGCTCACTTGCTCTAGCTCAGCTCCTCAGTCTCTCTTCTCTGGTCATGCCTGGCTCAGCCTGCTCTGCCCTCTCAGCCTCAGCCTCCCTCATGAGGTATGACGGTTGGCCTTCTAAGCTTTAATGACGGCACTGGCCCCGGGGCACCCACACACCACTTCCCCCCTCTGTTTCCCACACCCGCCTGCCACTCCAGTAGTGGGTGGTTCCTGGCTGGCTCCTGCTGCACCATGCGGTCCCAGCTATGCACCTGGGAACTGTGTGGTGTCCTGGCCAGCACAGCACTGCACTGCATGGAGCCAGCTGGCAGTCGTGGGGGTCAGGCCAGCTTCTGCTGCACTGGCAGGAAGAGGGGGGAGCTGGCCTGGCTCCATAGAGCCCCTACCAGCCCAGGCTCCACACTCCTGCCATGCTGCCTTGGGCACCCACTGTTGTATGCCTCATGCTCCCACCCCACACTCCAGACCAACTTTCACTATGCTCCTGCCTGTCTACTCACTGCTACTCTTCCCCGCTCCCCACACACACCTGCTGCTGCAGCCACCACCAGTTCCCCACCTTCCCTCCACTGCCATTGCTTCTCCCTTTGCCTACCTCTGACTTTGCACTCTTGGGTGGACAGAGGTGGGGAACAGCTCCAGGATTGCCAGGCCAGAAGCCTCTGCTAGGCAGAGGCTTCTGGTTGGAGGTGTGGCAGAAGGCCATCTATTCCTCCCCAAAAACTCTGCTCTGTGACAATTTGGTTAAGATGGGCCCTGCTGAGGGTAGACAACTTACCCTATCTTTTTAGGTAAACTGAGCTGGATACATTTCTGAGGGAGGGGGGAAACCTGCTCCCTCTGCCTACATGACTAGCATCACATACCTGGGTGAGGGGCTTGGACTCCCTGGGGAACTAGGAACTGCCAGTCTGCCCAGCAATAAGTGGTGCATTTTAAATTGGTTGGCTGACAGCCAACAGGTGCTGGCCTCCATTGGACCAGGTAAATATGGTCACAAGGGCTATATAAGTTAAGGACTGCCCAGGAGGAGGAGGCAGCAGCCATGGGGAAGAGAGAGAGAGAGAGAGAGAGGGAGGGAGGGAGGGAGGGAGAGAGGGAGAGAGAGAGAGAGAGAGAGAGAGAGAGAGAGAGAGAGAGAGAGAGAGAGAGAGAGAGAGCTGAACCATCTGAAACTTGCTCTCTCTCTCTCAAAAGTCATGATCAAGGAACTGCCTGCCTCCAGAGGGAATCTCCACTTGCCTCTGGATGATACTTGTAAGTAAACTACCTGAGATCTAACTAGATATATAGCTTGCAGTAACTCAGATGCGTGATCAAAGGCTACCCAACCATGCCCATTTGCTCTACGGGATTTCTCTGATATTGCTCTACCCTGTACCCTATTGCAACCCTACCACTTGTAACCAATAAAGTTATCCTCTGTACCTAGTGTGAGAGACTTACTGGGTGTGGGTCTAGATTATGCCTTGGGGTCCCCTTGGTTAGGCTGACTAAGGGAGACCACTACTTGTGCTTCTGACTGAAAGAAGCACCCCCAAGTGCTTGAAGTGAGTCAAGTACCCTCGAGGGGTACTAGGCCTGTGTTTCCCAGGGTGCACAGAGCCAGAATAAAGCCCAGCCCTGGGTAGTGGCAGCTTTTACCCCAGGCTAGCGGCTGTGCTTCAGGAAGGGGGTTGGCCAGATGTGAGGTGCCCCCAGGGAGGCATTCAGAGCCTGGAAGGTGGTTGGGTGCAGTGAGGTGGGTGGCTCAATGCAGAAGCACCCCCTACTGGCCTGCCACAGGAGGCTGGGGGTGGGGAGGCTGGGGGTGAGGCTGAGGGTGGGGCACAGCCAGTTGGGCCTTGCTGTTGTTGACCTAGGATCCAGCCGCAGGCTTCTCCTGGGTCCTGACGCCGCTGGTGCCTCATCAGTTTAGATGGGCAGCCAGGGACAGATAATAATTAGCTTATACATGTTTTAGGGGCCCTGAGGGCCAGATAGAATGTCCTGGTGGGCCAGATCAGGCCCACAGACTTTATTTTGCCGATCCCTGGGTTAGACCATAGATTTATATAGGATGGTTTAGATAGGGATGATCCTGCCTTTGGCCAGGGGTTGGACTAGATGACTTCTGAAAGTCCTTTCCAGCCCTACTTTTCTATGATTCTATGAAAGGAGTGGGGCAGTAGGAACAAGAAGCAGATCTGTCCACTAATTTGGAAGTATCAGAATTATGCAACCTCATGGGGCAATGGAAACCCTGCTAACAGGCACAAGATTCTTTTAGGCCAAAATTTTCCAAAGAGGTAAGCACCATTTCTCAAGGATTTCATTAAAAAAAGAGTTTGCCTGCTTCTAGCTGTTCTTATTGTGTGGAAAACTTTGAAAATATGATTTGAACATAACTTATGCTGAAATGTATGCCCAGGTTACAGGGTACTTAGAACCATAGAATCATAGAAAATTAGGGTTGGAAGGGACCTTAGGAAGTCATCTAATCCAATCCCCTGCTCGAAGCAGGACCATCCCCAACTAGATCATCCAGCCAAAGCTTTGTCTATATGGGTCTTAAAAACCTCCAAGGATGGAGATTCCACCATCTCCCTGGGTAACTTGTTCTAGTGTTTTACTACCTTCCTAGTAAGAACGCTTTTCCTAATATCTAATCTAAACTTCCCTTGCTGCAACTTAAGACCATTGCTCCTTATTTTGTCATCTGTCACCACTGAGAACAGTTTAGCTCCCTCCTCTTTGGAAGCTACCCTTCAGGTAGTTGAAAGCTGATATCAAGTCCCGCCCCCACAGTCTTTTCTTCTATAGACTAAATAAGTCCAGTTCCCTTGGCCTCTTCTCATAAGTCATGTGCTCCAGCCCCATAACTATTTTCATTGTCCTCTGCTGGACTCTCTCCAGTTTGCCTACATCCTTTTTCTAAATAAGCCTTGCCTGCCCTTCCAGGGCTCCAGGTTGAACTGCTAGGACAACTTAATAAGGAATACCTTCCCTCTGGCAGGTATTCAAGCCATCCCTTTGGGTTAATATAAAACAGGGCCACCTGCCCATATAATTAAGCCCTTTTCTATTCCAGGTACCTCTCCTTGTTCTCTGCATTACAGAGTTCCTTATTCAGAGCCAGTGTCAGTTCAGAAGTCCTGCTGCTCCACACTCCATAGCTCCCAGGAAAAGACTAACTGAACTGTGCAGGCTCTGGGCTTTTTTTATATAGCAAAGCCTGAGCCCTCTTTCAGTCACTTGAGAGTCCTTTGTGAGCTCCTCTTTGCAACCTGCAAGCAGCCTCTCAGGCTGCTTGCTCCCTTAAAGGAGCAGGCACATCCTAGAGCCCTGCTACAAAGGGGAATAATCACTTCCCTCAATCTGCTGGCAAAACTCTTACTAATGCAGCCCAGTATACCATTAGCCTTCTTAGTGAGAGATTTTCCAAATACCTAACCTAAACATCCCTTGTTGCAGCTTGAGAACATTGCTCCCTGTTCTGTCATTTGCTCCCTGTTCTGTCATTTGCCACCACTAAGATCAATCCTCCATCCTCTTTGGAATCACCCTTCAGGTAGCTGAAGGCTACTATTAAATCCCTCCTTAGTCTCCTCTTCTCCAAGCTAAATAAGTCCAATTCCCTCAGCCTTTCCACGTAAGTCATGTGTCCCAGTCCCCGAATCATTTTTGTTGCCCTCTGTTGTACTTTCTCCAATTTGCCTGCATCTTTTCTGTAGTGAGGGGCCCAAAACTGGACACAGTACTCTAGATGTGGCCTCACCAGTGCCAAATAGAGGGGAGAAATAATTTCTGGTTCTACTGGCAAGGCTCTTACTAATGCATCTCAGTATTACTAATGCTCAGTATACTAGCATTCTAGGTTAGGGGCTGACTGTCTCGGCAGCACAGAGGCAGAGAAGGATCTTGGAGTCAGGATTGACTCCAGGATAAATATGAGTCACCAATGCGACGAAGCAATAGGCAAAGCCAACCGCACCCTGTCATGCATCAACAGGGGCATCACTGACAGGTCCAGAGAGGTCTTGCTCCCCCTCTATGCGGCGCTGGTCAGGCCGCAGCTGGAGTACCGTGTCCAGTTCTGGGCGTTGCACTTCAAGAAGGACTTGGAGAACCTGGAGAGGGTCCAGAGGAGGCCACTCGTATGGTTGAGGGCCTCCGTGGCCAGCCCTATGAGGAGAGGCTGAGGGACCCGAATCTCTTCAGTCTCCTCAAAAGGAGGGGGGATCTTGTGGCTGCCTACAACCTTATCAGGGGCCACCAGCAGGGACTCGGGGAAAATCTGTTCACCAGGGCCCCCCTTGGACTCACCATGAACAATGGCCACAAGCTGAGGGAGGATAGGTTTAGGTTAGATATTAGGAAGAACTACTTCACGGTAAGGGTGGCCAGAGCCTGGAATAGGCTTCCCAGAGAGGTGGTGCTCTCACCTTCCCTGGAGATCTTCAAGAGGAGACTGGATAGGCACCTGGCTGGGGTCTTATGACCCCTGCCACCTCCAGTGCTCCTTCCTGCCCATGGCAGGGCGTCGGACTAGATAATCTAAGTCCCTTCCGACTCATTGATTCTCTGATTCTTCACAACAAGGGCACACTGCTGGCTCATATTCAGCTTATTGACCACTGTAACTCCCAGGTCCTTTTCTGCAGAGCTGCTGCTTAGTTGGTTGGTCCCCAGCCTGTACCAGTTCACGGGACTGTTCCATCCTATATGCAGGTCTTTGCACTTGTTTTTACTGAACATCATGAGATTTCTTTTGGTCTACTCTGTGAAGAAATCTCCCTCTCTCTGCCTCTCACTTGGATCATTTCAAGTGAACCCCATCTTCCTCTCTCTTGCTTTCTTTTTGGTTCAGGTTGGTCAACCAGGTGACCTGGCTGGACACATTTCTGAGGGGAGAGGGGAATATTCTCTTCCTTGAGCGGGCATTTTGAAAAGCCACAAGCAAAGTACCTCTAGGCAGCTGCCTGGATGATTCTCTGTAAGTAAAGACTAGAAATTAGCCAGGAGTTAGGATTTATGTCTAGGTCAGACACATTTTAGAAGGATTATTATGTCCAAGACTGTATAAGGCTCGGATTGATAATGTTTGCTCAAAGTGTATTCTGACACTACCTGCCCCCTCTACCCCTCTGATCAATAAAGGTATTGAGTTACAGCATGCCTTGCTGTGATATTGTGGAGGAGGGAGAGACCAGCCTTTGTGCTCCCAGTTTGGCCAGTAGAGCCTGTTTATGTTCTTTCAGCCCTACCTGAGATTTTCTTGGGATGTTTCATGCTGAAAGAGGCACCCATAAATATTACCTGTGGTCAAAGCAACTCCAAGGTTCACAGGGTCCGTGTGCCCCAAGCTGCACAGAGCCATAACAGAGACCAGTGCCTGGGTGGTGGCAGCATTACCCTAGGCTTATGGGTGTTCTTCAGGAAGTGAAGTGAGACAGCTGGCTGTAGGCTCCCTGAGGGAGACTCCTGAAGCAAGGTGTTTAGGTCTGGCACAGTTAGGCATGTGGCTCTGCATAGTAGCGCCCCCTACTGTGCCGCCATACAGGCCTCAAATTTGTAAAGTCTCTCTGAATCATATCCCTGTCCTCCAGTGTATCCACTACTCTCACCAGCCTGGTGTTATCTGCAAAGTTACTGAGGGTGCACTCCATCCCTTCTTCCAGCTCATTGATGAAGATATTGAACAAAATCAGTCTCCAGGATTGATCGCTGAGGCATTCCATTTGATACAGGCTGCCAATTAGCCATCGAGCCATTGACTCTGAGCCCAATGCTCCAGCCAGTTTTCTATCCACCTTACAGTCCATTCATCTAGCCTGTACTTCCTTAGCTTGCCTGCAAGAATGTTCTGGGAAACTGTATCAACAGCCTTGCTATAGTCGAGGTATAGCATGTCCACTGGTCTTCCCACATCCACAGAACCAGTCATCTCATCACAGAAGGCAATCAGGTTAGTCAGGCATGATTCACCCTTGGTGAATCCATGCTGATTGTTCCTAATCACATTCTTCTCCTCCAAGTGCTACAAGATGAATTCCTTGAGGATCTGCTTCATGACTTTTCCAAGGACTGAGGTGCGGTTAACCAGCCTGTAGTTCCCTGAATTCTCCCTTTCCCCTTTCTTAAAGATGGGCTTTACATTTGCCCTATTCCAGTTGTCTGGAACTTCTCCCAATTGCCAAGAGTTTTCAAAGATAATGGCCAGAAGCTTTGCAATCACAACAGCCAACTCCCTCAGCAACCTTGGGTGCATCCTGTCTGGCCCTATGAACTTGTACACATTCAGCTTATCTAAAAAATCCCTCACATGTTCTTTTACCTCTGCCTACTCACCTCCTCCCCAAACTGTGCTGCCAGGTGCAGTAGTCTGGCAGCAAACCTTATGTGTGAAGACTGAGGTGAAAAAGGCACTGAGTACTTTAGCCTTTTCCGCATCATCTGTCACTATGTTGTCTCCCGCATTTAGTAAAGAATCTACACTTTCCCCAATCTTTCTCTTGCTGCTAACATACTTGTAGAAACCTTTCTTGTTACCCTTCGTGTCCTTTGCTAGCTGCAACTCCAATTGCACTTTGGTCTTCCTGATTTCATACCTGCATGCCCAAGCAATACTCTTAGATTCCTCCCTAGTTATCTGTCCAAGTTTACACGTCTTATAAGTTTCCTTTTTGTGATTTAGTTTACTGAAGAGTTCCCTGCTAAGCTAAGCTGGTCTTTTGCCATACTTGCTAGTGTTACTGCACATCGGGGTGGTTTGTTTCTGTGCTTCCAGTAACGTTTCTTTAAAACACAACCAGCTCTCCTGGGCTCCTTTCCCCCTCAGACTGGTTTCCCAGGGAATCCTGCCCATCAGCTCTCTGAAGGAGTCAAAGTCTGCTTTTTTGAAGTCCAGGGTCTCTACATTGCTGCTCTCCTTCCTTCCTTTTGTTAGGATCCTGAACTCAAGCATCTTATCATTGCTGCTGCCCAAGTTGCCGCTACATTTCCCACCAATTCTTCTCTGTTTGTGAGCAGCAGGACAAGAAGAGCTTGTCCCCCAGTTGGCCTTTTCAACACTTGAACCACAAAATTGTCCCCAACACTCTCCAAAAATTCCTGGATTGCCTGTGCACTGCTGTATTTTCCTCCCAGCAGATGTCAGGGTAATTGAAGAGAACCAGGGCCTGTGATCAGAAAATTTCTGCTAGCTGTTTGAAGAAAGCCTCATCTACCACATTCTCTTGGTCTGGTGTTCTATAGCAGACATCAACCACAACATCACCCTTGTTGCTCCCCATTCTGACCCTAACTCACAGACTTTCAACAGACATATCTCCAGTTTCATACTGGAGCTTTGAGCAATCATACAGCTCTTTTAAAGAAAGTGTAACTCCTCCTCCTCTTCTACCCTGCCTGTCCTCCTTGAACAGTTTATACCCATCCATGACAGTGCTCCAGTCACGTGAGCTATTCTACCAGGTCTCTGTTATTCTAGTCATCTGTTATTCCAATTACAGTTCCATGACTGTGAGAGGACTTCCAATTTTTCCAGCTTGTTTTCCAGGCTCCATGCATTCATGTACAGACATCTGAGGTAACTAGACAATTGCCCTACTTTCTCAGGAAGCACAAAAAGGCCTCCCCAGCTGCCCCCTCCTTCTTGCACTTCCTCCAGGCCACGCACTTCCCCACTTACCTCAGGAATTTGTTCTCCATCCCCTAGTGAAACTAGTTTAAAGTCCTTCTCAGTAGGTTAGCAAGCCTGTCTCCTAAGGAGCTCTTCCCTTTCTTTGTCAGGTGGATCCTGTCTCTTCCTAGCAACCTTTCTTCTTGGAACAACACCCCATGTTCCAAGATGTCAAAGCCTTGCTAGCAACACCATCTGTGCAGCCATGCACTGATCTGCAGGATGCATCCACTCCTGCCTGGACCCTTCCCCTTGACAGGAAGGATCTAGAAGAACACAACCTGAGCCCCAGTCCCCTTCAGCATTGAACCCAGAGCCCTGTAGTCACTTTTGATCTGCTCAGGTTCTTCCCTGGAAGTATCCTTGGTGCCCACATGAATGAGCAGCATGGGGTAGTAGTATTTATACTGTAGCTCTGAGATATGAGCTACTCCTTTCATCTCATTGCATGCTGACTTCACTGTTTACTCTAAAATGGTGCTCTGAAAGTCAGTTTTGCCAACTGTCCACCCATAAAGCACATGGGAAAGAAGAGGAGGGACCATACTTCAAAGAGTGTCTCCTACAGTGTGTGCATATCTGTATTTACGAGGGGTATGAGGATATGGAGGCTGGGTAGCTGCATTAAAATAAGGAGGCTTTTGACAGCATGTGGTAGGCTGTAGGAAGGGCTGTCCCCGGGGGGGTGGGGGTGGGCATGAATTGGGGCAACTGCCCTGGGCCCTGTGCTTTGGAAGGCCCTGTGCAGCCAGGTGGGGTAGCTGTGGCCCCTCCTGCAGGGCCAACACTGCCGGCTTTGTGTCCAGCCACTCACCCCCCGCCTTCCCCCACCGCTGCTGCCTTCTTTGCATCCAGGCCCCGCACAGGTTGATTTGTCCCAGGCCCCACAGCCTGCTAGGACCATCTCTGGCTGTAGCACATAAATAAATGGATGGAGAGCGCAAATGATTTCTTTTTCCTGAAGAGGGAAAGTCAGTTTTCCAAGGTTTGTGCCATGTTTTTGCCTTCTGGGAGGAGCGAGATCATAGGGCTGATGCTCCAGCCATTACAGGGAGACTTGGTAAATGGCTTTCTCAGACTCTGTAATAAACTTTATACCCTGTTGTGAATGCCAGTTCCTAACGAGGGAGAGAGCGTAGTGCTAAAGGTGTTAAACGGGAAACACAAATGTGAAACGCAAGAGGAGAAAAACAAGCATGGCAAACCAAGCTTGCAAATCTAGTTCCTGAAACATTCTGATAACTGGGACCCAGTTCTAGCTTGGTCCTATACCAGGGATTTCATGCAAAGAATTAATTTCTTTGATACTGCCATGTAGTGCTATTCGAGCCAGCAGGCTGCAAGGAACCCTGCTTCTAAATGTGAATGTTACCAGGCAAGCTACACTAAGACAGATATTGATATTACCAGGAAGCATTCTACCTAATGAGGGCAAATGGCAGGAAGTCATATTTCACAATCAAGCCTTTCTGATGTGCTGGTAGTTTGCTGTCCCTGAAAATAAGTTTTCTTAGGAGATCTGGGAAGTTGCACATCTAACAGTGTGTAAGTGAAGGTGCATGTGTGTGTGGCTGCAAGTGTGAAAGTGTGTGCCTCCCCATGGGTTAGCAAATTTCTAGTTATTGGGATTTGGAAAGTGATACACTAATAAATGACACATTGTGACATGAAGTCAGAGGCCAAAGTAATAAACAGTTGCTGAGTATCAAACTTCAGGCAAATCACCAAAGGATTTACTTACTGAATCTACAGTTTCATGTTGAGAGAACCCCACAGGAGCAATGCCATAGATGCACACTGCCAGGATTGTGATAAGTGAATGAACAAAGGTGACCCAGTAGGTGAAGAAAGGCCTAGGGACAGGGAAAGAGAGAGAATCAGACCTAGGAATCCAATCATATTAATAATTTTATGGGATGACTTTCTTGAAAAACTAAGAGAAATACCTGCTGACACATACAAACATGGGTGGTGTTCATTTATGGTGCTCATTAGCACTGAGGATCAGGTACAAATTTAATCAGAACTGGGACAAGGCTGGTGGAAGTGATTTGGGAACCTGATAGCAGATTAGAACAGAGATTCAGTCCATTTTGTATTCACTTTTTATGAACATTTGTGTTGCACTGAAACAAACTTTCATAACAATACATGTCAGGCTGAAATTCAAACTTTTTCTGTAACTAAACAAATGTATTATGGAGAAGGGTAATGAGAAGAGTTTCCCAGCCTTCCCCAATCTAATTTATCTAATCTCAATTTATCTAATCAGACAGATGCGTCTGTGCAGAGGATCAGCACAGTCCACACTGGAAGAACTGCCAGGCTACCAAAGTGCCCAAGGGCTTCAGTATCCATGACAGGACTCTATTTTGGACTTCCTTTATTTAAAATATAAACAGAGAGAATTCCCAGTACAAAGAATAGATTTTACAGAGCAAGAGTGATGCACTCCATCCAGCAAAGGGTGGTAGTATTTACTTTGCTCCCATACATGTACTGGTGGGTACATATGTATGTGTGTGCATGCACATGCACAGACTTAAAAAGAGTTAGTCTGATTTATTCTACCCAGCAAGAGGTAGTGGCACTTGAATAATAACCAGTTTACTTTATGGAAGTTTAAAGGAAAGGGGTTGGCTGCTCTCACCTGTGGTCATCCATGTCTTCAATCTGCCGTTTCACGTAGCTGTCTATGCGCTTGCGATAGGTGCGGTTTGTCAGCTTGCCCACCATGCCCAGTCCATACGGTCTCTTTTCCTTAGCAAAGAGCTTCCTGACAGGGACAGTGATGCGCTGGCCACGTTTTTGTGGACTCACACTCACCACTTCTTGCCGTAAGCGAACTTTCGGCTGTTGCAGGGTCCCTTCCTTCTGCTTTCGCCAACCACGCTCCAGGGGACTAAAACATAAAATTGGGACAGCGATGCTTTCTTTCTCCAAAGTATGGCAAAAGGCAGAGGACAATGACTGTTCAATGTCTACTGGCATTGGTGGGGGGAAGGCAGACCCCAGAGGGCTCCTGTTCTCCGATCAAAGTTCCTTGAAACTACAGCCCTTTCTTCTTCCATGCTTTGCACTAGCTGCTTCATGATTTCCTAGACTCAGTGGCATCAAGTCCATTTCAAACAGCACTTCATGTGTTACTCTTATTTTTCGCTGCACTGCTGGGTACACACCAACACACCAGGGGCCTAACCTTGTAAGCATCGTGTGCAATGCTGTGCACACTATGCCCAGATGTCCTATTGATATCATTTGTGGCAAACTGCATGACTGGCTTAATGACACCCACCACTCATATAACCAGCTATGAACTGCACAACATACACTAGTGGTTCAAAAATGTTCTAATACAAGATGTATTGCATATTCTTATATCCAGATTCACTGATGTTTCCAACAGTGTTTAATACAGAGGCATTCTCACAGGTTCCCAACTATGTGGTAGTAGCTTACCACTACACCAGGGGAGTACATCAAGGGCTCGGTGAACAACTGTTCACCAGGGCGCACTTGTGGAAAACTATGAGTAACGGCCACAAATGCCTGGAAGACTGTTTCAGGCTCAACATTAGGAAAAACTTCTTCAGTTTGTGGAATAAACTCCCTCCAGAGGTGGTGCAATCACCTACCCTGGAAACCTTCAGGAGGAGACTAACCCCAGATGTCTTTCAATCTATGAATCTATGTATAAAAATGCCCTCTACTCAATCACATTTCCCCCAAAACACACTTCATAGTATGTTTCATGACCCAAACCTGATCATATCACCCCTTGCTTAGTTCAAGACTACCTAAAGGTTAACTCTTAAACTATTAGTGAAGTAGCTGGAAGATGACAAGAGGCTATTTCAAGTTACAAGTATGTTATGCAGAGTTGTTGTTTTATGAAAGCATAGAACCAAGTAAAATAAATAGGATGTCTGAAGTAAATACTGCTTTTAGGTGGTTTAAGATGCCTGGTTAAAGAACTGTCTCAGCAAAATACTGTTAAAATGCAAGGATATGTCCTTATATAGACCACTGTGTGCTTTGTTTGATTAATTTTGATGGTACTGTGTTTCCATCACTTTTAGGTGCTGACTTTCTGGTAAGGTTGAGCATCAGCATCACCACTGTAACCATTGCCACCACCAGCTGGGACCTGTGATTTTAACCTTAGCCCATGAGATCCAGCAAGATGTTCTGACCAAACAAGAGGAGGAAAGGAAGCTAAATGACATCACTATCCCCATTGTTGTACCCTACAACTCCCCTGAGACAGGAATCTAGGACCTATCCAATATATCAATTTGCTACCTGATCTTACCCCTCCTACTGCATTTATGTTTAATGAAAATCCGACTTATCCCACCAGAGAAAATCTACTCTTGAAATACTTTGCTATTACCAAACGGCAAACTGAAAATCAACACCAAGTAGACTGACAAGAGGAAAACACAAGCAAAGGACCAAACGTATTCCAAGGCCTGGGGAGCAAAGTTAGGTTGTCATGTGTTACATGTCATGCCTGTCATCTCTCAGAAACTATCTTCTGTTCTTCCTTTCTCTTTCTTCTTTGTGTATTTATCTTAGGAAGCAATTCGATCAGGCTTTAAAATCAAAATGCCGGAGTCAAAAACTACCACTTCAAACTATTTCTCCATTCCCCATAAATATTATCAGATAACTTTCCCCCTTGAAAAAGAGAGGTGAGAAAGGAAATCATTAAAATGAATAAATATTACATGAATTGTGTATGAAAGTTACCTGATTTTTTGAGATCTTGGTTGTTTTAAGATATTATTTCCTATTTGTTTCTCTTTTGAAATGTCTATTTGGCAGCCAGGTGAAGCAAATTCAAGTTCTGGCAACCAGATTCCAAAACCAAATCACTGTTCTGTTTTGGCAGCAGGAACACTTAAAATTAGTAACACTTAACATTAAAAATGAAAAGGCAATTTCAAAGAATAAACTCCTAGCCCTCCTCCCCCATTCTCACTGCATACCCCACACCTCATGTTCATGGAGCATCTGCAGGTTGTGCTTCAGCCTCACCACTTGCTCACATTAATCTGAGGACATGCTGTGTGATGTATCCAGGAGCCCTGTCTTCATATCCCCTTGCTGTTTGCTGCAAATCACATTACATAGTGCTAATGCCTGCTCTCTATTACCTATGGCGCACATTGCATGCCTTGACTTAATGTCGATCTTTGGCTGATATTTCCAAACACTTCACTGAGCACCAAAGACTTGCCTGTGCTCATTGGGACCACATTACACCTGGCAGGACAAGCAGACTACAGACCTGGAAAGCTCTTAACCAGTTTCTGTAAAGCTGGCAAAGAAAAGCATGACACAAAGAACTCAGGATGGCTTTACATTCCCCAGTCTCGTCAACCAAGTCAAACTGCCAAACTGCAAAGTGAATGCAGAGTGCTACATGCTCATCAGATTGGAGTGATTGGAGGAAAGCAGGAGTGGTATGGTATAGAGTTTTGTAGATCTGGGGAGTCTACTGTTGTAGTTTTTAATTTACTGTAAGCCCTCTAAGTCTTTCTAGATAGAATAAGATATAAATCGAAGTAATACAGATAATAGTAGTAGTAGTAGGGCATGTGTTGGAAAGTATATCCCTGCATAGGTGGATCCAGGATTTTGTAAAGGGTTTGCAGGAGTAACGAGTAGCACTACAGTGGTGGCTGAACCCCCCTGCCTCCCCCACTCCCAACCTTTCACCCATACTGAGGCAGGTAGGCCACACCATGGGAGCAGCAGCCAGAGGCTTTTAAAATCAGGTAAGAAGCCTGACCCCGCCTCTCCTTCTCCTTCCCCCTCCCTGCCTCTCAGCACCCACTCCCTTCTGCACTCAGTACCAAGTCCCCACCCATCTCTCCTATTTCCTCCCACTCAACTGCTTGCCACTACCACTGTCCCTGGACTGTTCTCATCACACCCACTATCCATTATACCACAATCAAGAATTTTTTTTGGCAGCTACAATATTTAGTGAAGATACTGCAGAATGTAAATCCACCCTGAGTTCTTTGTTTCATATTCTTCTTTGCCAGCTTTACAGAAACTGGTTAAGAGCTTTCCAGGTCTGTAGTCTGCAGTCATGGGAGCCTGGGGGTGCATGGCTGTCATTAAAGAAAAAAACCCGAAAAAAGCTTCTATTTACCTTAAGCAGCAGGGGCTGTGAAGGCTCCGGGACTTCCTGGCAGAGTGCCCCCAGACAGCAGAGGGCAGCCTGGGGCAGGAAGGTCTGGGCTGGCGCTGCTGAGGCTGTCCCTTTGCCCTGTGCTGTGTGGGTGGGGCCCCAGTGACACAGACAGCAGGTGGACTGCCGGTAAGTGCTGGGGGGGTTGTTAGTTTTTTTACTCTGGGGATGCTGGGGTGGTGGGGCAGGATTTGGGGCCTTGGGGGGCTGAGGCCGGCCAGAGCAGGGATTGGGGAGGTCTGGGAGGCAGGCAGGGAATGCGGCGGGGCAGGGCAGGGCAGGGATCGGGGGGGGGGGGGCTGGGAAGCAAGTCCAGGATGGGGCCAAGCAGGAAAGGGATCAGGGGCCTTGGGAGGGCTGGTGGGAGATGAGGCCAGGCAGGAAAGGGATCGGGGTGGGGCTGGGGGGGTCCCTCCTCTCCCCCTCCTCCAGCCCCCCCAACTCCTTACTTACCAGTACTGGAGCCCTGGTGCTGAAGCACTGCCTGGCATGCAGCATGCTTCAGCACCAGGGCAAGGGCCAGCCACAGAGACGCTTTGGCAGCCAGAGCATCTACGTGGAGGACCCAGCCTCCAGTTGCCTCAAGGCACGGTCCGAGACCATGCCCTGCCCCACTTTTTTTATCTCTGTTTTTTTTTGACCCCTGGATATCCAGGGGTCTAATTTTCTCCCTGCACTGCAAACTTGCAGCACAGGGAACATTTTTTTATTCCTGTATGTGCCTCTTGCCCTGTCTCACAGGGGTTTGAGATGGGGCAAGAGGAACGTACACACTCATCTGGATGCACCCAGGAGGTGTATTAATGAATTTTTAGGACCTGAACAGAATGAAATAAAATCACACTTAGATACTCAATAGATGGAATAGAATCTGGCCCACTCTGTGAAATGTCCCAGACTTATGTCACTTGCAAGTTAAGAAAAGTGATTCTTCCACACTATTCAGGACTGGTGAAGCCTCACCTGGAATATTGCATCCAGACTTGGTGACCACATACCTAATGAGGAAAGTCTGAAACTATTTAGTCAGAATAAGAGAAGACTGAGGGTGGATTTGAGAACAATCTTCAAATACCTGAAGGGAAGTTATAAAGAGGGTGGTGCTATATTATTGTCTGTGGGCACAAGGACAGGACTTGAGCTATAGTAAGGGAAATTCAGCTTGGATATGAGGACTAACTGTTCTACTGTAAAGGTGGTTAACCACTGGAACAGGCTTTCCAGAGAGGTTATGGAATCTCCATCCTTGGAAGGCTTTAAGAGCCACCAGATCCTTTGAACTGTGCCATGAGGTGTAAAGAGATAAGCAGGTAAGTTTGTCCCTGCCTGGTCAGTCTCCCATCCTCAATGTCTGGCACCTCTACAAGAAGGTAAGCACTGTAATATATAGATTAATTTTTGAAATTGGGTGCCACTCAGTTCATAAAAGTTATGGATGGTTGCCTTGAGTCCAGTGAGGGGTGCCTTGCATCCAAAAAGGTTGCGAACCACTGGGTTACTTGGCTGGAATGGTTTAATCAGGGGTTAGACTAGATGATTTCCTGAGGTCTGATTCAGCCCTACTTTTCTATGATTCTATGAGTTACTTTCTGCTAGATGTCAGGAAAAAACTCACAGCATCAGATGGCTTCTTTCAAGCTCATTTTTGTCTAAGGCACCTCCTGTCAGGTCTGTCTGATCCTGAGGCTTCACCTCAGAATCCTTGAGCGCAGCTTCAGATGGAGATTCAAACACTTCATCAGGGTAAGTAGAGAGCTCTTCATGGAGGATTCCTTCCTGGGCAAAGAAACAGAAGCCCCATCAGAAGGACTGCAATGAGACACAAGAGAAAAATGACTCAAAAGCAGTTCTGGAGGAATCAGCCCTTTTCTCTGGACCACACAGATACTGTTGCTCTAGTGCTCTCTACAGCCTGCATATATTGGGACAAAGCCAGTCTTGCTTCTCTTACCCGAGCGAAAAATGAGGTGTCCAGTTCATCTGGAAAATCTACTGTGTCCTCTTCCAGAAAACTAGCTGGGGTGAAACTGCGCCGCTGAGCTTTCCTGAGGGTACTGTCCTTCACAGAGCGGCCCTGGAAAGGAGGAGATGGCTTTCAACTACTTAGAGAAACCTGACCTTACAAACACTATGGCCTGCAGCCCCTGGTTCTTCAAGAGCTTCCAGGTTAGGGAGCTGTCTGTCATCAAACCAGATCAAGTCCATTAGTTCTTTTGAAAATATTTACAAAATATACAAGATCCACCAGCCACATACAGTACTTTTCTTGCAAGGTTCACAAATCCCACTCCACAGTACTTGTGTAATTGCAGTGCAACTTTTCAAATTGGACTACATAGTACATATGTTCTAATGTGCTTCTTAGAACAAAAGACCCATCTAATAGTCTCTTATCCACTTTATCAGCTATACTGTACTTACTTGATTCCAAGATGAAGCTTCACCCCCTATTTAACATGGAAAAAAAAGCTTGTCCTGGAATCAAGTATGAGGCAGCGTGGAGAAGGTATGTTCCTGCTCTGGCTCTGGCTTCAGCTTCGGCTTCAGTTCTGACTCTGGCTCTGGCTCTGGCTTCAGGGTGGGGATGAAGCCACAGTTACTGCCTGATCCACTGCCACTTCTGCACCCCTGCCTCTCTTACCCTGCAACCTCTGGGCCCTGCTCCCCCCCGCACCCCGATACCCATTTTCCCCTGCTTACCCATGCTTTGTGCCAGCAAGTTTCATCCCTACTGCAGCCTGGGACAAGCAGTATGGCCCCAGCCCAGCCCTACAGCACTGCCTACGTAACTGCTACAGGCCTGGATTGGGGCTAGAATCCATGCTCCAGGCTTCAGTGGGAATGGAGCCTGCCAGCAAAGAACAAGGGGAGAAAAGGGGAGGGGAGAGGCAGGCAGGGGGCAGAGGCTCCAGGGAGAAGGGGGAAGAAAGGGGTGGGGGCCTGAAGCTGTTGTGGGGCAGGCACAGTGGGTCAAGTGGGGAGGAGGGGATAGCCAGTAGAATCATAGAATCATAAAAAGTTAGGGTTGGAAGGGACTTCAGGAGGTCATCCAGTCCAACCCCCTGCTCAAAGCAGGGTCATCCCCAACCAAAGCTTTGTCCAGCCAGGCTTTGAAAAGCTCCAAGGATGGAGCTTCTACCACCTCTCTGGGAAGCCTGCTTCAGTGTTTTACTACACTCCTACTGAGTTAATTCTTTCTAATATCTAACTTAAACTTCCCTTGCTGCAACTTGAGACACTTGCTCCTTGTTCTGTCATTTGCCACCACTGAAAAAAGTCTAGCTCCATCCTCTTTCGAACCCCCCTTCAGGTAGTTGAAGACTGCTATTAAGTCTCCTTTCAGTCTCCTCTTCTCTAAACTAAATAAGCCCAGTTCCCCCAGTCTTTCCTCATAAGTCATGCCCCAGCCCCCTCACCACCTTTGTCACCTTCCGCTGGACTCTCTCCCATTTGTCCACATCCCTTTTGTAGCGAGAGGTCCAAAATTAAATACAGTACTCCAGATGTGGCCTCACCAGTGCTTTAATAGAGGGGAATAATTACTTCCCTTGACCTACTGGCAATACACCTACCAATGCAGCCCAGTATGCCATTAGCCTTCTTGGCAACAGGGGCACACTGCTAGCTCATATTCAGATTCTTGTTCACTGTAACTCCCAGGTCCTTTTCTGCAGAGCTGTTGCCCAACCAGTCAGCCTCCAGCTTATAGTGGTGCATGGGATTGTTCAGTCCTAAGTGCAGGGGGGGAAGCTGCTTTCCCACCCACTACTTGCCCCCTCCCCCCACCCCACTGCCTGCTCCTCATTGCTTCCATACCACCTGCCTTACCACCTGCCTGTCTACTGCCTCCCCTGCTGCCTCATCCCCACTGTCTGTCCTCCCTACCACTGCTTTTCCTGATAGTGGTGGTGGGGAAGAATTTAAGATGACCCTCCAACAATTAGATTCTATATATGGAAAATTATAAAAAAATAGAGAGAGATGTTCCCTGTATAGAATCTAATTACTGGGGTGTCATATTAAATTCAGGGTCACCTTGAATTCAGATAAATACGGTACTTGCTGCCACGGCTGTGGAATCCTTGCTGACTGGGATTTCAAAGTCCTTGCAAGACGTTATGTTCTAGGCCCAAATCAAGACGTTGCACTTCCAGTAATGAACATAATCATCACCATCAACTGTAGAATGGAAGAACTTCAACACATTTGAAGGTCCAAAATACATACATCAGTCATTAGATTATCAAAGAACAGTCATGCAGTCTGAATCCAGCCTTTTTAAACAGCTACTCAAATGAGAACTTAACTAAGTTTTATATAGAATATTTGAGTTTGTCAGTTTTGAATAAACTTAGATAAATTGTGGGCTCATTTATATAGACCACAGATCTATTCCAATTTATCTTGCCTCTCTTTCCTTCTAGATGCATGCAGAAGACATAATTAAAATGTATAAAGTGATTTCCTAAAGAATTACATAGTAGGGTTCAATTTTATCCCTTTCTCCACCCCAGCAATCCTTACACAGCACCTTCACCATACACTCTGCCAAACACCCTCCTCTCACAAAATGTACCTTCACCAGTGCAGTTTCCATGATTCCCTGTCCCCCCAGGAATCCTCACTCACAATAAGCTGTATCGTCACCAGGGCCCCCTTACCATGGCCCCACATTAACCGCCTGTATTGTCCCTTCATTAGCCCCCACAGGAATCTCCTTTTGTACAGGTGGTACCTTCATTAAAGCTGCTGCTGCTCGGAAGCTCATTTTGGCAACTGATTCTCTCTTCCGCCGTCGTGGTAACCGATTGAATCCAGACCGTGAGCTGGTAAAGGAGCACAGTGATGTGGCACCTGGAGTGATAGGTGTATGAGGCATGCTGCAGCCATCATTATCATCAGCCATACGAAATGCTCGTCCTCGTGCCAAAGGATCTATAATCTGCAGTTAACAAGAGGACCTCAGTCAAAAAGTCCTGTATGCATGCCTAGGCCTATGCCTCACTTTTGGGTCCTTTTCTCCTTTACCTAATACACACCAAAACATAGTAATGGCCAGACTGGGTCAGACAAGATGTCCATAAAGCCCAGAATTTTGTCTGTTAAACTGGCTAGTAGCTGAGACTTTAGTGAGACATAAGAAAACCTGTATATGGAATAATTCATACCTGTGAAAGGCATACTTTTATCCCTGACACTACTTTAAACCCCATATTCCTTCCAAAATTTTTGTTAATATTTACTATTATAACTCTGAATGTTCTTACTATTCATAAAAATGTCTAATTCTTCTTTGGTTCTTCTTCGGTTCTCATCCTCAACAAAATCCAGTGGCAGTGAATTCACCAGAATACCCATATAACATATGAAGGAGCTTGTCCAATCACTGCCTCTGGCCTCTGCACTTCTAACTGTGCTTTCTCTTTTTTGAGTGCTGTGCATGGCAACCCGATTAAGCCGTACCATTGATTTATATAATCCATATTTTTTTTCATACTATTTCCCAACTTATAGTGTAATATAAACAGGGCTAGCTGTGCTCTGACTTAATTAATTAGCTATTTTGTGCATCTCTGAAGACATAATTTTGTGACCTATATGTAATTCCTGTCAGTAAGCAAGCTTCAAGAGGATGTGGTTTCACAACTCAGATCTTGATAGACATTAAAGGAAACAGTGTGAGATAGGTAAGGGTCTCTGTGAGCACAGAGCTGGGTAGGGAAAAGGCTGGGGAGCTGAGCAAGGAACAAGCTTCCCAGCCTGTTTCCCACCCAGCTCTGTGATCATACATCTGGGCAGGGAACAGGCTCCCCAGCCCCCACAAGCTCTCAGCACCAGCTACACAATAGCAGGGCCGGCACTGGGAGACCCTTATCTCCCAGTGCCAACTCTGTGGTCCTGGGGCTGGTGCTGGCAGATAAGGATCTCCCAGCCCCGACTCCCTGACGGCAACCTCAGGGCTGGGGGCTTTTCTCGGCAGCAGGCAGCTCCTGGGGGAAGGAAGCAATCTCCCACCCCCTGGTGGCCAGGTGATTGGGAGCAGATTTGCTCCTAGTCAGGCATCTACACAAGAGCTACTGTGCCATTGCTAATCAAAAGTAAATTTGCTATTTGTATTTGCAGGGAGCAAATTTACTCACAAGTAGCAAGGTTTACTGCACAGTAAGCATATGCATGTGTAGATCTCGTGTATCATCTCGTGTAGACACGCCCACTGTCTACACGTTCAAGAGTATTAGGCTGCGGTCAACTAATTAACACCACCATAAGATAGTACTGTTCTGGGTATGAGAGTTTGTGAGTAATTTCATGAGTAATCTTACAGCAGAATAATTAACTAAGATTAAATGTACATTTAGATGCTGACCACAGGCGTAAATTGTAGGGCTATGAGAGGCTTCGGACTGTGCTTCAGATCCAGAGAAGCTATAGTGTCCAAAGCAGCATGTCTGGATTGAAGTGTTTTTAGGCTTCCTTAGCCTTTCCAAAGTGGTTTGGAGCTTCCGAGCTGCTTTGGAAAAGCTTCAGAGCCGCCTCGGAGATCCGGCCATAGGGTATAATGGGGAATCAATGAAATATTTATAACTTTGTTGTTTTTTGTCTTATTTGGATGAAAATTGCAGGAGCAGTAGCCTCTGCTGGCAGCATAACACCTGCCAAGTTTCAAGTGTATCAGTGCAGGGGTTCAGGGGCAACTGTACCCCAAATTCCTGAAAGCAAAACTCATGTCATGTGTATGTGTTACACCATAGGGGGGTGAAAACTACAGGCATGGTAGCCCCTAGTGAGGCCACAAAGCCTGCCAAGTTTCAAGAAGATCAGTGCAGGGGTTTGGGGGGAGCTGCACCCCAAATTCCTGAAAGCAAAACTCATGTCGCGCATACGTGTTATGTCACAGGGGGGTGAAAACTGCAGGGGTTATGGCCCCTGCTGAGGCCATAAAGTCTGCCAAGTTTCAAGAAGATCTCGGTCTTGGGGCAGTTGATTTTCTGTATTGATTATTTCCTCTCCTTAGTCTGTGGTTTTGTAGGTGTTAATTAGGTGTTAACAAGTTAATAAGTAAGGATTAACACCTACAAAACCACAGACTAAGGAGAGAAAATAATCAATACAAATAATCAACTGCCCCAAGACAGAGACAGTCAGATGCACAAGCATCCATGTCACAAGTTTTGCCTGTTAGCAGCTAGGGGTGCAGGGCTCCAGAACCCAGAAGCCCTGCACCAATCTCCTTGACAGCTGGCAGGCTTCATGGCCACAGCAGGGACTACCATCCCTGCAGCTTTCACCCTGCTGCGCCTTAACACACAGTGTCACCCATGTCATGAGTTTTACTTGTCTGCAGCTTGAGGTGCAGTTCCCCCCAAACCCCTGAACCTACCCTCTTGAAACTTGGCAGGCTTCATGGCCTTACCAGGGGCTACCATCCCTGCAGTTTTCACCCCCCCGTGGTGTAACGTATACACGTGACATGAGTTTTGCTTTCAGGAATTTGGGGTGCAGTTCCCCCCCAAACTCCTGCACCAATCTTCTTGAAACTTGGCAGGCTTCATGCTGCCAGCAGAGGCTACCATCCCTGCAGGTTTCATCCAAATAAGACAAAAAACAACAAAGTTATAAATATTTCATTGATTCCCCATTATACCCTATGGCCTGATCTCTGAGGTGGCTCTGAAGCTTTGGAGCCACTTTGGCCAGATTGAAGCGGGAACCTAGTCCGGAGCTTCAGATTGGTTTGCTGGCATCTGAAGCAGCTGGATCCGAAGCCGGATCGAATAGCTACCTACTCACACAGGCCTAGTAAATTGCACCTAGTCAGCCCAGCCAGCAGAGGGCCAGGGTAGCAGGGGTATGCTACCTAGCCATACAGCTCTACACTTTCAGCATCCTTGTGCCCTAGCTAGCCCCTCTGATGCCTAACACTACCACCCAGAGTCCAAGGCAGAGTGGGGTAGGAGAGTCCCTGGCATAAACTGCTCTGCCCCAGATCAAATTGATCCTGCTCCAGGCGCATGTGTAGATGCTGCACCTAGAAGTAATTTACTCCAGCTCAAACTGTTGCACAGCTTATTGCTTCAAATTAATTGCACATGTAGATGTATTTTAACTGGCCTAAATTTACTTTGATGTAAACTACTCTGGAATAAGCGCTTTCAGGCAGCCATTAACACACGCAGGGATTAGGGAGCAGATTTGCTGCTCTTTGCAGCAAATTTCCTGCAGCCCTGCAATGGGCACCTGCCACCACCTAGGGGCTGGCAGGGAGCACGGGGCAAGAGACAATGTCCCTCTGCTTCGGCAGCAGGGAGCTCCTGGTCCTGTCTTCCTGATCAGGGGCAGGGGACTTGGAAACAGTTACAGGGGAAGGACAGGTCCCAGGCCCCTGCCCTTATCTGCTGGTGGGGCAGCTAGCAGCTCCACTGGTGGATCAGGGCAGGGGGATGACCAGGACAGTTCCCAGCCCCCACCCTGCATGCTGGGCAGAGGCTGGGCAGCTTGTTCCACACTTAGCTTTGTGAGCCCAGAGCTGGGGGAGGGAAAAGGCTAGGGACTTGTACCCCACCCAGCTCTGTAGGCACTGAGTCGGGGGAGACAGGTTGTGGGGCTTGTTTCCTGCCCAGCTCCATGAATGCACAGCGGGGGGGGGGAGGGTGGAGAAACAGTCTGGGAAGCTTGTTTCCCACCCAGATCTGTGAGTGCAGAGTGGAGAACAGGCTCCCCGGCCCCCACCACCAGGGAGCTCCCAGCACTCACCCCACAGTTGCGGAGCCAGCGCTAGGAGATAAGGATCTCCCATGCCACCATTCCCTGATCATGATGGTGGAGGAGGGGGTTTGGAGCTCCCTGCTGCCAGTGCAGGGGGACATAGTCCCTGCCCAGGCTCCTGTGGCAGAGCTCACCCTGGCAGCAGACAGCTCTTGGGGGCAGAAAGCTATCTCCCGCCCCCGGTGGACTGCTTACTGGGAACAGTTTTTGTTCCCAGTCAAGCATCTACATGAATGCTGCTGCACTGTTACTAATCTTGAGTAAATTGCTACTTGCATTTGCAGGTAGAAAATTTACTCGGGATTAGGTAGGTTTACTGCTTAGTAAGCATGTGCAAGTGCATATGCCAATGCACAGTTAAGCATATTGTGTAGACATACCCTGTAGATCTGAAATTTAGAGACATGCCCTTTTAAAGAGAACACATTTTCCACTTGAATATTGCAATACTTTTTCTATGCTTGATCTCTTTACTGCCTTATAAACAGCCATATGAAGTACTCAGGAAGCATGGATCCAAAAGTGGGCTTAGTATCCATCAGCAAGAAAAAGAAGACAAATTCTTCTTTGCATATAACGTGAAAGGTAATAAGTTGCATGCATTGGCACTGGCTGCTGTCATACAGGACTTGCCTTCTGCATGCCAATTTGACATGGTCCAACATAGAGAGGAGGAGGGGTCTCTGTGCTGGTCAGGGAGATATTATCCTGGCTGGGCAGATCCATTTCCCGGATGACTTGAGGTTTCAGCTTCCCATATCGCAGGCTGCAGTGGCGAAGACTTTTCCTTTGCCATTTTTGAGTGGCATCACTATCCTTGCTTACCCCAAACCAATCTGCTGTGCCCCTAAAAGACACAAACAAAGCACAGGGAAGGTTTGGTTTGCATGAATCATACAAATTGGAGAGATTAAATCCCAACTAGATCAACTCTAGGTCACCCCAAACACTGAGACCAAGCAGGATTTTTCCCTACAGTACACACCAAAGGGTATTTTCAGTCTGGCTTTAAGGAAAGTTGGTCAAAAAGGTTTAGTAAAATACTGTAACAGGGGAGTCTTTTCAACAAAAATAAAAATTTTACCGAAAATTTCCACTTGGTAAAATTTTGTGTTGTTTTTCTAGGTTTTTTTTCTGATAACAAAAAGAGGAAAAATGGGGAAGTAGAGTCAGAAAAATATTTGTTTTCTTTGGTTTTACTCCCCTCCAAAAACTGAAAAAAATTAGCAGAAAAAAAATTATATAATAGAAGATTTTCTGTTTCTTCATAAAAATTTCAAAGAAAACATTGTCATTCTTTGTCCAGCCTTAATTCCCAGTGATGGGCCATATTCCTTGGTTTAGTTCTCCTAAACATTTATAATTTAAGAAAGTTTTCCCTAGTATGTGGCTGGATTGTATTTTCCCATTATCCCCTAAACAATGTCTCTCCTTCCTCAGGGCTTCCAGCTTGATACTTAGTCAAAATTGAGCACTGGAGCTCAATGTTGGGTTTCTAGCACTATATATCTCAATTATAAGTCATCATAGCCCAAAGCTACCTGCTCTGGACAGATGAGACTCACTAGAACAGGGACTGGCAAGGACACAAATCTCTACACCCCCTGGAAGTTAGCAGATACTGAAGAGGAAATATGGAACAAGGCAGACGGTGGGATCCTGAGATGCCTCCTCTGTTGCCCTTGCTGCAACAGAGGGACTAAACTTGAATCTAGAGGTATTAAACTTGAATGCAGTGGTAGGAATCCAGGGATGCCTCCCCTGCTGCCCCAGCTAAAGTGTCATGCTGATTCCCTAAGGTGCTATGGGCAAGATCCAGTTTACAGGCTGTAGGTTGCCAACCCCTGGATTAGGAACACAAAGCAGTGCAGTGCAGTGATGCAGTTTGACAGGCTGCTAGGTCAATATGAGGCTTCTAATGGGAGCACAATAGTATTCATCTGACAGAGCTGTTAAGTCATTACTGAAGGTCATCTGAATTCCAAAGAAAAAGTCAGGAGGAAGCCAGAAAAGAACGAAATCAGGAACATCACAGCCCACATGGAATGCTGACATACAGTGGGCTGTAAACCATCCTAGAGAAGTAGAATTTATCACTAATTCACCAAGCCTTTCCTCCAGCAGTGGCCAACACTTGTTTTAGAAGGCAAACAGTCATAGCAACCCATAGTGTACCCAGCTATGCCTGGAATGTTTGAAGAAAAATCCCCCTCCCTCAACCCCATCCAGCTGCACACATGGAAGCATGACATCATGAGTGTTGCCATCAACAATTCACTGGATGTCAGTATTACAATGTGAAGTACATGGCTAGACCTCATTTGTTTTTACTGTGTATGTGGGAAGAGTATGCTTTTACTGAAAGGGAATTCAGACTCTATTATTGACCTCAACGGAGGAACATTACTTACTATTGTTAATGGAACTATACCCAAGCATCAAGATAAAGTATATACCATTAGTGTTAGTAGGAAATAGAATTAAGTTAGGCAGGGGATGCAGGATTGTGTTAGTGTGAATTATGCCTTACTATTGAAAAGGGAGCCAATCCTGTTTTATTTATTTTAATTTATAAAATAATTAAAAAGTACCAGCCAAACAGCATAGGTACCCTGCCATTGTGTAAAGAGTAAAGACACATCTGATTGAAGGCCTTGCAGCATCTCTTGCTAACCTAGTCCAGCTGTAAACCAACACCCGTTCACCTCCAACCTCCCCCTTTCTGTTTGTCCCCAAATATCCAAAGCAGATAAGTCTTGTGTCCATAGGCCTTTTTTTAATCAAAGAAGAGTGAATTCTACTGTTACAAAACTCCCCTGTTATCCCATAATGGTTTCAACACTAGTGCTTCTATTCCAGCAGTACAGTCTAAGAAGAGAGGTGGCTCACATATAGGTCACTTGGGTTTTATAAGTTAAAATAAACTTCTCAGAGTTTATCTGGATGCTAACTGGCAGCTAGGGCAGATTAAAGAGCCCTGGTGCCATGTGTTATCATAAAGTATTCAATTCCCCAAGCAAACAGATACCTTTAGCACTGGCTCCAGTTTCCAAACTGGCACATGGGGCTTCAGATGTAACCCCACATGACCACACTGCAACACACAGTCAACCTTGAATTGACAAAAGAATGGAAGGAAATACTTAATTCTACATCTGCTGCACTTCTGATAAAACAGTTTGAAAACACCTATTCTGCCTCTGTCATTTAGTTATCCAAACAGACCTCACACTGTGAACTGTACTCTAATACCAGCACCATCTCCATTATTGACAGACAAATTCCATCAATAATGGTCTTTATCATATACCTTAGCTGGCCTGAGCAGCCAAAACTTATAATTCTTCCAGCACCTCAGTGAGCTACAGAGGCCAAATTTTAAGAGAAAGAACGCATTGCAGTTGTTCCCTCAGAATACTGTTCTCTTCCTTCAGACGTGAATAGTCCATTCTGAATCTGAACAACTAAAAGCAGCATTCAAGTCGAAACAACCAGAATTAAGTGCTACCTATGGTTTCACTGACAGTAAAGAGAAGACAAAGGATCTGTCACCTAACTCTCTGTTGCATGACACAAATCTCCACACCCACTGGTGATCAGCAGATGCAGAGGCAATACAAAATGAGGCCTCATGCACAGCCTCAACATAAGATGTCAAACAATCTTTATGGCATTTTGTGAAATTGTTCTCTACATATCTGTAAATAGGGCTGTAGACACCTGCCATACCCCTTCATTTGTCATTTGACATTTGTGTAGCAGAGTGACCAGTGAAAGAAAAGCCTACATCCCCAGTAGGGATATGCAAAGCGGGCCATATTCAATTCGGATTCAGCCTGATTCGGGGGACAGTGATTCGATTCGCTGATTTGGATCACTGTCCCAATTTGATCTGGCTGAATCTGAATCTGAAGATTTGATTCTGATTCGGAGAAGCAGTAATTCGGCCATAGACTCAGGTTTATATGTTTTTTCTACGTACCTCGAGGTACCAGGCATGTCTCATGAATGCTGAGATGATGGGGCAGATGCAGCGTCCCACAGAAGCGCAGGGGGGTCATCCCGTGTGCTCGGTGGCAGACCTGGAAGTGAACCAGAAGTAGTTCTGGTCCACTTTTGGGTCTGCCAATGATCATGCGGGGGACTCCCCCCTGTCCCTCCCTGGCTCAGCAGTCAGCTGTAGGGGGACCCTGGATGCCCCCCCCAACAAAACCCAGGAGGCACGAGTTATTGAGCTGGGGGGAAGGAGGAGGGGTCCCCTGTGCACTCCGTGGTGGACCCAGAAGTGAACCGGAAGTGCTTCTAGTCCACTTCTGGGTCCACAACTGAGCGCGCTGGGGACCCCCCCTGCACTCCCATGGGATCCTCCATCCGTCCCACCATCTCAGTGTTCATGAGCCACCTGGTACCTTGAGGTATGTGGAAAAAACATATAAAGCTGTGTCTATGTCCAAATCATCATATCTCTCCGAATCTAATTGGAGGCTTCCGATTCGATTAGGAGATATTAATGGGTCTCCTGATTTGATTCAGATTCGCTGCCGAATTGGGCTGAATCTCCTCCTAACTGAATCAGCAACCAAAGCTTCACACAGCCCTACTATCTGGCCCATTTACTGAGAGAAGGGAATATACTTCGCCTTTGTAATGCCACAAATTTTTTAGGGTTGCACAAAGGCCAAGCAAATAGATGTCCATGACACTTGTCATGCTACAAATGCCCCAAATTGTGGCAATGACAATAGACGGCAAACATTTGTGCCTCTTTTTTGTGGCAGACATCTGTTTTATGGAGAGAAAACACAGGCAGCCCAGAGTTACCCATGCTCTTCTACTGCTCAGAAAACATGCTCCCAGGACATCGGGGCCCTAAATCCTATGCACCTAAGAGATCACCCTGAAGGAAGATTCTTGAGGCATGCAGTCAGGGTGCATTCTGCAAGCATGTAGTGTGGAACCCCTATGAGAGCTCCCCCCTCTACACTTGTCTCCCTATAGGGGGTTTCCCAGGGCGTGCATTTCATGCTGCTATGCCCTAGGTCATGGTGCAGTCTGCAAGAAGTACAGACCTCCATAAGGGTTTTCTTCCTCCATGCTTGTAGACATACCCCATGAGTCAGGACAAAGGAATGTGACACATGAGCACCAGAAATCCCCTAAGGGGGATTCAAAGAGCCAGTTTTCAAGCTGCTGCACCCCAGAAGCAGCAGGGGCCTGACCCTGAGGTTTGGGATACATCCATCAGCTGGTCTGGGACACAACCTGGCACAGCAGATGGCAAAACAAAAATGACAGCTGTTTTCAGGCAGAGTCCCATAATCAAATTATCTAGTAAAAACCTTTCATAAGCTTTGGAGGATGATCTCCGAGAGGGACTCCCTTGATGTACAGGAAACCCTCGCTATTCATGGATTTGGCATTCACAGTTTCAAATATTTGTGAATGCCAAACCTGCATTTTAAATACACTTTATACACTTACAGGAGCTCCTTGGGAGCTCCGTGCTTGCTGCCGCTGTGCTCCCATCACCAGGCTCCCGCCACTGCCACCGGAGCTGTGCCCCGCCCCACAGCTGCTGAGGGCACCGCATTCATGAACGCAAACTGTGTTCATAAATGCAGTGCCTTATTTGCGGATTTTGCCATTCATGGGGATCATGAAAACATATCCCCCATGAATGGCGAGGGTCACCTGTAATTGCAGGTGTGAGACCCCACTTATCAATCAGAGCAAGTTTCAATTATGGCTGTGAATGATCCACTACAAAGGCAAAATTTCCACCCTCCTAACTCCTAACCCTAGAGCAAACACCAAATCCAGAGCTGGGTGGGTCAGTTACATGAATTCATCCAGCTGGAACCTAAGACATCCCCTTGTTCACCATGGCTGTCAGAAAAGCCTAAATTGAATCAAATGTCATCTACATAGCCGTGGAAGCCACACAGCACTACCTCAGTCTCAGGAACATCATCAGTTCTTGCAAGGATTTCATGATGCACTGGCACAAGTAGTTAAACAAAAGAAATCATATCTTAATCCTATCATGGGGCTCAGATACCAGGTGAACATTATTGCTGGTATGAGGCTATGGCCTAGCACAGTAACACAGGACACAGGAGTGTAACAGACCTGCTGGGCCATCCTGTCAAGGCCCAGCTATCGCATGCACCACACCAGAGTCTCATTCATAAATATATCAAACTCCATCTTAAAACCTGTTTCCTTTTTTTGGCCCACTGATCCTATATAAACTGTGATGGAATCAAACAATGTAATTTTAGTGGTCTATCACACAGCAAAAAATGGAGAATAAAATCCATTGGTATTAGTATAAGATGTGCCCTGGCACTGAGGAGAGACAGACCTCCTTCCTCCTTCTCCTGAGGAGCTGTGGCAAACACCTTTAAAAGAAATCATTTTTTGAGTAAAGTAATAGCTCTGATGGTGGGATGGTAGATATCCTGTTCTATTCACCAGAGTACCTGAGCACCTTATGTGAAGTAAATGGTATCACTTCCATGTGGCTTGTTCTCTTTCACCTTGCACTCCACGAGAACTTTTTGGGACTTTTCATGGTCTCCTGTTTGTATGGGTCACGCTGTATAACAGCAGTGTTAAAGGCAGGCTGAAGAAATGTACTGTGTACTTGGAAATTTGTAGCACTTGGCAGTTCCTGTGGGAGACATTCCTGTTGTGGAAGTGGCCAGGAGGCTGATAGGAGGGAGGGAGAAGAGAGGGAGGCAGGCAGACCAATGACTCATTAGTTAATATCATGCTAGTTATAATTGCTGATATACTTAATAAGCATGACCATCTTTTTTTGTTAGATGTTCATATTACAGTCCCCCATGTTGAGCACTTGTCAGCATCCTGCCCAGCTCCAGGCTCTTTGTGGAAGGTGGCACAGTGCATGGCAAGGCTAGCATCCGTGCACAATTCACAGCAGCCCTTGCACACACATGCATTGGGTGGGCTTCACACTGAATGCTACTGGTACCTGAAGAACGATCTGGGCAATGACTGCTGATTTCTCAGAGGCCTTCTGCCTGCCCGATGCCCATGAATGGGCAGAGTTTGAATCCTCTGAAACCGCACCTGTCTGCTGCAAAGAAAATACAGCTGAAAGGAGGGAGCCTCCCAGGATAGGGAGAGAAAAAACATAGCCTCAAGGAAAAGCCTGTGGCTGCAATACAAGAACCCCTCTGCTGCTGGTAACTTGCATTTGGCCCTTGGGAAGGAGTACTAGCATTTCTAAGTTTGTTAGGCTGCAGAAACCCTCTCACACATTCACATTTGTGACCAAATTTCCCTGTGGCTCCCACTGACATTAGACAGGGCTATATATCAAGAGGACATCCATAAATCAGGTCTTACTGAAGTGCCTAAATTAACTTTCTGGTTTGGGCTTTGATCTGTCCATGACTCTGTTTCTTCCTCTGTAAAATGTGGATGCAACTGACTGACCCCATGAAGACAGAGGGAGAAGTCATGAGGCTGAATTAAATGTACCTGTCATGTCATCAACTCAAACTCAACAAAGCTAAGACTCCTAATTTCCTTACCCATCTCTGCTCACTCTCTATCTCACCCTCCTCCCCATCAGTAAAACTGTAACACAGGCAACAGACCTCTGAGTTCTCCCTCATCCTCTCTCTACACTGAAATCTAAATTATGGGAGAGAATTCTGCTGCTCTTTCTTTTCAGCATCACTATACTTACCTCTCTTTCAAATGGCCTTCCCCAGTATATCAAATTTAGCTTTTTATTCCTCCACTTCAGAGTATTGTTTGCCTCTATTCTTTTCTACTTATCTGATCTCCTTTCATCAAACCATTCTTTGCCCTGGCTGGTAACCACACTGTGACCCTAAACCCTCTGCTGCTCAGGGAATGCACAAGCCAAATGGTTCATCGGATATTTCCCTTCTCTTCCTTCATATCTTTCCTTAGTGTTCTACAGGAATATCTACATGCTGGGTGATCAAAGTCTGTCTTCAGAAGGGGAATAAATGAAGAAAATCCATGCCCCTAGAAATTCTCTGTGCTGCACACAAACCTCTGTTGAGTAGTCCCACATGCTAGAAATTAAATGATAGAGGCAGGCAGAACATTTTCAGAAGTACTTACAAATGACACAAAAGTCACTAGAACTTTTAGAACAGGCTGTCCCTCTGTATTTTCAGGAAGAGGGGCTGTAAAATACTAATTCATGAAAAATGAATAGCAGAAATATTAATGAAAACCCAGACTTGGTCTACCAGCACAGGACTTGGGATCTGTCAATCTGCCAGTTGAAGAGTCAATACTGGGTATGCCTGCCCCATACAGTAGACCAGTAGTTCTCAGCTGGGGTACCCCAGCACCCTGAGACCCTCTCAGGTGTGCCACAGTGTGGGCATTGACACAGGGGCCAGGTGGATCTGCCCCATGCACCTTGTGCACAGCTAGACTGGGAAGGGCTGTGAAATGAACGTGCACTTCTACCTGCAGGGGTGGATCCAGTGGTGCAGTTGTATCCCCCTTTTAATTCTGGTCCACCTACAGTTCAAAATAAACTGGATTGCAGTGGAAGCAGCATATCTATTCAGGCAGTTCTGAGGGAATCAACTGACTTCCTGGCTCATCATTCCTTCTAAACTCTTTGTTCCACATATATTAATGACCATCTCTCCTTTGTAATGGTCTCCATGCTCCACTGAACAAGCTACCCTTTCTTCTGCAGTTCTGATTTTTGTTATCTGTACCTGGTAACATAGCTCCTACATCACAGTTCTGCATACTATTTTAACTCTAGCTAAAAGTAATAACTCAGGTGTGGAAATGTTCACTTGGATGAACATTAACTCAGGTGTAGAAATAACTTTCAGTGAGGTACTGGATGTACTCTCCAGATACTCAAGAAAGCTAGGTTTTGCTTTATGAATCTGAAATAAAGATTTTTTATTTTAATCACTACAGGACTAATGAAACAACATCCTGGCCAAGTTGTTTGTGTTTTTTATACACAATATATAGTGTAGAAAATTAATGCACATTCCAACAAAGTTACATTTGTTTTTGCTTTTATCTCAAAATCAATAATATAGTCCGAGGCCCCTAACATATCAATAAATCCTCTAGCTTCTTTTTTAATTGGAGAAAAATATGCTGTATTATATATGATGATATATCACACTATATGCACTCCCTGCACACCCACCCTTTTCAAAATTTTAAATCTGCTGGTAAGCATAAAGCAGGCAGAAATGTCTGCTCTTGATACAGCCTTTTCCAGTCCAACCTTGCTCACTGTCTCTCAGAAGGCATGCAGCACAGGTGAAACTGTTCTATGCACCTCTGTTGCCAGGAAGAGCATGAGAGAGCTAGCTTGGGAAGGCCTTTGGCAAGAGCATGCACTTCCTACACAGCCTCAGAAGACATTCCATCCTGAGTATCACAAGGGGGAAAGATTCAGTCCCTCAATGCTACTAATGCAGAAACAAGGGAAAGGGAGCCTGTGTCTTCCTCACTCAGTGATTGAAATGTATGAGATCTATGCACTGCAGAGATACAAAATTTCTGAAGCACTAGTGTGCCTTAGCCACTTCTCTCCCATCTTCATCTGCCACTTTTTTTCTCAGGCCTTCCCTCAGACATCACCCTGCACACAAGTCTCTTGCACGAGTTGTGGAATGGTATTTCTGCCTGGCTTAGAAGCCTCTCCTCCACAGAGATATCTCAGCATGCACCCCATAAACAATCAATGCTCCAACCATCAATGCCTGTCCATTCCAATGTATAGCAGGCACCAAGGGGAGATCCAAAGGGAGGAGTTCATCCCCGTGGGTACTTTAGGGGTCAAGTGGGGAAATTTGGAAGACAGAGAAAACAGAACTATGATTCTGAGTCTCCTCTTACATAACTGGGGAATGACAACCTTAGAGCCAATGGAACCCTGAATTCATGGTTGTGTGTAAAAGGGACTCCTGTCACAATGTCACTGGCTCAGGAGAATTCAAATGTATTCATTGTTCATCAACATTGAAGCCCTGATCCCAGCTGGTGCAAGGTTAAAGGGAATAGAAATTCAAACCAGGGAGATACTGGATATCATCCCAAATGCAGAGTGAAAAGTGTCATTTCTGCCAATTGGTTTGACTTGTAGTCAAAGACCACTTGGGGAAGCAGATGCTCAGTCCCCTGCTCCAAGCAGCCCAGGTTCCATGGCAGGTAGCAGGGGCCTGCCCAGAACCCAGGCTGGCTGAGGCAGGTGGTCAGAAGGCTGGAAGCCACTGCACTGAGGTCTACAGAGCCCCAGGCAGGCTTGTTCCTAGCAGTGAGTACATGCACAACTCAGGGTAGTCAGCAGGGAACAGGCGGGGGCTGCATTGCCACAACAAGGATCAAGCCCCTCACAGCTCCCCCGCTGTCTGCCCCAGGTGTGCATGTACCCACTCCCAGCAACAAGCCAGGCCAGGGCCCCACAGACCTCAGTACAGCGACTTGCAGCCTCCTGGCCACTGGCCACCGCTGGCCTAGGCTCTGGGCAGGCCCCTGTCTACTGTGATGAAGCCCAAGCTGTTTGCAGCAGCCAGCGGGGAGGCTGCAAGCAGTTGCACTATAGTCCATGGAAAGCCAGGCTCATTGTTGGTGGCAGGTGCAAATGTGCTTCTGGGCAGATGGCGGGGGAACTGTGAGGGGCTTGATTTTTGTATGGCAATGCAGCCCTAACCCCTTCCCCACCATCCGCCCTGAAGCTCATGTACCAAGCAAAATGCTTTCATGTGCCATGCTCTGGCACATGTGCCAGGGGTTGCCGATCCCTGATCTAGATACTAACAGTCTTAAATGTCACAGGTTAATCACTAAGAAAGTAAACATTTGCTCAGCTGCAGAGTGGCTCTCCTTAATGACTTGCCCTATGTTGCCCTTCGCAACTGTTATTTTCAAACATCCTCTTTCCATCCAATGCATATGCCAAACATATGAAGATTGCTGTGCAACTATCAGCCAGCTCTACTTTTCAGAAAGGTAAGGTCAGGCTGTCTGCACAAAGCAAGAAGTATGTACATGGTTTAACTTGCTAGTAATAGAAATGGATCCAGGAAATTTGCTGAAAATTTCTAGAAATCTATCCCCTTCTGGACAAAATCAAGCTGAAAAGGTATCAAGCCAGAAAATTGTTCAAAACTAACAGGCTGCAGAAAAAAATGATTAGAAGTTTTCATGAGTGGGGCTCTCCCAGCACAACACAGAATTTTGTCCTAAGTGTAAATTTAGGGTTAATTTGATGTTTACTAAAATAATGGAATTGGTCTCATTTTACAAGATCAAGCTTCTTCTATGTATTTGGGTCACGTAGTGACAAAGGCTTGGTTCCCTGACCAAAGACTATTAAATGTGCAGATTTTTGCAGCCTTCATCCCAACGACCTACTTATGTACTTATGCTTGTTGGAAGGAGCCTATGAATAGCCATAGGAGCATTGCCATTGAAGTGTTCCTTTGATGTCTAGCTCTTATCCATACCTCCACTCTCACAGGAGGCAGTGTGGCTGCTTCCAACTGCAGAACAATCTCAGAGAGGAAGACAATTTTTTGTTCTTGATTCTTACAAAATGGCAACATGGGAGCAGGCAATGGAAAGGGCAGATAGCCATGAGAAAGGGCAGAAGTACTGGCCCCAGAACAAGCTTTGGGAGGGACTGGGCCTGGTGTGCAGGACAATGCAAGTTCATTGGCTGGTACATTCTGCTTTACTGTCAGCAGTCCAAAGACAATGGCCCTGTCCCACCTGGGATGATTTCAAGCACATTTCCAATGTGCACCTATATAGTACAGTTAAATCATTACAGGGGCTTTCTAATACATGGAGAGTGTAATGCAGCAACACAAGTGTGCTTTTAATGGTCTGGTTACTGCTTCCAAGTAAAGTATTCCTTACTGTTGGAATTACCCATTGGATTTCACTATCCAGAATCTTGAGGAAATAATTCATTGCATCTTGCCAGAGAATGAAAGCAAAGCCAGAAGGACTGTCACTACAATCCCAAGGACTACTCTTTCCAGGTTAAAAAAGACTCTGTGTACAGTGCCTCCTGCCTTACCTTCTGATGGTTTGGGTGATTGATGTTTGTCGTTGTAGCATTGGCTTCCTCACCTCATTTGGCAGAGAGGGGATCCGAGTGTTCTCAACAGGCATGCTAACGCTTCTCAGAAAGGCTTGGCGTTTAATTTGCTGTAAAGCAAAGTGGAAATTGGATTAAGACTCCTGCTGCATGTTCGCTCCCTAGCAAGACAAGCAGAGGCAGGAAACACAATGAACCCAGAAGTAAGGAAGCTTCCATAGCTAAGAGCTGTCTGTTTCAGGGATTAACTTGCTCTTGTACCAGGCTATTCCATTCTAGCCTTTGGCATGTGCTGAAGAAGCTGCCCCCACCCTTGTTCAGGGCCCTTCTCCCTGCACATACCCACATACATAGCTCTTCAGAGCCCAGAACAGAGCACTATTTACATGAATGAAAAGGATATTGCCATCATGATTATACACAAGGAAAATTCAACAAATGGAGAGAAAAGGCTGACTGATAAATTGTAACTGCAAACAATCCAGTGAAGAGCAGGACATCAGGTCGCAGACTCTTGTAAAGTGAATGTGGGAGGTGTCTGAGAACTCGGGCAGAGTGGAAGGGGTAGAATGTAATGATAAAAGCAAAAGTCTTGCCCTCTTCAATGCTCACAACTAATGGTAATCTACAATTGAGCAAGTCTCTTTTTTGACAAGCCATCAGTCACTTTTCAGTTTACAGAACAGCTCACCCACCTGGGCTAGTTTGGATCAAGTTTTCATCCAGTTTGTGTGAGGCACTGTATCATATATTTAATCAAATGCACATCTTAAATTCAGACATGCACTACTTCATCCACTTCTCTAACTTCCTGATGTTAAAATTTGAGTAGTAATCACATTTCTTTGGGAAAAGTCAATCTTTGTAAAGCAAGGCTGCTGCAGATACTCAAAATGTCTAGATCAGTCATTCTTAACCTTTTTAGATACAAGGCACCCCTCAGAAAACATCTGTTCTTAGTTTTCACTTGAGTTTTAACTACAAAAAATGAGAGAGCAAGAACTCAAAAAGACCACAACAGATCACAGTGTTTTTAACACTATGGATTCCTATTTGAAAATTCTGGGTTTATCTTGTGAATCATGTTTGCACACCTAACAATGCTAAACATTGCATGACATCCTGCAGCAATGCAAGGTGCCATGACACACAGATAACCTGGCTGAAAATCAGTGCATTCTATGTCTAGTGATTTTTTTAAATCTATTTTTGTTCCACAGATACTTAAACTGTAAGGCCAGAAGGCTTCAATATGATCTGTAAGTCTGCATTATACAGGCCATTTATTTTCACACAGTAATTCCTTCTTTAAGACTGTAATTTCTGACTCAGCTAAAACATGTCTTTTAGAACATTCCATTTTAATTTAAAGGCTTCAAGTGAGAGGATCCATCAAATCTTTAGCTAACTATTCCAGTGTCTAGTTACCTTCACTGTTAAACATAGGCATCTGTCTACTTGTCTGAATTTGTCATGTTTCAGTTTCCAGCTACTGGATCTTGAGATAAGACACTGTGATGAACTCAATTCTAATATAATAAAGGGCTTAATCTGTCTGTCTGTCTGTAATGCTCTTGGAGCATTCTGATTGATTACTGAAACAACCAATCAGAGTACTCCAAGAATGTTACAGACAAAAGGTGGCAGTGCGGCGGAGCACTGCCGTGACAGAGGGGACAGAGAGGGGGATGAGGCCAGTGATGCTGGCCTCGTCTCACCCCTCCTGCTCCTCAGAGGTGGTAAATGTATATTTACACATATTTAATTTATTTAATAAATATAAAAAGTAAAATCTATCCATGTGTTTTCGTTATTCAGAGTTCATCCATCATTCTTGACAGGAAATTTGCTAGTCTGTTTATAACTAGCAGAGTATTTTTAAAGCATGCCTTCTACATTCGCTTTTCCTATGTTTCTTCATATGTGCACATATTTACATAAGCTTTGTGTACTAACATAAATTAAACTGGGATCAAAAATGGAGGAATGCATGGTTGTCCTGGACTGGAAAGTGCATTCCCCTTCCGTCCCTATTACAGCCCCTTCGCTCATCTCTGGACACACCAGTAACTTCCTTTTCCACTGGAAGACTGGCATCCTTGCATTGAGGCAGTCCACTGCCGCTGACAGTGACGGAAGTGGACAAATGAAGTGTAAACCAGTGTACCTTACAACAGTGAAATGTTATTCCTGATTCTTTCAGACTCCACTAGTCTGCATGAAGTTAGATTGGTTTAATGCCAATTACACAAGAGTAAATATTTAGGGCAGAATCCTATTTGTCTTTATGCACCTAAATGGCATGTATGAAGCCACATAATTAAAGTTCGTGGCATCTTGTACAGTTTTGGATTCTATTTGCCCTGTGGCAAAAAAGAATCATCCTGAGCATGTCTACATGAGACGCTGACTGCACAGTAGCTGAATAATATAGTACAGTAGTGCATTACAGCACTAACAGTGCTAATATGCTACTGCATAGTAGCATCACTTAAAAGATGTTTGCCAGTGCTACTGCACGGTAACTCTGGTTACTGCAAGTACAAAATAAATGTGCAGTAACCACTATGCAGTAGGTGCACCCCCTGTGTCTGTACCTGCTGGGAGCAAAATGGAGGAGAAATTCTCATCTGTGAATCCAATTAGCTTAGTGGTTAGGGACTTTGCCTGCAGAGGACACCCCAGTTCTAGGTACTCTCCACCCAGAGAGGGTTTGAAAATGTATCTCTTGCTTCTTAGTGTCGTGCCCCAAAAGACCGGTGCCGTTGACCCGCGAGCCTGGGTCTGCACGACCGGCTTGGCGCAAAAGGGATCGGTGACCGGACAGGTGGGTGTTAATGGCGAGTAGGAGTCAGGTGACTTAAAGCGTATTGGTTACACAGAAGGGTTTATTTTACTTACGCTACAGATGGCTGGAGCGTAGGAAGAGAGCTTGCTTTGTTCAATTACGGCATGTAGATGTTCTGTTACTCAGCAATTACAGTGTGAGTTACAGACTCGCTTAATACAAGTTCTGAGCGATGCAGATAAGCTGCTGTGGTCCGTAGACCTCTGAGAGCTCTTGACGAGAAAGATAAACGAGCCGGCAAGGGAGGGGTACGCCTGGGAAGAGCCGATGGCGGGGAGAAGATGACTGTGAATGGCCTGTTCACAGATTATGTCTCCTGGGTGTGCATAGAGTTCTTCGCTTTGGGCGGAAGTTCCTTCAAAGTTATACTCGGCAGGGTGGTCAATTACTACACGCCAGGCATGAAAAATTAACGGGCTGGCAATTGTGCTTTGTCTGCTAAGGTTTCATGCTGGCACAGGCATTTCTTTTTGCTTGGGTGGTACTGAGCCTGTTTGGTCACATGAGGGCAAGCACAGCACATTATTTTAATTTTACAATTCCATTAAAGTCAGTTAATTTGGAGTTTCATTTTTATCTTGTTACCATAGGTACGGTATCTTTTGTGCTGGGTTGTATACAATTCAAGGTTAGTTTCTCTCTCGTATGGGAGACTCAAGTGATTTGAAATGAGGCACAAACAAGGGTGTATGTATACAGCACTGTTATTACAGAGGAATAATGGTGTGAGACTACAATTACAGAGTTTGTTGTGTTAACCTCTGACCTTCTGCCATCGGCATCCAAAATCAAAGACTTTGATCTTTGACACTTAGCATGCTACTCTAACTACCAGGCCACAGTTTGGACATTTTCAAAACTTTTCTCCAGCCCTTTTCTTGAAATTAACCCACTGTATCTTGTATTTAATATCCATTGGATAAAAGAAGTGGGGATGTTTGTACACCATTAGGAACAAGGGGCCGGGCTAGGACTCAGTGGAAACGTCTACACGTTCATTAATGCACTGTAATTATAGTGCATTAAGTTTAGTACCTGTAATGACAGGTAACAACTAAATGCACCATAATTACCTCTACTGTGCTTTAGCACAAGTTATTTTTTGTGACATTAATGCACAGTAGATTAAGTCAACTGTGCATTAGCATGAATTTTACCTGCAATTTTAAAGTGCAGTAGAATTAGTCTACTGCACTTAAAGGGTCTTGTGTAGACATGATCACTGATCCTTTCCATATAGAGCAGTATCCATCTCACTGAGTCACACATCCACGGGTCCACATATCTCCCTCTTCTGGCTGCTGAGTGTACCAAATTTAAGAAGGGCTGAGGAGGAGTCTGGCAAATGCCTAACCTGTCAATTGGTAGTTAAATGAACTTTTTTAGAAAGCAGGAGATAGAAGTTCAGACCTCCCTGGGTGAGTGGTACCTAGAAGCTAATTGTGTCTCTCAACTGCTTAAGCAATTGCCCTAACTACTCGATTATTAGGCTAAAAGGTAGGAGGGGCTCTACTCTTCCAGTCATCAAGAATTTTAACCCTGCTACAGGATTTAGCTGGCCTTATCTGCATAACTGGACAAGCATATGTTGCTCTAGAGTGCAGAGAAATATGGGACATAAGATTGGTGAAAAGCCCAATGATTGGAAGAAAGGAAGGAAAGTGGATCTGGCAAACTATAGGCCCATCATCCTGACTTCTATCCTGGGGAAGATCTTAGAAAAGTTTATTAAAGAGGCCATCCCCTTAATGGGCTGGCTGACACCAACATCCTGAGGGATAGCCAGCATGGGTTTGTTGTAGGTGGGTCTTTTTTGACCAATCTTATTTCCTTTTATGACCAGGTGACCTATCACCTGGACAAGGGGGAAGAGATTGATGTCATATATCTCAACTTTAAAGAAGCCTTTGATCTGGTATCCCATGATCCCTTTTTGGCAAAACTGTCCAAATGTGGCCTCAAATCCACCATGATCCACTGGCTGGGGAATTGGCTCCGTGGTCGAACCCAGAGGTTGGTGGTTGACAGAAGTCAATTGTCATGGTGCCCTGTGACCAGTGGGGTCCCTCAGGACTCTGTCCTTGGACCTATTTTGTTCAACCTCTTCATTAATGATGTGGACATTGGAGTCAGAAGCAGACTGGCCAAGTTCACTGATGATACCAAACTTTGGGGTAAAGAGTCCACACCTGAGGACAGGAGGGTGATCCAGGCTGATCTTGACAGGCTCAGAAAATAGGTGGATGAGAACCTGATGGTGTTTAACACCAAAAAATGCAAGGTTCTCCACCTTGGGAGGAAAAACTTGCAGCATGTCTATAGGCTCGGCAGTGCTACACTGACTAGCACTATGGATGAGAGGGACTTGGGGGTCAGGATTGACCACAAGATGAACATGAGCCTGCAATGTGATGCTGCAGCCAGTAAAGCGAGTAAAACACTGGCTTGCATCCATAGATGCTTCTTAAGCAAATCCCAGGATGTCATTCTCCCATTGTACTCAGCCTTGGTGAGGCCGCAGCTGGAATACTGTGTCCAGTTTTGGGCTCCGCAATTCAAAAAGGATGTGGAGAAGCTTGAGAGAGTCCAGAGGAGAGCCACACATATGATCAGAGGTCAGGAAAACAGACCTTATGACGACAGGCTGACAGCCATGTGACTTTTCAGCCTGGAAAAGCACAGGCTCAGGGGTGACCTGATGGCCACCTATAAGTTTATACAGGGTATTCACGAGGACCTGGGGGAACATTTGTTCACCAGAGCACCCCAAGAGATGACGAGGTCAAACAGTTATAAACTACTGCATAACTGTTTCAGGCTGGACATAAGAAAGAATTTCTTTACTGTCCAAGCCCTCAAGGTCTGAAACAGCCTGCCATCGGAGGTGATTCAAGCACCTACATTGAACACCTTCAAGAGTAAATTGGATGCTTATCTTGCTGGGATCCTATGACCCCAGCTGACTTCCTGCCCTTTGGACAGGGGGCTGGACTCAATGATCTTCCGAGGTCCCTTTCAGCCCTAATGTCTATGAAATTTATGAAACTTCAAGAAAGCCTTTGACTCCTGCCTCTTGGGGCTGGACTTAATGATCTTCCCCTCCAGCCCTAATGTCTATGAAATCTATGAACTCCTGAGTCATCAACTCCACTCTCCTGTTATCACTGTCAGCATGTTATATAACTGTTCATGACTTTACCATGCTCCATTTAAAACTGGTTAGGCTCCTGTTACACCTAAAGGCCACATCTACATGAGATGCTAACTGTGCAGAAGCCTGAGACTACTGTGGGGCCAGTGAGAAGCTGGGTCTCAAGCCCTGATGCTCAGCAAAATGTCCAGAAACATGACAGACTGCTGCTAGGGAGCTGTAAATGTGGGTAGTTGTAGAAAGGGATTAGGCTAAAGGGCAGACCTAGGAATAGCCCTAGGTAAATACAGACATACTCTGAGGGCATGATCTCACATTTTTTCTGTTATGTGTCATCCCTTTTTTATTACTTCAGTCCTCAAGGTCATTTGGTTCTTTCTGTATTTTGATCCAAAATGGCTCTGAACATTATGTTATAAACAAAGTGTAGTGCATTCCTAAATTCCATATCAAGATAAGAAATGAAAATATTAAATAAAATAACTCCCATATCTTATCCTTGAGAAACAACTGTAGGAACCCCATGCTTCTTTAGCCAGGTCTTTACTGACTTCAGTATTTTTACACAAATCCAAATCCTAACAATTTCTAGTTTGGCACCATATCAAATCTTTTGGTGAAATCCTTAAAAAAGGGAAGGGAAAAAAAGAGTGACTAGGAAATTGTAACCCCCACCCCACCTTGATTTCAATAGTGCAGGATCATAGGGCAGTAAGGGACCCCATGAAGTCACTTAGGTCAGTCCGCTGGTCAAGGCAGGCTCATCCCTGACTACACCAGCCCAGTCGAGTGTCTGTAAAACCTGCTGTTGAAAATATCCAGGGATGGAGATTCCACAATCTCTCTAGGTAGCTTGTTTCAATGCTTATCTTCCCTCCTTCCTCCTAGTCAGAAAGTTTCCCCTAATCTCAAACCTAAATTTCCTCTGCAGCACTTTGAGGCCTTTGTTGTTAGTCCTGTCCCTGATGGCCACAAAGAATTGTTTATCATTCTCTATGTCATTGCCCTTCAGGTATTTGAAGATTGTTATCAGATCCCTTCTCAGTGTTGTCTTCTAACTAAAAATCCTAGCTCTTTCAGCCTTTTCTTAAAAGTAATTTTTTCCAGACCTCTAATCATTTTTGTCATTCTTCACTAGACTATTCTTAATTTGTCCATAGCTTTCTTAAAAATACAGTACTGCAGGTGAGACCTTACCAGTACTAAATACAGCAAAAGAATCACTTCCCTTGATTTGCAAATTACATTCCTATTAATACAACCTAGTATGCAATTGACTTTTTTTTGCAACAAAAGGACAATGTTTGCTTATATCCAGTTTATGGTACAGGTCTCCTAGTTCTTCTTTGCAGCACTGCAGCTTAGCTAAACTATTCTCCAGTTAGTATTTGTGCATGCAATTATTGCATCCCAAGTGCATGACTTGTCCTTGCTGAATTTCATTTAATTGATCTCAAATCATTTCTCCAGTTTATCTAGGTCTTTTTGGATCCTAGCCTTCCAGTATGTCTGCAGCTCCATCTAACTTGATGTCATCTGCAAATTTGCTAAGCATACACTCAGTCCTATCGTCCAAATTGTTAATGAAGATGTTAAAATAGCCTGGATTCAGGACAGATCCCTGGGAAACCTACTCTAATATTTCCATCCAACTTAACACTGAATCCTTGATGACACTTGCTGAGCACAATGACCCAACCAATTATGAATCCATCCTATAGTACTTTATCTAACCTGTGTTTCCTTAGCTCAGTGGTTGTCAACTGGGGGTACACATAGCCCTAGGGGTACTTAACAAGGTCCTAGGTGGTATGCCATAGGCAGAGGGAGAAAAAATTATTGGGGTGGGGGGAGGCTGAGTGCACATGCAGGCTCTCCTCCCCCTCCTCCATAGCTAAGTCTGTAGGGGAAAGGGCAGGGAGAGGGGAAAGAGCCATGAGGGGGAGGGGCAGATCAAGGTCCTAGCAGTGACAGAGGGAGTGGGGCGGGGCCTGGGGGTGAATGGGGCCACAGCCAGGCTGGGTCATGGGACATTCGGAGCCTGGGTGGCTTGTCCAGGGGTGCTGGGGGGAGGGGTTCCTGCCGCTGTGTGGACCCTAGTGGAGGCCCAGGGGGCACAGGCCCCCAAATCTGTGCATGCAGTAGAGGTGGCTGCTGCTGCACAACAGGCTTTGAGGACTGCTGCATATCCCTGGGAGCAGTGTCATGCCACGTGCCTGCCACTGCTGAGCTGCACCATGCCCCCTGCCCATCCCACTTTGCTGAAGTCAAGGTCTATCACCATCCACTGCTCTCCCGCTCATCCACCGATCCTGTCACCTTGTCATAAAATGAAATCAAATTGGTAAATTCAAGTTGGTAAATCCAAATTTTGATGGCAATGATATTTGCCCAGTTCCAGTTATCCAGAGCTTCGCCTGACTTCCATGAGCTCTCAAAGATGACAATGATTCTGAAGCTACCTCACCCAATTCTTTCAATACTTTAGTGTTCCCCAACTGGTCTGCCATCAGAAATTAATAGGTGTGCTGTGGAATTTTGGAAAAAAAGTCATACTTTGGAACAAGGTAGGCAATGTTTTTGGCTGGAGTGCTGAAAAAAACACAATGTCTACTTTGTGAGGTGCTGGAGTGCCAGCATGCCAGAAAAATGAAGCCAGGGTGGTGCATATTGAAATAGTTCATAATCATAAATGTTGCTTTTTATGGTAAATACCAGGTTTCCTAAAAATTCTAAACCTGGTGAGAATAAGAAAAATTACATATATTACCTTTATTCTTGTGTATCCTTTTTTATTAAGCAAGCTGTAATCAGAGAGGGGAAAAAAGGAGAGGAGAGAGAGAGAAAAAAGGAGAGAAAAATGAGAAACAAGAAAGAAAAAAGGTGAGAAGGGAGGAAGAAAAAAGAAATAGGTAGATAAATAAAAACAAGCAGAGAGAAAGAAAAAAGAGAGAAAGAGGGAAAAAAGAGAAAGAAAAAAGAGAAAAAAGAAGAAATAGAAAAAAGAAGAAAGAAAAGAACAGAGAAGACAGAAGAAGATGAGAGAGAGAGAGAAGAGACAGAGAAAAGAGAAAAAGAGGGAAAGGAAAAAAGGAGAAAGAAAAAAGAAAATAGAAAAAAAGAAGACAAAAAGAGAGAAGAGAAAGAGATAAGACAGAAAAGAGACCATGAAAGAGAGAAACAGAGAAAAAGAGAGAGAAAAAAGAGAGAAAAAAAAGGAAAAAGAGAAAGAGGGTGTGTCCCTTGCCACCAACATCTCCCACTGGTACTGGCTGCAGCTTGGGTCTGCTGGTTCAGGGCAGTGTCCAGCGGAGGGAGGTAGTGATACCCCAGCAGCAGCCACCAGGGCCAGGGCAGTCAGGCCTCCCCCACAGTCCCAGAGCAGGGGAAGCCCAGGCCTAGGGCTGGGAAGGAGGGCTTGGGCAGACAAACACCTGTCCCATCAGGGTGGGGGCAGCACAGGGGTGCTGAGCACTAGGGCTGGAAGTTCAAGGCAGGGTCTGGGCAGCACAGGGAGAAGTAGGCACAGGGGGGAGGAGCTGCAGGCAGGCCAGCGCAGTCAGCTTCTTGTGAAAGTGGGGGCCAGGTGGGAAATGGGGCTGCCCTGGGGCTCTGCAGGCTTGGGTGAATGGGCAGGGGGCCCCAGCAGCACCCAAGGTAGGGTCCAGCCTGGACTACACAGCTCCCCAGGCATGGGGTGCAGCTGCCCTGCCTGTGAAGGGATGCCACCTGTCCGAGACAAGATGCTGGGCTTGAGGAGCTCCTGGCTGTGGGCTCGGCTTCCTTGCACACAGTGTGAGTTGGGTGGAGCCACCCCCAGTGCAAGGGCCTGGCTGTAGGAGTCCCCAGGGCCTTGGGAACAGCCACTACAGGCAGCGTTCAGGACCGAGCCAGCTGGAAACTTGTCACGGAGTAGCCCTGCACAGTACCTGCCCTGGCCCCAGCCCCTGGACATGACCTGCGGGTGGGCAAGGCCAGGGCCCAGGCAGGCTCCACCCCGCTCGCACTGTGCCCAGCATGCAAGGAGGATAAGCCAGGAGCCCCTTGAGCCTGGCATCCTGCCCTGGCCAGGCATCCTCTCAGAGGCAGGATGGCTGCGGCCCATACCTGCAAAGCTGCCCAGGCCAGGCCCCACCTCAGGGGCCACTGGGCACTGCCTCCCACTCAGCCTCTGCCTTCTCAAGGGGCCGGCCCGCCCACAGTTCCTTCCCCCCATGCCTGCATTTCTCTGCATTGCCCAGGCCCTGCCCCAAGCACCCAGCCCCAGGCACCCCAGTGCTGCCCTTGCCCAGGTGGGACAGGGCATCCATCTGCCTAAACCTTGGGCTTGCCCATCCACCGCTGTCCTCCAGAGGCCAGGCTGGGCTGGAGGGTACAGCCTGGGAACAGGGGGTAGGATCAACAGAACAGTGACAGTGTCCCTGCCTCTGCTCTCCTGACTCTGCCCCTGGTATCTGCCACCTGTGGCTACTCCAGAGAGCCCAGAGCAGCAACTTAAAAAAAAATTGTAAACAGTTTCTTCACACATGTGCCAAGGGTTGCCTATCCCTGCTTAGAAAGATGAATAAATGAAATGTAGCATTTATATAAATGAGTTGTGTGGATGGAACCAAAAAGTATTGTGTCATGCAGCTATTCTGGTGTATGGATGTGAGACAGTGCATCATGCTATGTTCTAATGACTTTGTACATGGTCAAAAAAACCTGCGTTGAGCAGAGTAGTCAGTTCAGTTACAGTGGTGAATTTTGAATAGGAAAGGGAAAATGGATAAAAGGCAAGATTCTGATGCCTCCACATCTACTTGCACTGGCAAAGCTAAATACAACCACAAAAAAGTCAAAAGGGTGTGAGAGTTATTTGCATTATGGATTTTCATTTACTGGTGAACTAACTTGCCCTATTCCACTATGTTTCATGTGTGGAGAGAAACTTTCAAACCATGCCATGGTGCCAAGTAAGTTGAAACAAGATCTTACAACCAAACACCTTTCTCTTGCCAACAAAGATAAAGATTTTTTTCAAACATTTGAAGGATCAAAGTGAAAACATGTACAAATGACGAAAGACAGTGTAACTGTGTCTGATAAAGTGTCGGAGGCAAGCTACTTGGTTGCTGAGCTTGTTGCAAAGACAAAAAGAAGTAACATATAATTGCAGAATATTTAATTTTACCAGCATGGTAATAGACTGTGAGAGAAATGTTAGGCTCAGATGCAGTCAATGTAATCGCAAAGTTCTCCTTTCAGACAACATGATAAGTCACCACTGAAACTGTTGTTTAAGAAAAAATAAAACAAACTGGAAAATTTGCTTTGCAGCTTAACAAGTCAACAGACATCAGTGGTCATGCTCAGCTCTTGGCTAACATTAGGTACATTGACAGAGATGTTATAAAAGAAATATTTTTATTTTGAAAACAGCTACCACGTAATATGACTGGAGAGGAAATATTTAGGGTGACAATGGCCTATCTTGAAGAAGAAGAACTGGAATGGCAGAGTGTCTGCACAGATGGGGTGGCCACTATGACTGGAAAAGTGAAAGGGTTTTTAAACAAGGTCAAGCACAAAAATCCCAACATGCTGGTTACCCACTGTTTCCTGTCCTGGGAAATGTTTGTGGCCAAAACATTGCCAGAAGAACTCTCCTCAGTGCTGGACGGAGGAATAAAAATAGTGAACTTAACAAAAGCACGACCTTTGAAAAGTTGCCTTTTCTCATGGTTATGTGAGAATACAGGAGCAGAACATCAGAATTTGCTTTTGCACATGGAAGTACGGCGTCTTTCCCATAGAAAACTTCTGTCAAATTTGTATGAGCTGAGAGGAAGTAAAAATCTTTTTTTACTTCGGAGCAATCTGCATACACAGACCTAATTGCTGATGTAGTATGGTGTGCAAACTTGCCTACCTGGGATATATTGCAACACCTCAATGATATGAACAAGAAAATGCAAGGAAAAAATGAAAATGTTCTCTCTAGCACTTATAAACTGCATACATTTTGATCTGTTAGCTCTCTAGTGTGCAAATGTAGCAAAAGGAAAATTAGAAATGTTCCCCCTAGCAAATAGGGCAGATCCAACTAGCAGTGTTTTAGCTAATGTAATTTCACAGCATTTGAAGTCTTGAAGAGAAATTTAGTTTTTATTTCCCTTCAGTTTGCATTCATAGATGTTAGGGTTGGAAGGGACCTCAACATCATTGAGTCCAACCCCCTGCATAGGCAGCAAAGAGTGCTGGGTTCAGATGACCCCAGCTAGATGCCTATCTAACCTCCTCTTGAAGACCCCCAGGGTAGGGGAGAGCACCACCTCCCTTGGGAGTCTATTCCAGATTTTGGCCACTCTGTGAAGTTCTTCCTAATGTCCAGTCTAAATCTGCTCTCTGCTAGCTTATGGCCATTATTTCTTGTAACCCCCAGGCGCGCCTTGGTGAGTAGAACCTCACCAATTCCCTTCTGCGCCTCCATGATGAATTTATAGGCAGCCACAAGGTCGCATCTCAGCCTTCTCTTGTGGAGGCTGAAGAGGTCCAGGTGCCCTAGTCTCTCCTCGTAGGGCTTGGCCTGAAAGCCCTTAACCATACAAGTGGCCCTTCTCTGGACCTCTCCAGGTTATCCACATCCCTCTTGAAGTGTGGCACCCAAAACTGGACACAGTATTCCAACTGCGGTCTGACCACTGCCCGATAGAGGGGAAGTATCACCTCCTTGGTTCTGTTTGTGAAGTGCAGTTAGCTTTGCTGATGACTTCGTCACACTGATGACTCATGCTCATCTTGGAGTCCACTAGGACTCTGAGATCTCTTTCTGCTTCTGTGCTGCCAAGCAGGTCATTTCCCAGGCAATAGGTGTGCTGGACATTTTTCCTCCCTAGGTGCAGCACTTTTCATTTCTCCTTGTTAAATCACATTCTATTGTTTTCTGCCTATTTGTCCAACCTGTCCAGGTCTGTCTGTAGTTGTTCCCTGCCCTCTGGTGTGTCCACTTCTCCCCGCGGTTTTGTATCATCTGCAAACTTGGACAGAGTACACTTCACCCCCTCGTCCAAGTCACTGATGAAGACATTGAAGAGTATCGGTCCAAGGACCGAGCCTGCCGGACCCCACTGCCCACGTCCTTCTAGATCAATATCGACCTGTCCACCACCACTCTCTGGGTACAACCCTCTAGCCAATTTGCCACCCACCAGGCTGTGTAATCATCCAAGTCACAGCCTCTTAATTTGTTCACCAGTATGGGATGGGATACCGTATTGAAGGCCTTCCTGAAGTCTAAGTAAATGAAATTAACAAATTCGTCCAGGTGTTTTGTAACCTGGTCATAAAATGAGACTAGATTAGTCAGGCATGATCTACCTGCTATGAGCCCATGCTGGTTTCCCCTCAGCATAATTTTTCCTGCTGGGCTCTCACATATATGAGCCTTAATAATCTTTTCAAAGACTTTACCAAGGATGGAGGTGAGACTGACTGGCCTGTAGTTGCCTGGATCTTCCTTCCTCCCCTTCTTGAAAATAGGGACCACATTGGCTCTTTTCCAGTTCTCCAGGACCTGACCCGTGTGCCACGAGTGCTCAAATATTCTTGCCAGTGGCTGTGCAATGACATCAGCCAGTGCCTTCAGTACCCTCAGGTGGAGTTCATCTGGGCCTGCCAACTTAAAGGCATCCAGTCCATCCAAGTGACTCCGCAACATCTCAGGGACAACACTTGGTAGTCTGGCACCCTGCTGTTGCATCTCTACAATGCCATTGTGAGACTTGTTTTGCCCATCGTTTAGGAAGACTGAGGCAAAGAACTCATTGAGGAGTTCAGCCTTGTCCCCCTGTCTGTCACCAATTGCTTTTGCCCATTCAGTAGTGGTCCTATACCACCCTGAGCCTTCCTTTTACTCCCTATATATCTGAAAAACAATTTTTTGTTATCCTTAACTTGGGATGCCATCCTTAGCTCTATGGCAGCTTTGGCCTTTCTAACTGCCTCCCTACAACTGCAAGCTGAGGAGGTATACTCCTCTTTAGTAGTCTCTCCCTGTTTCCACTGCTTATATGCCTCCTTTTTTGCCCTTAGGCTGCTTTGGATTTCTCTGGTCAGCCAAGGAAGCCTCTTGGCCCCTTTCCCCCTTTTTCCCCACATCAGTATCGTCTCCCTCTGTGCCTGAAGGATCACTTCCTTAAGGCACAGCCACCCTTCCTGGGCTTCCATTTCGCCAAATCTCTTACTCTGCAGTGCATCATTGAAGATTTTGACTGGATCCATGACCCTTGAAGTTCATCTGCAAGGAAAAGCACTAAGAATATTTCAATAATGGCTCAAGAGCAACTTATCAAATTAAGTATTTCCTTAAAGGCATCCAATGAGCCAGTGGATGCTGCCTATTGGTGCTCTGCTCAGAAATGTGTATGGACGAGCGAGAGAAATGAGGCCCCACAGTTCCCTTCCTGGTTACCACTTGGTCAGGGCCAGGAGGAGGTTGACCACCAAAGAAGCTCCTGAGAGTGAGTAGCCATGAGCTACTTGCCAGGGCAGGTTTTTATACTGCTGGGGCCAGCATCTGCTGCAGATCCAGGAGGAGCCAGGCAGGTTTATTTTGCCCCAAGTGGCACAATTTTCCCCACACCAAAGTGCATGTCTGGGCACGTATGCTGAGGCAAAAAGCCCTGGCTCAAATTTGCACCACTTCTATTTGAGCTGCTGCAAGTGCATGTACCTGCATGTGTGGACGTGCCCATTGTGGTTGACAGTTGCAAATGAATATTCAGTAGTCTTAGAACATGTGATCTCAGTTTTCTTTCCATTTTCGACAACATACCTGTGTGAGTTAAATGTTTTAAGCCTGACTTACATCAAAAACAAAGACAGCGTCTGAGATTGGTGGAGCAAGAGCTCCAATTTGAACAGTCATGACTGCACATTGAGACGAGCCCAGATTCCACGATGAAAGTAAGTTTTGTTTAAATATTCATAAGGCGCTAGGTGGGGGGCATTGAGTGCCGCAGAAAATTATTATTAATGCAAGTGTGCCTTGGGCTGGAAAAGATTGGGCAACATTGCTCTAGGATGTTTCCCATACAGCTTTGCTGATTTGAAAGTATCTAGCTTCTCCATGTAATCCTTAAACAGTTCTTCTACTATTCTAGGCTGTTTGTCTCCTTCCCTATCTTTCCTGTGAAGTGCACTCATCATCTCATAGCTAACTTTATTTGTGAAAATTAATGTAAAAGACACATTAAATACTTTATTCTTCTCTGCATCTTCAGTAACTAAATTGCCTTCTGTATGCCTTATGGGACCTACAGTTTCTTTGGTCTTCCTCTTACCTCTGACATATTTATAGAATCCCTTTTTATTCCCTTTTACATCTCTTGCCAGCTGCATCTCAAATTACATCTTTGCTTTCCTGATTTTCTCCTTGTATGAACATGGAATACTCTTATGTTCATCCTTAGTAATACGACCAAATTTCCAATTTTTGTAGGATTCCTTTAATTTCAACTCAGTGAAGAGACCGGTGTTTAGCCAAGCCTGTCTCCTATTGCATTTCTCATTCTTTCATTACACTGGGGTAGCTTGCTATTATAGCCTTAATAACCCTTCCTTAAATTACAGCCAGCTCCTGAACTCCTTTTCCTTTCAGACTTGCCTCCTGAGGGATCTTGCCCACCAGTTCTCTGATTTTGTTAAAGTCTTCTTTTCTGAACCACCTGTACCAAAATATTATTCCCAACACAATCCAATCTATGAATATGATGGATTGCCTATGTACTGCTGTATTTCTCTCCCACTAAATGTCTTGGTAATTTAAGTCCCAAGGGAACTGGGTCTTGCAATTTGTAAACTTACATTAGTTATTTTTTAAAAAGTGTTGTCCACTAGGGCTATGCGAAACAGTACCATTTCATTTTGCTGTTTTGCCAGGACAGTGTTTCATTTCGTGTTTCATTTTGTTTCAAAACCACTGTTCCATTTCATTTCATCGAAACTCTTTCGCTGTTTCAATGCTGTTTCAATGTTTCACCCATAGGCTATAATGGGGAATCACAAAACTGCCTATAATGTTGTCACTTCTTGCCTGATTCAAATGAAAACATCAGGGAGGGTAGCCCCTGCTGTGGCCACAAAGCCTATCAAGTTTCAAGGAGATGGGTAGAGGGGTTTCTGGGAAACTGCACCTCAAGCTGCTGACAAGCAAAACTCAAGTCACACGTGTGTGTGAAGGCACAGCAGGGTGAAAACTGAAGGCATAGTAGCCTCTGCTGAGGCCACAAAGCCTGCCAAGTTTCAAGGAGATAGGTGCAGGGGTTTCTGGGAAACTGCACCTCAAACTGTTCAGAGCAAAACTTGCGACGCATGACTGTGTGTGTGTTAAGGCACAACAGGGTGAAAACAGCAGGCAAAACTTGTGTCACTTGTAAGTGTGAAGGCAGTGCCTTTTTTCCTCTTTTTACCTATGGCATGTTTTAGTGTGTTCTTGTTATTTCAGATATTGTACTTTGTTATTGCATATAAAGGCCTGAATTGACAATTTTATGGATTCCTTGGGTAAACAAAAGTCTATGCTCACAGGGGAGAAGACTCAGGGACCCAAGAGGTCCTCTGGCCCTTTGTTCTTCAGTTCGGGTAGATTAAATCTACTGCATATCTGTTTTCTTTTTTAAAAAAATCAGCTTTCTTGTCAAAGAAAAATTCAGGTTAGTTTGGCATAATTTGCTTTGGCAAAAGCATGCTGCATTTTATCCCAGTTTCTTTTTATCTCTATGACTTTAATTCTTTCTTTCAGGATTGTCCAAAATTTTGCATAATAATGATTCAACTAATGAGTCTGCAGTTGTCCAGGTCACTTTTCCTTTTTCTTAAATATATGCACTAATTTTCCTATTCTCCAGTCAAAGAGTCAATTTGAAAGAATTATTGAAACACTTACTACCAAAAAACCAAGATTTCATTTGTCCATTCTTTCAGTATTTTCAGATGTAAATTATCCAGTCCCCACAACTTGAGTGCATTAAGGTATTGAGATACATACATATATTCCCATAAACCATGATACTTTTGCCCAGTGCTCTGTATTATTTTCATTCTACATTGTCCTTTTTCCTGAAAACAGAGACAAAGATTTCATTTAGTTTTGGAGTTACATTTAAATTATCTTTTAGTCTCTATCGAATCCTCAACTCCACAGTGGCCCCATTTTTTCTTCCTTTATTCTTTTTTTGACTGCTTGGCTGAGGAATCTTTTACTATCTGTTTTAATGTCCTTTGGAAGGTCCTACCCAGCTGGACTTCTGCTAAGTCTCACATTATCCCTACCTTTCCTCATCTCTAAATTGTAGCTTTCTTTGCCAGTCAATGCATTTCTTGTGGGAAATGAGAATGCTCACTCCTTCCTGAAATGGTTATTCATCCAATTAAGTTTGGAGTCCTTCTACACAATTTTGCTCAAATTCCAGACAGTTTCTGCATTTTTTACTTCAATACATTTGAAGCCTCCTCTACATTCAAGTCCCTGATTTCTCAGTTTAACTTCCTTAGTTTGCTTTTAGAAATCAAAACCTTCACTTGCCAACTGTTTGTTATCCTTTCAGTTAAAACTGAATTGACTCATTATCACTCCATCTATGTTTTTTCCTCCAGCCAGCTCCAAAGCAATCTCCTCAATACTTCCCAATCCAAATCTAAAATACCACACTCTTTTGTTGAGCTATTAGCTATTAGCTAAAGAAATCCATTAAATACCAGACCCTGGAATAATTAGGTCCTGTTGCAATTAATAGTGGTTTTTCCCCTGTTGATATCTGGGATGTTAAATTCTCCTATAATGACACAGCATATGGTGGCATTTGTGCCTCTAATAATTTTAAGAGGTCTCCAACTTATCCAACTCTCACTTTGGTGGTCTATAGCAAATACCTAATATTACCCCAATAAAGCCTCTTTTATAATCTTTCATCATAATAATTTGACCTAAACATATTTTGTTTTATCATTTCCTATTTTCACAGTCTATCACATCATAAATATATTCTGAACTGGAGGGACTTGGAGAAGTTAGACCTACAAATAAAATGGAGAGAGAAATCAGAGTGCTACAGATCCTGATGGATGCCAAAGAGAAAGGTAATACAGCATGGGAAAAGGTGACAGCAAGGCTATGGCAAATATTTTGGTTACGGTCTGGAAGGACACTGTCCTTTGTCGGAAAAGTGTCAGCATTTAAGGCTGTGCCACTGTTGATTATTCTATATATGGGAAGTGTATTCCCACCCACGTGACGTCAGATAGCAGAAGTACAAAGGGAAATATATGAATTCTTCTGGAATGCCAAAAGAGAAAGGTTCAATACAGCTCAACTGCACAGAACAAGAAAGATGGGGGGATGGAGGCTGCCGGTCTTTAAATATGTAAGCGCAAATATGGAAGACAGTAATGGAGGGAGAGAGGAAAGCAGTGTGCATCACCCAATTTCACACACCTACAATTTTGAGGAAATGGGAAACATATCATACCTCTTTGAAGAGTCCATGGACATGGCAACCACTGATTCATTACATCAGAATGGAAGGATTCATGTAGAGTTATAAAATAGGGAAGTTAGGGCTGCAGTCCTGAAGAGTCATAAGAAATAAAGGAAAGCAGTAAGGGAGAGAGACAGTATGGCACTGGTGCGAAACTTCACAGAAGGACAAGTGAAGAAAGTGTGAGGAGTGGTGGAAGATAAACAACTAAAAGGTGAACATGCGGACTTAGAGTGGATGGTTATAAGAAATTTCTTGCTGGTGAGAGAAGTGCAACACACATGAGGCTTGACAAGCTCATCAGGGTGCCTGAGAGAGGTGTGGGAAAGAAGAAACAGTGGGACATGTGTTTTGGGAATGTACATGTACAAAAGGGGTGTGGGAAAGGGTTCGCCACTTTCTGAGTGTCACCAAAATAAACCTGTCATTAGCGTGGGAGATGGTGCTATATGGACTCATACCAAAATGACCAGAGGAAAAACGTTATTAAGGACTTTATTAGCATGTGTTAAAACTAGTTTATGTAAAGTAAGAAATCTCTGGCTGTTTAAAGGGTTCACTGAAAGAGAGTGCCTGAAGCTGGGACTGCATGAACTGAATTATCCTTCTTTTAGTATATTAATCAGTAGGACTGTTAGAAATATTGTTAGAACTGCATAATGAATAGAGTGTTGTTAGAACTGCACAGTTTGCATCTCGTACCTGATAAGGAGAAACACTACCAAGGACCTTTTATGCTAAGAATCACTCCCTTTTTCTCTCCCCCTGACTTTCACATGCAGATTACAGAAGCTGGAATTCAACTGACTGTGTCCTTGAAGGGGTGGGGGGATTTCAACTCTTGGTGACCTAGAGAGCTTTCTGAGCGTGCGTAATTAGCTGATGCATATATGCCTATCCGCCCCGCATACTTAAGTAGTTAATTATAATATACATGTGACGAATGAAGTGACGTAATCACATATGTGTTTGTATGAACCGGAAATGAGCTGTAAGAGTTCCTGTTTCTGCACACGTGCCCAGGAGGGAGAGCATATAGTACCTGCTGCAGATTTCCTCGGGGGCGGAGCAATTTGAGATTTTCTGTCTCTGCTCTGACCCTATTTGCAAATACACCTTTTGTGCTGCTAATAGCGTGTGCCTGAGAATTATTTGCGAGCCTCCAAAGGAAACGAACTGCTTTTTGCATCAGGACTGTGCAAAATTTCATCGGCTGTTTCATTTTGAGACTGTTTCGACTCATTTCAAGCTTGAAACAGCGAAATCGAAATGAAATGAAGGGCTTCAAAAAAACTTGAAATGAAACAAGGGCAGTTGAAATGTTTTGAAAGTTTCAAAACGTTTCGAGATTTGAAGCAGCCAGCCAGGTGGTGGGAGACGGGAGAACCAGGGCTGTGATGGGGTTGAGGAAGGGAACTCAGCTGAGTTCCCCCTCCCCAGCCCCATTGCAGCACTGGGGAGGGGAACTGAGTCAGGCTGAGTTCCCTTTCCCAGCCCATTCCAAGCATTGAAACAGCAAAACTGTTTGGAAGAAATGGAATGGAACAGCATTTTCTAAATGTAACAAAACTCGAAAAAAAAACACTGTTCTGTCAAAATGCCAAAATGGATGTTGAAGCACAATGCTGCTGTTTCTCACAGCCCTATTAATCAGTACTTCTGATGAGCTGTCTAGCTCTCCCTCCCCTCCATCCCCGCTCCTATCCCCCTCCTCAATAATGCAATTAAATCCCCCACAGAATTTGCTGCCTACTTCCACCTACATATACTTCTAATTTCTTAAACAGAGTGATCCTCCCTTCTCTTTCAGTCAGCACTATATATTAAAAATCTCCAACTCTTTCTTTTCAAACTCCACCACCATTCATTGCAGTCTCCCTTCCAAAATCACTTGCACTTGCCACACTTCCACTTCCTCACTCTTGCACAAAAATCAAGACTTCACCCACTTTCTTTGCATCTGACCCTGTCCACCACAATGGTCCCCATCCCCATCTCTTTACAAAATACAAAAAATCCTTTACCATTGGATTCCAAATGCTTGCAAACATATTCTTTTCCCTTGCTCAATATTGTCATAATCTTATCTCACTTCTTTCTTGATAACACACTTCTGACATTTATAGATGCAATACACAAAGTCATATTTGTCTATTTAGCTTTCACATGCCTACCACTTTATGTTGCTGTTTGATGTCATCAGCTCTAATCCTCTCCTCTTTGCATACCTGTAGTCTTTGCCAGTTGTTTTATTGCTTTAACATTTAAGAAAGTTTTCCCTTTCCCCTCTCTCACACTTTTCGGCTTCCCCCCTTCCTTTTCCCTTTTGCATTGACCCAGACCACATTAGCTCCAATGAGCTTCTCATCAATCCATCTCCCTCCCCTTATCTCTCTTGGTCCATCTTCTTCTTTCTAAGCTTCATAGCATGTGATTTTTCTTTTCCCAATTTGGATCTCTTCTTCTTTCTCGTCTGCTATCCTCATTCCTCCTTCTTCCTTCTTCTTCCAATATCATTCTCTCCTCTTTCCTTTCTCTCTCCTCTGTCTCCAAGTCACTTATTCCACTTATCTTTCCTTCTCTTCCCTCCTCTTTCATCAGCTGCACAACTTTGACTACTCAAATTCCATTCTCTTCCTCCCCAGCTCTTCCTTCTTCTGGTGTTTCCTCTACTGTCATGCATTCTGATACAACATCTTCTTCTTCCCCACTTTCCCTTTCCTGTCTCTGCTGCTCCTCTGTAGATCTCACTTTATTTGAGAAGGACTATGGGCATTAACACTGTAATTGTCCCTCTTCCCTGCAAATAACACACTTCAGTATTTCTCAGCACTCGCCCTTTCCCTTCCCTTTCCCTGTAGCATATTTACACCAGCAATATACGGCCAGGTGTCCTTCCTACCCACACTTGCTACAGAGTTTAGGCTCTCCAAAATACATTCTAAACCCTCCTTGTGGCATTACGTAGATTACTGCCAGTAAGTGCATTATTCTGCCAAGACTCCTTTCATCTGTCCTCATAACCACCCAACTCTTCATGATTCTGTCCATATACAGTATTTATCATGTATGATCTCAACATACATAACTTTTTGTACATAATTCCCCAACCATATCTCTATCTCTCCCAACTCAAGCATGTCCATGTACATTCAATTATTGTCCTTTCTCTTGTCTTTTCTTCTGCAATAAAAGGTATCCCCTTAAGTTCTCTCTTGCCTCATACATCTTCCAAAAATCCTCATAGTCTTCTCAGCTCCAAAATGAAATTTCCCAAGACTCCTGGTTACGAAAGGCGACCAAACTATTCAAATGTTCCATTTTAATATCCAAAACTTTAAACAATATTTTTTCTATAAATTCATATCTATTCCTTGTTTGACTTTTCCACTTCCCTTTCCCTGTTAGTACTGCTCCTATTCTCAGGTGTAGATTACCTGCCACTCTGTCTCTCCCTTCTTGCCATCGTCATTCTCTTTTCAGATCTGGTTTATTCCTCCCACTAGTCTTCCTCTTCCCTTCATCACTGTTTCATTTCTTATTTCTCCCTCCTGACTTTCTCTCCTTCTGTTCTTCCTGCTGACTGGACTTTTCCTTTGTTGTTTTCTTCAATAAATCCTTCTCCAAAACCACTGATCCCACAACATCTTTCTTTCCTACCGTCTTTCATCCCTTCTCCCCCATCTTTGTCCATCTTCTATCAGACTCTGGCTCTTCACTTCCACTGTCCAATATGCTTTTCATCTCTTGGTCTGCTCTGGTCAATATCAATTAATTGTTGCATTAATTTAAAAACCCATTGATTTAAGACTGCTTTAATTGTAACTCTTTGGACATGTTACAGCTAAACTATTATTGTTTTGGAGCACACTTGTTTCTGTTATTACTTTAAATGGCATATGCCCATGTGAGGGTTTTTTACTTTTAAGAGCCATTAAGATCATGGGAAGCTTTTGGTTTTAGGGGTGCACTGATAGCGATTTTGGGGGCTGATATCCAGTTTTTATGGAGGCATATCGGCCGATATAGATTTCTGATACAGTGCGGAGAGCTGCCTCCAGCTGGTAAGTTTGTTGTGGTGGAAGGGGAGGGGAAGGGAAGGGATGTGATGGGGCAGATCAACTCCCCCCCTGTGGTGAGGGAGGGAATGGGGGCTGGCACTGCTCAGCTGAGGCAGAGCAGGGTGCAGAATGGACGGACCCATGGCTCATTGCAGAAGCCCACTGCTTCTGCTGCTACATGCACCCAGGAAGGGCATGAGGGGGTGTGTGCCCTCAGATCTGCATGGGGTGAGGAGGATGGGCTGCAGTTGAGGGCTGGAGCTGGGGATGCACCAGGCTTTTCTCACCGGGCCCTGGACTTGGGGTGGGGGCTATGGAGGGAACTGCAGCCACACCAAATTTCATTGTATTTGGGTATGTGGTGGCACTAGGAGGGAGCTATGGCGAAATCTGGGGTGGCTGCAGCCCCCTCTGTAGCCCCCACCTTGAGCCCAGACCCTGGTGAGAAGAGCCCAGCACAGCCCCGGCTCCAGCCCACAGCTGCAGCCCACCCATCCTGTCCTGCCACACAGAGATCTGGGTGCACATGCCCCTCCGTGCCCTCCCGGGATGTGTGCAGTGCCAGGAGCCGCCCCCCCGATGAGTCTGCTCCTGCCCCTGTCCCCTCCCTCACTGTGGAGGTGTTTGATCTGCCCCCTACATGCCCCTTCCCTCCCCCCGCCCCTTCCACCACAATGGATTTACCAGCTGGGGGCAGCTCTCCATGCTGCCAGTCTGTGATCCTTGCTGCCTGAGTGCTCCACTGCAGCTGCATGCACACACAAGCATTTATCAGCCAAACTGTCAGCCCCATCAGGCCAATTTCTGAAACAGCCAATTTTCTTTATATTGGTACTGATCTCATATTGGGCTGATGTATCAGTGCATCTCTATTTGGTTTTAATTTTTACCAGAAGTTTTAACAACCTTGTAGAGAGAGTTTTTAATAGTACGATTTGACCTTTAATTTAATTAAGGGTGTTTCTTGAAATTTTTGTTTAATTTTTAATATTTTACAAAATGCTTGCATTACTTTTTGGTGAAATGGGAAATTCGATTTGAATTAATTTACTCTGGGATTGTTTTGTGGGGAGAAGACTATGTTAAACAATTGAGCAGTGATGATTTGAGCAATATTGGGTTTTTTGGGATTGTTTTTATTTATTTTATAAATAGATTAATGATAACTAGGCAATACTTGGGTTTTTTGCCATTATGGGTAGGGGTTTAATATAATTAATTTGAATTTTAGCTTAGGGCTCTTTAATTTGCTGATGTGCAATAGGGCTTTTTTAATTTAGGGAGTTGCATTTACTAAAGCACATAACAAGCAGTTATTGCACTAATTTTGCACTTTTTTATTGATAGTGGATTATTACGCTGTTTTCAAACTTTATTTAAAGTACTTCTATATTTTAAATGACTTTATGTACACATTGAATTAAATTTATTTTAATAGGTTTTTAAAAGGTTATTTTAATAGGTTTTGGAACTTTTTTAGGTTTTGTTTATTTTGCACACAGATCATTATTTTTTGGTTGAATATGATATACATATATATTGATTTTGACTTAAAGTTTTGAAAGTTTGAATTTTTTATTTGAGTCTCAGAAAGATATCAAATTAAGGGTTAAGTTAGGGTTTTACCTTGTGCTTAAGTAGAAATTATATTGACATCTTTTGTTGTCCAATTTGCTAGGGTTTAATAAACTTGCTTACGGTTAAAAATAACCAGGTCTTAGTCTCCATACCTGGTACATGACCTGTAATAGTGTTATTAAGCATAAAAGCTTTCCCTTTCATAACTGTCACTCTCCTCTCCAAAAATGCCATGGATGCTGCTTCAGGCCCTGAGTACTCCTCCTTCACCATCTTGGTGCTCTATCACTATCCTCCTAGCTCTTCTGGTAAGAGTCCAGGCAGCATATCAAACTTCTGCCAAGCCACTATACTTGACCTTAGCAAAAAGCAGCCGAGAATTTATGCTGCTGATGGAAATCTACACCAAGGATAAGTTAAGGCAGCATATCTAAATAAGATACATGCTAATACCCACCAAGTACTGGCCCCCTCAGCACTTAGTCTTTTTCAAGTCATGGTGAGCCATTATTGCACCATGGTGAGATACTACATTGCATAATTTCAACTTCCTCTTCACACCCACAGCTGAGCTGTTCCTTTCTTTCTCATTTCCAATTATTCCTGTTTCTTCACCAACCTTAAATGTCTGGCAAACATCATGAAACAGGGCTCCAACAGTTCACCCAGAATCCCTCTGTCACACCTTTTCTCATCCTGTTGCATATGATTAAAGTGGCCCCACCCATCATGAGATGGAGCCAGAACAGGTTGTCCTGCACCTCACTTTCATTTTTGGAGAATCCCAGGACTTGTGACCTAGTTTCAGTCATGAGTAGGGTGCTAATTTCCACATGGATCCTCTGTGAGGGGTATCTGGAGTATACATACATACTGAGCAGTGCTGAGCTATGGAGGTCACTATATATGGAGGTCGCTTTAAATGCTGCTGACTGCTGGAGCCCAGCCCAATGAACTATATAGTAAGTCATGAGCCTTTTGGCTTTGGACTAATATCATGCATAGTTTGTACCAGATATATGTGAGGGCATCTACATGTGCCTTTAGTGTGCAGCAATAAACTGCAAAGCTTATTCGTCTGCAGTTTATTGCTCTCAGGAAGCTCCCAGGTATCTGATTTACATGTGTGCCTGAACAACAGCACATTGAGCCAGTTTGCAGCAAAAAATCTGGCAAAAAATCCCAGGGGTCAGCCTACCAGCCTGGGGCTGCTTCAGCTGGGCTCAATGTGGAGGAGCTAGCTGGGGCATGAGGGTGCTTCGGTGCAGGGCTAGTTGGCAGACAGCCCCCACATGGAAGCAAACTTATGCCCCAGCCTACCAACTCAGCATCTACACATGTGCTGTTGCACATGAAAATATTCTGAAATGGGGCAAGACATATATTTACAAGTCCTACCCTGCTGCAGTTTATTAGCTTTGTGCACCCTAATAGGGGTGCGTGTATAAACACTGACCCTCCCCCAGAATTATTTTCCCTGCTGTAGCAATGGGAGGGCAGATAAATTCAAGACAAACCTCCAATAATTAGATTATACATCTGGAAAATTATAACAAATTTATACTTTTCCATAGATAGAATCTAAATATTAAGAGGTCATCTTATATTTGGAGTCTTCTTATAGTCAAGTAAATATGGTACATCTGATTTTTAGCCCTCTCCCAGCACACAGACTCTCAGCATAATTAAGTCCAATGGTCTGCAAATCTGGACATTCATACATTTATTCCTTCCCATATCAATACATTACTCACACCAATACCTGAACACCAAGGGGCTCTTCAGGTGCTGTCACAGGAACTGTCACTGGTATATCCAATTTTAGCCAAGGTGGCTTCTTCCGCTGCAGACTGCTTGTGCTGTCATGTCGTGTCTCGGACATCTTCCTGTCTCAATCCTCAGGCCTAAGGGAAAAGAAAAGAAACCACAATGTTGGCATGGGATCCACGCTGTCCCTTTCAAGGGAGAGCACCACTGGTCTGGGAGGTATTCTGTTTCCTTGTACTTGCACATGGCTTGGGAGCTGCTTGGTATTTGCTCAACTTGGACTTTAGTTAAGTAACTTCTTGAGTAATCTGCTGCTACCACCATTGCTGGCACTTTACCAGATGTTTCTTATGATGTCATAACTTTCAATGATACTGTTCAGTTCTGGGTATGGACAAATGTACATCTGGATTAACTCCAAAAGGAGAGGGACAGCTGCTTCTCAGGAGTGAGGAGCAGCTATTATATTGGAATTTTTACATGTGCATGAACCTGTAGGGCAGGGGTGGGCAAAATATGGCCCATGGGCTGGATCCAGCCTGCCAACTGATTGGATCTGGCCTGTGGGCAGGCCCCCACCAATTGACTGAATCTAGCCCACAGCTTCCCCCAGGATGCTCTACATAGGGATGAGCCCTGCCCGCTCCCTCCTGGGGCAGCCAACCCCTGCCCCTGGTGCTGCCCCCAGCTCTGGAGCTCCAGCCAGCAAGCACATTTTCCTGGAGGGGCTGCTCCCAATGCTTTTAGAGACATCCAGGCAATTGTTTAGCAGTTAATATTAGCTAATGCAAAGCTTGCAAGTTTGCAACCTGCAAGTGGAATTTGGCTATCACAATTTAACCAAAGTGTTGAATCTAACTGTTTGCACTGATCATGGGCCCCAAAAATAAGCAAACTACAAGATTAGCTGATCTCACAGTTTTTTTAAAGGTCAGCCATAACAAGATTTGACCACCTAATATAATTAGCATAGTCCAAGGAATCTAACAAAATAAAAAAACTAAGGGGTCGAGCTTGGGCAGGTAATGCTAATTTCAAACCTCATAGTAATGTGGTGTAATTTGCTTATTGGGTGAACCCAAATTCGGGCGGTAACCTTCCATGATAATTTCTAAACCTTTTGATTCCATAGGGTAACAGCTATAGGGCAAGATTGTGAGTGGCTCCAAAGCCAACAGATTAGCATAAGATAAGACATAAAGGAACGCGCATGTCAAGTGACCAGTTAGAAGGACAGGACAGAAGGATCATCGCTGTACCACGCCTGGATCCTGGACTCCCAGTGTGACTGAGGACCAGATCCTGACCAAGGGACCTTCCTTGTGACCCCTCGGACAGCGTTGATCAGGGACACCTGACTTCGCTGGAACAACCTGGCGTGCACCTGGCATAGAGGGACTGCTGATAAGTTGCCAACCCCATGTGGGAACTCTTTGTCATTCTATCTCTTGTTATCATTCACTATTAGCTCTTTTTTACTGTACTATCTGTTTGTCGCATTAACCTTTCTGTTAATTGTTGTACACTAAGCTATAAGTAAATTTGCCTTTACTTCACTCCTGACTCGTCTCCTTGATCCTGAACCCAGCAGCCTCACAGCTGATACACTCACAGTGCCTAGCTGGCCTGTGACACCTAGCTCCACCCCCTCAACACACACACTCACCCCCCACATGCACCCCCCACACACTCACCCTCACATCCACCCACATACACAATATACAAGAGTAAAACTGTATTTTGAGCTTTTATGCAATCACCTGTATATACACTACTCAAAAAAACATCATCAGGCCAAAAATATTTTTTGAAATAAAATTAAAATATGTTATAGTAGGTGTTTGATTTTTAGTATGTTTGTTTTTTATCTATAATTTGTTAAAATGATATCTTCTAAAAGATTTTATGGTGCAGTCCTTGACAGCTCATCAAAACGTGTTACATAGCCCTCCAGCTAAATAATTACCCACCCCTGCTGTAGGGATACAACTGAGCTAAATCACTGGAACAATGGCCCTGGATGAAGCAGGGTTAAAGACAGTGCAGTTTTTACTTCACTTGTATCAGTGCAGGCTTATGTCTACATAACTACATAACAGCAGAACAGCTGTTGCAAGATCTAGCACAGCAGCTCTCCCTATCGTTCTGAAGCTTCTCCAAGTGTACTGTGTTCACAGCCGTTGATTAGACATGAATACAGATCATATATACTCCCCTCCTGTAGTCAAGAAAAACTAAGAATTAGGTTGCCAGAACTAGCACTTGGAGTTGAAAGCTTAGCATTCACTTTCCATTAATATTTCCTAAGGTTTATTTAAATCCATTTCCTCCTCAGAAAGAGTTGGTAGATTAAGACTTAACTGCACCAGGATCTAATCCAACCAGTTGGTCCTCCTAACCAATCAAGGCCATCAACATTCTTCTGAGAACTGTTTATTAGTCATGTGCATTCCCTTAGCCTACTCCAAACCCAGCAGTATGCTCCCTGACTTCAGCAAACACTAACAATTGGGGAATGGTCACTTCCACTGGTTTTATAGTACCAGTATTTTTGACTTAACTATTTTTCCTAAACATAACTGCATACCACTCAAAGAAAATGAGCCCAGTATAAAACTTATATAAGATTGTCACCAAATTTTACAAGATTGTCATAGCCAGGTTAAATCCAGGACTGAAAGAGAATGATCTCATAAGCAAATAAAGATAGTATTAAACAGAAGTCATTGCATTATTAAAATATTACATTGATTAGTTTGATCAAGTATCACTTTACCCACTTCTATTTCAAACAGTTCCCCTTTTGCCTGCTCTGTGTCTTCTTGGGGGGGAGCCCCCTTCATGTTTGTAAAAGCACCTGGTACACTGTGTATTACAGAAAACATAATGATCAGATCTGAGCTGCTGTCATTTTCCACAAAAGACAATAACACTTTGTAAGCCCTGAGAGCTGAGCACCTCCCTACAAGCCCTTATTACAAACTTTCATTTATAGCTCTGCATCCATTGTGCAGCAGCATGGAAAACATGTACAATCACAAGATCTATATAAATACAAGCTAGTCTCTTTAAATACATGCAGTAGACCCATTTCTCTTTTTACTTAGCCAGCCTCCCTCCTACTAGGCCCTTAGCTTTCAAACAAAAGTAGGGATGAGCAAAGCTGTTGCTAACCCCCTCCACAGAGGGTTAAGTGGCAGGAGCATCATGCTGAACATTGCAAAGAGGTGGGTTAATGATGGCTAAACCCTTCCAATCACATGAGGGCTAGATGAAACTACTATAAGGTGGATAGAAAACTGGCTCAATAGCTGCAAGCAAAGGGCAATTATAAATGGATCCATGTCACAATGGCAGAAAGTTTCAAGTAGAGTCCCACTAGGGTCTGTCCTGGGCCCAGGGCAGTTCAATGCATTTCTTAATGATCCAGATGCTAGTAGAGAGAGCATACTGAGCAAATCTGCAGATAACACAAGACTAGGAAGGATTGTGAATACATTGGAGGACAGGAACATAATTCAGAAGGAACTTGAATGGCTGCAAAGCTGGGCTGGAACTAACAGGATGAAGATCAATGCTGACAAATGCAATGTAGTACATCTTGGGAAGAATAATAATAAAAATAAATAAATAAAATGAATGAAACCTGGTTGGATGGCAACACTACAGAAAAGGATTTGAGAGTCTTGGTGGATCACAGACTCAACATGAATCTGCAGTGTGATGCACCTGCACAACAAGTGAATGGAGCTTTGGGCTCCATCAACAGGAGCATTATGTATAAGATACAGGAGCTGATACCACCTCTCTACTCAGCACTGGTCAGGCCTTATCTCATGTACTGTGTGCAGTTCTAGGCTTTATATTTTAAAAAGGACATGGAAATGTTAGAGAGGGTCCAGAGGCGGGTGACAAAAATGATAACAGGCTTGGAAGGCAATTCATATAAGGAGATGTTGCTAGGGAATGTTCAGCTTGCAGAAAAAGCGCTTAAGAGGGGACAAGTTAGCAGTCCTTAAATACTTAAAGGGGTAGCATAAGGGCTACCTTAAATACTTGAAGGGCTACTCTTGCTGCAGATCAATGGCTTGAAGTAGCAGCAAAGTTGGTTTAGATAGGATATCAGTAAAAACTTCACTGTTCAATCAGTGAGGTAATGGAATAGCCTGCCTACAGCAGTTGTGGACTTTCCATCAGTGGAGGTGTTCAAGAAGAGGTTAGATAGTCACTGGCTCATGTGATCTCTGAGAAGCTAGATCTATGTTCTACTAAGGGTATTCCCCATGCTTCTGGGCTTCACTGTTTGCCATGTCAGGATGGGAAGGATTTTTCCCCCTCTCCTACTGCTATGAGTCAGGAGTTGATCTGGCAGTGGGGGGATGGAAGGCAGGGTTTGGCCTTCCTCAGAAGCACTGACTGCAGCCAAAGCTAGGGATTTTGACTGAGGTGTGCCAGTGGTTCTACTGGGTCTGAAACCAGAGATTCCTGGATAGATTCCTGCCCCTCTGCTTAGGGTTAGACCGATCACCATATCTGAGCTCAGGAAGGAATTTTACTCAGATTGGTATGGACTGTGGGGGAGGCAGGTGGAGTTGCCATTGCTGCAAGGGGTTTCCGGGTCCGGGCTGTTGTCTTGGATATCTCTTTGTAGCTGCCTCCCCAGCCCACACTGGATAGGAGCCAAGTTGTTCTGGCCCACTGCTTGCTGGCTTCTGGTGTACTGTATATCACTACACACCCACCTATATATAAAATAGGGGGCAGTCTCCTTGTCAGTGTGTGCAAGAGTACAAATGGAATTCTTGCACACACTGACAAGGAAGTGTATGGAAAGACATCTGTGTAAAATAAGAGGTTGCGTACTTGAGGGGATGAATGCATGTGTCATGTTACTATATCCTTGCAATTTGCTATGCAGGAGCAGGTTAGTAAATGGGTTCTTCTTCCCCCCATACACACGCAAGTAAAAATGTCAACAAAGTGACATTTGTACTAAATATTTTCAGATTTAGTTTTAGGTTTTCTGTTCTAATTTTTTTTTTGAATTTTGACATATGAAAAACATTTTTGACTGCTCATGGAAAAGAGGCATCAGCACCAGCTTAGCTCCCAGCTGCTTGTCCCCAACTCAGTAAAATTAGGGAATTTGATTGAAAATGTTTGCCTATATTGCTGAATTTTTTTTATTTTGGTTACCAGAATGAAGTCAAAAGAATACCAGCACTCACAGTTGACATAAAAACTCCCCCTCCTTCATACCCACACTATTATCAGATATAATGCATTCATGTATGCACGCACATGTGCGCACACACAGACATACATACATTTTTTGCATAATATAGCATGCACACACACACATACCCTTCAGAATACAGCCCCAGATACAATTTCATGCACATCTCTCCAAATGAATGCACTCCTGGACTGAGCACAGACTCCCTTCACAGCCAGATGATAACAGCAGGCCAAAAACAGTAAGGTCAGGGCTGAGTGTCTGGCACTGGTGGTTTTGTATTTTTATAAAGCTGTCATAATTTCAGCCAAGTATCATCCTTCAGTGTCAACTATCTATGGCTTCTGCTCCAATTGTCAAAATTTGCTCCAAGTCCTTATGGATGCTAGAAAAGATCTAGTATAGACACACTGCTAGAAAGAATCTCCCAGTGCACAATGGTGCACAATGGTGGTATTCTCCCAATTAATATGGCTATGCCAGGAAAACATTCTTGTGTAGACTAAGCCTAGAGAAAAAATGACAACTGACATACCAAATATGCATCAGCATAGGACCTATCCAATAAACTACCCAGGAAGAGACAGGGGAGGGAAAATGAGTGTGGCAATCTTGGAAAATCTATTCCCATAGAAGACCATACAGAAAGCAGCAGCCTTGAGAAAGATGCCCAGAACCTCCATGGCAGCACTGAATACTGCTGCAGGGAGTCCTGTCCCAAGTCCTATCCCAAGAAAGAATCTCAGCAATAAAATAAAACATAGCCTTGGTAGCAGGAGCCTCCCAGCCCAGGGTTCAGAGCTCTTGGACAGAAGCTCCATTCCTCATAATTAGAGGGGCATTGATAAAGATATTGCATATCGGATCAGCACTGATAAAAGGAAAATTAACATTATTGGCAATCTGGTTTTTTTGGCCAGCATAGCCAATAAAGTCACTGATCAATGCTGTGTGTATGTGCACAGCTGCAGCATACAGGTGGCCAAAAATGCAGCCCAGCTGCTTGGAGAGCAGCGTCCAGCTGGTAATCTGTGGTGGGGAAGCGGCGTGAGGGAGGAAAGAGGTGTGGGGGTGCAGACTGAGGCCCCCATGGTGAGGGAGACAGTGGGGCAGGGGCAGGCACTGTGAATCCAAGGAGGTGAATGTGACCCCAACAGGCGTGGGGCGGAACCATGGGAAGCTTGTCCAGGGCATGGGAACATGGGGAGGGGAGGCTCCCCACCACTGCCGGCACCCTCCAGGGGAGGCATGGGGGGAATGTACCCTCACCAGATTTGTGCATGGGGCCAGGGTGGGCTGCCTGCTGTGGCTTCAGGGCCAGGGGCTGCACCAGCTTCTTCCCAGCAGGGGTGCTGAGCCAGGGCTGCACTTGGGGCAGGTGGGGGTAAGGCAGGTGGTGGCAGCAGTGGGAGGGATGGCTATAGCTACCCCAAAACTCATTGTAGCCACCCCTCCCAGTGTAGCTGATGCCTGCCCTGCCCCTGCCCATTCCAAGCACAGTCCTGCCCCAGCCCCACTGCCAGGAAGAGACCAGTGCAGCCCCTAGCCACGACTCCGCAGCAGGCAGCCCACCCTCATCCCACGCACAAATCCAGGAAGCACATGCACCCCATGCCTATCCCATGGGTACATACAGCTACAGGGAGCCACTCCCTCCCCCCAGATGAGCCACCCATAGCTCCGCCCCACTCTCAGCAGCATCACATTCACCAACCTGTCTAGGTAGCACCTGCCCCTGTCCCAATCCCTCCCTCACTGTAGGGGCCTCAATCTTCCCCCCACTCCCCTTCTCCCCCACCCCAGACTTACCAGCAAGACACTGCTCTCCAAGCTGCTGGGCTGCATATTGGCTATCAGATTGGTATCAGACAAAATGGCTGGTTAATAAATCTACCATTAGTATTGGCCCAAAGTGCACTGCAACAACAGCTAGTACCTGGCTCAAAACTTGGCTGTAGGACTAGGCTGGGGAACAGAAATTCAAGGCCAGGGAAAGTAACAAGGGTGTTTTTGTGGTGGGGGTCTTCTATAGATCACCAGATGAGGAGGAAGTGGAGGGATGAGGCTTTCTTCAAACAGCTAGCAGAAGTTTGCCAAGCACATGCCCTAGTGCTCATGGGGGACTTCAATCACTCTAACATCTGCTGGGAAGGCAATACAGCAGTGCGCAAGCATCCTGGAAGTTTTTGGAGAGTACTGGGGACAACTTCTTGGTGCAAGTGCTGGAGAGGCCAACTAGGGGCATGTTCTTCTTGACCTGCTGCTTACAAACAGGGAAAAATTGGTGGGGAATCTAGTAGTGGATGGCAGCTTGGGCATAAGTGACCATGAGATGATCAAGTTCAGTTTAGGATCCCAAGGAAAGGAGGAGGCCTCATTAGTGCCTAGGGGTGCAGTCATAAAGAACCAAAGAACCTAATGCACTAATGGGTGCAGCTGTATAGGGCAAGTAGCACAGAGCTAGCTGCAGGACTTTGAAGCCAGGACCCAGTGGAGTGATCTTGACTAGTATAAGAAAGGGCTGAGTCTGAGGAGGCAGAAGAACCAATAACTTGGTGTCCAGGGAGCACAGGGTGAAAAGGGGCCAGAAGGCCTGGCTCCATGGGGAAAAAAAAGGAGGGGCATAGGTCCAGAGAGGAGTAAGAAGCTAAAACCTCAGAGCCAAACCCTACCCAGTGGGTTTAGACTGGCAGGCCTAGCTAGAGAAAAACGGGGGGTTAGGCCTGTGGTGGCTGAGAACCCCACCACAGAAGTATAATGGGCAGTCTCTCACTTGTAAGAACATCTCAATAATATTTACATCAAGACGTGGCAGGAGAGTAAAGGTGGGATAAGATAGAATTGAAACATTAAGGGACTTCAAGGGTGCCCCTCATAGGCTGCAAAAAAAAAAAAAAAAATGCCACTGGGGAGGTCAACCCATTACATGCCCATATTTAAGAAAGGGAAAAAGGAGGATCCAGAGAACTACAGCCCAGTCAGCCTCACCTCAGTACCTGGAAAAATCATGGAGCAGATCCTCAAGGAATCAATTTCTAAGCACTTGGAGGAGAAAAAAATTATTAGGAACAGTCAGCATGGATTCCCCAAAGACAAGTCATGCCTGACCAACCTAATTGCCTTCTATGATGAGGTGACTAGCTCTATGGATGCAAGGAGACTGGTGGATGTGGTGTACCTTGATTTTAGCAAGGCTTTTGATACTGTCTCTCACAACATTCCTGCAGACAAGCTAAGGAAGTATGGGCTGGATGAATGGACTGTAAAGTGAATAGAAAACTGGCTGGAGCATTGGGGTTAGAGAGTAGTAATCAATGGCTCGATGTCTAGTTGGCAGCTAGAAACAATGGAGTGCCCCGGGGTGAGTCCTGGGGCCAGTTTTGTTCGATGCCTTCAAAGACCTCAAAAATGGGGGCGGGGAGGTAACAGATACACTGGAGCATAGAGCTAGTATTCAGAGTGACCTAGACAAATTGGAGGATTGGGCCAAAAGAAATCTCATGGAGATTTCATGAGGTCCAGCAAGGACAAGTGCGAAGTCCCACACTTAAGATGGAACCATCCTATGCACCAGTACAGGCTAGGGGCTGACTGGCTGGGCAGCAGGTCTGCAGAAAAGGATCTGGAAGTTCAGCTTATTGTCAGCAGACAATAAGCTGAATAAGAGCCAGCAGTGTGCCCCTGTTGCCAAGAAGGCTAACAGCAGACTGGGATGCATTGGTAGGTCTGCTGCCAGCAGATCAAGGGAAGTGATTATTCCCCTCTGTTCTGAACTGGCGAGGCCACCTCTGGAGTACTGTGTTCAGTTTTTGCCCCCCACTACAGAAAGGATTTGGACAAATTGAGAGAGTCCAACGAAGGAAAACAAAAAAGGTGAGGGGGCTGGGGTACATGCCTTATGAAGAAAGACTGAGGGAACTGGGCTTAAGACTGACAGGGGATTTAATAGCAGCCTTCAATTACCTGAACAGGGGTTTGAAAGAGAATGGAGCTAGGCTGTTCTCAGTGTTGGCAGATGACAGAACAAGGAGTAATGGTCTCAAGTTGCAGCAAGAGAACTTTAGGTTAGATATTAGGAAGAATTTTCTCACTGGAGGAGTAATAAAAAACTGGAACAGGTTACCCAGAGAGGTTCTAGAAGCTCCATCCTTGGAGGTTTTCAAAACCCAGCTAGACAAAGCTTTGGCTGGGACGATTAAGTTGGCTATGGTCGTGCTTTGAGCAGGGGGTTGGACTAGATGACCTCCTGAGGTCCCTTCCAACCCTAACTTTCTATGAGTCTGTGAATCCTAGCCCTGCTCAGGAGTGAGGGCAAGGAGGAGGCCCATCTCCTCAAATAACTCTACTACTTCCACTCCATAAGATCACTCTGCTCTGCTCAGTGTACTTCAAGATTGCAAAAGAGCTAAGTATGCAAAGATATTTTTATAGCACTTTTGGATAAATGCTTTTGCAGCAAACTCCACGTGCAGCAATTCCCCAACTGGCACTCTAAGTGGAATGGATCCTCTCTACTTGCACTAACCCTGAACTTCTCTCAGCAGCAATCTGCTTTGGAGACAGCTTTGAGCCATGCTGAAATTCCAGCATAAGAGCATTGTACCCCTGTCACTCCTATTTATGACTTTCAAATGGAGCACGCATATGTTCCCTTCCACAGCCACACACAGGAAATGGCGGACCCCGTATGCCTGCACTCAGAGTAAGGGGCTGACAATAAGTGAAAAATGTTCTTGGATTCACTTACAAGTAAGGCAAGGCCACATTCTGCCCTTTCTGTGGAAAGGAATGAGCTTTCTACCAGCAACAGGCTTGGAATGTCAGCAGTCTCACTGAAAGAAAGTTCTTCTTCATGCTGAGAATAAATCAGAATGCAGAATGAGCCTGTGTGATGGCTCAGCATTAACTAGGGCCATATGTCTGGGTTTTCCATGGACCTTGTGACAGAGGATGCAGAAAAGGCTTAAGTGCTCAATGGGTTTTTTGCCTCTGTCTTCACAGGCAAGGTCAGCTCCCAGACTACTGCACTGGGCAGCACAGTTTTGACCCCTGTGCTGTGTCTGGGTAGGTTTTTTAAATGCAAGCCAAATATCCAGGATTTCCTCCCGCCAGTTCATTTTCAACATGGCTGCCTCTATGTAGAACTACAGTTCAGAATACCTAGAACAGCACATGCATGATTGGGAGCTGAGTTTATGATTTTGCTTGGCTCCACTAGTGGGAGCAGAGGCAGATCAGAGGCAGCAGGGAGCACAGTGGGTTGGGAGTAAGGGGCACTGGCAAAGCTGGGGGGACAGGGGCTGAAGGTTGAGAGTAAAGGGCACCGGCAGGGCTTAGGGGGAGGGGCTGTAGGTTGGGAGTGAGGGGCACCAGCAGGGCTGGGAGTAGGGCAGGGTGCTGCAAATCAGGAGTGAGGGGAAGGGGCTGGGGGCCGTGGCTTCTCAGTGAGAGGCAACAGAATGGGCAGGGGCAGGGTACCAGCATGTCACTTGTCCCCCCCACCATCATTTTCCCCCTGCCCTCTACTTCTCCCCACAAATGTCTTCTTTTTTTAGACCTGGAAATATGATAACCCAAGCATTAACAATAGGGAATTAAAAATGGCTGCTGGAGCTACAAATAAAGCAGAAGCAAAGAACCAAAGAAGCAGAAGACCAAAATTGCTCTTGTCACCACAATTTGGGTCTCTTTACACCTTCATAGTAGTAACGTTTGATATGATTAGAGCAGAGATAAAAGAAACTGGAAGAAGATATACAAGCACTGAAAAAAATATGAATAAAAACCCTCTAGCCCAGTGATCATCAACCTCGGGTTGTGACCTAAATGAGGGTCATGGGGGCGATGCCGGTGGCACCACACACAAAGGATGAGCTGCATCACATGCCAGAAGCAACCCTGCCCCTGCCTCCAGGTCCTACCACCGCACTCTGCTCTCAGCAGCAGGTCATGGCAACAAAAGGTTGAGAATCAGTGCTCTAGCCAATATAGAAGTCAAAAATTAAATTAATCCAATGGGGAAAAGAAGTAAAAGAGCTGGTAGAAACCAATGAATGAAGAAATAGGAATCAGGTCCCCTGAAGGGTGGAGAAATGTGATCTTTCTAAATCCTTGAAAGAAGCACTCCAAATCTTCTTAGAACTAGAGACAAACAGATTAATAGCAACAGTTAATCTCTCTATGCTCTCCCCAACACAAATAGACCTAGAGCTATAATTCCAAGAACACACAGCTTCCTACAAAAAGAACAGATTATGAAAAGAGCTAATAAACCATCTACAGTTAAACTGGGTATATGCAAAATACAGTTTTTCCAAGATACAACACACACCAGTTCAAAGAATAGACAAGAACTGAAAGATACTATAACTTGTCTCAGAGAAATAAAAATAAAATATAGATGGGGCTACCCCTTTAAATTTATGTTTACACGGGAATGACAGTAGCACACACACCATAAAGGAGAAGGGAGGAATCATTCTTTATCTGATTAAAACTTTTAGGAGACAACTCTGAAGAACAAGCAGTTTCAGACACATTGAGGCACAAAAGTGAAACACAGAGTGGCAAACTGTTAAACAAAAAGGTAGGAAGAACTTAAGGAATAAAGAAAAAAAATCTGGAACACAAGAGTATTAAAGTTACTGATTTGCAAGAAGATCTGTGGGCAAGTGAGTAATGTGGATGGACTTTCTAAATACAAGTGACACCCAGTTTGGTTACATTTGAAACACTACCTGAAGTCATATGAAGGGGAGACATAAATGCAATTTGAGATGGGATGTACTCTGGGGGACAGAGTGATCTGATATTGTAGCAAAAACCCCAGTTTTTCTTTTTTAAATTTTTTTCAAAAATGCATTCCCTCCCCTTCCCCAACTATTTCTGACTTTTTCTCTCCCTCTCTATTCCCTATAGATAAGTATAAGTAAGCTAAGATGTAGGATAAGCTTTAACATTTTATTTAAGTAGTAAGTTTTATTTTTCTCGCCCCTCTTTGCAAGTTCCCTGATATTTTGATCTTGATACCCACTGTTTTATAAGTGATAATTATGTTTGTATTGCGTTTATATTGTGTGATTACTGTTTTAGGCCTATATATGTAAGTTAGCATAAGTCATGTCAAGTTTCCATTTTGTATGTCAAGCCTCCATCTTGTGTCCTCTGCCCAGGCATCCCCTGTGTCGCAACTGTATGAGTCACATACCCCTCCCATGTCAGTTGGTTCCTGGATGAATGAGAGTGATTGGGAATGATTGAAATACAATGGTAGCAGGCCTCTACTGAATGGCCTGTAACAACCAGGCCATCACCTCACATTGATTCATCCAGGAACCATGGACCTCACCCAGGAACAAAGACAAGAACCTAGCATTTGAAAGACAAAAGACCCTGAAGAACCAGCAACTCTACCATTGTATCCCACCATTACAGACACCCGAAACTGCACATCCCTGCATGGAGCACACATGCTCAGTACGCCAGGGGCGGAACCTTGCCTGGGCATGCCTCCTGTCACTAGGGTTACACCAGGTCTGCCACTATAAAAAGGGGCAGTGAAGACAAACCCAGTGGGATGCCCTCTATCTGGACCAGCACCATGCCACACCACCTATCTACCCAGAGGCCCTGCCAGCGACCCCCCTTTGGACAACACCTACTGGACCCTTTCCAGCCTGAATAGGTAGCTATCACCTCCCATCCCCTCTTCAAGCAAGGACTTGGACTCTGCTTCTCTTCCCTACCTGGACTCCAACCCTTTCACTGAGTCTCTTTCTCCTGCTGCCTCTGTGAGTGTGTGTGTGTGTGTGTGTGTGAACTAATAACTTCATGGGGCTGTATACTGTGTTGTCTATTTAATAAACCTGTTATGTGGACCCCTAAATTGGGTTTTGCTTTACTGTGGTTTGGCCCTACTTCAATCTCTGCTCCTCACCCCTCTAACTTCTGTCTCATTTCTCCCTCTCCTGCTTCTGGCTCACTGCCACTTCCAACACCAGTCCTGAGCTTCTCTCTGTCTTCAAACCCCCTGTTTCTTTGCCACTGTCTTATCCCCACTGCCTTTTCCTTTTCCCCTGAGCAACCAGGTTTCTGCCCCAGTTTCTTTCCTGGCTGTCTCCTCCTTGCCACTACTTATCTGCCCCCCACCAGTAGCTCAGCTGTCTGCCTCAGTTTCCAGCCCCAGTCTACCTTAAGTAAACCCAAGCCTCAATTCCTCAGCCAGCTTCTCTGTAGTCCACCGGTTCTAACCCTGGTTCTGGCAACATTCACTTCCTACACTTTAACTGTCTCTCACCTGAACTTTCCCCAAGTATCCCAGGTACACCAAGCACACACATACACATTGTAACACACAGATAAATTCTTAACTTGGATGGATGTGTAGGTGGGTTGTATGTGTGTGAACTGGTGTCACTGTGTGCATGATATACAAATTAGTGATCTGTGTCTAACTTTTGGGGTGTATAGTGAATTGGTGATAGGTATGCATGTGCCTAGGCTGATTTGAATGTGTATGTGGCTTAGCTGGTAGTGGGGGTGTGTGTGTATGCACCTAATTGATTTGTGCGTTTGTATATGTGCAATTGTGTCACACTCTTCTGTCTAACAGCGCAACACTGAAACCCTGAGAGTTGGCCTGACCCCACACGGCAACATTTTTGATATGTAGGGATCTACCAAAATTATGTCATGCTTTTCATGGAAATTGCAATTTTGGGCAGGCCCTGCAAAAAAGCACAGGCTCCCTGGAAAATAAAACCTCACTGAAAATAAAATTTTTTTAAATAAAATTTTTTTGTGGCCGCTGTGATCTGGCCGCACAGCCAGCCAGGTGGGGACAAATGGGGGACGTACAGCAAGAGGTCTGGTACAAGATAACTGACACCCCTGCCCCTTGCTGTTGATTAGCCATGAGGCTATCCATCATACAGCCTCCCCCCAAACCACTAATCCACAACGAAGGGTAGGGCCGCATGGCAGATAGCCCTCACAGACAATCTGTGGCAAGGGGCCACAAGGGCCCCTCAGCCAGTTATAGGTGTGGGGCGACCCCACTGCACTCTGCCTGAAAAAATGACAGCCAGATCTGTGGTATGTCTGCAAAATCATCTGGCAGCCACCCCAACCCCTACTGATACATGACTCGTTCACTCCCCTACAGCTAGTTGTTTAAGTCTATAAAATAATGACATGATTTCATTGAAAGTGGCAATAAAAGGACCTCTATAAAGGAGTTCATCACACTGGGAAGACAATTAAACCACCGACTTTATTCTGGGCAATGAGATGGGGCAAAGAGATGGGGGAAGGGAGAAGGGTATGTTAGGTGGGAAAAGCTAGGAAAATACAAAACCTTTGTAATATCTTTGTAGCTGGTGTTAAAAGTGTTTTCTGCTTTTGTAGAAGGGGAGGAAAAGAATAAGAGAAGAGAAGAAAGAGAATGTGGTGGCACACCTGTGGGTGCTTGCCACTTTAAGGGCCGGAGCAGACTAAGGCAGCCTGCAGTGGCTGCAGAGCCAATCAGGCAGTCGCATGACAGCCAGCAGGAGCATAAGATCAGGACCCAAGAAGCAAAGCTTGAAGTTGTTGTTGGGATGCTGCTGGAGTAACATTACCAGCTTGAGAGCTACTGTTCCTAGGAACATCTGGAGTTTCAAGGTAAAAACTATGGAGAAGGAGAAGATTCCTAGGGGCCCTGTGGGGTCCCAAGCCCTGGGAGGAAGGCTTTGGGCCTAGGGAAGAGTGAGGCCAGCCTTGCAAAAGGGGTGTAGAGCTGTGGGCCTACACAGGGGCTAGGCAAGTCCCTGATTAGAACTGGCTGGGTTGAGGCCAGGGGCTCAGGTGACTTCAGTTGAGTGAAGGGCTGCCTCATTAAGATCTCTAGGGCACCAGCCCAGTCCAGGAAAGAACGGCTTTGTGGTAGGGCCCAGAGGGGGACCTTTGCTGTCTAGGGAGGTCAGCTGTGGTTACACTGATACCAGAGAATCTCGACTAGTCAAGCAAGGGGGACAGGGCCGAAAGGTCAAAGGGCAGTTAGGCCCACAGCAAGGGGCAGGCCAGGGCTGCAGAGAGCTATCTGGCACCCCAACTGACCTGGAGGTGAGGTCAGAGCTTAAAGAGGCTGAGGATCCCTTTGATGGGGGGGACATCACTGCCAAAGGGAGAACAGGCTTAGCTGGACAGCAGGCTGTGATGAAGAAGGCCAAAGCATAGCCTCCAGATGGGAGGCATCTGAAAAGGGGTCATAGAAAGATGGGGCCACTGACAGGAAGCCAGGAGATGGAGGCTGCAACAGAGGGCCCAGGGGAGAGAATAGCGGAGCCCAGTGAGTGAATAAGACCAGGGCAAGGAGGTCTGCACTGGTCCAGGGGAATGACCTAAAACTACATATACCCTGCTGGGAAGGATGGTGTGATAGTTACTTCCCCCTGCATGTGTATATACCCAGGTAAATTGAATAAAAGAGAATCAAAATATATGCCTTTTCAGCAAAAAGAAAATCATATGGATAAGGAAGACAGATGTAAGTTACTTATTGATTAATTCTTTTGTTAAGGTCTTTAATGTTTCCAAATATTAAACACTATTATCAAGTCAGCCAATTTAGAATTTTGGTGTATTGGATTACCCCAATTCACAGTAAGCACTGGCTAAAGACAGATTATTACTATTCGATAATCTTAACATATCCCCATGACTAAAAAATATTACAGGCCAAATCCAATATGTAATTACCCCTTCATGAAACAGCAATGGAGACTTGGGATAATACGTATAAAAAATTAAGCTTGTATCCATCACCTTTAGCACCTATTCATATTAATATTGAGTTTAATCCTTATAATTTATTAAGAAGCTTTAATATCTGGAAACAATAGTATCATAACACTTAAACATATCTTCTTTGAATAATTGTTTAGATTTTTTGTTTTATTTATTTTATTTATTTTTGAAGAAATACATTGTACCGTGAGGAACACTACCTAATAATTGAGACACTTTTCCAACAGCCCCAAAGAAAGGTCAATCTAAGCAGAAATTGGAAAGAATCTGAAAAAGTATTGATCCCATGTATGGAACACACAGGCCTATTGCCTGAGTTATATAAAGCAATTTTAAATTACTGTATGAAGGAGAAACATTCATTATGACAAAATGGGCTACAGACATGTAGCCACTGCCACAGTGGTGGACAGGTCGATGTTGACCTGGGAGGGTGTGGGCAGCGGAGTCCCCCAGGGCTCTGTCCTTGGGCCAGTGCTGTTCAACATCTTCATTAGCCACCTGGATGAGGGTGTGGAGAGCACCCTGTTCAAGTTCGCTGATGACACCAAGCTGTGGGGTAAAGTGAATACCCCGGCAGGCAGGGACCACATCTAGGCAGACCTGGATAGGTTAGAGAAGTGGGTGGATCTGAACAGGATGCGGTTCATCAAGGACAAGTGCAGGGTGCTGCACCTGAGGAGAGGGAACCAGCATTATGGTTATAGGTTAGGGGCTGACCCTCTCGGAAGCACAGAGGCAGAGAGGGATCTTGGAGTCAGGATTGACTCCAGGATGAATATGAGTTGCCAATGCGACAAAGCAATAGGCAGAGCCAACCGCACCCTGTCATGCATCAACAGGGGCATCACTAACAGGTCCAGAGAGGTCTTGCTCTCCCTCTATGCGGCACTGGTCAGGCCGCAGCTGGAGTACTGTGTCCAGTTCTGGGCGCTGCACTTCAGGAAGGACGTGGAGAACCTGGAGAGGGTCCAGAGGAGGCCACTCGTATGGTTGAGGGCCTCCGTGGCCAGCCCTATGAGAAGAGGCTGAGGGACCCGAATCTCTTCAGTCTCCGCAAGAGGAGACTGAGAGGGGATCTTGTGGCTGCCAACAACCTTATCAGGGGCCACCAGCAGGGACTCGGGGAAAGTCTGTTCACCAGGGCCTCCCTTGGACTCACCAGGAACAATGGCCACAAGCTGAGGGAGGATAGGTTTAGGTTAGATATTAGGAAGAACTACTGCACTGTAAGGGTGGCCAGAGCCTGGAATAGGCTTCCCAGAGAGGTGGTGCTCTCACCTTCCCTGGAGATCTTCAAGAGGAGACTGGATAGGCACCTGGCTGGGGTCTTATGACCCCTGCCATCCCCAGTGCTCCTTCCTGCCCATGGCAGGGGGTCGGACTAGATGATCTGTCTAAGTCCCTTCTGACTCATTGATTCTATGATTCTATGACATTGAATCAGAAATTTCAAGGTCTGTTTTCTTTCAGAAAGCTGTGCAAAGCTTTGGTCCCTGATTTGATTTGGTGATTTGGATATGGACACAGCTTTAAATGTTTTTTCTACATACCTTAAAGTACCAGGCAGCTCATGAACGCTGCGATGCTGGGGCAGACGAAGCATCCCACAGGTTGGGGGGGGTCCCCAGTGCACTCAGCAGCAGACCCATAAGTAGACCAGAAATACTTCTGGTCCACTTCTGGGTCTGCCACGGAGCACACTGGGACATCCCAGTCCACTTTCAGTCCACTTCTAGGTTACTGCCGAGCATGTGGGGGAGGGGGAGACCCCCCGCATTCCTGTGAGATGCTCCATCCGCCCCAACATTGCAGCGTTCATGAGCCATGCCTGGTACCTCGAGATTTGTAGAAAAAAATATTTAAAGCTGTGTCTGTGGCCAAATCCAAATTGAATACAGCCTGTTTTCAACACCCCTAGGAATTGGTGATAAAGAATAGGAAACCATCTGGAACAGTGGTTCTCACACATCCATCTATATGACTGTCACGGGGGTACTTGGGTGCCCTGTGCCTTGAAGGAAATAAAGAGAGCTGCCAATCACCAGGGCAGGTCAGGTGCTGGTTGCCGGGGCAACCAGGCAGGTCATGTGACCTGAAGGGGGCAGGGCCAGGCCTTTATAAACAGCCCAGGCTGGAGCCAGAGTAGCAGTTCCCTTATGGCTGCTGCAGGAGCCGGAGCCGGAGCCCTGCGGGGAAGCTGAGCAGCCTGAGTCGATGGTTGCAGCCTGACCACCTTGACTGGCTGCAATGATGCGGGCAAGTGAACCCTATAAGAGACCATGACTAAGAAGCTGAGTGAGTGTTGGGTTATAAGCCAGGAGGCTTCTTGTGTTTGTGTTATAGCCGTTGGGCTCTTGGTTTAGTTATGGTTGAACTGGAGGACCAGGTGAAGCTGTAGGGGTGTGAGGAGGCCTCACGGGAACTTCCCAATAATCTGGGGGTTCCTGGTGCCCAGCAGGGCACAGCTAGCGGTGCTGGGTGGTCATGGCTGTTTGCGCCAGTGGGGTGCATGCTGAGGGGTGTTGACCTCCACCCTGTGGGGCGAGACGAGAGAGAGAAGCCCTAGTAGGGCAAGGGACCGAGACAGTGGTCCTGGGGGCCAGGCACGGCTGCGGCCACCTGAGCCCCAACCGGGTGTAGGACCAGGAGAGAGTCCCTGAGCACTCCGCAGTGCTGAGGACTCTAGTGCCACAGTGGGCACAGTGAGCGAGCGCCGTAGAGGCGCTCGGTGTATAGGGGTTGAGGCCCCAGACCGAGAGGGCGTGCAGCACAGGAAGCATGAAAGCAAGGCCCCTGAGGGGGCAACGAGCACAAGAAGCGTGGCACAGGCCCCAGGAGAAGGCGAGGGGCGCAAGAAGTGCAGCACCGGCCCCAGGACCAGATGCATGTAACCGTCAGACACCCAGTGGGGTGTGGACCAGAGAGGACCCCAAAAAGTCAAGAAGGCCACCTGAGCCTGATTGGAAGAGTATTGCCAGCGGGCCTGAGAGGGCCAGCAAGCCCAGGGGCACCAGAGAAGGGGCGCCAGGTGTGAGACAAGCCCAGAGGCGCCAGAGAGGTGCGCTGAAGGGCAAGGACCCAAGAACATCCGGGAACAGCTGCAAGGCTTGGGGCATGCTGAAGGGGAGGCAGGAGGCACGCACTGCCCATAAGGCTGGGGTGAGAGCACCCCACTAGGAACGGAGGTAACATTGGCACGGTGTCAAAGGTGCAAGTAGGCAGCCTCCCATAACTGAACTCATAAGATCAAAGACGTGGCGGGCGAGTCGAGGGTGATGGATCACCTTAATTGACATGGCAGGGAGTGCTAGGGATCTTCACGGCCACTCCCAGGTCCCACTCCGTGACAATGACAATAAAAAAAAATTATTTTAAAATCCTATGTTGATGGTATCTCACTTAAAATTAAATGTGTGTATGGTACATGAACAGGCAAGTGTTGGAGGGAGTGGACTTCATTGGGAGAATTCTATCATATATGGTGGACATTATCCCAGAATCAAACTGTTCTGGATAATGGTTGGAGATCTAGTAAGATAAACAACAGGATGCCAGCTATTAGATAAACCCTTGAATTAGGTACAGACATTACACTTTTTTGCGAGTATACGTGATCAGAAACTAGGCTATACCCATAACAGAACAAAATTTCAGCACATGTAGACTGTTTTAAAAATGGTGGAATCCAGTCTAAGATATACCCCTTTTCTCCCCCACCCCTCCACCAAAGGACCAATGTGTGTTCTGTTCAGTACCTAATTAAACTACGCCACTTACAAAAAATCTTGTAACTTAGACTGATTCCTAGAACTTAGATCATGCTTTCTGAATGTCTGTACCTAGCCTTTGTTCTTACTGAACCTTCCTGAGAACTCTGCAATATATATGAGTCATAGAGAATTGAACTTCTAATGCAGTGGTTCTCAACCTTTTTTGTACCAGGACCTATTTGAAAACATTGATGACCAGTCCCAACCCAGTGCCCCTCACTCTCAACCCATTCCCCAGGCTCTAGCCCCCAGTATGTGGGACAGGGGGTGGGTGTGTGGAGCGGGGGAGCCCCAAGCAGTCCCTTGTAAGATGCAACTCTGACGGCCTGCAAGGAAAAAGCCACAATTTCCCATGTTTTTCTCCTTTAAAGGAGAATCCATTTTTTAAGTTTGTTTGCAAATCTTCCATATTGCAAATGGAGTGACTCTAGGCAGAGAGGAAAACCTATGAATGACTCCAATTTAAAACTTACTTTAGGAGAAGCAAGAAGTATCCATGACAAGCAGAGCCCTATGGGACGTTTCTAGGGGCATTGTGCTCCCTTTTCACTAGTAACGGGTGCACCTGAGAAACTACTTCCGGCCCTGAAAAAGGGCAGCTGGACGAGAGCAAACAGCATTGCAGGAGAGAAAACACTGAAGAGTTCTCCAGTCTGACCCTCCCAGCAGAGGAGGTCAGTAACAGTCAGCAATTGTGGTTGGAGGACCATCCACTGAGCCAGGGATCACTGCTGGAACACGGGGATCATAATACCTGGAGAGGAGGGTGGCTGGAATAGGCAAAGAGCACACAGCTTGCGGCCTCAAGCTGACTGTGAGTAGGCACTTCTTCTCCAGAACTCATTTTTCTTTTGTGACTTTTTCTGGGACTATTGTAGTGAAACTATGGAAGGATTTCTTAAGGCTATAACTGAGTTTGAAAGTACTTATTTTTTGTTCATAAGGAATTGATAGAATAAGGGAGGGTAGCTCCTCCTGAGGACACTGAATACTTGCTGAGTTGATGCTTAACATGATAAGATGGCTAATGCCCATACAATAATGGGTAGTAAAAATTGAGAGATGAAAAGATATTTATATTCTGAATAGGCGCATCTACACATGCCCCTATGGCACCATTGTTAGGGCACCATTTAGTGCCAGTGGCACATGTTTATTTTTAGCTGCTATGTCACTGTAACAACGTGCTATAGCGAGGGAGCACATTGCTACAGCAGCATACCTATGGTGTCATGGTTTGTGTCTGCTGATGCTATGTCACTGTAGTGCATTGCTATGGCGATGAAGTGTCTCACATAGATGTACCCAGTGACAATGATAATAATCTGGATTGGGGAAAATAGACTTCAGAGAATCCAGTCCAACCCTGCTATAATAGGGAATAGTCCCTGGGGTGCCTAACACCTGTGTTCCAAAAGAGAGGAGTTGAACTCCTGGTCTAAAGTGCTATGGAATATCTTGGATGCGGTAAGGGTGGGATTTAGGGGAGGTGGAGATAATTCCACTTGGCCAGAGTATATCCCTCCATTGAGATCAACTTCCTAAATAATATAAGATCAAAGATGTAGCAGGTGAGCATAAAAGAACTGAACTTGAGGGGAAGGAATATGACATCAGCAGGCAGCTGGGAGAGGGAGTAGCATCATTTAGTGGGTGATGTTAGGCTGTAGAAAGAGGATGCTGGGTAAAAGAGGGCCCAGACCTTATAATACCTACCCTTGTCATATGTATTTTTGCGACCCACTTTTGGGTCACAACCCACAGGTTGAGAAGCATTGTTCTAGTGAATGCAAGAATTACAATTGTAAAAGCCTGAAAGAGAAGCGACAATCCTAAAATCATTGACTTTTTTTTTTTAAAGTTTGGGGAGTTTTAGTAATGGAAAAGTTGTCCTATCAAGTAAGTGCTCTACAGAGGGAAAGAAAGAAGATGACTGTTTAGAAATCTGGTGGAAGTTCTTGAAATGTTCTGGAAAAGAATCTTTTCCTATCTCCAAACCAGAAAGTGTAAGAAATTTTTTTCAATACTGAAGGAAGAGTACAAGTTCTATGACGCAACAAAGAGTAAAGGCTGCAGACTGACTGATTCACAGACAGCTGGCTCCCACCTATGCCTTGGCATGCTTGCTAAGAGTGGAAGGGGGTTTCTGTGGGAAAGGTACCCAAAGGGATTTAGTTAGTTTATCATTAAGTTGATGATTTTATTTATGCTGAACCCAAGGCATGGAGTGCCATTATGGCCGCCAGAGCTGTTTTAGCTAGTAATAGTGCTTATACGGAGTGCATGTGTGCATGCACCTGCTCTGTCTGGGACAGAGCAGATGACAAGCAAATGTGCCTGGGAAGCTAAAATTGATATAGAGGGCACTCTGAAAGTGATAGGAGGGGAGTCTGTCCAGGACAGGTGGGTGGAAACATGTCCAGTGTGTAGTCAAAAACGCCCTTGGAGAGGGCCAATCCTGAGCCAAGCATGCTGTGCACAAAGCTAAAGGACTGAGCCAAAGCCAAGTGCATTGCAGAGGGGACTTCAATGAGAGGCAACTGAAAGCTCAAGAGATGGATGCTGTTGGCTCAGAGACTGGAAGCTGATTGAGGGCAAGAGACTCGCAGACTGAGACTGATTAGTTGGGCCTGTGAAGACCCTAGAACTAAGAGATGACCTTGACAGAGCAATTGGGACCAAGCTACAGCCAGAGAGGGCAAGAGTTTGGTTAGGTCTTAGAACAGTGAGGGAGGGAAGCAAACTTGGGAGGTCAGCAGCTGGCTGTTGTTGGGGTGTGGTAGGGATGTGCGAGGCAGGCCATTTTTTATTTGGATTTGGCCTGATTTGGGGGACAGTGATTTGGTTTGCTGATTCAGATCACTGTCCTGATTTGATTCTGATTTGGAGAATCAGTGATTCTGCCATAGACGTGGCTTTACTTGTCTCTTTTCTATATACCTCGAGGTACCAGATGCAGCTTGTGAACACTGAGATGGTGGGGCAGATGGAGTGTCCCACAGGAGTGCAGCACCCCTCCCCCCACATACTTTCATAGTTTCTAGGGTCGGAAGGAACCTGAGCAGATCATTGAGTCTGACCCCCTGCCATGGCAGGAAAGAATACTGGGGTCAAACAACCCCGGCAAGATGTTCATCTAACCTCCTCTTAAACACCCCCAGGGTAGAAGCCTGCACCACTTCTCTTGGAAGTTGGTTCCAGACCCTAGCTGCCCTGACCGTGAAGTAGCACCTCCTGATATCTAACCTAAACCTACCCTCTGCCAGCTTGTGACCATTATTCCTGGTCACTCCTGGTGGTGCTCGGGGGAACAGTGACTCCCCCAGTGCCTGCTGAGTCCCCCCCTTGACTAGTTTATAACAGGCCACAAGATCCCCCGTCAGCCTTTTCTTTTGGAGGCTGAACAGGTTCAGGTCCCGCAGCCTCTCCTCATAGGGCCTGCCCTGCTGTCCCCTGATCATATGAGAGGCCCTCCTCCGGACCCTCTCCATGCTGTCCACATCCCTCTTGAAGTGTGGCGCCCAGAACTGGACGCAGTACTCCAACTGTGGCCTGACCAGTGCCGCATAGAGGGGGAGGATCACCTCTTTGGATCTGCTTGAGATGCATCTGTGGATGCATGACAAGGTGCGGTTAGCCTTCCTAACTGCCTCCCTACGCTGCTGGCCCATGTTCATCTTGGAGTCAATGATGACCCCAAGATCCTTTTCTGCTGCCATGCTGACAAGAGGGGAGTTCCCTAACCTGTAGGTATGGTGCCGGTTGTTCCTCTCGAGGTGCATCACCTTGCACTTGTCTGTGTTGAAGCCCATCCTAGTCTCGTCTGCCCACCCTTGTAACCTGTCTAGGTCTGATTGTAGCCTGTTGCATCCTTCCAGTGTGCCCACTCCCCCCCACATCTTAGTGTCATCAGCAAATTTGAACAGGGTGCTTTTTACCCCCTCGTCCAAATCACTGATGAAGATGTTGAACAGCGTGGGCCCGAGGACCAAGCCCTGCGGAACCCCACTGCCCACGTCCTTCCAGGTTGAGAAGGACCCATCCACTACCACCCTCTGGGTGCGGCCCTCCAGCCAGTTGGCGACCCATTTGACTGTGTGGGTGTCTACACCACAGTCCCCCAGTTTCTTAATGAGAATGGGGTGAGAGACAGTGTCAAAAGCCTTCCGGAAGTCCAGGAAGATTATATCCACTGCTACCCCTGCATCTAATGATCTGGTGATCTGATTGTAAAAGGCCACCACGTTGGTCTGACAGGACCTGCCACTGATGAACCTGTGTTGGTGGCCCCTAAGTATGCAGTCCCCTGCTGGCTCCTCCTGGATGTGTGCCAGCATAATTTTCTCGAACAGCTTGCCTAGGATCGAGGTAAGACTAACCGGCCTATAGTTTCCTGGGTCCTCCTTCCTACCTTTTTTGAAGATGGGGACAACGTTGGCCCTCTTCCAGTCCTCCGGTACCTCACCAGAGCACCATGAGTGCTCGTAAAGCCGTGCCCAGGGGACTTGCAATGACCTCGGCCAGTTCCTTTAGAACTCTAGGATGGAGATCATTCGGACTGGCTGACTTGAATATGTCCAACCCCTCCGGAAGCTTCCTAACTAAATCCTCGCTAACCCGTGGCCCAGGTGTGCCTCCCCCGGGGCCCGAGGGGGGCCCAGCAGGGAGGTGGATGTTCTGGTCCCTACTTAGGAAGACGGAGGCAAAGAAATCGTTAAACATGTTAGCTTTGCCGTCTAGTGTGACGACCAAGTTTCCCAACGCATCTTGCAAGGGCCCCACATTACCTGGGACCTTCTTTTTACCCCCTATGTATTTTAAAAAGGACTTCTTATTGTCCTTAATCTGGGAAACTAGTCCCAGTTCCATCTCTGCCTTAGCCTTCCTAACTACCCCCCTACATCCCTGAGCAACTACAGAATAGTCCTCCCCTGTGATGACCCCTTCTTTCCATTGAGTGTAAGCCTCCTTTTTAGCAAGGAGACATTCCCGGATGCTTTTGGTGAGCCACGGAGGCTTGTGTGTTCTCCTGCTCCCTTTGATCCTCGTTGGGATTACCTTCCTTTGCGCTTGGAGGATCGTCTCCTTAAGGAGCGACCACTCTCCTTGGACACCTGGCTCCCCTCTCCTCTGGGACCTCAGCGCTTCTCCATCTATCCTTCTTAGCTTGTTGAAGTTTACCCTCCTAAAAATTAGGGCCGCTGCCTTACTGCATGCCTTGCCACCTTGCGCTGGATGGTGAATTCCAGCAGGCGATGATCACTGTCGCCCAGGCGCTCGAACTCCCGCAGCCCTCTCACCAGGTCATCACCCTAGTGGCCAGCACTAGGTCCAAAAAGGCGTCTCCCCTGGTGGGGCTGTGTACCTCCTGGGTTAGATGGAGGTCCTGCACTCTGACCAAGAACCTACGTGAGCATTCAGACTTGGCTGACTGTTCTTCCCAGCAGATGTCTGGGAAGTTCAGGTCCCCCATGACTACCACATCCTTAGCCTTCACTACCTCTGTGAGTTGACCCAAGAATTCCTGGTCAAGCTCTTCTCCCTGGTTGGGAGGTCTGTAGTAGACTCCCACCGTTAAGTCCCTTTCCCCTCAATTGCCTTGTACTCTAACCCAAAGCACTTCAGAGTGCCCCTCCCCATGCTCTGTGGTAGACCCAGAAATGAACCAGAAGTATTTCTAGTCCATTTCTGGGTCCACCAATGAACATGCAGGGGCCTTCCCCTCTGCCTTGCCCCAGTGATTGGCCACAGGGGGAGCCTGGGTGCCTCCCTCCCCCCAACCCAGGAGGCACCAGTTGCTGAGCCAGGGGGAAGGTGTGGGTGGTCCCCTGCACACTCTGTGGTGGACTGGAAGTGCTTCTGGTCCATTTCCGGGTCCACCGCTGAGTGCGCTGGGGACCCCCCTACACTCCCATGGGATGTTCCAACTGCCCCACCATCTCGGCATTCCTGAGCTATGCCTGGTACCTTGAGGTATGTAGAAAAAACCGAATCGTCAAATCTCTCTGAATCAAACCAGAGGCTTCTCATTCGATTTGGAGAGATTAATGGGTCTCCTGATTAGATTCAGATTTGGGGGATTCAGCTGCTGAATCAGGTGGAATCTCCACCAAATTGAATCAGCAACTGAAGCTTTGCATAGCCCTAATGAGTGCTAATGGAGCCAGACAAAAGCACCTAAGGTGTTCTTCTGGCAATCCTCCTGAATTATAATAGCTGTTAACATCAAAAGGCATGGCAAGAAGGATAAAAAAGAGAAGTGATAAAGGGGCTGGAGCATAGCAGGTAGGACTGACCACCAGGGAGCATCAGAGACTGTCAGAGCGCCAAACCAGCTACAGTTACATACAGGCTAGAAACAGATATTGCTGAATGGAGTGATTCAACTGTACCACAATGTGTTAAGCCACAGCTAATTTGCTTCACTGTGTGAAACGTGTCACCCTTTATCCCACCCTTGATGGTTTAGGACAACGGGCGATGTGATCTCCCCACCTTCTCTGCTGCCCCAGACCTGCCCCCCCACAGGGTTGGCTGAGCAGGGAAGCACTTGTCTCTGCTGCCCCAAACCCACAGTGCAGGTCTGGGGCAGCAGGGAAAGGGGGGGGGGGGGCTTTCCTCTGCCTAACCAGCCCTGGGGCTGGCAGAGTGGGAAAAGCACCACAACAGAAAAGACATCCAACACAATGAAGCGGCAGAATCTATTTCAACTTTTTGTTGTGCCACTGATTTTCTTGTCAGGTGGTGCAACAAAGCGTAAGGATGTCTATTTGCTCTCCACTTGTGCTATCTTAAGCTTATTTTTAAGGCCACATGAAGGAGAATTCAGTAATGTCTGTTTCCACTGTGAGACACATCCAGATCCAGTCCCTACAGGGCTCCTGGCAGACCAGAGAATTCTGGTATGGGGTTATTGGGTGGGGGGGAAGCTGCTCCAGTATCTGAGGCAAAGGGGCCCCATTGGACATAACCATTCAGCAGCATTGGGGGGACAACAGGGGCCTGTGCCCATAGAGCCCCAGTCAGTTCATTGCCACTTGCCCCACTGCTGCTACCATCACCATTTGCCCTGACACTGGCCTTCCGCCACCAAGTCCAGATACAGTCTGTGAGGAGACCCATGTTCTGGATCCAGCTCAGAGGGGCAGGGTGAGTTTGACACCCCTACTTTAGGGACTGGATGCATCTTTAAATGTTAAATTTGTACTTGATAATTTGGATTAGTTAATAAAGTTTATTTTAAAAAAAAGAGGAAACATCACAGATCTAGTATTGTAAGTACAGACCTGCAACCCTTACCCACTCACATATAGGTTCCTGACACCTCTTGAACTGCAACTTCTGACTCCATAACCCTCCATGTACAGTTCAGATACAGAGTCCTGTTTCAACCACAGCTCCATTATTTAACAGAAGTCCCAACTTTGATCATCCACCATCCATTCAAATTACATTCAGTTGAGATATACACAGAAGCCTCCTCCTAGACGTCTGTAGCTGCACCAAAAAGGGGCCAGTGGAAAGGGCATGGACACAGTAGAAACATTAGTGACCTTCCTGACTTTTGGGGCTTCTACATTCACTGTAATCCTGACAATGGCAGAAAAAGGATGAGATGGATAGACAGTTGGGATGGAGCTCAGTTATTCCTGGTGGCTGCACATGGTAAAGGATAGGTAACTCCTGCAGGAAGTTTACTTTCCTCCAGAAATGTGGTTGAGAACTCAAATAGGAGGGAATCTTGGTTTAGGAAAAAGCTTCATATAGAGGAAAGCTAGCCTATGGCATAGGAGTGGAGCCCAGAGAAGTAGTTCTGTGGATGGCTGTCTGTTGAAAAGAGCCATGAGCACTAGATGATACATCCAGGAGACCACAGAAGTAAAAGCTTTGGGTGTCCAGAAGCTGCTGAATTTTATTTATCTGGAGTTTTTTTTTAAGGGTAATTGCCAGTTAGGAGTCCTTGGAAGAAGCCCAGAGTCTCAAGACTCTCAAAGAAGCATAAAACGAAACCAGATATGATACTGAGAAAGGGTTGTCAGGATAAAATTTACTTGAAATTTTACTTGCCTTACTTGGAATTCTGTGAACAATTTGGATAAAGTGTGTAACTACATATAACTTTGCTAAAGGTTTAAATCACTGGCTACCAAAGATGATAGGACCCAGGGAAAGCCAGCAGGACCCAGGAGGAAGGCCAACCCAGCCCCTTCCCACCCACCTGGAAGCACCTACTTGCAACCCAGGAGGGTATGGGGGGTGGGCCCCTCAGATCTTTGTAGGGCAGGGTGGGCTGCAGCTGGGGCTGTGCAGGGTTCTTCTTGGTGGGGCCTGGGCTCAGAGCAGGTGCCAGTGGTGCTCAGAGAATGCTCCAGGGTGGCCTGCCTTTGCTTCATTGGGACAGGGGCTTTGGAGTGAGAGGGGGACTTCTTTTTGGGTACGCTCCCACTGGTGCCAGTCTGAGGAGGAACTAGGGCAAGGGGGTGCTGCCTCCTGAGATACAGCAGCATTGCCATGATGGTGAAGTGTGTCACCTCCTTGCCCTGGCTGATCTACCTTTGGCAGTGCTGGCAGATACCATAGGGGAAAGCCAGAGATAAAGGGGGGGGGCATATTGCAAGGGCGAGCGAGGTCATTCAGAGCATTGGGGAGATGCTTGCTCTGGATGGCCAGCCCTTTTCCTTAGTTAAGCATCTAGGGTTCAGGCAGCTCATAGCACTTGTGGCCCCTTCTTACCAAGTGCCTACACACACCACCTTTAGTAGGACAGTGGTGCCCTCCCTGCATGAGGCATGCAGGGAGTACTTGAGGGAGAAGCTATGCAAGGCAGGTCTGCAGGTAGCCCTGCACTTCACCTTGGACACCTGGAGCAGCTGGGGTGGAAATCATGCTTACCTCTCCCTCACAGGGCACTGGTCCAATCAGTCAGGCCATCAGTGGGCTCTCCTTCAAGCGGAGGTGATGGATGTTGGATTTATGACACACTATAACCTGCCCATCTTCTGACTCCCCAGATACCTCTCCATTTTTACCTGCTACATCCCCACCCCCCAGCCTGTGTTTTACCCCCTGACACTTCAATTTACATTTTCACTGACTGGCTTTCTTGCCTGCATTGCATGCCAGCCTCTGGCTTCTTTACTATTCTTTCCATCCAGGACGAGCTTACACACACCAGCTACAGATGCTTGCTCAGCCTGACAAAGGGTTTTTAAACCTGAAAGTTTGATAAGATATATTTCTCTAACTATTCAGTTGGTCTATGTCACAGGATCAAGAAGGTGTCCTGTGACTAATGGAGGGTTAAGGAGCTGCCAATTACCAGAGGCAGCTCAGGTGCTGGTTGCTGCAGCAACCAGATAGGTCAGGTGACCAGAAGGGGGCAGGGCCGGGCCTTTATAAACTGCCCAGGCCTGTGCCAGAGAGCAGTTCCCTTCTGGTGGCAGCAGGAGCAGGAGCAGGAGCAGGAGCAGGAGCAGGAGCAGGAGCAGGAGCAGGAGCAGGAGCAGGAGCAGGAGCAGGAGCAGGAGCAGGAGCAGGAGCAGGAGCAGGAGCTCTGTGGCCTGAGTTGGTGGTTGCAGCCTTACCGTGCTGACTAGCTGTGATGATGCTGGGGACGAGGACACCCTAAAGGGAGGTAGGGTTGCAAGCCCTCAAGGGGCTTGGAGTTTACGTTATGAGCACGGAGGCTCTGTGTTGTTTATGTTGTAGCCAGGTGGCTTGGGTTTCAGTTGTAGTTACCCCGGAGGACCGGGTGAGGCTGTAGAGGTGAAAGGAGGCCTCATGGGGATTCCCCAGCAGCCTGGAGGTTCCCAGTGCCCAGTAAGGGCACAGTGCCACAGCAGGCACAGCCTAAGGAGTGCCAGAAAGGCGCTTGCCATGTGGGGTTGTAGCCCCAGCCGTGAGAGGCGTGGCACAGGCTCCAGAGTGGGGCAGCGGGCATGAGAGGCGTGGCACAGGCCCCAGAGTGGGGCAGGTTCTGATTATTAGGAACCTAGTAACAGGGGGACATTACCCAGTAGGGGCGGGGAGGCCAGGTAAGGCTCCGGCCGCCTGAGCCCAACCTGGTATTCACCAGTATTCAGACATTAGAGTGACTAACAAAGGTTTTGGAAGACAGCCCGGGTGGTGCGATAGCCTCGGGGTTTGGAGACTGGCGTCGGGGTGTGGTGAGCCCCAGGGAGTGGACAAACCCGGGGTTGCTGGAGAGAGGCACCAGGGTGGGACGAGCCCAGGGGGTGCCAGTGAGGGCCAGTCAGAGGACCAGGACAGGATAAATGTCCAGGAAGAACTGTGAGGCTTGGGGCGTGCTAAAGGGGAGGTTTGGAGGCACGCATAGCCCTTAAGGCAAGGGGTGCACAGAGGTACCACATACGGAGTAGGGGCAGGGACATTCACACCGTTCACCGAGGGGATAAAGGCAGCCTCCCCTACAAACCTATATATCATCAAAGTCGTGGTGGGCGAAGATCCGAGGGTGCTGAGTCCACCTTGCGTGATGGTAGGGGGTGCTAGGGAGTACACGGCTGCTCCTAGACCCCACTCCCTCACAGTCTAATAAAAGATATTGGAGGTAACCTCGACTAGTCCATGCTGGGGCCCAGATCCAAAGGGGGATCAAAGGGCCAGGGGCCCACCGCAAGAAATTCACAGAGCAAGAGGCTCAGGATTCTGACTGGCCTGAAGGTGGAGCCAGGGCCTAATGGGGAGCCAAAGGTCCCAGAAAGGGGACCACATCTGGATGGGGTAAAGAATGCTATCTGTGAGGCATGGACCACATGTAAACAGAGGTATGGAGCTGCAGGATGGCTGTCACCCCAAGACACCTAAATGGGCAACCTTCCACCTGGGAAATATCTGAATCAGTTTTCCAACAAGGTGTGGCAGGAAAAAGAGGGGTGGGCAGCTGGCCCAGAAACAGGTGGGCGGGAGGAGATCTAACCAGCACCAGGAAGGCCCCCTGTTACAGGCTACAATCCCTACTGGCTTCATCCTGCCCACACACGACACTAGTTTTGCTTTCAGAAGCTTGAGGTGCAGTTTCCCAGAAACCCCTGCCCCTATCCCCTTGAAACCTGGCAGGCATCACGGCCTCAGAAAGGGCTACCATGTCTGCTGTTTTCATCCCACTGTGCCTTAACACACACACAGTCACATGTCACAAGTTTTGCTTTGAATAGTTTGAGGTGCAGTTTCCCAGAAAGCCCTGCACCTATCTCCTTGAGACTTGGCAGGCTTCATGCCCTCAGAACATCCCTGCTGTTTTCATCCAAGTCTGTCCAAAAAATGACAAAGTTATAGGTATTTCAGTGATCCCCCATTATAATCTATGGCCGAATCACTGAATAGCTGAATCTCAGCTGAATTGGCTTCAGAAGATTCAGCACTATTGATTTGGTACAGTGATCTGAATCTCCAAATTGAATCACTGTCCTCCAAATCAACTGAATCTGAATTGAATACTTCCCTATTCACAGAGGCCTACAAACTACTGGGATTGAGGTGGTTCCCCTTCTGTCCTGGGTAAGACCCAAAACTGCACCCTGCTGGGATTGGATGGTGTGGTAGGGATGCCTGTGATGGGGCAGTCTCCAGGAAATGCCACACCTGTGCCTCCCCACTGAAAGGCAAGTATGGGATGCCGTCAAGCCTCAGCTCCCACTGCCTTGTGGGTACCTTGTGGAGGGGAAAGACTATGGAAGTACACCCCAACAGAAAAGCACAGGGTCCAGGTCCACTGAGAGGGGCCTGAGGTAGGGTCCAGGCCCATAGAGTAGGGCCTGACTATAAGGGGCAAGGCCCACTGAGTGAGGCCTGAGGCCCAAAGGGTTGTAAGGCCCAGTGGCCCCAGTGAGGGGGACAGAGATGCCAAGGCATGTCAGAGGACACCTGAGGCCAAGTTTGGGCCAAAGGCCCAAGCCTTTGTGGTCCACAAGCCCAGTGAGTGAGAACAAAGTTTGGAGGAGCCCGAGAGGGCTGACCGGTACGGAAGAGAGGGCTAAGCTGCTCACGAACCTACCCAGAAAACCTTGACTGGCCCATGCTGGGGCCAGAACCATGAGAGTCAAAGGGCAAGAGCACCCACCATGAGGGACACCCAGAGTTGGTGGCCTGGAGTTCTGACTGGCCAGAGGCAGTCTGGACTGTGCCTATATCAGGCTGCACAGTCTGTGGTCAATTCCTTAAATAGCAAAATGACAGTCTCTTCTAGTCCTGCTCTTTGAGGCCTGACTAATCAGCCATAAAAGCCTCAGAGTTCCCTGACGCCTTACTCAGGACACAGTCCCTAGTTGCCAAATCAATTGGCATTGCTACTCCCTTTGGAGCAGTACATGTCCCAGTGGCAGGAGAAACAATTCCATCACTGGGGCCCCTCTCCTGATCAGCCCCTGCCCAGAGTTTCTCTGTCCTTAGAGGGGGATTGCCACCGTCTCTCCTACCGGAGTCTTCTGCAGCTACTCTGTGTCTTAGTCTCCATGCAGACACTCCTCTGAGTGCCCAGTCTTCTGGGTTATTCTGGAAGTTCACAGCAGGGTAAGTTGCTCCCACTCCAAAGAACACTCTGCCACTTGTCTGAGTGGGTTGTAGAGAACTGACCCCCTCTGCTCCTCTCCAGGGCTGGAAAAACCTCCTGGTAGCTGCCTTCCACCAATCCGGAGTGTAAGGCTGCTCTGGAAATGCTGTGACAGTGTCTGTTGTGCTCTGCCTCCAGGCTCCAGCCGCAGCCTGATAACTATTTCAAATACAGCAACCTTGGTTATACCAAAACCTGAAGTTTGGAAATGTCTAGTCTGCCCAGTTATGACCAAAAATTATGTGAATAGCAAATTATGCGCTCAACCGCAACCACGAAGATTGGAGGTTGGTTCTGAGGAAATACTGGCACAGTGGTTAACCACACATGCACTTCTCCAAGTGATTCAATCACGTGGAAGGGTCCCAACATTTACTGGATATCATTGGTCTCTTGAAAGCAATATCGTGAAGTGGGCAAAATACAATGTTAAATGTTACACACAGCTTCCAAGCAAAGAAATTGTTATATATGTGATGGATTGATACCAAAAGTTGCTGACCTGAAGAAGATGCCAATGATTCAGTTGATTGCAGATCAAGCGGTGCATAGAGATACTGAAAAGGCCCTTTGTGAGGATGGTTGGTTTTACATAGAAATGTCTTATCTAAATGCTCTAGGAAAGAAACATGCAGGTAGTGGTCTTGAAGAATTAACTATTGCTGCGGGGGTTGTGGCTTCAGGTAGCGCATATAGAGCACATTTGTGTAAACATTACAACTGAGAAATGCACCTCTACAAACTAGTAACAGAAGGTCTACTGAATATGTTAATCCACAGATACCTCCAGAAGATTCCTCAAGCAATTGACAGCTTGAAACAGTTGGTAGATATCATTACAGAAAATGGATATGATGAATTCATCAGTTCTACCACTTTTCAGGAATTGGTACATTCAAATGTTTGAAGAAATGATCAGTTGTGAATCAGATACGACCAAGTATTTTCTGTCTTTTATCATTGATGTTGAAATCCTCTTTCAACATGACCATTGTCTAAGGAGTGGAACAAATTTTGAAAAGTATTTACTGACTTGCCACAGAATGCTTCCACTGTTAGCAGATTATGGAAATGTCAAATATCTAAAATATCTGTCCTTGTATTTCTGGTGAATGAGAACATTGAGAGAAGACAAAAAGGTGCACATGGCTACAATGTTTTCATTTTCATTGACTGGAAAAACTTACAGCAAGCTGCCTCCAGAATGGATCATTAAAATGACTATGAACAAAGAATTCAAGAACAGAAGAAGTGGGGGCCGAATTGGATGTACCAAGAATCTTTCCATGGTTGCAATCAACACTCACTAGACCAGCTATTACTGTATGTGGTTAAGGGAACAACTAAAATAGGTGGCTCATTTCAAGCAACCTTTGTATCGCCGTCCAGAACTAGGTTCATCAAAAATGGAGACAGACTGCAAGGTTGTGGATGCAGTGAAGACACCTCTGGATGAATGGGATGTGGACCCACGGGATTTCAATCAACCAACTCTTCACTCCCTTTGCTCTGAAGAGCCAGCAACAGAAGAAGTAAGGAAGAGTGACGCATACTAAAAGTGGACTGCCAGATAGAGGCATCTAAACAATGAGACTGGACATTCAGATGAGCAGGTTAAAGCTACTTTTCTAGAGTCATCAGAAGATGACAGTGATACAGAAGAACACCTAGATTAAGAATATCCACCAGTATACTCCATGTCACAGAATTAACTTCAAATTTCAGCTGAAGCATTTTATTGTACTTAAATGTGTTCCATAATCATTTGTACCTTTGTTATTAATAATATTAAATGTGACTTCGAAGACATAAACAGTAAAACTTTCTGCTTGAAACAACAGGTACTCTTATTGTGTTGCCAAAAAATGGTCAATATTGATGGTTTTTGCATTTAAAGGCTTAGAACTGCCAAACAATGGCCTGTGATTCATCGAAGGAAAAAGGAAGCTTATAGGTTATTGCAATGCCTATTTAAAGTCATTTAGGAAATCAAAATCGGCATTAGAGGCAGGGGGGAGGCTAGCCCTTCCTGACACCCCTGCCCAACACCCTACATTGCCCCTGGAGCAAGCCAGTCCCTTCTTGGGCAGTGCCAGGTATACTGCTGACTGCAGGTGCCTGCTAAAGGCAGAAGTCACAGGAGGCCTGATCCTGCTTTTGGCAGAGCCTCCCTGCCTGTCTTGTGGCCAGGTGAGCTGCCACCAGGCCAGGCAGCCCCTGAACTGCGTGAGGAGCCTGGTCCTTCCCTCCATGGTGGCAGCACCCCCAGGGGCCAGCCAGGTGGGCGCCAGAGGGCTTTGTGCTACCTGAGCTCCCAGGCAACTCCCAGGTGGGTCCAGGCAATGCTGCTTGCAGGGGATGGTGTATACGTCAAGTTTGAATTTTGAGAGACAAAAATTGGGCTTCAAAACTCAACTTATACACCACAAAATACAGTAAGTTCAATATATTCAAGACACCAAGGTCTGATGAAATCTACCTTAATGCTAAAAGAATTAGCAGAATCAGTCATCTTCAAGAATGGAAGTACCAGAAAATTAGACCGGGGGGGGGGAGGAGCACATGCAGCAAAGCTTGCCCAGGTGGTGCAGGTGCAGGTGTGATTCACTCTCTCCACACATCCGGCCCACGGATGTCCCCACAGTGCTCTGCAGGTAGGGGCTGAGCCCTACCTGCTTCCACCTGGGGTAGCCTATGCTGCATTCCCACCCACATCCACCCCATGCCTGCCAGAAAGTACTGCCCTGGCCCCAGCTACAATGCAGCTTGCTGGCAGAGCTGCTGCTGCTGCAGCCACCCAGGTACTGCTCAGCTCCCCCTGCCTCCAACAGCTCCTCCTTCTCTTGCCCCTGCTGTGCCAGTCCAGGCAGCAAGTAAGAAGGGGAAACCATGGGGATGTGTGCTGGGCAGCAGATGTCCAGCCAGGTGATGGGGGGAGCTACAGCAGGGTAGCTCCTCCTTAGCACACAGGACTCTAGCTCCCAGCTACCTTCCACCCACTTCACCTGCCCAGCATGATAAGCAGCCACTTGCAGGTGGTGGAGTGGATGGAAGGTAGCCAGGATCTGGAGCTGGAGCCCCACATGCTGGGGCAGGAGCCACCCAGCTGCAGCTTCCCCCACCCCCACTTGACACATATCCCCACAGCTTCCCCACATTAACTGTTGCCTGGAGTGGTGCAGCAGGGGCAGGAGGAAGAGGAGGAGATACTGCTTGGTTCTCCCCTCCTCTGCCTTTAGCAGCATTTGGGAAGCTGCGGGAGCAGCCCTATCAGGAAGCTGTGTGCATTAGCCAGGGCCAGGGCTGGGGCCAGGGCAGTGATGTCTGGCAGGTGTGGGGCAGGTGTGGGCAGGAGTACCATGTAGGCTGCCTCGAACAGGAGCAGACAGGGTTCAGCTCCATGCAGAGCACTACAGAGACAGCCGCAGGCCAGATGCAATCAATTGGCAGGCACCTGCCCACAGGCCAGGTCCAATCAGTTGGCGGACCAGATCCGACCCCTGGGCCATATTTTGTCCCCCCGATTGATGGGATATTAAGTTGATAAAAACTACTAATACAGATTTGTCAAGAACACATTATATGTCAAAGCTCTTTAATTTCCTCTTTGGCTAACTGACTTAGTTGATCAGGAGACAGAGAAGGGGTAAAATATTTTGAATTTAACAAGGCATTTGACAAGTTCCTACATGCTGTTCTTATAAACAAATTAGGGAAATCAGGTTTACATCAGGGCTATTCAACTGGTGGCCTGTGGCTACGTCAGGGGCAGGCAATTATTTTGGGCAGAGAGCCACTTACTGAGTTTTGGCAAGCCATTGAGGGCCACATGACAGGCAGCCCAGGGCAGATTAATATTAATTTTCTAAAATTTTTAGGGGCCTCACGGGTTGGATAGAATGGCCTGGAGGGGTGCATCCAGCCCCCAGGCCGCATTTTGCCCACCCCTGGGCTATATGCAGCCAAAGGATTAAACTGTGGCACCCAGGCTCCTGGCCCAGGTACCACTCCCTCCCTGTTTTTTGCTGCTACTACCAGAATCCCCTGCTTCCTCCACCTTCTGCTGTGTCTTCCTACACCTGAGAGTGGGGTGGAGTGGTGCAGTCTGTAAGGCTAAGGGATCCTGTGGCCAGAGGACTTGGAAGGATCCAGGGACCTTGTACAGCATCAGCACTTGTGTAGTGCACCAGGAGTTTCATAGTTTCATACTTAGCAGTGTCGGAAGGGACCTGAGTACATCATCGAGTCTGACCTCCTGCCATGGCAGGAAAGAGTACAGCAAGGTGTTTGTTTAGCCTCCTCTTAAAGACCTCCAGGGTAGGAGCCAGCACCACTTCTCTTCGAAGTTGGTTCCAGATCCTAGCCGCCCTGACAGTGAAGTAGCGCCTCCTGATATCTAGCCTAAATCTACCCTCTACCAGCTTGTGACCATTATTCCTAGTCACTCCTGGGAGTGCTTGGGGGAACAGGGACTCCCGCAATGCCTGCTGGTCCTCTCTGACTAGTTTGTAACAGGCCACTAGATCCCCGCTCAGCCTTCTCTTGTAGAAGCTGAACAGGTTCAGGTCCCACAGCCTGTCCTCGTAGGGCCTGCCCTGCTTCCCCCCAATCATGCAAGTGGCCCTCCTCTGGACCCTCTCCATGTTGTCCACATCCCTCCTGAAGTGCGGTGCTCAGAACTGAACGCAGTACTCCAGCTGCGGCCTGACCAGTGCCGCATAGAGGGGGAGGATCACCTCCTTGGACCTGCTCGAGACGCATCTGTGGATGCACGACAAGGTGTGGTTGGCCTTCCTGACTGCATCCCCACACTGCCAGCCCATGCTCATCTTGACATCGATGATGACTCCAAGATCCTTTTCTGCCTCTGTACTGATGAGAAAGGAATTCCCCAGCCTGTAGGTATACTGCTGGTTCTTCCTCCCCAGGTGCATCACCTTGCACTTGTTGGTGTTGAATCCCATCCTATTCTCATCCACCCACCCTTGTAGTGCAAAAGTGATGGGAAAATTGAGAGGAAGCAATCATAATATGATAGAATTCCAGATCCTGAGATGGGGAAAGAATGAGGTCAGCAGAATTAAGACACTGGATTTCAAAAAGGTGGATTTCAACTGACTCAAGGCATGGTGTCATGGGAGATCAGACTGAAGAATGAAGGTGCCCAAGAGGGCTGGAAGCTTCTAAAGGTCGCAGTATTAGAAGCCCAACACAAAAAGCTATTCCAACATGATGGAAGCACAAGATGTATGGCAAGCACAAGGAACTTATATGACATCTGAGAAGCAAAAGGAAAGCATACAAGCAATGGAAAGATGGGCGGATTACCAAGGAATCATTCAGGAAAGAGCAAGAACTTCTAAGAACAAAATGAAGGTGACACTGGTGAACAGTGGAGCAGTGGAACACATTGCCTAGGGAAATTGAGGAATCTCCCTTATTGGAGGTGTTCAAGAAGAGGTTGGATAAGGAATGGTCAGAGATGATCTGGGAGCAGCAATGTGTAGAATGCACGTGAAGAGCACCCCTGCCCTCGCCATCCAAGGATCATTGGAAGATAATGAAAAGAGTTCAGCAGCCTAGAGCAAGTTAGATACACGCCCTCTACTGAGGACTATGTTTAGCAGAGGAGAATGAAGTAGAGCTTCACAACTGTTTTAGTTAGGGTAAGTTAATGAAGAGTGTACAGAAAGAGGAGTTTTTGGTGTCCAGTTACAGGATATGATGTGTGGAGTCATGCTTCCTGGAAGGGTGGCCTGAAATCAATGAGAGAAAATTCAGGGAAGACTAGTGCAAAGTACCATACTCAGGAAGAACTATTAAAATATAGAAATACAGAATGGGGAATAACTGGCTAGGTAGCAAGACTGCAGAAAAGGATGATGTTAAAATGGATCACAGACTGAATCAATGTGTTATTAAGGTCTATCTTTTATATAAGAACTAAAGTTAGCAGGAGGAAGAAGTATTCTGGGTTCTAGAATTCCCTCACTCTGAGAGCATTTTAATACAGCTCTCCCACTTCTCAGAAGACAGAAGTCTGCCCTTAACCACCAGACTATAGCCTGATGTGGACAAAGCATTCTCTCTATCGCCCCTGCTTGGGCTGAGCCACAGGGCAGGAAGCATGCAAGTCACAGCATCAGGGGGTGAACAACCTCTGTGGGCAGTCCACATGTGTATTAATGAGCTGCAGTTACTGCACATTGAGTTTAGTACCTGTTATTACAAGTACTAAACTCAATGCAGAGTAACTGGCACTACTGTGCAGTAGTGCTAGTGCATGCCTTTTTAGTGACACTAATGCACAGTACACTAATTAGTCTACTGCACATTTAGCATTTCATGTAGACACACCCATTAGCCTATTGGTTAAAGCACTTCCCCTAGGTAGAGACAGTACTAGGTTTAAGTCTCTAATACCAGACCCATTTCTGTTTTTCAATTAATGACTATGTCATGTAAAATACATAAACAGGGATTAGGACACCTCCTTGAAGGGGAGAATCCTGGACTCTGGCTCCTGTTCTAGGAGCACTCTTCATTCATTTTATATTACATAGTCTCACCTGAATCTAAGGCACCCAGCTTTGTTCTAACACTCCATTTAGCACTGGCCAAGTGTATCACCAGGACTCAAATGGACAAAGATATGAAAGTAAGTGTCAGTAGCACACTGAAGGCATGACAACCCCACACTTTTAACAGACCATAATGGTCCCATGTCTCTGGTGAATAACAGGGGTGGGGGGGGTGTTACTGAATTTTGGAGATTTTTATTCCAAACCTGCACTGTGAATGTACTGGACACCAAAACAACTGTGCCATTCAATCTAAGCTACAGCCCCCAATAAATACAACACTTAGGTGTTCCTGATGTACCTGGCTTAACCTTCTAGGCCTAACATCACATGAAAATGCCTGACCTGTCAGAGGCCAAGAATATCATACATATATATAACAAGTATGGATCAGATCTGGATATAAAGTTGTTATAAAAAAAGGTCTTCTTCTGGGACTATTCAAGGACTCAGGAAGTCTAAGGCATCAGTGTACTTTCAGCAGAGTTGGCTGGTATTTAATTCTGGTCCCACAATTTGTGCTGTTTATTTGGAAAATACAGGAAAATATTTCAAGGCCAGGAAACTGTAATGACTCAGAGCAGATCCCCTCGGGACTGCATATGTAATTCTCTCCAAAGCAAAGTAGGAATCAACGCTTCCCAATCAAAATGAAATATTTTACACTCACCTACTAGAGCACCCAGTTGAGTAGATGCCACACAAGGTACCAGGGGCATTTGTAGATGACCTTGAGGTTTAATACTCCATAAATTGAAGCAGTATTTTTTTTAAAAACACTGCTTCAATTTAGGGGGAAGTAAACCCCCATGTCGTGTACACCCATGTCCTTACTTGCCTCTCTGGCAGCAGGGGGTGGAGAGCAAGCTGCTGGTGGACTGAGCGGTCCCCGAGCTGCAGAGGAGGAGGTGGGTGGGCTATTGTTTCCCTCCATGGCAGCAGAGGCGTGCCCCCCGCCCCCACCCCGGCAGCATCCGTCCACAGGCATCTGGCTTATGTAGTCTCGTGGGGTACCAGAGCTGCAGAGGGAAGCACCGGGCCCCCGCACAGCTCAGGCAGGCAGGCTCTGGGGAAGGAAAAAAATAAATAAAAGATCAGACTTGCTTCTGGGCTGCTGCCGGGCTGCCTGCTGGGGCTGCCTGCACAGCCCCTGAGCCTCACAGGGCCTGGTGATTCCTTCCACAGCTGTAAGGTAGCAAACTAAAACTCCTCAAAGGTGTTTTAGTTTGCTGCTCCCCAGAGTCATTTGCTGTACCCCAAAGTCATTTAAGACACAATACACCACTAAATTTGCAAACTCATGCAAACGGCAATGCCATTGAAATGATGCAAATGATGCAAGTGAGCATTTAACCCATTTTAATGTGTTATCTACAAATGCCCCATGTAACATAGAGTCAGATCTTAAATGTGTGAGAAAATCTTAAAAGGCAAATTGCAAGGGTTTAGAATAGAACTCTAACAGCAAACAATACAAATAAGGGTGTTTTGCAGAGGGAGGAAGAATGAGGCTGTGAAGGCAGCAAGACAAGGCAGAAAAATATCATCTTTTGTGGTCTGGTAGTCCTAACTCCCTTAACAAGGAAGGTAGTAAAGTAAGTCAAGAAAAAAGCAGAAGGGAATTTGTATCTCCTCAGTGCCCTGAAGCTATTACAGCAGAGAGGTCTTTACCTCATTTAGCCTCTCTCAGCATTTTGATCCTCAATGATGTGCTCCCCCCACCCCCCCCACACAATTCCCTAAGGCATGATTAGCAACCACAGGTGATATGTAGAAGGGGGTGTGGGGGGAGGCACATGCCCCCCCTTAGATTAGCCCTCCCTGGCTGGGGAATGGGGGCACTGAGTAGCACTGGCCAGTGCTCCCTGAGGCTCAGTGCCAGCTGGGGCCAGCTGGGTCAGCAATCAGCCACTGGGGACCCCCCCAATTGGCTATCGGCCACTGCTGCCCCACCAAACTCTGGAGGCACCAGTTGCCCATGTTAGCAACCTACGGTCCACGGGCCAGATCCAGCACGTGGAGTGATTCTATTCAGCCCTCAATTCCAGGGTTTTCCATGGCATTTCAGCAGTGGTGGGGGCTTCCCCCACAGAGCTGGATTGGAAGGGCCAGACCGACCACCTTGGATTGAGCTGAGTTATTTCAGCCCACAGCTATTAAAACATTGCTGACCCCTGCCCCAGAGCACAGGCCTGAATACATGAGCTATTGAATTTGAAATAGATTCTAGAATTTGGAAATTTTCTGGTGGTGGAAGGAAGCCATTGAAACAGTACTTACAGAATGTATTAATGAATGTAGTTAATGGTCTAAATTAAGGGTGTAATGTGCAGTCTGTGGGCTCCTGCTTGGCTGCCACTGCTCCTATTGTTCTGTCTGCTGTGGTGGAAGCAGCCACGGTCTCTGGGATAGGACGAGATTGCAAAAGGCCTGCTAAGCTTGCTGCCCACACACCAGCAGCAGTGGGAGGGGCTTAGGTAGTGGGCTTGCATGCTCACATGGCAGTAGTGGCAGGGGAGGATGGGCTGAAGCTACTTTTGGATGGTTTGCGTCTTGCTGTTCGTAGAGGTCACTTCCTCTACTAGGCATAGTCCTTAAATTGCTGACAATCCCAGTGAAGCAACTTTTAACCTCTGTATAACACAGAAAGGTTGTAACAGAATTTTCCCTCTTTTCTCTAATTTCCCTTTGAACTTGCCACAAACTTTTAATGTCGCATTACTTTGTAAAATTTTATCTGACTTTTACAGAACTCTCTCCCAGGATCAGTAATACTCGTTACAAAGAATGCAGGAACTGCAGTGCTAGAATTTATTTCAAATTTAATGAATCCAAACATTGAGATTTACCATATTTTATATGAATATGGGAGGGAGGGGTTTCCCCAATCAGCACGGAGGAAAAAGGTCCCGTATCTTACATTCACATGCAAGGAAATGGCCTAGGGCAAAGCAGCCTGAGCGGCGCCCCCCTCCCCATACCACAGCACACTTACACCAGGGTGTGAAAGCCCTGGCGCACTGGATACAGTGGGATGGGTGGCGGCCAGAACTTCCCACCAGAACAAGCAAAGAACCATTCAACCTGCCAGGCAGGTGGGTGGGCTAAACAGCAGCCGCGGCTTCTCCACCCAGCTCTGCGGGGCTCCCCGAAGTGCAGGGCCCAAGGCAGTTGCCCCAATTTCCCCCCGATCCCCAGGACAGCCCTCTATAGTCCATGCTGGGCAAACATACTAATAGGAATCTTTTTTTATCCCTTAAAAAAGATGGGCAGGTGTTCCCTCCTAAGGGAACTTGCAGCACCTCTAGGCCTGGTGCTATACCAGGTGAGCACTAAGAGGGCAAGAGCCAGCCCTTTTTTTTTTTGGAAAAAAATATTTCTAGATAGATAGATATACACTACAAATCGACAAATGGAGGAGTAGCACTCTACATCAAGGAGGAATATACTTCCTCGTTAATCAGCAAGGGGGTAGAGGGGGGGCACTCTGAGGTGCTCTGGGTTAGAGTAAAAGGCAGTCCAGGGGAGAGAGACTTAACGGTGGGAGTCTACTATAGACCTCCCAACCAGGGACAAGAGCTCGACCAGGAATTCTTAGGTCAGCTCACAGAGGCAGTGAGGGCTAAGGATGTGGTCATCATGGGGGACCTGAACTTCCCAGACATCTGCTGGGAGGAGAAGTCAGCTAAGTCTGATCGCTCACGTCGGTTCTTAGCCAGAGTGCAGGACCTCCATCTAACCCAGGAGGTGCACAGTCCCACCAGGGGAGACGCCTTGTTGGACCTGGTGCTGTCCACGGGTGATGACCTGGTGAGGGGGCTGCGGGTGATGGGCCACCTGGGAGACAGTGATCATCGCTTGCTGGAATTCACCATCCAGCGTAAGGTGGCAAAGGGCTGCAGCAAGGCAACAGCCCTAGACTTTAGGAGGGCTGACTTCAACAAGCTAAGGAGGATCGTTGGGGAAGCGCTGAGGACCCAGAGGGGAAGGGAATCAGATGTCGAAGGGGAGTGGTTGCTCCTTAAGGAGACGATCCTCCATGCCCAAAGGGAGGTAATCCCAACAAGGGTCAAAGGGAGCAGGAGGGCACATAAACCCCCATGGCTCACTAAGAGCATCCGGGAATGTCTCCTTGCTAAAAGGGAGGCATACACCCAATGGAGAGATGGGGTCATCACCAAGAAGGACTATGTTACAGTCGCCCGAGGATGTAGGGGGGCAGTCAGGAAGGCCAAGGCAGAGATGGAGATAGGACTAGCTTCCCGGATTAAGGACAATAAGAAGTCCTTCTTCAAATACATAGGGGGTAAAAAGAGGGTCCCGGGTAATGTGGGGCCCCTGCAGGACACGATGGGCAACTTAGTCATCACGCCAGATGACAAAGCTAACATATTTAACGATTTCTTTGCCTCTGTCTTCCTAAGTAGGGACCAGTTCAGCCACCTCCCTGCTGGGCCCCCCTCGGGCCCCGGGAGAGACACGCCTGGGCCAGGGGTTAGCGAGGAGTTAGTTAGGGTACTTCTGGAGAGGCTGGATGTGTTCTAGTCCGCTGGTCCGGATGATCTTCACCCTAGGGTTCTACAGGAACTGGCTGAGGTCATTGCGGGACCCCTGGCGCGGCTCTATGAGCACTTGTGGTGCTCTGGTGAGGTGCCGGAGGACTGGAAGAGGGCCAATGTGGTCCCTATCTTAAAAAAGGGAAAAAAAGAGGACCCGGGAAATTACAGGCCAGTTAGTCTTACCTCAATCCCGGGTAAGCTCTTTGAAAAAATTATCCTGGCACACATCCAGGAGGGCCTTGCGGGGGAATGCATGCTCAGGGGCAACCAACATGGGTTCATCAGTGGCAGATCTTGTCAGACCAACCTGGTGGCCTTTTACGATCAGGTCACCAAATCATTAGACGCAGGGGTTGCTGTGGATGTAGTCTTTCTGGACTTCCGGAAGGCTTTCGACACTGTCTCTCACCCTGTCCTCATCAAAAAGCTGGGAGACTGTGGTGTCGATGCCCACACGGTCAAATGGGTCGCCAACTGGTTAGAGGGCCGCACCCAGAGGGTGGTAGTGGATGGGTTCTTCTCGACCTGGAAGGACGTGGGCAGTGGGGTTCCGCAGGGCTCGGTCCTCGGGCCCGCACTGTTCAACATCTTCATCAGTGACTTGGATGAGGGGGTAGAAAGCACCCTGTTCAAGTTTGCTGATGACACTAAGATGTGGGGGGATGTGGGTGCACTAGATGGGTGCAATAGGCTACAAGCTGACCTTGACAGGTTGCAACAGTGGGCGGATGAGAATAGGATGGGGTTTAACACTGATAAGTGCAAGGTGTTGCACATGGGGAGGAAGAACCGGCACCACACTTACAGGTTGGGGAACTCCCCTCTTGCCAGCACGGAGACGGAAAAGGATCTTGGAGTCGTCATTGACTCCACGATGAACATGGGCCGGCAGTGTGGGGAGGCAGTCAAGAAGGCCAACCGTACCCTGTCATGCATCCACAGATGCATCTCGAGCAGGTCCAGGGAGGTGATCCTCCCCCTCTATGCGGCACTGGTCAGGCCGCAGCTGGAGTACTGCGTCCAGTTCTGGGCGCCACACTTCAAGAGGGACGTGGACGATATGGAAAGAGTCCAGAGGAGGGCCACTCGTATGATCAGGGGTCAGCAGGGCAGGCCTTATGAGGAGAGGCTACGGGACCTGAACCTGTTTAGCCTCCACAAGAGAAGGTTAAGGGGGGACCTTGTGGCCTGCTACAAACTGGTCAGGGGGGATCAGCGGGTATTGGGGGAGTCCCTGTTCCCCCGTGCGCTGCCAGGAGTGACCAGGAATAACGGTCACAAGGTGGCGGAGGGTAAGTTTAGATTAGATATTAGGAGGCGCTACTTCACAGTCAGGGTGGCTAGGGCCTGGAACCGGCTTCCAGGGGAAGTGGTGCAGGCTCCTAGCCTGGGGATTTTTAAAAGGAAGTTAGATAAGCACCTTGCCGGGGTCATCTGACCCCGGTGCTCTTTCCTGCCAAGGCAGGGGGTCGGACTAGATGATCTACCTAGGTCCCTTCCGACTCTAGCTACTATGATACTATGATACTATGACAAGTATTCCAAATGTAAAACACACTTACAGAATCATACACCCATTATAGTACCCAACCCCATGATCCTGCATACCTGTTAAAAAACTTGCAACTGCACAGCCATCCATAGTCCCATCACAGTTTTAATTACACTGTCCCTCAGTTCTTTCCTTTAGTCTCTAATCTTTGCTAATGAGAACCTATCACAAGGATAAGTTAGTGCAGCCCATTTAAATAAAATACATGATAGGGCCCACTGCACACAGTCCCCTCCAGCACCTACTCTTCTTAATGTCATGGTGAGCCACCACACTGCTTACATTTCAACTTCTTCAGTTCCACTGCTGAGCTACACCTTTCTTTCTCATTTCCAATTATTCTTGTTTATTCATCAGTCTTAAATGTCTGGCAAACATCACTAAACAGAGCCCCAAACAGTGCACCCAGAATCCCTCTGTTGCATCCTCAGCCTGTCACTTATGATGAGTATGGTCTTGCCCTCCATGTGGTAAAGCCAGACCTAGTTGCCCTATGCTTCATCTGAATATAAATTTTTGGGGTATTCCAGGACTCATGACAGGAGCATCCGGTTCCAGTCATGAGTGGGGGCTAATCAGCACATGGATACTTTGTGGGGAGGGTTATTACACAAACATAATGAAAGGTGCTGAGCTATAGGGGTCACCCTGGCTTGAAATGTTGTTGACTCTGCTGAGGCCCAGCCCAATGAACCATATGGTAAATCATAAACCTTTCAGCTTTGGACTGATAACATGTATTTTTGGTATTAGTATCATGTATAGTGCATTTACCTTAGATGAAGTACAGTTTTATCTGCCTAGGTCAAGTCCCAAAAAGCTGAGGAAAGGACTGGAAAGGACAGAGTGGATGATATGAAGACAGGTCACCTGGACAGAGCGCTTGCACAGGGAAGGAGTAGAAAAGCGGCTGAGAAAGGACCATAGTAGAAGGAAGAAGGCTCCTGGTAAGCATTTGGACTCTCCCTAAATACCAGACTGGATCCTCAAAGCTGGACATGATCCAACTGGATTTTAGCCAGCTAGTGCTGCAGCACATCTTCAAGGTAGACCCTAGACATCTGGTCAGGGTGGTGGCCTTGCCCAGAAGGTTGGACTCGGACTTCAGATTCCATGACTGCTGAGATTTTAAGGATTTCTGAGAGATGTACAACAGGAAAAGAGAGGACACAGGGCTGCAGTTCTTTGACTCTGGAGAGCCAGAGGGGAACCAGAAGTGTGTAGTGATTGTCAAGACATTTAATCAAGCAATAAAGGAAGAAGGCAAAGAGCTGGCTAATCACCAGGTACTGAGATCAAAAAGGTACAGGACCCTGACGGGTTCTGAACTGGGGCGTGGCAGGCTCATGTCCTACTATGTGGGGGTGGAACCCAGAAAACCATGGGAAGTGAGACACCTCCCACCAGGAATAGTTCTAGGGGCAAACAAGGAATGTTTGTGTTCTACCATGGCCCACCAAAGCTGTGCAGGAAATGTGATGAAGAAGGGCACTTAGCTTTGGTCTGCCCTTACAACACATGCTCAATATGCAGGAAGTTGGGTCACATGGGAAAGGATTTTAAGGAAAAAAGATGCTGCAGCCTCTGTGGGGAAGAAGGGCAGGTGTTCTGTTCCTGCCCCCAATCCGTTGCAAATAGATCAAAGCAACAAAGACAGGAGAACAAAGAGGAGGAAAGGGAATGAGAGACACCTGCAGAAGAGGCTGTGGAGCCTGAGGAACAGGTGAAAGAATCAGAAGAACAGAAAAATGAGAGACAAAGAGAGTCAGAAGGGGAGAGGGAGGATGAGACTACAACCACAAAGGGGAAAGCCAGGGAGAAGGAGGAGAAACAAAATGCAGGGAAGAGAAGCATTGCAACCCCCACAAAAAGGAAGGCAGGGAAGAGAGCAGCTCAGAGGACGGAGGAGGGTCAGAAGAGAAAAATTAGTTGGAATGGCAAGAAGTTAGAAGAAAGAGAAAGACATAGAAGGAAGGAGGAAAAACCAAATGAAGGAGACAAAGCATAGAGAAGAAAGAAGCAGAGCTCCAGCCAAGCATCTCTACCAGTAGTCTCCCTTCCTTGGCTTTCTCCCATCTACAGAGCCCTGACCACCCAGAAGAGATTTTCATCATTCAGTAGGAGTGGGTAGACAAGTTCCTAGACATGGAAGTGTTTGTAAAAGCAACAAACATGAGAATGGATAAGGAGGGAACACAGGAGGAAGGTAACACAGGGAAAAGCCTGTAAAGAAAGAAGCTAACATCAGACAGACAAAGGTAAACTGGAATCTTAAACCAAAATGTTAATAGCTTCTCTAAATGTACAGTCTGTACTAAATAAGGACAGATGGAACATGACTGAAGAGCATCTAGCCCTTATAAAGACAGACATTATCTGTATACAAGAACATGCAATACGAGCAGCAAAAAAATAGATTATGAGAGACGGTGCAAGTGGGAGCCATCTAGCTGATCTGGCTCAAACATTAACAGAGCAACAGGTGTAGCAGTGCTAATTAAGAACCCAAGCATCAAGATCAAGAGACCAAAAAAAGTGGTGGGGCCACAAATGCTGTAAGTAATGTGTTAAATGAGTAAGAAAATATTTGAGATCACAAATATCTATGCATCAGCCAACTGAGAGAAGCGGTACAAATTCCCAAAAAACTGGAAATCAGCATGACTAGCAGAATATCTTGTAGGTAATTTCAACTGCATACAACAAACACAGGACAGAAAGGACAAAGGGCAAGCAAGGAACCATGGACAAAGTAATCAAAGACTAAACACAGAATAATCAAACAGAATGATTTGCAGGATACAAGTGAATGAGGACCAAGGGGAAAATTGCTTTCACAAGAGGAGATGCAACATGGAAAGACTGAGAGAAGCAGAAACAACACCAGTTTTCTTCTCAGACCACTGCATGCTTACAACGGGGCTGAAAGAAAGAAAATGTATGCAGACAAGGAAAGAAATCTGGACGCCACCTACTAGAAGAAGAGACCCAAGAAGAGTAAAAAAAAAACTGTACATAAAATAGAAAACATTAAAAGGGTGCTTTGAAATAGTAACAGATTTGTGGGAGTGGGTAAAAGAGTGCACAGTGGACTACTTTATAAGGTAGGAAAAGAACAAACTAAAAGGAAAGAAGCACACAGGGTGCAACTGCAACAAAAACTGCAAGGACTACACCAGCAGAGCATGTTAGGATTTGAAGTGAAAGAAGAAATAGAGGGGGGGAAAGGGAAATTGGAGCAATGGTTTAAAGAGCAAGGAAGGAAAAAAGTGTTTCTGGCATGAACATAATGGGTGGAGGAAAAGGATTTTTTGATTTTTTAAATACTTTATTCAGGGGTTCAGGGGTACAACAATGGTGGCCGCTTGCAAGCGAAAGCACCAACAACTTACTACCAACCCAAAAACGAGATCGGACGAGTCTCTTTGTCCTCGGATCCAGAACCCAAATCGGGCAAGGGAGTTAATGCCCACCCAAGTATTACAAAGAGATCCGAGCCACAGCCCGTCCGCAAAAGGTGTGTCCCACGCACCCCAAATCCCGGGCCAAAAGACAAAACCCCGGGCCAACCAAACCACCCACACATCACACCGTGACAGACACCTTCACTGCATTTCACGTCGTGTCTCACATGCTATGCGGTCGGCGTGCCGGCCACACAGTCCTAACCGATTCAGACCCTGCTCCATCCCCTCATCCACGTCACAAAGCCTTCAACTTCCACCCAAAAGAGAGCAAAAAAGCAGCCTGGCGAGGGCCCAGGACGCGGCAGCGCTGGAAGTCGCAGTTCGACTCCGAGCCAGCCCGGTCGCCCAGACCGGTCATGACATCAGAGCGCGTATTTGAGACGGCCGTCCTCCACCTGGCACAGCGCGCCCTCCAGGGCCCAGCGCGCCTCAAAGGCGGGCACCGCCTGCCGGAGCACAGCGTGCTCGAACTCCAGCGAGAGGCGCGCCTGCACCAGGAGGCGGAAAAGCCGCAGGGCATCATCTGAGCCGGTCCCGGCCAGCCGGTTCCGGCGGCTCTTGAGGACGGCCAACTTGGCCTGACCCAGCACGAAGTTGGCCAGGCAGACGGGGCCCCTCTCGGCCGCCCGGTACGGGCAGGAGCACACGTAGGTGGTCTCCGAAAAGCTCCTGCCCAGAGCCCGCAGCAGCAGGCTGAGGGTGACAAAGAGCGGCTGCAGGCGGGGGCAGTCCAGGAAAGCGTGAAAAAGGGTCTCCTCGACATCCCCCGGGCAGAAAGGGCAGGCTGTCGAGGCGGCTGGGTCCAAGTGGGACGCAAACGTGCCGGTGGCTAGGATGCCGTGCAGCAACCGCCATTGCAGGTCGCCAGTCTTCTTGGCGCTTGGTGGCTTATACAATTTGCGCCACGCCGGGTGGGCCGGTGGGGAACCTGGCGGCCCCAGGCGCTGTCGCCACGGTGTGTCGGGGCGGCCCGCCAGCACTTGGGCGTGGCGGACGTGGATCACCCAGGCGTATAAACCTCTATGCAACAGAGAAGCAAAAGAACAACCCGTGTCACTGTCAGGAGGCACAGGGAGCATCAGCAGGGTGCCAGGGCTGCCAGCCAGATCGTCGGCCATGGCTGGGGTGACTGGTAACGCAGGGAAAGCCTCGCTCGGGGCGTCTTCAGTGCAGGGGGCCTGGCCCGCCCGGAGATGGGCCTCCAGGGCGGCTGCTGCCTCCAAAGGGAGGGCGGCCCGGATGTCGCACAGGAAACGGCCCACGCTGCGAACGGAGCGCCTGCCCAGCCGGCTGCTGAAGGCCTCGGGCGAGAGCCAGGCCGACCTAGCAGGGTCCAGGAGGTGGCCCAGGCGGAGAACACGCGCCTAGTGGAGGAAAAGGAAGAATGGATGGAGCACTTCAACAAGATCAGAAGAGCAGGGAAAAAAGGAAATATGGTGCCTCCAGGATGAGAAAGGAGAAGAACACATCTAAAGAAGCCATAGCGTGCAATGAATAATGAAAGATATCTACCAGGAACTACAACGAGAGACTGGTAGAGCTGGAGGCCAGACAGATGTCTGGAAAGACTGTAAAAGAAGCTAATGAAAAAAGATCAACAACAACTAGTAGAAGACCAGAAGGTGCAGGAAGTCTAGGGCACCCTGAAAAGTTAAAAAATGGGAAAACAGGAACAGACAAACTGCCAAAAAAGAATTCTATGCAACTTTTTGGAACCAACTGGGAGCAGACCTGATAGAAGGCTACACTGAGAGAAGTAGAGAAAGAAAACTCTCAAAAAAGCAGGAAAAAAAAGGAATAGTAACAGTGATGTACAAGAGGATAAAACACAGATAAGACCTGGAGACCAATAACTTTGTTAAACATTGACTACAAGCTACTAGCCAAAAATGATAGTGAATGGACTAAAATACGCAATTGGAAAAATGCTAGAAGACCACCAAGTATGCACAGTTCCCAGGAGGAGGATTCATGAAGCCATGATACAACTAAGAGACACTGTATAATACTGCAAAAAAAAAAGAAAACCAAAACCTGGCAATATTAAAACACAAACCTGGAGACAGTCTTTGATTGGGTCGACCACGAATTCCTATGGTGAATGCTGGGAAAGCTGTAGATCCCCACAGGATTTTCTGATTGGCTGAAGAAGCTGTAAGCAGGTACAAAAAGTCATGTCTTAACAAATGGACACCTGAGAGACAGTAGATGGGGGTGAAACAGGAGTGGCTCCTGTCCCTACTACTCTTCATATGTGTGATAGAACTACTAGTAGACTGAGCACAGAATGATCCCAACATGGTAGGTGTCCAAATACTGGGAGGAAGTGGAAGGCAGGCCATATGCATCACATACATGGATGAAATACATGGTATGTGGGGACCAGTGGTCCATCAGAGAAGCATGTTCAGCTTTACAAGAAAGTAGTGGGGGGCAAAATTCAACATTGTGAAGAGTATTTGTATGGTATACGGGGAGATGGGGGACCTGTCAGGGATGGGGCTTACAGTCATAAAAGAAGGGATATGGGTACTGGGAGTACATGTTGATGCTGAGCTTGAAGGAAGAGAGGCATGGCAGAAAACTATAAGCAAAATCTATGACTCGGGTGGGAAGAAGATAAACCTAGAGAAAAAGGTGAAGCTAGTAAAAGCCATAATTTTGCTTGGTATATTTGGTAGCCATGTTGGTTTGAGAAAAAAAGACATACAAAAAACTAGAACTTTTGGTTTCAAAATGATACCTTTTATTAGACCAACTGGAAAATGGGAAGAAAATTTTCCTTTTCTGCAAGTTTTTCTGCAAGGACAAGGACAATTTTCTTGCCATTTTCCAGTTGGTCTAATAAACGGTGTCATTTTGGAACCAAGAGCTCTAGTTTTTTGTATGTCTTTTTGTCCATGACTTTATAAGGGGATCAGTGTCTGCATTCCCCTTCCCCACCTCCAACATGGAACACAATCTGTGCAATACAGGGGAACATATGTGTGTACTTCTGGGGGTCACAATGGGAGAGACTGTCATGGGACATACACTGACAGAAGAAACACAGGGGGGACAGCCTTTCCAGATGTGTTTTTGTTCATAATTACACTTCAGATAATTATTTTCAGAATAAGTCAAAATTATGCATAGAAAAACCTCAAAATTAGGTGCTGAAAAATTCAAAATTACACAAAACTAATTACATTTATAATTTTATTTTATTTTATTTTTTTTTACAAATTAAACTAAATATAACACTATTTAAATTAGGGACAGGCAAAATATGGCCAGCCAGCTGGATCCAACCCACCAAGCCATTCTATCCAGCTCACAGGGCCCCTAAAAAATTTAGAAAACTAATATTTATCCACCCCAGCTGCCTGTCAAAGATGACAGGGCACCAGAGGCAGTAGGACCCAGGAAGAGCCAACAGCAGGACCCAACAGCCACAGCAGCAAGGTCTGCCCAGCTGGGGCATGGGGCCTGTGCCAATACACTGGAGCCAGTGCTGGTGGGGGCCTAGAGTGGGGCGGAAGAGAATGAGGCCTGGGTTGACAGGGGCTCTATGGAGCCAAGCCAGCTCCCACCTTTCTTTGGTGGTGCAGCCCCATGCAGCTCCATAGAGCCCCTGCCAGCCCAGGCCCCACAATCCTTCCGCCCCACTCTGGGCCTCTGCTGGCACTGTTCCCGGGGCACCGTCACAGGTCCCACACTCCCACACAGCTGTTGCTGTGCTCCTGCGCACCCACTCACTACCACACCTCCCCACCTGCTACCATTTCCCTGCTTTCTTGCCTGCTGCCACCACTGCTCCTCTCCACCCTGCACCACGTGCTTCCCAGCGGGAGCACTAGGATGACAAGACTCAACAGAAGCCAGTCTGGCTTCTGCAATTCTTGGCTGTCTCTGCATGGTGCTGGCCATGCCAGTCCAGCTCCTGATGCATCCTGCAGTCTTGGCCATGCAGCTGGGTACCAGTGCAGTGAGCAGGGGTGCAGACAGGGAAGCAGTGACAGACCGGGGGGGGGGGGGCATGGAGTGGCAGTGAGTGGGAGTGCAGGGCCTGCACCAGTGCCAGGAGCGCAAAGCCCAAGCTTGGAGGAGCACTGGCAGGGTCTCTGCCTGCCACAGGGGAGCTGCGGACAAACCTTCCCACTCCACACATGCCACAACCCTCCCCCTTCACACTCGCATCCCCCACAAATCCCATACTCACCCATACCCTACACATGTACACCCCCCACATGCTCCCCCACCCCACATATCCACCCACTCCCCCACACTCCACATGCCCACAGCCCCCCACAAACCTAAACCCACCCCACCCATACCCCCCTTACAACGTACAAGAGTAAAACTTCATTTTAAGCTATTATACAATCACTTTTACGTACGCTGCACAAATGCATGTAAATCAGGACAGAATTTTTTAAAAAAATTAAATTAATGAATGGTGTAGTAGATTTTTGATTGTTAGAATATAATTTGATATTTTTCTGGTTCCAAGATAGCAACTCCCTTGCTGAATGGAGTACCTCCATGGGACAAGGGAAGGGACTTCCAGCCAACAGCATGCCAAAACTTGGGAAGCAGCCCTGCACCCAAAATAATTGCCCATTCCTGATCTAAACCTTCTTTAGAAATACATGCAGGCGCTTGTGTGTAGAGTGGGTGGGGCATGGGGGGGATGTCAGCTATGTATGTGTGGAGGTTTGTGAAGGTGTGGGGGGCTGGGGTTTGTGGATGGGTGTGGGCTCCCTTACAACATGCACCCCATGCACAGCTCCCTCACTATATGCCCCCCTCTGCACAGCTCCCTGCCACACTTCTCCCTGCACCCAGTCCCTGCCGCCATATACTGAAGTGGTCCATTCCTTTTTCACATCCTTGGGTGTTTGTACACACCACGAGATTTCCCGTTTACACTGCCACAACTATTTGTGTTTGCATGAGTGGGATTTCCTGTCACTTCAAAAGAATTTTCAGCGCATTAAACTAAAACCGATTACATCGACATATCTATAGATTTGCAGCATGGAAACACCAAGTGACTCAAAGACCTGTAATTACTTTATTTTGCCACCAGGTGGTGCTATGCTATTTCTATAGTTCAGGCCTTTGGCCAGTAGGTGCCACTGTTATTTCTCCTGTTGTTATTTTTTCCTTTTTTGGCTTCTGGTCAACCCTCTCCCAACTTCCACAGCCGATTGCCTATAGCCAGGGCATGGTGCAGGGGGCATCTCTACTAAAGTTACCCTAGCTAGCACAGAATACTTAATACAGAGAAAGAAAGAAATGGAGGAGCAACCCACTGCCAAGTGCTGTTTTTTACTACCCTCTGCTAGTGGCCTTGCCCATACCACCACCACCAGCAGTTCACTTCCCCCTCACCCATGCCCCCCTACCCTGCCCACCACAGTGTTCACCACAGTGTTCCAAACTGCCAACAAGCACAATGGTATCACAGCTGCCAGCGGCACGGTAAGTTTACAACTTGGACTTGTATTTGGAGAGTGGCACCTCTTCTTAACACTTCAGTATTTCTTATAATTGACATTGCCATTCATTCCAGAAACACGAGGAATAGTGCAGGCGGACACTGCGTGCCAGACCCACCCCCCAGGATATACAGCATCATGGGTGATAGATAGATAATATCAGAAATGTCCTACCGACCTTGTGGGGGGGAGGGCGGAAGGTGGAAAGAAGGCAGTGTTTGGACTGTGGTCCAAACCCCCATCCTCTTCTTTCTTCCCTTCCCTGCAGAAGACTTTCAAGGTCAGAAATTGCAAAGGATCAATAAACAGAAAGCATCAAGAATCCACCAGTAGAAGCAAGTTATTTAGTAATAGTGCAATTGTTAATTGTAATTGTATACTGTATAGTGCTGTGGTAATACATTAAACCCGGCTCCTAACTTGACTAAGAAAACAGACAGAGACCAGAGGTGCTGATACTGTTTATTTCAGTTAAATGTTCTGAGATAGGGAATCCTGCATGCCTTGTTTTGTCTTGATATATTACTCTGTGTACAGATGTTAAGTTTATTTTTCTCTCTGAGAAACCAGAAACTGGTAACTATTTCTATAAGCACAACGTTTCACTCTTCTTTAAGTAAACTGCCTGTGTGTGTGTGTTAGATCAGGGATTTACTGTCCAAGGTGGTATTTTTTTCCTCTCTCTGTCTTAAGTATAAATATACTTGTAAACTTACAGAGTTCGAGAAATCCTTTGAAACAGATGAGTGGGTGATTCCCCTTGCTGTATGGAATTCTCCCTGTGATCACAGTATAGCCCTAAATAAAGAAAGGCTGGCTCTGTCAGTTCGTATTCAACCACAATGCAAAGTTTGATTTCTTCCACAATTTGGTGCCGTGACTTGGTTAGAAACGCTGGGAGTGATCAGTTGGGACACAGACATCTCTTCACTGAAGCCCTGGCACCAAACCAAGATAAAAGACCTTTTAAAATCTCTACAGGGGCTTTTCAGTGAGAGGCTGTCTCTGTGTCTTCCTGATTCGCTGCTTGAGGCTCACCCTATCTGAACTTTTTTTCTGCCAGAACTGTCAGACCCACTGTGTAAGTAGTAACTGTGAGTAGAAGGAGTTAAGGTTAAAGACTCTGTGTTGCTGTTGTCAATGAAACTATTTCCCCATGTGAATTGAGTTAAGTTCTGTAAAGAACTAGGTCTCTCTGAGGCCAGGAGTGGAAACCTCGTGCAGCCGCCCCAAAGTCAACAGATTTGTTCTGTGTGCTCTTCGAAAGCAAGGGTGCAAAGTGGAAACTCCTAGAGTGTGAATGTTTTCCATGATAAGTGCTGACCAAAGCTGAGACTAAAGAGATGCTCTTGAACCTCATACCTCAATGCAGAAATTCCCTTGTATGAATTGAGAGTATGAATTGAGAAATATGAGCCACTGACCAGGTCTGAGACTAAGGTTGGGTTCAGCCGCCCCAAGGCTGTCCAGAAGGGCAGTTCTGAATGTAAGGGGGCCCAACTGGAATCACTTGACCCAGTTGACAGGTTTACCCTTTCCCTACCCTCATAAATGAGCCCTGTCTAACCGTGAGTAACTGCATTGTGTGCTGTTATTGCCATGGAGTTTTGTCTTTGGACATTAGCCACAGCATCTCTGTGCCGCTAGCAAATCTCACAACCTGACCAGACACCCTGAATAAGTCATTCTTGTATGAAAGACCTGTGTGAATTGAGTTTAAAGATATGAGGAGCGGAGAGTCTAAAGACATACCGGCTCCGCCAAAAAGGACTCCAGCATTGTACATGTACGTACACTATGGCCATAAAAGTTGTAAGTTTCTAGACAAATGGAATTGGTATACCAGAGATGATTTTAACCAGCAGTTTCCCCTGGAGGGAACATTTGATTTAAGTAAAATTGTTCATCTCCACAGAGACCTTGAGTTAAGAGGTAATAATATACCACAGACTCAGTGGGACACATTTTTTGATTGGTATGAAGAAAATTTCAAAAGACATCAAGAATCTCAAGTTCAGAGTCTTAAGAACTCCCAAGAGAAACTGAAATCTCAGATAAAGGAATTAAAATAGAAAAGTGCACCAAAAGCGGGCCCCCCATCAACAGTACCATCACCACCAAAACAACTTTATCCACAAACAACTGAGAATGAATCTGCAGAAGATAATAGATTTTCTTAATGTGCCACCCCCATATCAGTCCCAGGCCCAATCTGAACCTGAAGAAGTCCAAAGTAACCAAATAGACTCTTCCAGCAGGATTAGCCCACCTCACCAGAAAACTATCACTCAACAACTGTCACCTGCCCCCGGGGCATGCCCACGTCCACTGGAGACATGGCGTCTATCTCCTGAAATCTTGACTCCCTTCTCTTGTTTAAGGTCTAGTACCCAGTATGGTCCAGCCCCTTCTTTAAAATCTAGAAAGGCTCAGCTTATGCCTTTACGCCAACTTCCAGGGCAAGGTCCAAATGGGGAAACTACAATCACAGTACATGCCCCCTGGAATCCAGGAGATCTCCTAAAGCTTGTTAAACAATTTCCCAACATCAGGGAAGAACCCCAGAAATTTAGACATGAATTGGAAACTGTAATCCATTGTTATGATCCAACATGGGCAGATTTGAACCAATTAATAAGAAGTGTTCTGCCCTCTGAGGTCCGCAGCCACCTCATCACACAGGCTACTTGGCCTCTTCAAGACCCCTGAATTGGAAATCCCTTAGCAGATGCCCGAAAATGCCTCCTAGAAGCTGTGCTTAAAATTTGGCCCAGAAAAACTGACTGGGCCAAAATACATAACTGTAAACAAAATAAAGGAGAATCCCCAGCAGACTACATGGACCACTTAAAACTAGTATTTGAAAGACATTCTGGTATTGAAAATGCAGCTGAAACTGCCCCAGAAGCACTTGCTTCTGCTTTTGTCCATGGACTTCTTTCTAAAGTCCAGGAACAGTTGTGCACAATTGCTGTAGGTTGGCAAACTAAGCCACTTGCAGAACTAGTCACCATTGCAAATCATTGTACAACCTGCCAGGAAAAGAAAAAGGAATCCATGGAAACTAAACTAATGTCATTACAATTACAGACTTTAGGCAGGGGCAGAAGCTGAGGTTTCAATCAAGGACAGTTCAGAGGCAGGGGACGTGGTCGTGGGATGGGACGGGATGAGGAGGATTTCAGTCCCAAAATAATGACGGCTGTCATTATTGTGGCCAACCAGGACACTGGAAGGCTCAATGTCCTCACTGGCTTGGCCAGCCGGGGATGACGTTTGACCCGCCACCGCCTCCTCCCACTCAAGTCTCTGTCCGGAATCAGGGAGCCTCCTGTTAGACCAGCTTGAGGAATAGTAATATCATCACAGCCCCACTTCTCCCACTTGATCAAGATGATCCCTTCATTTCCTGTTTAATAAATGGCACTCCTACAAAACGTTTAGTAGACACCGGTGCAAGCCACTCTACTCTTCCAGCTGAAGAATTTTCCACAGCTCCCCTCTCCTCTGCTGTTGTAAATGCTGTGGGAATTTCAAATCAAATAGTTCCTCATCCTGTTTCCCAACCATTACGTTTCTCTTGGTCCTGTTTCTGATCAACATGCCTTTCTCCTTAGTCCTTGTTCTCCTGTTAATTTGTTAGGCAGAGATTTACTTTGTAAACTTAGCTGTACTATCTATTGCTCTCCTAATGGTGTTTATTTGGATGTACCCTGTGTTAACAAAATGGCTGTACTTGCTGCCTTAGCTAGCTCACCTCCTGAGCCTGAGTTCCCTGATCTTTCTGTGTTGCAAAAAGAAATCATAAAAGCTCCCCCTCCGTTTCTCTGGTCCCAGCATGCTAACGAAGTAGGACAAATCCATACTGCCCAGCCTGTAAAAATTAGATTAAACCCAGCTAAGCCTTAACCCAAAGTTTCTCAATATCCTTTACGTCCAGAAGCCAAGGAAGGGATATGCCCTGTTATAACTGCCCTTTTAAAGCAAGGTATCGCTGTCCCAACTAAGAGCCCTTGTAATACACCTATTCTTCCTGTAAAAAAAACCTGGAAAGAATACCTACCGCTTTGTACAAGACCCTCGTGTGGTAAATTCTGAAGTTTTACCTACTTTTCCTGTTGTACCAAATCCAACTACTATCTTGCCCTGTATTCCTCCTAATGCTTGTTATTTTACTGTTGTTGAGTTGTGTTCTGCATTTTTCTCTATTCCTATACACCCTGATAGCCAGTTTCTCTTTGCATTTACCTATCAAGGACTTCAGTATACATGACCGGCACATCGTGATGAGAGACATGCTGGGATGGGATGGGCTCCACCTTTCCCCTAAAGGTAAGCGTGTGTTCTCTTCCAGGTTGGTGAACCTCCTTCGGCGGGCTTTAAACTAGGCTCGTCGGGGGAGGGGGAAGATGAGGGCGGAGGAGACGATGGACTACCAGGCCCAGCAACAGCCACCGAGCCCAGACCAATGGTCAAAAGGGAGAAGCAGGTAAGTGATGGGGGACGGGGCATTGCTGAGACTAGGGGGTCAGTGGGCACAACCGTTGGAGGCCTCAAATGCCTCTACACGAATGCTCGAAGTATGGGGAAGAAGCAGGAGGAACTCGCCCTCCTCCTAGCTGTCACCAGCCCTGACATAGTGGGGATCACAGAAACGTGGTGGGACTCATCGCATGACTGGGCGGTGAGTGTCAAGGGCTATAGGCTATACAGGAGGGACAGGATAGGAAGGAAAGGTGGAGGAGTAGCACTCTACATCAAGGAGGAATATACTTCCTCGTCAATTAGCAAAGGGGTAGAGGGAGGGCACTCTGAGGTGCTCTGGGTTAGAGTAAAAGGCAGTCCAGGGGATAGAGACTTAACGGTGGGAGTCTACTATAGACCTCCCAACCAGGGAGAAGAGCTCAACCAGGAATTCTTAGGTCAGCTCACAGAGGCAGTGAGGGCTAAGGATGTGGTCATCATGGGGGACCTGAACTTCCCAGACATCTGCTGGGAAGAGCAGTCAGCTAAGTCTGATCGCTCACGTCGGTTCTTAGCCAGAGTGCAGGACCTCCATCTAACCCAGGAGGTGCACAGCCCCACCGGGGGAGACGCCTTGTTGGACCTGGTGCTGTCCACGGGTGATGACCTGGTGAGGGGGCTGTGGGTGATGGGCCACCTGGGAGACAGTGATCATCGCTTGCTGGAATTCACCATCCAGCGTAAGGTGGCAAAGGGCTGCAGCAAGGCAACAGCCCTAGACTTTAGGAGGGCTGACTTCAACAAGCTAAGGAGGATCGTTGGGGAAGCGCTGAGGACCCAGAGGGGAAGGGAGCCAGATGTCCAAGGTGAGTGGTTGCTCCTTAAGGAGACGATCCTCCATGCCCAAAGGGAGGTAATCCCAACAAGGGTCAAAGGGAGCAGGAGGGCACATAAACCCCCATGGCTCACTAGGAGCAACCGGGAATGTCTCCTTGCTAAAAGGAAGGCATACACCCAAAGGAGGGATGGGGTCATCACCAAGAAGGACTATGTTACAGTCGCCCGAGGATGTAGGGGGGCAGTCAGGAAGGCCAAGGCAGAGATGGAGATAGGACTAGCTTCCCGGATTAAGGACAATAAGAAGTCCTTCTTCAAATACATAGGGGGTAAAAAGAGGGTCCCGGGTAATGTGGGGCCCCTGCAGGACACGATGGGCAACTTAGTCGTCATGCCAGATGACAAAGCTAACATATTTAACGATTTCTTTGCCTCTGTCTTCCTAAGTAGGGACCAGTTCAGCCACCTCCCTGCTGGGCCCCCCTCGGGCCCCGGGAGAGACACGCCTGGGCCAGGGGTTAGCGAGGAGTTAATTAGGGTACTTCTGGAGAGGCTGGATGTGTTCAAGTCCGCTGGTCCGGATGATCTTCACCCTAGGGTTCTACAGGAACTGGCTGAGGTCATTGCGGGACCCCTGGCGCGGCTCTATGAGCACTCGTGGTGCTCTGGTGAGGTGCCGGAGGACTGGAAGAGGGCCAATGTAGTCCCTATCTTCAAAAAGGGAAAAAAAGAGGACCCGGGAAATTACAGGCCAGTTAGTCTTACCTCAATCCCAGGTGAGCTCTTTGAGAAAATCATCCTGGCACACATCCAGGAGGGCCTTGCGGGGGAATGCATGCTCAGGGGCAACCAACATGGGTTCATCAGTGGCAGATCTTGTCAGACCAACCTGGTGGCCTTTTACGATCAGGTCACCAAATCATTAGATGCAGGGGTTGCTGTGGATGTAGTCTTTCTGGACTTCCGGAAGGCTTTCGACACTGTCTCTCACCCTGTCCTCATCAAAAAGCTGGGAGACTGTGGTGTCAATGCCCACACGGTCAAATGGGTCGCCAACTGGTTAGAGGGCCGCACCCAGAGGGTGGTAGTGGATGGGTTCTTCTCGACCTGGAAGGACGTGGGCAGTGGGGTTCCGCAGGGCTCGGTCCTCGGGCCCGCACTGTTCAACATCTTCATCAGTGACTTGGATGAGGGGGTAGAAAGCACCCTGTTCAAGTTTGCTGATGACACTAAGATGTGGGGGGATGTGGGTGCACTAGAAGGGTGCAATAGGCTACAAGCTGACCTTGACAGGTTGCAACAGTGGGCGGATGAGAATAGGATGGGGTTTAACACTGATAAGTGCAAGGTGTTGCACATGGGGAGGAAGAACCGGCACCACACTTACAGGTTGGGGAACTCCCCTCTTGCCAGCACGGAGACGGAAAAGGATCTTGGAGTCGTCATTGACTCCACGATGAACATGGGCCGGCAGTGTGGGGAGGCAGTCAAGAAGGCCAACCGTACCCTGTCATGCATCCACAGATGCATCTCGAGCAAGTCCAGGGAGGTGATCCTCCCCCTCTATGCGGCACTGGTCAGGCCGCAGCTGGAGTAGTGCATCCAGTTCTGGGCGCCACACTTCAAGAGGGACGTGGACGATATGGAAAGAGTCCAGAGGAGGGCCACTCGTATGATCAGGGGTCAGCAGGGCAGGCCTTATGAGGAGAGGCTACGGGACCTGAACCTGTTTAGCCTCCACAAGAGAAGGTTAAGGGGGGACCTTGTAGCCTGCTACAAACTGGTCAGGGGGGATCAGCAGGTATTGGGGGAGTCCCTGTTCCCCCATGCACTGCCAGGAGTGACCAGGAATAACGGTCACAAGCTGGCGGAGGGTAGGTTTAGATTAGATATTAGGAGGTGCTACTTCACAGTCAGGGCGGCTAGGGCCTGGAACCGGCTTCCAGGGGAAGTGGTGCAGGCTCCTAGCCTAGGGATTTTTAAAAGGAAGTTAGATGAGCACCTTGCCAGGGTCATCTGACCCCGGTGCTCTTTCCTGCCAAGGCAGGGGGTCGGACTAGATGATCTTCCTAGGTCCCTTCCGACTCTAGCTACTATGAAACTATGAAACTATGGACACTATTGCCCCAGGGCTATACTGAATCCCCTTCTCTTTTTTCTCAAATTCTGAAGAAAGATCTAGATAACATAATATTTTTAAAAAATTCTGTGTTTGTGCAATATGTTGATGATTTGCTCTTGGCGTCTAGCTCCCTTGAAGCCTCTAAAACTGATTCTTTAACTCTCCTCACCTCTCTTGCCCTAAAAGGCCATAAGGCATCAAAAAAAAAGCTACAACTTTGTCTTCCTTGTGTCCACTATTTAGGTCGTGATATTTCTGCTGGAGAACAACTGCTTTCCTCTTCCAGAATAGACGCTATTCTTAAAATCCCTAGACCAACTACTGTGTCCCAAATGTGTACCTTCCTAGGCATGGCTGACTACTGTCACCAGTGGATACTTGGCTATGCCTCTATAGTCAAGCCATTGCAAAATCTGATTCCTGTTAATACCCCTGAGCCTTTACCCTGGACTTCAGAGACAGAAGCTGCTTTTGCCTCTATTAAACAACCTCTGTCACAAGCTCCTGCCTTAGGCCTTCCCGATTATACTTAACCTTTTATTCTCTTTTGTCATGAAAAGGACGGATTTGCACTTGCAATACTCACTCAGACACATGGAGACAAGCACCGTCCCATTGCTTATTATAGCTCTGCTCTTAACTCAGTTGCAGCTGGACTTCCTCCATGTCTCCGTGCTGTAGCTGCAGCTGCTGTCACTGTTGAACTTTCCTCCAGCCTTGTATTAGGTTCTCCTTACTGTTGCTGTCCCACATGCTGTAGCAGCCCTTTTACTAAAAACAAAAACCCAACACCTTTCAAACACTAGATTAACTAAGTATGTAATCTTGCTTCTCTCTGCTGGAAATGTCACCCTAACTAGGTGCTCTGTTTTAAACCCTGTTTCTCTGTTGCCCACCCCTTTGGATGGTGAACCCCATGATTGCATTTTTGTTAATGCTCACCTAACAATGCCCCACACTGATCTAAAGGACAACCCCTTGCAAAACCCAGATCTAGTATTCCATGTTGATGGATCATGTCAAAGAAACTCAAAAGGTTCCCTTGTTGCAGGATATGCAGTATGTTCCAAATGTGATGTTACAGAAAGCCATCACTTACCTAATGTGTATTCAGTTCAAGTTGCCAAGCTTGTGGCCCTCACCAGGGCTTGCACCCTAGCCTCTGGTGCCTCTGTTAATATTTATATTGATTCTTGCTATGCTTTTGGTATTGTACATGATTATGTCCAACTTTGGAAACAAAGAGGCTTCCTCACTTCAGGAGGTGCCAAGATTAGTAATAGTCCATACGTAAATGCCTTGTTGAATGCTTTACAATTATCTTCTGCTGTTGCTATTATTAACTGTCAAGCCCACCAGAAACCTTATGATGATATTACACGTGGGAATGCTCTGGCAGATTCCACTACCAAAGCTGCAGCTATTTCCACTACTCAGGCTACGCCTGTATTTTTGTCTATTCTGACTGACCAGTCTCCATTGGCAAGTCTTCATGATGTTACCCTCCTCCAAGATCAGGCTCCAGAACCACAGAAATATACATGGAGACTGGCTGGGTGTTTGTTACACCCTGACCATTTGTGGCACTCCCCGGATGGCTGCCTGGTTGCCCCAATGGTCCTTCTTCCTCATCTTGCTCACATACACCATGGCATGGCACATGTGAGCAAAAGGGGGATGATAGAAGCTGTTAGACTTGATTGGTTTGCTCCAACTTTTCCATCTGTGGCTCAACAGTACTGACACACCTGTCCTATTTGCCAAGCCCATAATGTGAGAAGCCTGTAAAAACAAAGGCAGCACATTCCCCACCTTGGGGACCCTTTGTAAATTTACAATTAGATTTTATTCAAATGTAGAAATGTTGTTCTTATGAATATGTTCTTGTTATTGTATGTATGTTTTCTGGTTGGGTAGAAGTCTACCCATGTGCAAAAGCTGACACTATCACTGTAAGCAAAAAGTTGCTCAGAGACTTTATTCCAAGGTTTGGTATTCCTTTATCCCTAAACTCTGATAGAGGAACTCATTTTACTGGACAGATAATAAAAGAAGTCTGCAAAGTTTCATAGTTTCTAGGGTTGGAAGGGACCTGAGCAGATCATCTAGTCTGACCCCCTGCCATGGCAGGAAAGAGTACTGGGGTCAAACGACACCAGCAAGGTGTTCATCTAACCTCCTCTTAAAAACCCCCAGAGCAGGAGCCTGCACCACTTCTCTTGGAAGTTGGTTCCAGATCCTAGCCACCCTGACAGTGAAGTAGTGCCTCCTGATATCTAGCCTAAATCTACCCTCTGCCAGGTTGTGACCGTTATTCCCGGTCACTCCTGGCAGTGCTTGGGGGAACAGGGACTCCCCCAATGCCTGCTGATCCCCCCTGACTAGTTTATAACAGGCCACTAGATCCCCCCCACAGCCTTCTCTTTTGGAGGTGGACAGGTTCAGGTCCCGTAGCCTCTCCTCACCTGCCTTGCTGCCCCCTGATCATGCAAATGGCCCTCCTCTGGACCCTCTCCATGCTGTCCACATCCCTCTTGAAGTGCGGCCAGAACTGGACACAGTACTCCAACTGCGGCCTGACCAGTGCCGCATAGAGGGGGAGGATCATGTCTTTGGACCTGCTCGAGATGCATCTGTGGATGCATGACAAGGTACGGTTGGCCTTCCTGACTGCATCCCCACACTGCTGGCCCGTGTTCATCTTGGAGTCAATGATGACCCCCGGATCCCTTTCCGCCTCCGTGCTGACAAGAGGGGAGTTCCCTAACCTGTAGGTATGGTGCAAGTTGTTCCTCCCAAGGTGCATCACTTTGCACTTGTCCGTGTTGAAATCCATCCTATTCTCGTCCGCTCACCCTTGTAACCTGTCTAGGTCTGATTGTAGCCTGTTGCATCCTTCCAATGTGCCCACGTCCCCCCACATCTTAGTGTCGTCAGCATATTTGAACAGGGTGCTTTTTACCCCCTCATCCAGATCGCTGATGAAGATGTTGAACAGTGTGGGCCCAAGGGCCGAGCCCTGCAGAACCCCACTGCCCACGTCCTTCCAGGTTGAGAAGGACCCATCCACTACCACCCTCTGGGTGTGGCCCACTAGCCAGTTGGCAACCCATTTGACTGTGTGGGTGTCAACACCACAGCCCCCCAGTTTCTTAATGAGAACAGGGTAAGAGACAGTGTCAAAAGCCTTCTGGAATTCCAGGAAGACTATGTCCACTGCTACCCCTGTCTCTAATGATTTGGTGATCTGATCATAAAAGGCCACCAGGTTGGTCTGACAGGACCTGCCACTGATGAACCCATGTTGGTTGCCTCTAAGCATGCAGTCCCCTGCTGGCCCCTCGTGGATGTGTGCCAGAATAATTTTCTCAAACAGCTTGCCTATGATCGAGGTGAGACTAATTGGCCTATAGTTTCCCAGGTCCTCTTTCTTCCCCTTTTTGAAGATGGGTATCACGTTGGCCCTCTTCCAGTCCTCCAGCACCACACCAGAGCACCACAAGTGCTCATAAAGCCGTGCCAGGGGTCCTGTTGAAATAGCAGAAAGTAAAGAGAAAGAAAAACTAGAAGTTGAAAGGCTAATGGCTATAAATATCTAACTTGATGGAAAAAAAAAATGTGGTAATAAATTTAACCCGGCTCCTAACTTGACTAAGAAAACAGAGACCAGAGGTGCTGATACTGTTTATTTCAGTTAAAAGTTCTGAAATAGGGAATCCTGCATGCCTTGTTTTGTCTTGATGTATTACCCTGTGTACGGATGTTAAGTTTATTTTTCTCTTCAAAAAACCAGAAACTGATAACTATTTCTATAAGCACAATGTTTCACTGTTCTTTAAAATAAGCTGCCTATATGTCTGTGTGTGTTAGATCAGGGATTTACTGTCCAAGGTGGTATTTTTTCCTCTCTCTGTCTTAAGTATAAATATGCTTGTAAACTTACAGAGTTCGAGAAATCATTTGAAACAGACAAGTGGGTGATTCCCCTTGCTGTATGGAATTCTCCCTGTGATCACAGTATAGCCCTAAATAAAGAAAAGCTGGTTTTGTCAGTTCTGATTCAACCACAGTGCGAAGTTTGATTTCTTCCACAGTCTTATAGAAAATAGTGTATATTTAAATAGTGTATAGATATTGTATAGATATATAGATGTTTTAATAAACAGTGTTTAATAAACAATGCTGTATGTGCTGGGGAGGAAAATCCCAACTTTTTTTCCTATTATTTGTCTGTTTTCCTACCTTTTCTTTAATTTATATATTATTTAAATCCTTTTATAACTTATGGCTTTTCTGGTAAAAAAAAAAAATGTAAATGCACCACATTTTTAAAATAAAGATTTGAAATTGGGTCTATATGTATGGCTTGTTTTCTTTCATAGGCAGAGTGGCATGCATGGCAGTCTGTGTGGTTTGGGGGTGGGTGGGTTGGAAGAGGCGATAACCATGCCCACTTGCCTCAGCATGGAGATCCTTTGCTTGGTGGTGTTTATATTGTGAGCATTACTGGAAAGAGTTGCAGGGTGGACTGTTATGGGAGGTCCAATGGTTGTTTTACCTTCAATCCCAATACACAGTGATCCTGGCTAGCATCTCTGGGTGCATCCAGATGAGCACTTTGAGACGGGGCAAGAGGCACATGCAGGAACAAAAAAATGTTTCCCATGTTGCAAACTTGCAGTGTGGGGAGAAAATTAGACCCCTGGATATCTAGGGGTCAAAAAAAATGAAGTTTAGAAAAGCGAGGTGTAAGGAACTGAAAGATACTCACCTGGGTTGCAACCCTGGCCAGGGGCACGCACCTCACTAGAACAGGATGTCCACCCTGCAGTGGCAGCTCCCAGTCAGCCCCAGCCTGGCTTTACGACCTCAGCAGGTGAAGTGGATTGGTGCCAATCCACAGCTGGGGCAATATCTGGGGGCTGGGAGCAGAGCCAGGGGGACAAGACAGAAGATGGCAGAGAATGTGGAGAACCAAGTCTGGGAGCCAGAGATGTGAGGAGAATGCTCCAAGGATAGGGTAAGCGTCTGGTCGAGTTCTGAAGAGGCAATGAACCCTCACTATGAGGGTGAAGAGGTAGGTGGAAGGAGGAAGATGAAGACGGGAGAAACCCAAAGAGAAGGTGGAGGAGGTGGATGCTCCCGAGCTGTTGGCTCCATTTTTTTTCTTTTTTTTCCTCTTTCTGTTTATTTGAACCCATGGATTGATTGGTGTGGGATGCTGAGTGAGACAGAGACGGCTGTGTCAAAAAGAAGACTCTAACAAAGAGTGTAAGCTTCCTGGACGGAGGGAAGAAAATCATGCTTCCTGAGTGCTCTGCAGCTGAATCCAGGAGATGAGGAGCCAAAATGGGCCGGGGAAAGACGGACAGGGAAAAACACCCCTCCCGCTGCCTAGTTACACACTAAGGAGTCCCTCTTTTCATTAAGCGGTCACGTGCCGCCAATTAAGCCAGGCACGGCCACCATCAGCAGGGGAGCATGGGGAAAGCCCAGGGCGGAGGGGAAGCCCCCAGTGAGTCTCAAGGGGGTGCCTGGAACCCAATTATCCAGAAACTGACTTCAATGGCAGTCTTACTGTTAAAAAAAATTTTTAAAAAGGAAAAGAAAGGAAAGAAGGAAGTGCTTCAGACTGGTCATTTAGCCATCCCTTTTCTGGGGCTTCGGGAACCAAGGCAGAACCCGGCGATTGATCGAGGTGGAGGTGGGTAGTCACCACCTCCCTTTTGTTAACATCTCAAAAAAAAAAAATCTTTTAAACATCAAAGTCGTAGCAGGCAGGAACAGAGAGAGAGTAGGACCCCACCTAGACTGACCAAAAGGTTGCAGCCACACTGAGGGGGCTGCTGGATGTTAGTGCGACATAAGGGCGTGCACCCGTACCCAGGGGCTATCTGACACAGGGCCACCCCCTAAGGCAACTGGAGTCTGGGTCCTCCACAGAGACACTTTGGCTGCTCTGTGGTTGGTCCCTTGTCCTCGTGCTGAAACACACAGCTTGCCAGGCAGCGTGTTCAGCACCAGGGCTCCAGTACCATAACGGGTCGGGGGGAGGAGCAAGGGGGAGGGGACTATGGAGGGGACCCCACTGGCCCCACCCACTTCCCCAGCCCTGCCCTGGCCAGCCTCAGCCCCAGCCCCTGCCAGCCCCCCCAACCCCCCCAATCAGTTTCCTGCATGGCCCCACCCCCTGCCAGTGACCCCAATACCCCCATCACTTCCCTGCCTAGCCCCACCCATTGCCAGCCCCCTCACCCCCTGATCATTTTCCTGCCTGGCCCCACCCCCTGCCAGCCCTCCAAACCCACCCCAATCATTTATCTCACTGGGGCCTGCCTGCACAGCACAGGGCAGAGCATCAAGGACAATAAAAAGTCCTTTTTCAGATATGTGGGGAGCTGGAGGAAAAGCAAGGGCAACATTTCCTTCTATGACCAGGTGACCTATCACCTGGACAAGGGAGAAGAGATTGATGTCATATATCTTGACTTCAGAAAAGCTTTTGATCTGGTATCCCATGATCACCTCTTGGCAAAACTGCCCAGTTGTGGCCTTGGCTCCACCACGATCCACTGGCTGGGAAATTGGCTTCGTGGTCCGACCCAGAGGGTTGTGATTGATGGCAGTCACTCATCATGGTGCCCTGTGACCAGTGGGGTCCCTCAAGGCTCTGTCCTGGGACCCATACTGTTCAACATCTTCATTAACGATGTGGACATTGGAATTAGGAGTGGACTGGCCAAGTTCGCCGATGACACCAAACTTTGGGGCAAAGCATCCACGCCAGAAGATAGGCGGGTGATCCAGGCTGACCTGGACAAGCTCAGCAAATGGGCAGATGAGAACCCGATGGTATTTAACACCGAAAAATGCAAGGTTCTCCACCTTGGGAGGAAAAACCTGCAGCACCCTTATAGGCTCGGCAGTGCTACGTTGGTTAGCACTGCAGAAGAAAAAGACTTGGGGGTCATCATTGACCACAAGATGAACATGAGCCTCCAATGCGATGCTGCGGCTAGTAAAGCGACCAAAATGCTGGCGTGCATCCATAGATGCTTCTCGAGCAAATCCTGGGACGTCATTCTCCCCTTGTACTCGGCCTTGGTGAGGCCGCAGCTGGAGTACTGCATCCAGTTTTGGGCTCCACAATTCAAAAAGGATGTGGAGAAGCTTGAGAGAGTCCAGAGGAGAGCCATGAGCATGATCAGAGGTCAGGAAAACAGATCTTACGATGACAGGCTGAGAGCCATGGGACTCTTTAGCCTGGAAAAGCGCAGGCTCAGGAGTGATCTGATGGCCACCTATAAGTTTATCAGGGGTGACCACCAGGATCTGGGGGAACGTCTGTTCACCAGAGCGCCCCAAGGGATGACGAGGTCGAACGGTACAAACTCCTGCAAGACCGTTTCAGGCTGGACATAAGGAAGAATTTCTTTACTGTCCGAGCCCCCAAGGTCTGGAACAGTCTGCCAGCGGAGGTGGTTCAAGCACCTACATTGAACACCTTCAAGAGTAAATAGGATCCCAGCAAGATAAGCATCCAATGACCCCAGCTGACTTCCTGCCCTTTGGGCAGGGGGCTGGACTCGATGATCTCCCGAGGTCCCTTCCAGCCCTAATGTCTATGAAATCGGACCCCTGCTGAACCAGATGGGACGACTGACACCCAGGAAAAAGACAACCTATTAAATGGATACTTTGCGTCGGTTTTTCATCAATCCCATGGACGCCCATACCCGCTACGGGACAGGGAGGTCCAGGTGAGGGAGATCCCCTGCTCTCCATCAATGCTGACCTTGTAAAGGAACACCTTGAGAGGTTGGATGCCTTCAAATCAGCTGTACTCAAGAAGCTGGCAGGCATCATAGCACAACCCCTGGCACGGATTTTTGAGAACTCCTGGCACTCTGGTGTAATGCCCAAAGACTGGAAGAAAGCCAATGTGGTGCCTATCTTCAAGAAAGGGAGGAAAGTGGATCCAGCAAACTATAGACACATCAGCCTGACTTCTATCCCAGGGAAGATATTGGAAAAGTTTATTAAAGAGGCCAACCCCTTAATGGACTGGCTGATGCCAACATCCTGAGGGATAGCCAGCATGGGTTTGTTGCAGGTAGGTCTTGCTTGACCAATGTCATTTCCTTGTATGACCAGGTGACCTATCACCTAGACAAGGGAGAAGAGATTGATGTCATATATCTTGACTTCAAAAAAGCCTTTGATCCCATGATCACCTCTTGGAGAAACTGGCCAACTGTGGCCTTGGGTCCACCACAATCCACTGGCTGGGAAATTGGCTCCGTGGTTGGACCCAGAGGGAAGTAATTGATGGAAGTCAATTGTCATGGTGCCCTGTGACCAGTGGGGTCCTACAAGGCTCTGTCCTTGGACCCATATTGTTCAACATCTTCATTAATTACATGGACATTGGAGTCAGAAGCGGACTGGCCAAATTCGCCAATGACACCAAACTTTGGGGTAAAACTTCCACAGCAGAGGACAGGAGGGTGATCCAGGCTGACTTGGACAGGCTCAGCAAATGAGCGGACGAGAACCTGATGGTGTTTAACACCGAAAAATGCAAGGTTCTCCACCTTGGGAGGAAAAACTTGCAGCATCCTTATAGGCTCAGCAGTGCTACACTGGCTAGCACTACAGAAGGAAGAAACTTGGGGGTCATCATTGACCACAAGATGAACATGAGCCTCCAATGCGATGCTGCGGCTAGTAAAGCGACCAAAATGCTGGCGTGCATCCATAGATGCTTCTCGAGCAAATCCTGGGACGTCATTCTCCCCTTGTACTCGGCCTTGGTGAGGCCGCAGCTGGAGTACTGCATCCAGTTTTGGGCTCCACAATTCAAAAAGGATGTGGAGAAGCTTGAGAGAGTCCAGAGAAGAGCCACGTGCATGATCAGAGGTCAGGAAAACAGACCTTGGGACAACAGGCTGAGAGCCATGGGACTTTTCAGCCTGGAAAAGCACAGGCTCAGGGGTGACCTGATGGCTACCTATAAGTTTATAAGGGGTGTTCACCAGGACCTGGGGGAACATTTTTTCACCACAGCACCCCAAGAGATGACAAGGTCGAACAGTTGTAAACTACTGTACGACCGTTTCAGGCTGGACATAAGAAAGAATTTCTTTACTGTCCGAGCCCCCAAGGTCTGGAACAGCCTGCCATCAGAGGTGGTTCAAGCACCTACATTGAACACCTTCACGAGTAAATTGGATGCTTATCTTGCTGGGATCCTATGACCCCAGCTGACTTCCTGCCCTTGGGATGGGGGGCTGGACTCGATGATCTTCCGAGGTCCTTTCCAGTCCTAATGTCTATAAAATCTATGAAATCTATGAAACTTCAAGAAAGCCTTTGACTTGGTCTCCCCATGTCCTTATTGGGGAAATGTTGCCTCGACAACCTTACAGTCTGATAGGCTGGGGAACTGGCTCTGTGGTCAGACCCAGAGTGTGATAGTCAATGGAACCATATCAACATGGCACATGGTGACCAGTGATATTCCCCAGGGCTCCATACTCAGACCAGTACTCTTTAATATATTTATAAATGATCTGGATTCAGGTTTCAGAAGCAAACTGGCTAAGTTTGTGGATGACATCAAATTATGTGGAATTACAGTCACAATAGAGGATAGGCTGGAGATTCAGGGAGACTTGGACAGACTTGCAAAGTGGGCAGATCAAAACCTGATGACTTACAACATAGAGAAATGCAAGGTGCTCCACCTTGGGAGAAAAAACCCACATCATATTTATAGGCTCGGCAGTGCTACACTCACTAGCACTACAACTGAACAAGACTTAGGGGTCATTATTGACCACAAGATGAACATGAGCCACCAATTTGATGCCACAGCCGGCAAAGCAAACAAAATTCTGGCTTGCATCTACTAATGTATCTCAAGCAAGACCCAGGAAGTCATCCTTCTGCTTTACTCAGCCTTCATGAGGCCACAGCTGGAGTACTGCATCCAGTTCCGGGCTCCACACTTTAGAAAGGATGTGGAGAACCTTGAAAGAGTCCAGAGGAGAGCCATGTGCATGGTTAGAGAACAAGAGAGCAGGCCTTATGAGGAGAGGTTGAGAGGCATGGGACTCTTCAGCCTGGAGAAGCGAAGGCTCAGGGGTGACTTGGTGGCAGCCTGTAAGTATATAAGGGGTGTGCATTAGGAACTGTGAGAATGTCTGTTCACCAGTGCACCCCAAGGGAAAACAAGGTCTAATGGTCACAAACTCCTGGAAGAGTTTTAGGCTGAACATAAGAAAAAAGTTCTTTATCGTCCAAGTCCCCAGAACTAGGAATAGACTACCCCCAGAAGTGATATGAGCACCTACTCTACATACTTTTAATAAACACTTGGATGCTTATCTTGCAGCAATCATTTGACCCCAGCTGACTTCTTGCCCCTGGGGCAGGGGGCTGGACTCAATAATCTCTTGAGATCTCTTCCAGCCCTAATGTCTATAAAATCTATGAAATTGCTGTTGCCATTGTTGTTTTCTTCTTTAACTTATAGGCTATGGATATTAGTCGTCACACCAGACAACAAAGCCAACGTACTTAACGATTTTTTTTGCCTCCATTTTCCTAAGCAGGGACTGGAACAGTCACCCCCCCTCTGGGCCCCACTTAGACCCTAGGGGAGGTGCACCTAGGCCAAGGGTTAGTGAGGAACTAGTTAGGGAATTTCTGGAAGGACTGGATGTATTCAAATCAATTGGTCTGGATGGTCTCCACCCCAGAGTGCTGAGGGAATTGGCTGAGGTCATTGCGGGACCCCTGGCACAGCTTTATGAGCACTCGTGGTGCTCTGGTGTGGTGCCAGAGGACTGAAAGAAGGCCAACATGGTTCCCATCTTCAAAAAGGGGAGGAAGGAGAACCCAGGAAACTATAGGCCTCAGTCTTACCTCCATCCTGGGCAAGCTTTTTGAGAAAATTATTCTGGTGCATATCCACGAGGGGCCAGCAGGGGAGATTATACTTAGGGGCAACCAACATGGGTTCATTAGTGGCAGGTCCTGTCAGACCAACCTGGTGGCCTTCTATGACCAGATCACCATATCCTTAGATGGAGGGATAGCAGTGGACGTAGTCTTCCTGGACTTTCAGAAGGCCTTTGACACTTCCTCTCACCCCGTTCTCATTAAGAAACTGGGGGACTGTGGTGTTGACACGCACACAGTCAATTGGGTCGCCAACTGACTGGAGGGCTGCACCCAGACAGTGGTGGTGGATGGGTCGTTTTTGACCTGGAGGGATGTGGGCAGTGGGATTCCACAGGGCTCAGCCCTCAGGCACGCACTGTTCAACATCTTCATCAGTGACTTGGACGACGGGGTAAAAAGCACCTTGTTCAAATTTGCTGATGACACTAAGATGTGGGGGGATGTGGGCAAACTAGAAGGGAGCAATAGGCTGTAATTAGACCTAGACAGGTTACAAGGGTGAGCGGATGAGAATAGGATGGGATTCAACACGGACAAGTGCAAAGTGATGCACCTGGGGAGGAACAACTGGCACCATACCTACAGGTTGGGGAACTCCCTTGTTGTCAGTACAGAGGCAGAAAAGGATCTTGGTGTCATCATTGACTCCAAGATGAACATGGGCCAGCAATGTGGGGATGCAGTCAGGAAGGCCAACCGTAACTTGTCATGCATCTACAGATGCATCTCAAGCATGTCCAAGGAGGTGATCCTCCCCCTCTATGCGGCACTGGTCAGGCTGCAGCTGGAGTACTACATCCAGTTCTGGGCACTGCACTTCAAGAGGGATGTCGACAGCATGGAGAGGGTCCAGAGGAGGGCCACTCACATGATCAGAGGGCAGCAGGGCAGGCCCTACAAGGAGAGGCTACGGGACCTGAACCTATTCAGCCTCCTCAAGAGAAGGCTCAGCGGGGATCTAGTGGCCTGTTACAAACTAGTCAGAGGGGACCAGCAGGCACTGGGGAAGTCCCGGTTCCCCCAAGCACTGCCAGGAGCGACCAGGAATAACGGTCACAAACTGGCAGAGGGTAGATTTAGGCTAGATATCAGGAGGCGCTACTTCACGGTCAGGGTGGCTAGGATCTGGAACCAGCTTCCAAGAGAAGTGGTGCTGGCTTCTACCCTGGGGGTCTTTAAGAGGAGGTTAGATGAACACCTTGCTGGGGTCGTTTGACCCCAGTACTCTTTCCTGCCATGGCAGGGGGTCAGACTAGATGATCTGCTCAGGTCCCTTCCAACCCTAAAAACTATGAAACTAACTATTAGTCCCTCTCTTCGCTCCTCCATTCCTCCTCCCTCCAGCCTTCAAGTGAAAATGTACGTATGGAGTGACTAGGACAAGAGGGGGGACTAAGATGTGGGCAAAGTCTGGGAGAAAGAGAAGTGGGTCCTGATGTTTGTAGATAAAACCTAAGGAAAAAAAAGATGTAAAAAAAGTGGGATGGGGAACAGTTCATGTACCGATGAAATGAGAAAGTAAGTCAGAGAAGAGTTTGTGTTTTTTAAAGAGAAGGGGAGGAGAAAAAAATGAGCTAAATGGTATTTGGATATTTTTGTAAATAAAAACAGAACAAAACTTTGTGCTATATAAGTAGGTGCCAAAGTGCTAGTTGAAAGTGTATTTAAGGAGTACCCATGCTAAAACTTCTGGTAGTTTCAAAAAAGGGAAAATGCAACAATTCTGGGTGAACTAAATCTATGGGTACTATATGCAAATTACTACAGTTATGTTTATTTCAAGGTCAGTTTTTTTCACATTTGTTCCTCACTTCCATGTACTCAGGAAGAGCAGGGTTTGACAATAAGGAGAGGAGGAAAAGACTATGGGGGAAGAAGTTGGGAAGGGGGCAGAGGACAAAAGGGCTACCAGTCCCCCAGAAATATTTTCCCTGCTACAGCAGTGGGAAGAAGACAAATTCAAGACAAACCTCAAAACTTTAGTATCTATACCTGGAAAATTATAACAAATTTATAACTTTTCCATATATAGAAACTAATTATGGGAGGTCATCTTATAATCAGGGTTCTCTTATATTCAGGTAAATATGATATATTTGAGCACCAAGGTGTTTTCTCATCTATTGCAGATTTAGCTCCTAGTAGCATCAACTCATCATCTGATGCTATTTCCCCTCCCTGAATTATTTCCATTAGCCTTAATGATCTGTAGGGATCAGGGTTTTCTGTTTCCCATGGAAAACAGAGTAAATCACAGATTTTACCTTTTCAGCAGAGGTAAATACGGATTTCTCATGAGCTTCCCCCAGGCTGGCAGAGAGCTTGGAAGGAGCAGGAGGAAGGTGGTGAGACAGGGGATGCCATGTACATGGTCATGCACATGGCCCCAGGCATCCTGCAGAGCAGCTCCAGTGGGGAAGTAGGGAGGGGGGGAAGATGGGGATCGAGGCCCCTGCAGAAAGGGAGCTGGGCAGGGCTAGGGTTGCTGCCCAGCTGAGTGGAGCTTGGGGCCCGAAGCTGCAATGTATGGCTACAGGGCCCCAGCAGAGAGCAGGACGGGGCCATGGGTAGCTCGTTCAGGGGAAAGGGAGGGAGGTCCAGCTCCCCACTGTTGCATGAACTCCCAGGGGCAGAGGGGACCCAGACCCCCCAGATCTATACCTGAGCCAGCTGCAGGCTGCGGGCTCAGGATCCTGCCCTGCTTCCCTCCCCTAGGGCCTCTGGAGCCCAGCAGGCATGACCCAAAATGGCTGGGGACAGTGGGGCCACACAGGGATCTCCTCACCACTGCTTGCCCCTTGGTTGCCCTGACGACATGCCTCTTGTGCCTCCCACTGCTTTAAGGGGCACAGCCCTGTGCTGCTGCCCTCAATGCAGCCCCATGCACAGGAGACATGTCGCAAGGGCAGTGGGGGGGAGGTCAGGGGGCAAGCAGTGGTGAGGAGATCCCTACACCGCCCCACTGCTGCCTGCCATGCTGGGCTCTGGAGTTCCTGGGGGAGGGAAGAATGGTGGCAGAGAACAGTGGCTAGCAGCTTCTCTGCATGGCCCCTCAAAGCAGCAGTAGGCACAGGAGGCATGTCACCAGGGCAGTTGGGTGGGTGGGGCAAGCAGCAGCAAGGAGATCCCACATGGCCCTGTTATCCTCAGCTGCACTGGGTTGTGCCTACCGGGCTCCAGAGTCCCCAGGGGAGTGAAGCAGGGCAGGAGCTCAAGCCTGCAGCCCGCCCCTGCCCAGTGTACAGATCTGGGGGGCGCAAGTCCCTCCTGTCCTCCAGGAGTATGCGTGGCAGCAGGGAGCCGACCTGCCCAAGCCCGCACCAGCAGGGCAGCAGGGGCAGAGGGCTGCGGACCCAGGTCTGTAGCCCTGGCAGCTGGAGGGTGAGAGGCACCAGCAAAGCTGTGGGGGACCTTTAATTTTAATCAGGGATTTGAGGTTGTCAGAGAATTTGTGATTTTTTTGCTGGAGAATTTGCAATTTTTTTATCAGGGAAAACCAGGACCCTTGGTGATCTGTATACCCTTACAGTACATACCAAAGGTATACCCTTCCATACCCTTACCCTGTGCCCTGTCTTGTGGCATACCCTGCATTCTACATTTATTGCTAGACATTATTGGCAGTGGTTGTTTGGTGTAATGCCACATCTGCCACATCTTTGCCTTCGCTCTTAAAGTTTCTTGATCTTTTATGCCTCATATGTGATCTCAGAACTTGTACCACCTTGCTCCGTCTCAGAGCGGGCCCCTTCATCCATAGGCTTTACCTAGGGCACACTTTGGGTGGCAGACGTATCGTCTTTTGGGCCTCTTCTGCAACCCTCACCAGGGTAGTGGCCAGCCAATTACCTAACCGGGGCCAAGCTTGCCCTGGCCCCTCCCGGGATAATGCTATACACTCACACACACATACTTAGCCCCAAGCCCTCTGGTTTCCCCCTCACTGAGGCCCCTCATCTCCACCCCCTCCCTGGGGCTCCATATCTCCACCTCCTCACTGGGGCCATGGGGCTTCCCTCCCCAGTGGGAGCTCATGTGGCCATAGCTGTGCCTGGCCCATCTGGTTCTCACACCCTCTTTGAGCTCAGGTGGCTATAACTGTACCTGGCACCCTTGTACCCACAGTGTTGTGGGGGCTGGGGGTTAAGGTGCCCCAACCCACCTTTCACCAGGGTGGTAACTGCTTGGTATTTCCTGGAGGCTCTCACGCCACTGAGAGACCCACCAGACCACCCACTCCCAGCAGGGTGCAGTTTTAGGTCATGCCCAGGACCAGGAACCTCCAAACCATCCCCTTAAGCTCCTGCCCTTACCTCCAAGCTGTTTCATACAGCCTTTCAGCCAGGTGATGTTTCTGCCTGGCCTGCCAGCAGCGAGCTGCTCTGTTTATATAGGCGGCCAGAGTTCTAAAATGGCTGCCATAATCAAGTACCTGTGGCTCTTTGGCTCAGCTCTTACAGTGGCAGGCACCAACAGTGCCCTGCCACACTCCCCTACTACTACCTGCCATCTAGTAATTTGGAGATGCCTCTCTTTCTTTTTTTTTCCCCACTAGGGAAGGGATCAGGTTCACTTCTGACACCAAGGAGTATGAGGGACAATCACATGCCACCACAGTGTAGGCTGTAATCCCTCTACCCCTTGCTCTAGTATAACCATCTGGCCTTCTGCTAGTGGGTGTGGAGGACCAGGACTCTATACTCCACAGACCCTATGGAAGCTGCTAGGTCAAGGTGGGCAAAACGGCAGATCTGTCCAGCAGCCAAACTCTGTTTCACAGCACCCCTTGCCTGCTTGGCATGACCTGATCTCCATGGAGCCCCACCCACTGTGCTGTGATAGCACAAGGATGGGGTTGCCATGGAGACTGGCTCCAGCAATGCTGGCAGGGCCTGTGGCAGGGCAGGGGGCTGCTCCAGAGCCACTGGGATCTTGTGGCAGGGGCAGGTTGGTCTAGGGCCATGGCAGAGCCATGATCTGCCACCTGCACAAGCTGGAGGAAGGGGGAAAGCAGGCCTGTGGCACCCCCCATGCCCTGGGCTGTGGCTCCTATACTGCATCAAGCATCCTGGTCATGGCCCCACCTGCTTCCTGAGCAGCATCTCCTGGGCATCCTGCTCCGTGCAAGTATGGGCACTGGCCACAGTGCTACTCCTCCAACCACACAGCTCCCCGCCACCTCCAAAGGATCCCCCATACTCCCCCTTCACCTGCTGGAGGGACAGGCACTTGCCCCCCAGCATACCCTGATGCAGGCTTGGTACCCAACTACCTTCCCCCAGTGCCGGCAGGCACCCACACCCCCTCACTCACCCTTCCCCTGCACACCCACCCACACAGTCCCCAAGCCCTGGACCTCCAACCTCCACTCCCCATACACTTAACTCCATCCAACTGCTGGTGCTACTCTCACGACCCTGCCTGGTTGCATGCCAGCCATACATATGTGTGCACACAGACACACATGCGCGCGCTGTCTCCAATCACCCCAAACAGCTCCTCACAGGCTTGAATGCTGCCAGCCTGCAAAGGGAGACCCATGATTTCCCACTTTTTTTCTGGGACTTGCTTGCAAACTTTCCATATATTCTTGTGATCCACTTTTGGATTGCAATCCATGGGTTGAGAAACACTGACTTAGACAACTTTAAAATTGCCACTTAGAATGCCACCCTTAGTGACTTCAGAATTTCTCTTCTCTCTAGGAGGCAAAAAAAAGTCCCTTTTGTATGTATACCTGTGGGTTTGCTCACCAGACTTGTTTCTTCATGCCATCAATATCTTATTTGTTGTTCGTCTCAACCCTATAAAATATGAGCTCTTGGTGACAACAAATGTTTCTTGCTATATCCATGGAGGGCTGTGGTTTGGGAGTGAGGGGGAACAAGGGGAGGTGGGTGACTGCGGGTTGGAAATGAAGGACACAAGCAATGCCAGGTGACTGCAGGCCAGGAGTGAGGGATATCAGCAGGGATGGGGGAAAGGAGGCTGCAAGCTGGAAGTAAGGAGCACCAGCATGGTCTTGGGGGCAGGGTACTGTGGTTCAGGAGTGAGGGGCAGGGCACAGGCAATATCACACTGCTGTCCTCACAATCATATTACACCCCGACTTCCCAACAGGTGTCCTCTCCAGTCAGTTCTGAGTGACTGAGAACAACTGACTATAGTGGGAGTGAACTGATTTATGTTTTTCATCTCTAAAGATGGAAACAGGGTGTAGTAAGCCTTAGGGATGTAAAAGGTTAAACCAGTGGTCTGCAACCCTTTTATGGTGAAGATCACTTTTTGTAAGTAAACAGCACCCCAAGATCTACCACCCCGGCCCCCCTCCACCCCTGGCCTCCTGGACAAGCTGCCCAGGCTCTGACCCCACTCACTGAGCCTGGCCCAGGCAGCAGGGGTGCGATTCAGCCCAGCCACATGTCCTGCCGCTCCTGATCATGGAGCTGCTGGCAGACTGAGATCAACTGACAGAGGCTCCACAATCGACCAGTTGACTGGTTGGTGACCACTGCATTAAACCATTAATCATTTAACTGATAGGCCTAGTGACAACTGGACAGCTTACCAGTAAGTTTAGCAGTCGAGCAGGGAAATGGGGGAAGGGAATGAGTGCAGTGCTGTGGTAGAAACTGGAAGGCAGCAGGGCAGGCAGGAGGGAGGGAAGAGGGCAAGGGAAGGGAAAGGACAAGGGGGATCTAGTATCCATAGCCGTCCTTAAAGGAGAAAACAGTGGGCAACTTAATGACTTGTCAATTAGGCTGCTTGTTCACAAGTGCTCCCTTCCTCCCAGTGCAGAGCTTTACAGAAGCTGTGTGGTCTGGTAGGGCTTCCACTGCCTCCCCTTCCTCCCCGCCCCACCACTCAAAGGGCCCCGGGAGTGGTTCCCAGCAGCAGCTGTGTCTGAGCTACTGTAGTTAAATGGATAATTTTTTTAAACTATATTTACATCCCTACTAGGTCTTCCCATTTAATTACACCCCTGAGTATGATGAGTCCTCAAAGATTACAAAAATTTGAACCCATTCAATGAGCTGGATCTGTACAGTGTGAATGCACCCTGTTCAGGGCTGAATGTCTGGTAGACAATACAATGAGGAAGTTGATCTAGTTTTGTCTATTCATCCAGCTTCTCTAATGGGGATGTTGGCAGAGACTCCTACAGCCAAAGCTGTGGTGTAAGATCAACCAGCAAATTTGTTGGTGAATTCTAGGAAATACAGTATTGAGGTGGTGCCACCTGCTCATTTACACCTTCTGCTTGGGCCCTGGATGCAGTCTCCTGCAGGATTTTCCCTTGATGAGAGCAGCTTTACTAATTATATCCAAGCATGAGGTCTCTGTGCCCTGAATAAACCATTCGGTCACACTACACTCAGCAGACTTAGTCCCAGCCACTGCCTCCTTCAGAGAGAACATGCCTGGACTTGTGAGATATCACATTTGGCTGGATGTCAGACACAAAGGGCTGCTGACCCTGAACAGGGTTTCTATTTCTGATTTTTTAAGCCTTCCTCAGAGGGACTGGGTGTCAGCTGCAGCCAAGGCTGGGCATTTTGATTGGGATGTGCCAATGTTCCTGCTGGGACTCAAACCCAGAGGTTCCTGGCTAAAGGGTCTTGCCCCTCCCCTCCGAGTCAGATCAATCACCATATTTGGGGTCAAGAAGGAATTTTACCCCATGATCAGACTGTTATGGACTTTGGGTGCTTTTGCATTCTTCTGTAACAGGGGTAGGGCCCTCTTCCTGGGATCTCTTGACAAACATTTATTTATTAACAGAAGCAGGATGCTGGTCAATATATTCTCCGTGCTTTATGTGTGGCAGGTTAAAGTGTCATGTAGTTTTGCTAAGAGGTTACAAAATGGATTTGTGTGGGATGGTTTGGAAAGCAATAATCCCGCCTCAGGCAGGGGATTGGACTGGACGACCTATGGAAGTCCCTTCCAGCCCTACTGCTCTCCAATTCTATGATTTTTGATAATATCTATCTTTTTGGAATCCCCATTCACAGGCTCAGTTTTGGCTTTCTACCAGTAATACAAAAACATAACCATTATGCAACAGGGACCATTTAGTAGCTCAGGGTCCTGTACAATTGCGTGGTTTGCACTGTTGTGATATTCTAGACTGAGGACAGAACAGGGCAAGACCAAGACAGAACCACACCCTAACATGTCTACAGACCAACAACGGTACAAAAGAAGCCACAGCAAAGAAGCATAAGTTACAACAGTCCCTTATAGGGAGAGGTTCAGGCTGATCTTCCCTGGTCTCCTCCACACACACACACTTTGGTTACCCTGATCCTAAAAAAGGAATGCATCTAAACCAGGGGTGGACAATTATTTGGGCCTGTGAGCCACATAGGGAGTTTTCCTGAACTGTCTCAGGTCAGGTCAGCACCTGCCCACCCCTCAACAGCTCACTAAAACTCGCTATGCAGGATGGGGCAGCAGGCAGGTGGGGAGCAGTGTTCAGGAGTGATATGACTGGGTGAGGCTGGGATCACGGGATGGGGATGTGGGGTGGTGACAGTGAAGAGCCAGAGCCAGGGCAGAGCTGCAATCCCCTGCCCACACGCTCCTGCAACAGGCAAGGGCATACAGAGCAGATTGTGGCTCTGCTCCAACCCAGGCCCTGTGCTGTCACCCAAGACCCTGGATCCAGCCCCAGATGCAGCTCTCTGCCCACCCAGTTTCCAGAAGGTCTCCATGGAGACCCAGGGATCACAGGACAGCAACAGCTTGGGATCCAGAGTCAGTGGGACCAGTCATATGCACCACGGCCTGGGCTGCCCCCTGCATTTGGACTGGGTAGGACCTGCTGCAGGCTGGACAAAATCCATTGGTGGGCCACATTTTGCCCACCCCAACCTAGACTGATGACCTCAAAGGAACTGTGACAGCACTTGGTGCCACTGTAGTACCAGCTTTACTTGGAGAGAAAAACATGCTTGTATCTGTATTCTTCATTGTGACCAAAATCTAGGGATGTCAGTATAGAACAAAATGAACAGGGGCTGAGCTTGGTCATTCCTAAGTTATTTTCATGACCCCATGAATGTCTGAAACCAAACCATCAAGATACAAGTACCTCTTCTTTGACTTCGGGCAAACACAGCTGAGAAAGTGCATTGCCCTACACCTCAGCTTGAGGAACCAACAGCAAAACCAAGGAAAGATCACAATCTAAACAGGAACAAGGGAAAGGAAGGGAGTAGGAGAAGCAAGCTCAGAAGTGGCAGATCAAGGAGCAACAGTCTGGCCCTCAGAGAAAGAAGGCATCTCCAGGCACTGGGGTATAGCATAGACAATACAGCTGACTTTCTACCAAAGTGCCCAGGACTGTCTCAAAGACCATAAATGGTTAGAGAGTAGGAGATGGTGCAGCAAGGGATTATAAAACACAATGAGCTGGTCCCAATCATCCACATACTAACCCCTCTACCAGATAGTTTTTCAGTTGGCAAAGTACACTATTTCTTCTATCCACTAACCCAGCATTTCTCAACCCACGGGTCATGGCCCAAAAGTAGGCTGCAAGGATATACGAAAGGGTCACGAACAAACTCTTAAAAATAAATCAACAAACTTTAAAAATGGATTCTCCTTTAAAGGAGAAAAATGTGGGAAACTGTGACTTTTCTCTTGCAGGTTGGCAGAGCTCCAGCCTGCAATGGGCTGCTTAGGGCCCCCCCCCCAATGTCCCACATGCATTCCCTCCTGCCCCATACACCCACCCACACATGGAGTGGCTGGGGCCTGGGCACGGGGGACAGTGGGTTGGGACTGGCCATCAATGTTTATAAATGGGTCTTGGTACAAAAAAGGGTTGAGAACCACTGCACTAACCCATTCTGTAATGGAAATCAGGATGTGTGAGTACATAGTGCATCTCAGCAGATCTATCTGGTCTGACAATTCCTTGCAGGCCTGGTTCTGACTTGGTTGAACCCAGAGATCAAAAAGAGAGGTTCTCTTTTTTCTCATCTCTGCAACTAGGGAGTCTCAGCATGTGCCCCACAAAGCCCCTGCTGCCAAGTGTGCTTAGTTATAAGCATGCTAATGGCTAGTTGTGGAATTTCCCAGGCAAACCCCACCCCACTCCCAACAAACTGAGCCCAGACTCCATGGCATTCATACTGGAGGACAGGGTGGAATGTCTTAGGCTAGATGGAATGCAGTGGCCTCCAACTTAGGGAGGAAGTCTAGACCATCTGGAAAAATCCCCAAAAGGACCATGCACTAGTCAGACATACCCAGAGAAAATTATGTCTCACCTATGCCCACTCCTCTTCCCAACTTTTTGCCAATGGTGCGGCTGAAGAGGGAAGGGGTAGGACTGTGTGAGGCTTCGGACACAGCTTCGGATATGGAGAAGCTTCGGACTCTTTGGGGTCCAAAGCAGCATGTCTGGGTCGAAGCCCTGGCCTCATTAGGCTTCCCAAAGCGTTTCGGAGCTTCTGAAGTGTTTCGGAGCTGCCTTGGAGATCCGGCCATAGGGTATAATGGGGAAACAATAAAATATCTATAACTTTGTTGTTTTTTTGCCTGATTTGGATGAAATTTTCAGGGGTAGTAGACTCTGCAGAGTGCATAAAGTCTGCCAAGTTTCAAGAAGATCGGTGCAGAAGTTTGGGGGGAACTGCACCCCAAATTCTTGAAAGTTGGGGAGCAGGAGTGGAGGGAGCAGGGTGCACGCGTACCACTCACACGAGTACCCCCTTACCTCGGCAGTGGAGGCAGCAGCAGCAGCAGCAGAGGAAACAGTGGCAGGGGCAGCAACAGCTGATTCCCCTTAAGGTAAGTGGGGCAGAGGGCGCGGCACAGCTGAGGCGGATCTGGTGGGGAAGCCCTTCAGTGCTGCCTTAGCTCGCCCGACAGGGAGCCGCGGTCTGTAAGGGCGCGCCGGCGTTTGCGTCGGCTTTCGTGTAAGGCGGGTGCGAGGTAGCTGCACAGAGCGGCACTTCCAGGGAGCAAAGCAGCGGGCGCACCTCTGCAGGCATGGTGATGCAGATGCGGAGCGCAGCTGCCAGGGGCCCCGCCCTGGTGCTGCCGCCTACCGTGGGCTCTTCTGAGGCCTCCACCCAGATGGAGCTCATGGTGGGGTTGGTGGTCTCTTGCCCCCTTGTCTGTAGAGGGGGCTCGGTGGGGTCCTGGAGGTCTCCTTGCCTGTCCCTCCTGTGCACAACTTAGGGCCCTGGAGGAGCAGGTAAGTGAGCTCCAGGCTGCGGGGAGCAGGCTGAGGGGGATCAAGGGATACAGAGGATGAAATTGATGCCTATTTCTGTTCTCTGCAGGCCCGTTTGCCCAATGTACAGCTCCCACAGGAGACACATCCAATGCAGGAGTGGAAGAAGGTGCCCAAATCCAGAGCTGCTAGGCCTAGAGCGGTGGAAGCTCCCCAGGTTCAGCTGGGGAACAGGTTTGACGCCCTGGCAGCTGTGACGGAGGAGGACGGTGGAATCGCCTCTGGCGGGGACGATGCCACTCCCCACACGACAGGGAATGGGCAGACAGCGAACACCAGGAGGAAGAAACGCCGGGTCCTTGTCATCAGAGACTCCATCCTATGAGGACTGGAAGGTCCCATCTGCTGGCCCGACCCCTTGACACGACAGCTCTGCTTCACGCCTGGGGCTCGGGTCAGGGACATCACGGAAAGGATCCCGGCCTCCATCCAACCTGCAGACCAGTACCCCATGGTTGTCGTCCATGTGGGTATGAACAATGTGGCCAGGGGCAACCCTGACTACATTATGAAGAATTTCAAGGCTCTGGGAGACAGGCTGAAGGAGACGGGGGCACAGGTGGTATTTTCCTCTCTTCTTCCGGTGAGTAGGTGGGGATGGCGACATGAGGCCTGCACTGGCGAGGTCAATCGGCGCTTATGCAGCTGGTGCCGCCAGGCAGGCCTTGGGTTCCTTGATAATGACCCATGCTTTTGGGCGGGGGACTTGCTGGGTGGGATGGGCTTCATCTCTCTCCTAAAGGCAAGTGTGTCTTCTCTTCCAGGTTGGCTGATCTCGTACAGTGAGCTTTAAACTAGCCTAGCCCAGGGGAGGGGGCCACAGGAAGATGAGGAGACACCATCTGAGCAAGACAGGTGACAAAGGCAAGGAGTGCTAAGGTAAGGAACGGGGGTCCAGACAGTCTCCCTAATCGGGGGGTGGCACACAGTCTTGCAAGGCCTTAAATGCCTATATACCAATGCTCGCAGTATAGGGAATAAACAGGAGGAACTCACCCTTAGAATAGCTAGTTCAAACCCAGATGTCATGGGGCTAACAGAAACATGGTGGGATTCATCCCATGACTGGGCAGTTAGCATTAGGGGCTATAGGTTTTACAGGTGGGATAGAGAAGTTAGACAGGCCAAAGCTACCATGGAGCTGAGGATGGCAACCCAAGTAAAAGACAATAAGAAATTGTTTTTTAGATATATAGGGAGTAAAAGGAAGGCCCAGGGAGGAATAGGACCTCTGCTAAATGGGCAGAAACAATTGGTGACGGACAGAGGGGACAAGGCTGAACTCCTCAACGAGTTCTTCGCCTCAGTGTTCCTAAGCAAGAGGCATGACAAGTCTCTCACTGGGAGTGTAGGGAGGCAGCAGCAAGGCACCAGACTTCCATGCGTGGACCCTGAGGTGGTGCAGGGTCACTTGGAAGAACTGGATGCCTTTAAGTCGGCAGGCCCGGATGAGCTCCATCCGAGGGTATTGAAGGCAGTGGCCGACATCATTGCAGAGCCACTGGCGGGAATATTTGAACGCTCATGGCGCACGGGTCAAGTCCCAGAGGACTGGAAAAGGGCCAATGTGGTTCCCATTTTCAAGAAGGGGAGGAAGGAGGACCCGGGCAACTATAGGCCAGTTAGTCTCACCTCCATCCTTGGCAAAGTCTTTGAAAAAATTATCAAGGCTCACATTTGTGAGAGCCCGGCAGGGCAAGTTATGCTGAGGGGAAACCAGCATGGGTTCGTGGCAGGCAGATCGTGCCTGACCAATCTAGTCTCTTTTTATGACCAGGTTACAAAACGCCTCGATGCAGGAGGAGGGGTGGATGTCGTATACTTGGACTTCAGGAAGGCCTTTGATACGGTATCCCACCCCATACTGGTGAACAAGTTAAGGGGCTGTGACTTGGATGACTGCACAGTCCGGTGGGTGGAGAATTGGCTGGAGGGTCGCACCCAGAGAGTCGTGGTGGATGGGTCGGTTTCGACCTGGAGGGGTGTGGGCAGTGGGGTCCCACAGGGCTCGGTCCTTGGACCGATACTCTTTAATGTCTTCATCAGCGACTTGGATGAGGGAGTGAAATGTACTCTGTCCAAGTTTGCAGATGACACTAAGCTATGGGGCGAAGTGGACATGCCGGAGGGCAGGGAGCAGCTGCAAGCAGACCTGGACAGGTTAGACAAGTGGGCAGAAAACAACAGAATGCAATTCAACAAGGAGAAATGCAAAGTGCTGCATCTAGGGAGGAAAAATGTCCAGCACACCTACAGCCTAGGTAATGACCTGCTGGGTGGCACGGAAGTGGAAAGGGATCTTGGAGTCCTAGTGGACTCCAAGATGAACATGAGTCAGCAGTGTGACGAAACCATCAGAAAAGCCAACGGCACTTTATCGTGCATCAGCAGATGCATGACAAATAGGTCCAAGGAGGTGATACTTCCCCTCTATCGGGCGCTGGTCAGACCGCAGCTGGAGTACTGCGTGCAATTCTGGGCGCCGCACTTCACGAAGGATGCGGATAATCTGGAGAGGGTCCAGAGAAGGGCCACTCGTATGGTTAAGGGCCTGCAGGCCAAGCCCTACGAGGAGAGACTAGAGAAACTGGACCTTTTCAGCCTCCGCAAGAGAAGGTTGAGAGGCGACCTGGTGGCTGCCTATAAGTTCATCGGAGGGCACAGAAGGGAATTGGTGAGTATTTATTCACCAAGGCCCCCCCGGGGGTTACAAGAAATAATGGCCACAAGCTAGAAGAGAGCAGATTTAAACTGGATATTAGGAGGAACTTCTTCACAGTTCGAGTGGCCAAGGTCTGGAACGGGCTCCCAAGGGAGGTGGTGCTCTCCCCTACCCTGGGGGTCTTCAAGCGAAGGCTAGATGTGTATCTAGCTGGGGTAATGTAGGCCCAGCACTCTTTCCTGCTTATGCAGGGGGTCGGACTCGATGATCTATTGAGGTCCCTTCCGACCCTAGCATCTATGAATCTATGAAAGGTGGGGGTGTGGTGCTGTATGTCAAGGAGCACTACACATCCTCTGCCAGCAGAATGGGGTCAGAGGAAAGGCAGGCTGAAGTTCTCTGGGTCAAGATTCAAAGGGGCCGTGGGGAAAGCGATTTGAGGGTGGGGGTCTACTACAGACCCCCCAACCAAGGGGAGTAGCTGGACCGGGAATTTTCAGGCCAGCTTGCAGAGGCACTTAAGGCAAGGGATGTAGTTGTCATGGATGATTTTAATTACCCGGACATCTGCTGGGAGGAACAGTCAGCTCGGACAGACCGTTCCAGGAGGTTCCTGGCTGAGATACAGGACCTCCACTTAATTCAGGAGGTGCACAGTCCCACCAGAGGAAATGCCCTGTTGGACCTGGTCCTGGCCACAGGCAATGACCTGGTAAGAGGCCTCCAGGTTCTTCACCACCTGGGCGATAGCAATCATCGCTTGCTGGAATTCACCATCCAGCGCAGGGTGTCAAGGGCCTGCAGCAAGACAGTAGCCCTAGACTTTAGGAGGGCCAACTTCAACAAGTTGAGGAGACTAGTGGGGGAGGCACTGGGGTCCATGAGGGCAGGGGAACTCAGTGTCCAGGATGAGTGGTCGTTCCTTAAGGAAACAATACTCAGGGCCCAAGGGGTGTCCATCCCAACAAGAAGCAAGGGGGGCAAGAGTGCCCGAAAGCCCCCCTGGCTCACCAAGGGCATCCAGGAATGCCCGATTGCCAAAAAGATGGTGTACACCCAGTGGAAGGGGGGTGCTATCTCCAAAGAGAAGTATACCTCCTCTGCTCGGGCCTGTAGGGGGGCTGTCAGGAAAGCTAAGGCGGACATAGAGCTAGGACTAGCGTCCAAGATAAAGGATAATAAAAAGTTCTTTTTCAAATATATAGGGAGGATGAAGAAGGCACCGGGTAACGTGGGGCCCCTTCAAAGTACGCTGGGCAATCTGGTGGTTGTGCCAGAGAAGAAAGCAGAACTCTTTAACCAATTCTTCACCTCCATTTTCTTGTGCAGGGACCTGGACTTCCCCTCTGTGATGCCAGACGGACTGGAGGGGAATGCCTCCAGACCTCAGGTTGGGGAGGACTGGGTTAGAGAGCTTCTGAAGGGGCTGGACGTGTTCAAGTCAGCGGGTCCAGATGCTCTCCACCCCAGGGTGTTGAGGAGGGAGCTAGCTGGGGTTATTGCAGGGCCCTTGGCACAGCTTTACTAGTGCTCGTGGTGCTCGGGTCAGGTGCCAGATGATTGGAAGATAGCTAATGTGGTCCACATCTTCAAAAAAGGGAAGAGAGAGGACCCGGGCAACTATAGGCCCGTCAGTCTTACCTCAATCCTAGGGAAACTCTTTGAGAAGATCCTCAAGGAGCACATCTGCGATAGGCCGGCTTCAGGGATGATGCTCAAGGGCAACCAGCACGGTTTCATTAGGGGCAGGTCATGTCCGACCAACCTGATTGCCTTTTATGATCAGGTCACAGAGGCAATGGATGCAGGTGTTGCCATGGATGTAGTCTTTCTAGACTTCAGCAAGGCCTTTGACACCGTCTCCCACCCCAACCTCATTAAAAAACTAGGCGACTGTGGCATTGATGCCTACACAGTCAGATGGATTGCAGATTGGCTGAAGGGTCGTACTCAGAGGGTGGTAGTGGATGGGTCATATTCAACATGGGGGGAAGTGGGCAGTGGAGTCCCCCAGGGCTCAGTCCTTGGGCCTGCGCTGTTCAATTTCTTCATCAGCGATTTGGACGACAGGGTGAAAAGCAACCTGTTTAAATTCGCTGATGATACCAAAATTTGGGGTGAGGTGAGCATGCTAGTAGGGAGGGAAAGATTGCAGCAAGATCTGGATAGGTTACAGGAGTGGGCTAACATAAACAGGGTGCGTTTCAATACTGACAAGTGCAGGGTGCTGCACTTAGGCAGTAGAAACCAGCAGCACACTTATAGAATAGGAAACTCCCTTCTTGCAAGCATGGAGGCAGAAAGGGATCTTGGAGTCATTATTGACTCCAAGATGAACATGGGCTGACAATGCGAGGTCACGCATCCACAGGTGCATCTCAAGTAGAGCCAAGGAGGTGATCCTTCCCCTCTATGCAATGCTGTTCAAGCCACAGCCGGAGAACCGCATCCAGTTCTGTGCGCCCCACTTCAGGAGGGATGTGGACAACATTGAAAGGGTCCAGAGGAGGGCCACCCAAATGATCCGGGGACAACAGGGCAGACCCTACAATGAAAGACTGCGGGACGTGAACCTGTTCAGCCTTCACAAGAGAAGGCTGAGGGGGGACCTGGTGACCGTCTGTAAGCTCACTAGGGGGGACCAGAAGGGTTGGGGGAGACGCTGTTTCCCCTACCTCCCCCTGGCATAACAAGGAATAACGGACACAAATTATTGGAGAGTAGGTTTAGATTAGACATCCGCAAGAACTACTTCACAGTTAGGGCGGCTAGGATCTGGAACCAACTTCCAAGGGAAGTGGTGACGGCTCCTACCCTGGGTGTCTTTAAGAAGAGGCTTGATGCCTACCTGGCTGGACTCATTTGAGTCCAGTTTTTCTCCCGCCCAGGCAGGGGGTCGGACTTGAAGATCTACAAGGTCCCTCCCGACCCTACTTCTATGATTCTATGATTCTATGAAAGCAAAATTCCTGTCGTGTCTGTGTTGCAACACAGGGTGTCAAAACTGCAGGGGTGGTAGCTCTTATTGAAGCCACAATTCCTTCCAAGTTTCAAGGAGATCGGTGCAGGGCTTTGTGGGGGAACTGCCCCTCAAGCTGTGGACAAGCAAAACTCATGCCATGGGTAACACTGCATGATGGTGACAGCTGCAGGGATGGTGGCCCCTGCTGCGGCCGCAATGCCTACCAGCTGTCAAGGAGATCTGTGCAGGGTGGATCTGGTGCCCTGCACCTCTAGCTGCTGACAGGCAAAACTTGTGACATGGGTGCTTGTGGGACCAACTGTATCTGTCTTGGGGCATGGGAGACACTACTGCAGGCCTGGCTGCTAAGCTACTGTGTTACCAGTTACCAATCAATCATGATGACACTAAGATGTGGGGGGATGTGAGCATGCTAGAAGGGAGGAATAGGCTGCAATCAGACCTAGACAGTTTACAGGAGTGGGCAGATGAGAACAGGATGGGTTTCAACACTGACAAGTGCAAGCTACACCTGGGGAGGAAAAACGAGCAGCATACCTACAGGCTGGGGAACTCCCTTCTCGTCAGTGTAGAGGCAGAAAAGGATCTTGGAGCCACCCTCCCCACCTGTCTGTGGGGGCTGCCTGGCAGGGCCTTGGCGGCCTGGGGGGGAGGGGGTGGTGGGAGATCCCTCGCCTGTCCCACGTGTGCCCACCTTCAGGCCTTGGAGAAGCAGATGAGGCTGAGGTCAGCAGGCTGCAGAGCATTAGGGGATCCGAGAATGAAATTGATGGGTACTTTCATTCTCTGCAGGGTCAGGAACGTAGAGGAGAAGCCACCTGGGAGGGGCCTGCTGCAGAGGTATGGCAGACAGTCACCTCCAGAGCCAGAGCTACTCATGCTACCTCAGTGTCAGTTCCCCAGGTACAGCTGGGGAATAGGTACGAGACCTTGGCAGCCACGGAGGAGGAGGTAGGAGAGGATGCCTCCAAGGGAACCAATGCCACTCTCAGCATGGAACAAGCCAAGAGCTACCGGAACACCAAAAGAAAGAGACGCTGGGTCCTTATCATTGGCGTTTCCATCCTGAGAGGAACAGAGGGGGCCATCTGTCACTGTGACCCCATGGTACATGAGGTTTGTTGCCTGCCTGGAGCTTGGATTCAGGACATCACAGAGATTGTCCCAGACCTCATCCAACCTTCTGATCATTACCCTATGGTTCTTATCCACGTGGGAATGAATGCCATGGCCAGGGGCAACCCGGACCGCATCATGAGTGACTATAAGACTCTAGGGGTAAAGCTCAAGGAGACAGGGGCACAGGTGGTTTTTTCTTCTATCCCTCCAGTGAGAAGACATGGAGGGCACCATGAGACATGCATCGGTGAGGTCAACTGGCAGCTTCGGAGCTGGTGTTACCAGGCGGGCCTTGGGTTCTCAGACCATGACCTGCATTTCCTCACAGAGGACATGCTTGGGTGGGATGGCTTCATCTCTCCCCAAAAGGTAAGTGCATTTTTTTCTTCCAGGCTGGCTGATCTCATATGGCAAGCTTTAAACTAGGTTTGCTGGGGGATGGGAACGCAGAAAAACATGATGACACTTCGCCGTCAAGCCAAATTACACACACAGGTAGTAGTACCCAGGTAAGTGACAGGGGCCAGGGCAGACTTAGGAACAAGGGGGTGGCACAGGTACTACAGGAGGCCTCACATGCCTCTACACAAATGCTCGAAGCACAGGGAATAAGCTGGAGGAACTCGCCCTCCTGTTAGCTAGCAAAAACCCAGACCTAGTGGGGCTCACAGAAACCTGGTGGGATTCTACCCATGACTGAGCAGTGGAAATCCAGGGATACAGGCTATACAGTGTAGGGAAAAGAGTTGGGGGGGGTGTAGCGCTATATGTTAAAGAGCAATGCATACCCTCAATGATCAGGATGGGGTCGGAGGAGGGGCAAAATGAGGTCCTCTGGGTAAGAATGCAAGGGGGGCATGGGGAAAGGGACTTGATAATGGGCGTCTACTACAGACCACCTTCACCAGGAGGACAAGCTGGACCTGGAATTCTCAGATCAGCTCACAGAGGCTGTAAAGTCAAGGGATACAGTTGTCAAGGGTGACCTAAACTACCCAGACATCTGCTGGGGGGAGAATTCAGCCAGGTGTGACTGCTCACAAAGGTTCCTAGCTGGTATACAGGACCTCCATCTAACACAGGAGGCGCATAGTCCTACCAGGGGAAATGCCTCACTGAACTTGGTCCTTACCACAGACAATGACCTGGTGATGGGTCTGTGGGTACTCAACCACCTGGACAACAGTGATCATCACCTGCTGGAATTTGCTATCCAGCGCAGGGTGGTGAAAGCAAGCAGCAAGGCAGAATCCTCGACTTCAGGAGGGCTGACTTCTGTAAGCTAAGAAGATTAGTAGGAGAGGCATTGGGGTCCTGGAGCTTCAATGAGATGGGAGTCCAAGACGGGTGGTTGTTCCTCAAGGAGACAATCCTCCGAGCTCAAAGGGAGTCAGTCCCAATGCACACCAAGTGGGGCAAGAGTGCTTAGAAGCCCCCATGGCTCAGCAAAGGCATCCAGGGAGGCCTGAGGGCAAAAAAGGAATGTACAAACAGTGGAAGCAAGGGGCTATCACCAAGGAGGATTACACTTCCGTTGCTCGGGACTGCAGGGAGGCTGTTAGGAAGGCCAAAGCAGAGATGGACCTAGGGCAAGCAACCAGAATTAAGGATAATAAAATGTGGTTTTTCAAATACATAGGAAGTAAGGCGGCGGCACTGGGAAATGTATGGCCCCTACAGGACAGGCTTGGCAATCTGGTGATTGTGGCAAATGAAAAAGCTGACCTCTTTAATGAATTCTTTGCCTCCATAATCCTGAACAGCGACCAAGACATTTCCCCCACTAGAATTGCAGATGGACCCAGGGGAGGCACCGCTATGTCTAGGGTCAGGGACGACCTAGTTAGGGAACTTCTGGAGGGGCCGGACGTATTTAAATCAGTAGGTCCAGATGCTTTTCACCCGAAGGTGCTGAGGAAATTGGCGGGGGTCATAGCAGGGCCCCTGGCATGGCTCTATGAGTGCTCATGGGGCACTGGCCAGGTACCAGAGGATTGGATAAGGGCCAATGTGGTCCCCATGTACAGAAAGGAGAGAAAAGAGGACCCCAGAAATTATACATCAGTCAGTCTTCCCTTGGTCCTTGGGAAGACCTTTGAGAAAATTGTCAAGGAGCACATCTGCAAGGGCCCAGCAGGGGAGGTAATACTCATGGGTTCATTGAGGGCAGGTCCTGCCTGACTAACCTGGTTTCTTTTTATGATCAGGTGACAAAGTCCCTGGACGAGGGTGTTGGGGTAGATGTCATCTTCCTGGATTTTAAGAAGGCCTTTGACGTGGTTTCCCACCACATTCTCTAAAAAAACCTTGGTGACTGAGGCATCGATGCCTACACAGTCAGAAGGGTGGCAAACTGGCTAGATGGTCACACCTAGAAAGTGGTGGTAGATGGGTCATTTTCGACCTGGAGGGATGTGGGCAATGGAGTCCCCCAGGGCTCGGTCCTGGGGCCTGTACTGTTCAACATCTTTATCAGCGATCTGGATGTGGGTGTGGAAAGCATGCTGTCCAGATTCACAGACAGCACCAAGTTGTGGGGCAAGGTGGGCACACTGGAGGGGAGGGTCAGAATCCAGCTAGATCTAGATGGGTTACAGAGGTGGTCAGATGAGAATAGGATGGAATTCACTGCAGACAAGTGCAAGGTGCTGCATCTAGGGAGAATGAACCAGCAACCCACCTACAGGCTGGGAAACACCCTTCTTGTCAATACAGTGGCAGAAAGGGATCTTGGAGTCATGGTTGACTCCAGGATGAACATGAACCACCAATGTGAGGAAGCAGTCAGTAAGGCTAACCGCACCTTGCCGTGCATCTACAGATGCATCACAAGCAGGTCCAGGGAGGTGATCCTTCCCCGCTATGCAGCATTGGTCAGGCCAGAGTTGGAGTATTGCACCCAGTTCTGGGTGCCACACTTCAAGAAGGATGTGGTTAGCATTGAGAGGGTCCAGAGGAGGGCCACTCGCATGGTCAAGGGGCAGCAGGAGGAATGGCTAAAGGGCCTGAACCAATTCAGCCTCCACAAGAGAAGGCTGAGAGGGGATCTGGTGGCCATTTACAAACTCACCAGGGGAGACCAGAGAGAATTGAGGGAGGCTCTGTTACCCCAGGCACCACCCAGGGTTACTGGGAATAACAGCTGCAAATTGTTAGAGAGAAGGTTTAGGCCCTTTAGAATGGGCTCCCAAGTGAGGTGCAGCAACTCTCTCCTACCTTGGGGGTCTTCAAGAGAAGGCTGGACAGATATTTGGCTGGGATGATATGACTGTGGCACCCATTCCTGCATGGGGCAGGGGGTCGGCCCTGAGGATGTTTAGGTCCCTTCTGACCCTAAGCACTTGGAAACTAAACCACACCATGTGGGGCATGTGGCCAGTGATGTAGCTCAGTGGGCTCAGTGCTGTAGCCCATCAAAATCTGATTGAAAGACAAGATCCTGTAGTTTTCACACATGCACATATCTGACCCAAGGTAAACTTGTGGCATTTTGGTTTGAAACCAGTTCTGGCTAGCACTACTGGACCACGTGTACCAAGTGTTTTCAGATTTGGTTGAAACTGCCAGGATGTTAGCATGGTGTGGTACTCCCGTGTGCATAGAACGGATTTAATGTAATAAAAGCTCTGATGTCTATGCTAATAGCCTGAACCTAGCAGATTTGAGTCCCATGTCTTAATACAGGTGCCAGGAAGGATGTAAAAGGAAAAAGGAGTACTTCAAGCATCTTTTTGGCATGTTTGAAAACATAGGGAAAAAAAGGAAAAAAAAGCACACAACACAAGTCTGGGTGCTCACCGGGGTACAATACAATAAGGAGCTAGGACACAAAGATCGGTGAAGGTAATCCTTGCAGCTCCTTAATCACAGGAAATCACAGTTTGGAGCAACTTCAGGACTGCTGTAATCTGCATCCAGCTTCAGTCATTCAGTCAACTTGACCCAACTTTTTAGACAATAACTCATGCTGTCAGCAACTCCCAAAGGTGCTCCTTGCATCATGGGCTAGGAAGTGAATATTATGTGATTCTCTTCACACTGGGGAACCCCCGAGTAGCAAGTTATGCCAGATCTTCAATTGTTTTGCTGCCAGGGCAGCAAAAATGAGAAGGAAGGGGCCAAGGCATTGCCTACTAATGGAGACTGGACCCTAGGAATGATTATTAGTTGTGCAAATAGCTGGTTTTCTGGTTCACCAGATGAAACAGACAGAGACACAGAGAGTGAGACAGAGAAAGAGACACAGAGAGACAGACACACACACAAATTCACAAAAGGTTTTGGTCAGTCTCTATCCACCATTTTCACCTGAAAAAATTTCACCAAACTCCAGTCAATACCAACTATAGAAAATAAATATTTTATCTGATGCTAATGAAGATTCATTCCCCCTGGATGCAGAAGACTGCCAGAATTCACTCCTGGCAACACTAACATGATGGTTTTCCTCCTAGCTTGTAGCCCTCACTAATGTTAATACATAGGAAACCCTAGTGAGGCTCCATCCTATGGAAGCTCTGTATGCTAGTGTCACTACTTAAAAATGTGAACAGGAAAGAAACTTTAGCTAGTAAACAGGAATCCATGCTCCCGCTAAATCAGGGGAGAGCAAATATTTTGTCTGGAAGGTGGCTTAACAAATTCTGGTGAGCTGTGGAGGGCTGTGAAGGTAGTTCTGCCCCCTGCTCGCCAACTTGGGACTGGAAGTCACCCCCCCTAACCTTTGCTACTGGCAGTACCTCCCCCCTCCCCCCAGTAGTACTCCTTTGCGGAGGCGGGTGAGGGGGATCTTGGAACCAGAAAAAAAAAATCATATACTAAAAGTCATACATCTACTATAAAATTTTAATTTTACTTCAAAAAATATTGTGACCTGATTTACACGTGTTTGCATAGTATATAGAGATGGTTGCACAATAGATCAGATAAAGTCTTACTCTTATATATTGTGTGTGGGGTGAATTTGTGAGGGGGTTAAGTCATGTGGGTATATGTGGGGTTTTGGGGGCGGAGATATGTGAAGGGGTGGGGGGGTTCACAAAGCCCACGCCCACCCACCCCCATCCTGCAGACAGGAGCTCTCCTCCCCACTCACACCAGCCATCTAGTCACCCGCCATCATGCTTGGTGCCTCCACACAGGCTCCCAGATGGAGTGCCAGGAGCCCCACAGAGGTGGAAGGACAGAGTCTACCCGATTCAATGGCATGTGATCTCTGAAAGCCAACCTCCCACTGGCTTTCAGAGGGGCAATTGCAGGCTGATAATAACTTTTTTTTTTTTTTTTTTTGGAGGGGCCCTGTGGGCTGGATAGAATGACCTGGCAGGCCAGATCCTGCCCAGTGGGCGTAAATGCACATTTAGCAGAGGACACTGCACCAAAGACAAAAGTAATCACTTTCAGTGGGGATAACATGCTGTAACTGAGGCAACATGTCTGTGAGGCAGGCACTCCCAGGATCAAGGCGTGGAAAGGGCGTGCACACTGATGCATTGATGTTCATTATGCACGCAATCCATGCTGTGTTCTGTATCTAAGTTGCAGCTGGCCCTGACTGTAGACCTGTTCAGCAAGACAGCCCAACACAGAGCAAGGCATTCCTGAGATCTCGGTCAACTCCCAGCTTTCCCTAAAACCTGAAAAGCCAGTTTGCATTCAAATTTCTTGCAAGTACAGTTGCATAAAAAAGCTTCTCAAGGGAAGTCCCGGGCCAGGGCTGGCTGTGTGGGAGTCACTTTTCACTAGACACTGTACAGTGCTCACATCAGGCTCAGCCTTTATCAACAGGAACTTGCCAAACAGAGCAATTATGAACATGTGGCCATGTACTAGCAACTGTATTTTGGGAAGATTGTGGCACATAACAAAATGAGTGATATATCAGGTCTACATCTGTTACGGACACCAAACCCTACATAGCCTTTACATGTGGCAGCAAAGGCAATGAGAAGACATCCAAGGAGCTATTTCCCAAGCTCAGACATAGCATATTCCTATGCTGTTCCTTTTGCATGCTCCATTGCAGTGGGTATGTGCCAACAGCAAGCTAATAGCATATGGTCATAGAAGAATCTGGGCTGCCCTTCAGATCCTAGTCCATCTGATACCAGCTGTTATAAATAGGGGTGCAACAATAAAGATTTTTTAAGCTGATACCAATGGCCAATTATTAATAAGCCATAGAGGCTGGTTAATGAGTCATCTGATTGCTGATATGCAGCCTGGCAGCTTGGAGAGCAGCGTTGGGCTGGTAAGTCTGTTGGTGGAAGAAGGGGTGGGGAAGCAGGGGTGCAGATCAAGGCTCCTGCGGTGTGAGGGAGTGGGACTGTGGATGGACACAGGATGGAGCTGTGAGCAGTTCATCTGGGGGGCATGTGAGGGGGGCAGCTCCCGCCACTGCACACCCCCCCAGGGGAGCCATGCATGTGACACCTGAATCTGTGCACAGGGAGAGGCTGGGTTGAGGCCAAGTTGGTACTGGCCCTTTCCCCAGGTTTCAGCAGCAGCCTGCCCACCCTCACCCTGCACACAGATCCAAGGGACATGTGCCTCCCATGGCTCTCCCAGGGTGCGTGCAGCAGCAGAAGCTGCCCCCGACCTTCCCTGAGCCCCCAGATTAGCTGCTCACATCTCTGTTCTGTCCCCAGTCCCAGCCCCATGCCCTCCCTCACTGCAGGGGCCTTGACCTGCTGCCCACCCCCATACACCCCTTCCTTCCTAACAAGCTTACCAGTCACATGCAACTCTCCAAGCTGCGGGGCTGACCACCTGCATGCTGCAGCTGCACATGCACACAGCATTTATTGGCAACAATATCAGCCAAAAAAAGCCGATTGCCAGTAATGTCAATTTTCCTTTTACCGGTGCCAGTACAATATGGACTGATACATCAGTGCACCTCTAGTCATAAATTAGAACAGTGGGGGCCAGACTTTTTAGTAGATGTGCCAAAAGTTAGCCCTGCGCCCATCCCAAGTGCTGCTCATCCCTTCCTTTCTGCAGCTGCTGCTGCTCTACTTTCTGCTCCCTTCTCTTTGCTCTTTCCCTAAGCTGCTGTTATACCTTGTTTCCCAGCCTATCTGCTGCTGTGCTACTTGTCCCCTCCCCAATCTGTGTGAGCCACACTCAGATGCTGCCCATGTCCCTTGTGACATGTACCACATGTTATTCACTCCTGAATTAGAGCAGCAGTAGCAGCAGCTGCACAGCCTGGAGAAGCAAGTTTCAGTGGTGGAAGCACTGAACAAGAATTAAAGGAACCTGTCCTTGAACACCCTTTCACTGGGTATGATGCAATGGCCAGTCCAGAAGATTGCTTGCTTTCTGTTGAATTGGCATCATGCATAACAACACTTTTACCACAATGATATTTTTACTCCAAGCTTAATTCAGAAACACCTTCAGCTCCCTGTATCTCAGTGTGCTCCCTTCTTTGTTCTTTGCATATAGATATTTTTTCCTTTACCACAAACCTTGGACTTCTTTCCTCCCAGAGGAAATTGGCAGCTATAGGGACAAAAACAGGAAGAAAGGAATCAACTTCCTGCTTGCCCTGTAGACATCCCTGCTCAGCTCTATGCACACCAGCACCAAGCAATGTATCACAAGAATCAGTGGCCAGCACAGGGGCTCAAACTAGGAACACTTCTGGTCTCCACAATCTGGCCTTAGCAAAAAGCCATTTGTACAGCTGTACTAATCTATCTTAAATAATGTAAAGAAAGACTATCAGCCCATAGTAATAAATATAAAGATTTCATCTGAATGCTAGTATCATTTATGTATACATATTGCAGCTAGCACATAGGAAGAATAGCTATTGCAGCAGGGAAGGAAAGTTAGCTATTTCCTTCAAGAGTCTGAATACAGTAAACACCAAGAAGGAGAAATTATTTAGGGTGATATAGAAAAAACAACCAGCAGTAATAGAAGGATAAATTTGCAGGCTGGATGTCACAGAACCTTCCAAACACTGACAAGCACCAAGCTGTGGAGTCACATTTTTATGGAAAGGCTAGAGGCCTTCCTGTTCAGATACGTTAAATCAAAGGGAATTATACTTTGAAACAGAGTTGACCAACTGGCAGCCTGTGTGTGTGGCACACAGCAGAACAGGGACATGGCAGGAGGCAGAAAGCAGAACAGATCAGGCACAGGAAAGGGACAGAAGCAGCACTCAGATAGGGTAAAGGGCTTAATTTGTGATATACCTGCCAAAAAGGATTGCCCTCACTGCTTTGCAACATGCCCTACACAGTCTATTTTGCCCTCACCAGACTCAGGCAGGTTAGTGAAAATTCATCATCAGGACTTGCAGATCCATCGTCATCAATATGCCATTTAGGGGATCCAACTGACTGCACTAAACATCTGCGTGCACCATTTGTAGGTTGCACCAAAAGTGACAACACCAAAAGTGACAGCAGTATGAAAATACTCTGATCTTAAGGATCCTGTTCGCAGCCTACAAAAAGCTGTTCTACACATGCCATAGGACTGAACTAGTGAATGCATAAGATTTTCCCTAACAGTGCACCGATACATTGGCCCAATATCAGATCAGCACCAATATAAAGAAAGTTTTCTGTATCAGAAAATTGGCCCAATGCAGCCAATAATCTGTCCAATAAATGCCCGTGCCTGTGCGCAGCTGCAGTACAGTACATAGGCAGTGAGAAGAAGAGCATGCTGCTGGTAAGTCTGGTGTGGGGGGGAGGGCAGAGGAGGGGAGAGAGGGAAGATCAAGGTCCTGCAGTGAGGGAGGGTGTGGGGTTGGGGCTGCCCAACAAGGGCAGGCATGGGACAGAGGCGCAGCTCATTGGGGGGTGCAGGAAAGGGGGAGGGCGGCTCTCACCACTGCACGCGGCTCATCCAGTGCTCATCTGGCAGCTCCTGTCACTGCTCCCACTGTTTGTCCAGGAGGTCATGGGGCATGTGCCCCCAGATCTGTGCAGGGTGGAGCGGGCTGGGCTCTTCTCAGCTGGGCAAATCTGGGGCCACACACCCCTCTCGTGCCCTCCCAGATAAGCAGTGAGAGGTGCCAGATAGGCCACCCCACCTTCCCATGTCCCCCCAGTGAGCCGCACCTCCAGCCCACATCTGCCCTGGCTCCAGCCCACAGCTGCAGCCTGCCCTGTGCCACACAGAACAGAGGGTCACATGCTCCCGCCCACACCCAGCCCTGCAGATAAACCACTTGTGGCTCTGTCCTGCACCCCTTCCTGCCCTGGCTGGTCAGCACCTGGCCCTGCCCCATTCCCTCCCTTACCGCAGGGACCTTGATCTGCCTCCTGCCTCCAAAACCCTTCCACCTCACCAGACCTACCAGCTGGATACAGCTCTTAAAACTGAAGAGTTGCATGTTGGAAATCAGATGCGTATCAGCCGACATGCCTCCTTAAAAATTGGCTAGCGGTATCAGCCCCAAAAATCTCTATCTGTGCACCCCTAGTTTTCTCAAATCTAGTTCAGTGATTCTGGGAATATTATAGGTTCTTTGAGGTGTCTTGACTTAGGGTGTTACAGACCCTCCATCCTAGCAGCCAGGCAGCACTGGGAAGCAACTTCCACATTTCCCAAGCCCCAGATACAACCCAAGGTCTTAGGCTCCATCTGCAGCTGGACACACTTTCCACTTGGTACAGAGTAGGAGGACAGCAACACTCTCATGCCAATCCAGAAGGCAGAGGGCTCCTAATGCAATGTAGCTCCATCCAGTACCCTACCACTACACAAACTATAGCCGTCAGTGACATCTTGGGTAAGGCTGTCCAACTGGCAGCCCACGAGTCACATGTGGACCATAAGGACTTAAGCTGTGGCTGCCTGGCTGCCAGTCCCCCCATCATTCCAGCTGCAACATCAGCCAGACTCTCCAGGCTCTCCCTCCCTCTGGCTTATATTTCCTGCTCCCACACCAAGAGGCAAAAGAGAGCATTGAATTGCAGGGAGCTGAGGGTAGCTGGGGCCAGGCAGGCACGCAAACAGATGGGAGGTGGGGGTAGGAATGCAAGAACCACAGCAAAGGGAGGAGGACTATGTGATGCAATGGAGGGCGCTCACCTGGTGTTCAGCCTGTGACGCGGGAGGCATGGCTCACTCTGGTATCACCCACAGGTATGCAGCCCCTGTTGGTATAGTCTGTAGGGCACATGGCTCCTGGCCACTTAGAAGTTGGACAGCCCTGATGTAGGAATCCCCACCACTTTCAGGAAATCCTTAGCTGCCCTGTACAGCAGACAGACAAATGCACACCCTTTGCACCCTTATGGAGTAAGCAAGAAGAGGCTGAGAGGCTCTTTTTAGATAGCATGTACTCTGCAACAGGAAAGAGGAGAACATACTTTCAGAGCCAGTTTGTCACTCAGATAGGTATGCAGCACATGCAGGGAGTTAAGCCTATTTGGAAAGTTTTGGCCCTTGAGCCCTAGGCGTTACAATCATGGTGTTGTAGGGCTGGAAGGGAATCTCATGAGGTCATCTACTCTAACCCCCTGCTCAAGACAAGGTCACACTAGAAAAGTGTTCTTCCAACCCAGAGGTGTCATCCAACTCGTGGAGCTCCCCACAGGTCCCGGAATTTGGAAGTGTGGCAAGTGGTGGCAGTGTTCATTACTGCAATTCCTGAAGCACCAGTAATTAATGCTGCAGACATACGTTCTGCTGCCAGACCCAGAGCACAAAGCTGTGTCATCTGGTACACAAGACCAGAAATTTGGTGGCAAGAAAATTTGGAATTAATGCTGTCACTGCCAAACTTCAGCCCTGCAGCCCAGATAAAGCCCAGCCCCACACCACTCATCCAGTCTATAAGACCAGATGTATAAGTGCCACTGCTCTAGCCTAGCCTCTTGAGCACCTGCCCTGGGTGGCTGGAGAGTGCAAGCAGCCCAGGCTGCCTGTACTGCCCTGCAATATAGCTAATATAGCCATATAGCTGCCCTGCCATATAGCTAACATCTGCCACAAAGCAGCAGTTTGTTGTCATGCCAATGATTTTTCACCAATGTGGCATGACAAAGAATAGCAATGTCTATTTGCTCACAAATTGTGCAGCCATAAACATTTTTATGGCAGCACAAATGAGATGTCAGGTGACATCTGTTTCTACCTGTAGCCCCTGAATTCACTTCCCCAGCATCTTCTTGTCTGCTCCAGTCAATGCTTTTTGCAATAAATTTGTTTTTTTAACGACCTACATTTCCAGTAGAATCATACCCAGGATCCATTATGAAATGTAGTGAGACTAGCAGCCGGCAGCAAGCATCAGGCACTTAACTTCCAGGCTCAAGTTTCCAGATAATACACCTCCCAGGGGCTCAGAAGCCAGTCCAAGTACACATGATCCCAGTCCTAGAAAGTTTATGCCTCTCTGAATTAGTTAGTCTCTAAGGTGCCACCCTGCCCTGACTTCTTACTAACACTCATGACTACCTCTCTCTGCCTGAGTTTAGGTTATAAAGGCTCAGCTGCCCTCTTGCCCTGTAGTACCAGTAAGGGTTTAGCCTTACAGAAGGGTTCTTTCTGCCTTACAGAAATCCCACCCTTTGAGATTACAGACTAACACTCTTGAACCTAAACCAGCCTAAGCCAACCGACTCTGCCAGGGCAGTCTCACTGTCCTCCCATCTTTCAGCCCCACACTGACCAGGCCTGGCCTATTTAATGTGCCCACTTGGTCAGACTACACACTGACCAAGTGAGCGAGTCAGGAGGGACCCACCTAAACGAGGTCCTCTAAGTCCTAAGAAATCGCATCCAGCTGCCTGCCCCTGCTGACCCCAAGCAGCTCCAGCAACCGGATGAAGCAGCCGCGGGCTCTTGGGTCTGCACCCGAGTCAGGCTGACAGGAGCCAGCCGCGCCAGAAGGCAGGGCATACCAGAGCCCGCCCTGGCTGCGTCGCAGCCTGCGCCCTCGCTTGCCGGCAGGGGGCTGCAGAGCCCCGGGACACTGCAGCCCGGGCCCCGCTGGTAACGCACGCGTGGCCCGGGCCGGGGCCGGGGCCGGGGCCGGCGCGCCGAACCCCAGCCAGAGCGGCGGCCCCTCGGGACAGCAGAGCCCTGCAGGCGCGTGCGAGTACCGGACCCCCTGCAGCCCTGCTCCAGCGCTGTCCGGGCGAGTGACGGTGCCGCCGCCCCGCCCGGGCCCAGCCGCCGGCAAGGGCTGCATTTCCTCCCCTTCCCCAGGCGAGGGCTCCGTTTGCCCCAGCCGCGCCGCCTCCCCCGGCCTCTGCCTGCCTGCTCCGGGGCGCGGCCCCGCCCGGCCTCCGCAACGAGACGCGAAACTTACCGCGCGGCCGGCGGGCGTCCCCCAGAGCTCGGCGCGGGCCCGGCCCGGCCCGGCGCCGCAGCGAGCGGTGAGGCCGGCGATCGGCCCGCCCGGATCCGGCTAGGGGGCCACCGCTTCCAAGTTCGCCCAGAGCAGGGAGCGCAAACTCCTCCCCCGTGCCAGGGGCCGGCCGGCCGGGAATGCCATTCACAGCGGGAGGATGCAAATCCGCGCCGCGATCCGGGGCGAGCTCGGCCGCGGGCGTCCAGCGGAGGGGCTGCGGGCGCCGGGACGCATCCTGATGGGCCGGCGCGCTCCCCGCCGGCAGCTCTGTCTGCTCTGAGTCATGGCTCAGGAATGCTTCTCGGATTCATCTGCCACCCTGAGGAGAGCGGAAGCGGCTCTTACGCTGCAGCCTGGGGAGAGGCAGCCCAAGTTGCGGCCCTTCCGAGGCCGATTGCTTCTGCTCATCATTAGCCCGCAGGGTGCTGACCCAGGAGGACGCGCTCGTCTTCCAGGAGGCGCGTCCGCAAATGGACTAACGGCAAAGTTTGTAGTTCACTTGGAATTTATGTTCCGATTTACCCCGGAGTGCCTTTCAGGTGTAAGTGAGCCCTGCTATGTGCTAGACCAGTGGTTCAGACTCCAGCCCTCCCCTCTACCCTCTTGGAAAATGGCAGCTCTTAGCTTTCACTCACTTAGCTACAGAAAAAAAAAAGTTCTTCTACAAAGAACTCAGAAAGCCCACAAGTTAGAAGGTTTTTGACACTATGGATCCCTATTTGGTTTATCTTGCAAACCATGGTTGCACACCTCAGCACTAACGCTGAGTGGCATCCTAGGCACCCTTGAAAGGATCTCAAGGCACCCCAGGGTGCTGTGGCTCCCTGGTTGAGAATCACTTCTGGAGACACTTTTATCCTCTTTTGCCCCTGCACACTATTAAACCATCCTAGTCCCTCAGATTTACCTAGCACCATATGCACCCCAATTCAGTGACCTAGGTGAAGTTGCATGGGGCACACATGAATAAACTCCAGGCCAGGGTAGTACTTGTAAACTGTAAAAAAGTACTACCCTGCTGTGGAGTTTTTTTCAAGTGCAGTAGTGACATACCTATTGGCTAGCCCCACACTGAAGCACCCTTGTGCCCTAGCTAACCCCTGTCCAGCTCACTAAGCCCAGTCAGAGCAGCCCTGAGAACCTAGGAGCAATCAGCCCTGAACTTTATTCAAATGCAGCACATGGAGCCAAGTCAGAGCAGCCCCAGCTGGTAGGGGGCACCAAGGGTCAGCCTGCCAGCTCAGGGCTGCTCTGACCAGGCTCAGGTGCTGCAGAGGAGCTGGCTGGGGCACGAGGGTACTTCAGTGTGGGACTAACCAGCAGGCAGCTCCTGAACTGAAGCACCCTCATGCTATAGCCACTCAGCTCAGCAGCTGCATGTATGCTACTGCACATGAAAAAACTCTGCAGCAGGGAAGTACTTTTTAGTTTACAAGTACTACCTTGCTGTGGGGTTTATTAGTTTTGCATGCCCCAATAGGGGCACATGTAGTGGGTGTGGGAGTTCCAGAAGCGGTGCAGCCACTTTTATGGTGAGAGATCAGCCACGAGGGATCCCCCCAGTCAGTGGGATTGGCTGCTGGAGGACCCCCATCCCTCTCCCCTGGTCACTGACTGGTGTCTGGGGGCGGGGATTCAAGGGGCACTAGATACCCATGGTAGATGCTGATATGTTTACTGATTAGATGCACCCACTGAGGTGCAAGTGAAATACAAGTGAATTATGTGAGACTTCTAATACTAGGATCTTACTAGAACTGTTCTGACTCAGTTTGATGTGCTTCAACCTTTGTTCTGAGAGGCCTCATTCCCTGATCTTAGGAAAGGTAGGTGTCAGTCATGCTTTTTTCTAATAGGCAACAAACCTAGGACAGGGTCACTCCCAGTAGAGGTGAGAAAAAAAACCTAGACCAATGATATAACAGATCCAAAGTTAGACATTTTACTTCACATCCTCTTGTATAGAACTGGGGTTTCCAACATAACACTCATCCTCCTGTAGTGGCTTAAGCCCATATAGACGTTATAAATATGTATTCAGCTTCATGTTAACAAGCGTGTAGAAGAGCAGAGGGAGTGAGAGGAAGAAAATCCATGCTTGCCCCCTTCCCTTCAGCATCTGTAAGACAAGCTGCCTCACCAGTGAGGGGACAAGCCACAGGAGCAGCTGAAACAGGGCAGCTGTGGAGAGCCTGTCCCAAGGCAGCAAAGCTAGGAAGCCCCACAACAAGTCTGGGAGCCTGAGGAGAACAAAATCCTTATCTTCAGAGCTCTACCAAGCTGAGATGTAAACTGTCACTTCCCTGGCTACAGGGAAGCTCTAGGAAAGCACAACTGCAGTCCTGCCCCTTTGAAGTTCCCCCTGGGAAACAGAGTCCCTAGGAGGGAAAAACCCTATTTGGGAACACTAAGGCTAGGCTAAGTCAACCCAGGTAATTTATACCTTCAGCAGAGGAAACACCTGATTTCAGTTCATCCCAGGTGTTTTGCATTAATACAAGACAGGCAAACTGCAGCTGGAGACCAGAAGCTTGTGCTGATATGTTGGAAATGCATGGTGGAGAGCCCAAACAGATGCAAGAAGTGGCAAGGGGTGGGGGTAATTATACTAGGGAGCAGAAGAGGCAAGGGAAACTTCTGCTCTTATTTCTTTATTTTTGTTTCTAATAGATTACAGGAGATTCCTGGAAGTCAACCAGGAAGGTGCTGAGGGCTGCTCCTGGCTGTGACACTTTAACAGTAGGAGACTTTGTTTATGCTGGAGGACTGTGGTTGGGGTACTGGGGTTGGAGGAGTCCTCTGTTAAGCCCTTGAGGCTCTGCTACAGACCATAACTAATTATTCTGGACTATTAGAGATGGCCCTGATGGCTAAGCTGGTTTTTCCTTCTTTGGGAGAGAATTCTTTAGTTTATACCATCAAGTCATAATGGGTGAGTATCCTGAGAAGGTACTATGACCACAATGTGTTATCCCTCATTTCTAGTGATGGAGCTCAGGCTTTCCGAACCAGAAGTCCAGGTTTATTTCTTGTAGTGCAGACAATGCAAATGAGGTACCATTATGCTCTACTGTGCTGTTTCTACCAAATAAATTACAATACTATACTTATTTGAATAGAAGATTGCCCCCAATAATTAGATTCTATAAATGGAAAATATATACATTTGTTATAATTTTCTAGGTATAGAGTGTAATATTTGGAATTTTGCCTTGAATTTGTCCCCTCCCCACTGCTGTAGCAGATAAAAATAAATATGGAGGGGGTCAGGTAGCTTTCTGGTTCTCCTAACTTTTTCCCCTAGCAACTCCCAGCTTCTGGGATTAAGGATAACAAAAAGTCCTTCTTCAAGTATATAGGTAGCAAGAACAGGTCTAAGCTACAAAAGAAGGCCCAATGACCCTGAAAAATAAAATGAAAGTGGTGGTAAGAGCAAGAGACAGACACAGCAGTTCCCAGGTGCATGTTGGGTGGCATGTACATCCTCCAGCATCATAGTAGGTGACCTGCAAAATACTTCACAAAGCAGACTGTTTTGGACTCTACCCCAGTTGCCAGTTTGCAGATCTAGCTCCTGTATTTGACCCAAAGGAATAGCAGGACCTCTGGTGTTCCTCAGCCCCCTGTCCATTCTTTTTGTATAGTGTGGTCCTCACTATTTTCTCCAGTCTGGAGCCACAGAGGACACACATAGTTGTTTGGATTCTATGAATGACTTGCTTCAAGGGGGGCAGGGAACCAGTGGGGTGTACAGAAGCATCAGTTGCAGAGAAGCCCTCATGGGCACCACATTTGAGGCAGGCTCATGCTCCACTCACCACAGTGCCAGCATCCAGCTGGCCAGTTTGCAGGCAACGTGGCTAGCTATGCCACCAGAAGAAGCCCTGCCAGTTGGTCCAGTGCCTGAAAGCTCTGGGTGAAAAAGGAGTCCAGGAGCTGAACTGCAGGAGAGGGACAAGGGAGCACCAGCAGTGGAGCTGGATGCTTTCCCTGCAGCCAGGAAGGAGCCAGCATGTCCCTGCCAAGGGAGCACACCCAGAGAGGTAGCACCTGCCCATCCCACTGCTGGAGCATCCAGGGAGGACCTAGGCATGCAGCCAAGTGCCGGCAGGAAGTTGGAGGCTCTCCCTGGGGCACAGGACTCTGGAAAAGCTGAGGATACCCAGACAGCACCAAAAAATGATCCAGGTAGCAGCTTGGGAGTGACAGTTGACAGGCCAAGAGGCCCAGACCCAACCCTGCTCACCAGCACCCATGACAACTCCCACAAAAGCACACTGGGCTGGGAGAGGGCTAGGACCCACAGAGGGGAATATCCCACTCAGGAGCTCCCTAATCCCGCTTATCTCGACCAAGTAGCTGTGGTCCTAAAGCATCCCAGTGGGGAATTGGCAGAGCCATGAATGTTTCATAGGCTTGAAGAAATGGTCTGCAGGATGCTACAATATGTGGCCAGGTGTTAGCCAACCCAAGGTGCAGGTACGACATGGGGTACCTGTGACCTGAGACCACATGGGAACAGGGTGTACTCTGGCTCAAGAAGCCTCAAGCACTGATGTAGCAGGGCACCAGGGTGCCTGCTACTAGATAATGGTGTGTAGCACGGCACTAAGGAACCTGCTACTGATAATGGTGATACAGGCTTAGCTGCCACTCAATAGGGCAGCACAGCTGTGAGTTGCCAAAGCAACTAATTAGGTTAACTGACTGCCAGGGGGCAGGGCCTGGCCTTTATAAACAGAGAAGGCTAGGCCAGACTCAGTTCCCCTCTGGCAGCCTAAGGAGTAAGAGCTCTGCTAGAGCGAGCAGGGTGGTGTTGTGCACCAGCGTGCGGATACAGGGTGGAGAGGACCCTAACAGGGATGAGAGAAGGATAGCCAGGTTGGCCTAAGATTTGTTATGGCCTAGCGGCTTTACGTTTCTGTTTTGGTTGGCTGTTGTGATTATTACACCGGAGGACTGGGCGAGGCTGTTAGGGGTGGAGGAGGCCTCAAGGAAGCTCCCCGGTAGAGGGGGAGTTCCTAGCACCACAGAGGGTGCCGCGTTGTGGGGGTGTCCTGACCCCAGCCCAGTGTGAACAGCTTCGGGAAGACCTCAGTGTAGGCAGAAGCCCAGTGGGGCGTAGGCCGAGGAAGGTGGGTCTGAGCTAATGGGGTATCCCGACCCCAGCCCAGCGGGGGCGATACCGGGACGAGACCCAATTGGGAACCCCAAATGGGAAGAGCCCCAGTGGGGCATAGACCCGAGAAGGCGGGTCTAGGGGGCCAGGTGAGGCTGAGGCTGCCTGAGCCCCAATTCAGGGAAGCCCGAGTCAGGCATAGGGGGCCCCAGTGCGGGCAGGCCCCGGTGGGGGCGGAGAGCGTGAAAAGTGTGAGCAAGGGCCCGGTGGGGGCGGAGAGCGTGAGAAGCGTGAGCAAGGGCCCCGGTGCGGGCAGGGGAGCACGTGAGGCGCAAGTATCTTGGAGCAGGCCCTGGGAGAGAGAGTGTGAGAAGCGCGAGCAAGGGCCCCGGTGCGGGCAGGGGAGCGCGTGAGGCATGAGTATCTTGGAGCAGACCCTGGGAGAGGGCGTGTATATTGGACATTGAGCAGGCCCCAGGAGAGGGCGTATCTTGGAGCAGGCCCCGGGAGAGGGCATGTACATTGGACACTGGAGCAGGCCCAGGGAGAGGGCGTGTACATTGGACACTGGAGCAGGCCCTGGGAGAGGGTGTGTATATTGGACACTGAGCAGACCCCGGGAGAGGGCGTGTATATTGGACATTGGGCAGGCCCAGTGCGGCACTGCATGTGAGGGGGAAGCCCAGAAGGGGGCAAGCCCAGTGGAAGGCCACAGAGAGAAGGGCGAGTCTACTAGGAAGCCCGAAGAGAGAGCAGGCTACTTAGAACAATCACAGAGACAGGCCGGTGAGGGCCGGCACAGGGAGTAGCCCCGGAATCGTGGTATAGCAAGACCAGCCCCGTGTCAAGGGGGGCAAGAAGGCAGCCTCCCATTGATAATATAAGATCAAAGACGTGGCAGGTGAGACAGAGGGTGCGTTCAAGGCCCAGGTTGGCACGGTAGGCAAGGGCGCCAGGGGAGGTCACAGCACCCCTAGGGACCATCCTGCCACAGCTGAAAATAAGTGCTAGGTGTAGCGGGTATTGTTGCCCTGCCCAGTGCATCATTCAAGCTGTATTGTTCCATTACCATTTTGTTAGTTCCAAGAGGCTGCAGCCATAATTCTGCAAGCAGCCACAAGACCAGGCCTTAACATGGGAGCAGACAGCACCATCATTATTTTAGGCCACCATCGAGGCTGATCTATAACATCCAAGTGAAAAGGGGTGGGGTGTAGGGGAGGAGGACCCCTATAGAAGAAGTGTTAGCAGAGTTGCCCAGGGTCCTAGGGAGACCACAGAACAACACCTCCAGGTAAAACCCCACACAACAACAAGTCATGGCATCTGAGTAGACCCCATTCCTACCTCTACAGTTAGGAGGCAGTGGTCCAAGAACGAGATGGGTGTGGATTTGGCCTTTACTGCCTTCCACCCCTCAGGGAAGAAGAGAAAGTCTAGAAATTTCATAGTTTCATAGTTTCTAGGGTCTGAAGGGGCCTGAGCAGATCATCGAGTCTGACCCCCTGCCTTGGCAGGAAAGAGTACTGGGGTCAAACAACCCCAGCAAGGTGTTTATCTAATCTCCTCTTAAAGACCTCCAGGGTAGGAGCCAGCACGACTTCTCTTGGAAGTTGGTTCCAGATCCTAGCCGCCCTGACCATGAAGTAGCGCTTCCTGATATCTAGCCTAAATCTAGCCTCTGCCAGCTTGTGACCGTTATTCCTGGTCACTCCTGGCAGTGCTCGGGGGAACAGGGACTTCCCCAGTGCCTGCTGATTCCCCCCTGACTAATTTGTAACAGACCACTATATCCCCCCTCAGCCTTCTCTTGTGGAGGCTGAACAGGTTCAGGTCCCGTCGCCTCTCCTCATAGGGCCTGCCCTGCTGCCCGCTGATCATGCAAGTGGCCCTCCTCTGGACCCTCTCCATGTTTTCCACATGCCTCTTGAAGTGCGGTGCCCAGAACTGGACGCAGTACTCCAACTGCGGCCTGACCAGTGCCGCATAGAGGGGGAGGGTCACCTCCTTGGACCTGCTTGAGATGCATCTCTGGATGGCCTTCCTGACTCCATCCCCACACTGCTGGCCCATGTTCATCTTGGCATCAGTGATGACTCCAATATCCTTTTCTGCCTCTACACTGACAAGAAGGGAGTTCCCCAGTCTGTAGGTATGCTGCTGGTTCTTCCTCCCCAGGTGCATCACCTTGCACTGGTCAGTGTTGAATCCCGTCCTGTTCTCATCCGCCCACCCCTGTAACCTGTCTACGTCTGATTGTAGCCTATTCCTTCCTTCTAGCATTCCCACATCCCCCCACATCCTCGTGTAATCAGCAAATTTGAACAGAGTGCTTTTTACCCCCTTGTCCATGTCACTGATGAAGATGTTGAATAGTGCGGGCCCGAGGACTGAACCCTGCGGAACCCCACTGCCCACATCCCTCCAAGTCAGAAATGACCCATCCACCACCGCTGTCTGGGTGGCCCTCCGTATGGGGCAGAGTAACTGCCTCTGCCCCATGGGGTCTACTTGGGTGAAGTTTCCCCTGCGTCCCTGGACTGATCCTGGTGTCAAAAAAACCTGCACTAGAAAAAAGTGAGGCAGGGTATGTGATAGCAGGATACATCACCTGAAACTCAAGCCAGGCTGGATGGAGCCATGCTCTGGCTGTCAGCCAGGTTCCCTGCTACTGGATTGCTGATGCTTTGGGAGGCTCCCAGGACCCCAGGTAACGCTGCTGGGGCCAACCTAGGTGCTGTCTCCACCCTCCCCTAGCCCACCCAGGGTAACTTGTTACACACCAGATCATTGATGCACAGGCATTCCCTGGAGACAAGTAGCAGTGGTACAACTATGTGCCACTTATTTGTCCCCAGGGAAATGTATGTATGCACTCACCTGAATGTGCCCAAGAACTCCAGATGATGGTAAAATATGATTTACCTTTACAAAAGCTATGTTGATTCTTCCCAACATGGTATTTGCATCCATGGGATTGCTAATTCTATGTTTTGTAGAAAAAAAAGTTAGACTCAGAGCAAGAAGTTAGACTCCTCAATCTGTAGTTCCCTGGATCATCTCTGGAGGCTTTCTTAAAAACTGTTACATGGGCAATCTCCCATCCCCTGGCACCAAGGCTGATTTTAGAGACAGTTAGATACCATTGTTAAATATTTTTGCAAGTTCATATCTGAGTAACTTCCAAAATTTTAGATGATTACCAGAGATGTAATTAGCAAGATTTGGGCCCTGGGCAGAGATTCCGGAGAATGGGTCTGGATGCCAAGTGCTGGAGAGCATGCCCCCATTTTGGTACCCCCTCTAAGTCAGCACCCAGGGCTAGTGCCCCACTTACCTAGTTCGTGCTATTGGTGAATACTATCTGGTTCTGGTGAAATGCTATTCTTCAGTTACCAGGTAGCTCTAAAAATTAATCTCTCATGGACTTAATCTGAGCCAGTTATTTAGAGCCATCCATCCCCTAAAGAGAAAGATGGGGTGGAGGGGTAGTTTGTTCTTCAGCTGCCCTATAGATCAGCAGGAATTGTTCACGCACACTGCCTTTCCCTAGGCATAGATTTTTCAGCTTTTTTTTTTTTAAACAAAAACTTGTTAAGTACAAATATTCCCATTACATAAATTTCAAGTTTCTAAATTTGGGAGCTACTTACTTGATATCACTTTTATCTTCATTTCACCATTTTTCACTGCCTGCCACCTGCATGTTCAATTATCTGTCCATCACCTCTGTATGTTTTGGGACCCTTCTTATTCCTTCTACTACTTGTTATGTTATTAATACATTTTCTACTCCCTGGGATCTCACACTCCTATTAAACCAACTTCTGCTCCCAATTGTGTAGCACTAGAATATATATGTTCTCCTGCTATTATGACAAATTACTGTATTTTCTTTCCAATGGAGTTCCTCCATTCCCAGAACTGTTAGACTTTCCCCATGAAATTTTGCTACCTTTGAAGGGCTGTGGCCCAAAGTCCTCACACTCTAAATACATTCTTTTCCCTGTTCACTAACTAGACATGACAACCCACATCCTTCAGATCTACAATACAGTTTTACTACCATTTCAATTAGGGAAGAAGCTGTTGAAGAAAATTCTTGTTGTGACTTCTACCTGCTTCCTGCTCTCTACCTCAATGATCTGAGAACAAATGCAGTTGGAAAAAAAGTGTGGTAGGTACAAGCAAACTACTTTCCCTGGAAAGGATTAGCTCATCTGTACCACACTCACTCCCACACAGACTATGCATGCATATCAACAACAAAAAAATCAGTGAATATATTGGAAGAACAACTATCTCTCTACATTCTCTCTCATGAGTTATGGTGTGAGAAAATGGTGGAGCCTCACCTGGTTCCTGTGGCTGAAAGCTGTGCTCATACTCATGCAAGGCGCACACTGACCATTCCAAAATTCACTTACACACAGCAACAGATTCAAAATATTTTCAGACGGTTCTAGCACACAAACCAGGCAAAAAGTGTACAGTAACAGAAAATGAGAGAGATGAACCCACAAGCCCTCAGCAACCCCCAAAGGAGCCCTTTGAAGTAAGAAATGTGTTTTAGAGACAGTTCTGCTCTTTAGCCTCTAGCCAGAAGCACTCAGAAGTTGTCAGAAAAATACATTTCTTTCACGAAAACATGATTTTCACTCTTGTATGTTCCCACCGTACATGAAACACTCTCCCCAGCCACATCCACCCCCTCACATTCCTACTATGTACAAAGCATTCTCTACTCAGGAACCCAGCTGAGGCCTAGAGAGACATATCATATTTACCTGAACCCGAAACAATGATGAATTGAAGATGACCCCACAATAATTAGATTCTATACATAGAAAGTATATATGTTTATACATTTATAAATTTGTTATAATTTTCCATGTATAGAATCTAAATATTAGAGAGTCATCTTAAATTCATCCCACACCCCACCTCTGCAGCTGAGAAATCACTGGTAGGGGGCAGGCGTTAGGAGGGTGGGTGGTGGGGGCAATATGGAGGCTGGTGGTGGCAGGTGGGGGGGTAGGCGGCGAGTGCATTAAGCAGCTTGCCCTTTGTTCCTCCACACCTTGCCCCCTTCTGTCCCCATCTATCTTCCTGCTACCTGCCTCCACATGCCTGCCCCCTGGCCACTTACCCCCCATGTCTGCACTCCCTGGCACAAGCTATCCTGATGCCTGCCCCCCCTGTCTCTGCACCTTCTCCCCTATACTTACCCTCACATTAGCTCTGGCACAGTTCCAGCCTCACTCCAGCAGGGCCCCTGGTGGGAGGGACTAACCCCAGCCTAGCCACGGAGAGGTGGCTAAGCCAGAGCCCGAGAGGGTCTCGCCCCACCCCATCCCCTGCTTTGCCCAGCCCCCCAGGGAGCCATGCAGGCAGAGCCACGTGTCTGCTCCCTACTGGGGTCTCTGGCATGCCAGCTGGAGGAGCTCCAGGCTGCAGTCCAGACAGTGCACTCCATCAGGGACTGCGAGCAGGAGATAGACTCCTACTGCCAGGCCCTTCTCCCCCAGGAGGCAAAGGGTATATCATGGTCTCCCTCCAGGACAAGGGAGGACTCAGGGACCTCCCTTACTGTCCAGCCCATGGACCAAGGTGGCAAGGGGCCCCAAGGCCCACCGCACCAAGGTCCCTGCCCTGCTGGAGCTTTGCAACAGATACAAACTCCTTGCAGCCCCAGCAGACCCTGCTAAGCTGCCAGCTCTTGCAAGCAACACAAGCTCAACTGTAGCTACCGCCTCCTCTCCCTAAGACAAAATGCAAAGTGTTTGTCATGGGAGACTCCATGCTGAGGGGAACTGAGGGGACAATCTGCCACCCTGACCCTTTAGCCCGGGAACTCTGTTGCTTCCCAGGAGCTGAAATCTGAGACGATTCCTAAACTCCTCCAGCCCACTGACCATTACCCTATGCTCCTTATCCATGTGGCCACTTTATCCATGTGGGCACCAATGACACGGCTCGGCGCACTCCCAGCTGAATCATAAAGTACTACAGGGATTTGGGAGCAGGGCTAAAGGGCCTCAGGGTGCAGGTGGTGTTTTCTTTGATCCTCCAAGTCTTGGGCTATGGGCTGAGGAAGGAGAGGAGGATCCAGGTAGTCAACCAAAGACTGAGGCGCTGGTATCATCAGGAAGGCTTTGGCTTCCAGGACCACAGTCCACTCTTTGGTGAGAGAGGCAGTGAGCTGCTGGGAAGGGATGGCCTCCACCTCTCTCTGCTGGGGAGGAGGCTCTTCTCAGCCAGACTGCCTGACCTGCTCCACTGGGCTTTAAATTAAGCCTGCTGGGGGACAGGGGGACTACCGCCACTGCTGGCCCACTGAGCAACCATTGCAAAGACAGCAGGTCAAGGCACTTAAGGGAGGCCACCCCTGCCTCGGCCCTGGGACAATCTGCAGGCAAGGCTGGGGTCCCAAGGGAACACTTGCCTGCTTGTACATGAATGTCAGGAACTTGGGGAATAAACAGGAAGAACTTGTCCTCCTGTTTAACACAAATAATTATGATGGCATAGGGATAACGGAGACCTGGTGGGACTCCACCCATGACTGGACAATGGGTATAGATGGCTATATCCTGTACCCTGGATAGACTGAGTGGACAAAAGGGGCGGGGGTGTAGCTATCTATGTCAAGGAGAGCTATGCATCCCTGCAAGCCAATACTGGTGACCAGGATGGATGACTGGAGGCCCTCTGGGTTAAAATCTGTGGGGAACATGGTACAGGGGAAACAATAGTGGGAGTCTATTACAGATCTCCCACCCAAAGTCTGGAGCTTGACCAGGAGTTTGTCAGGGAATTGGCTGAGGCCACACGTTCCCGGTCCATGGTTGTCATGGGAGACTTCAACTACCCAGACATCTTGGAACAGCACTCAGCTAAATCCAAGCAGTTGCAAAGCTTCCTCTCATGCGTGGATGACCTCTATCTGACACAAGAAGTTTATGGGTCAACAAGAGGTAAAGCACTGCTCAACCTGGTACTGGCAACCAGTGCCGACCTAATCAGAGACCTAACAATCGATGGCAAGCTGGGTGACAGCGACCATAAGCTGATCACCTTCACCATCTGCCATAAAGCTGGCAAGACAGCAATACGGAAGTCCTTGACTTCAGGAAAGCTGACTTTGACAACCTCAGGAGGCTTGTCAGTGAGGCCCTAAGGAACCACCCAAAGGGGAGGGGAGTTTAGGAAGAGTGGTTGCTCCTCAAGGGAGTGATCCTTGATGCACTAGCTAATGCTATTCTGTCTCAGAGGAAAGGCAGCAAAAGGGCACAGCAGCCCCCCTGGCTCTCCAGGGAACTAGTGGACCTCTTGCAGCTAAAAAGGAAGACCTACAAAGAACGGAGGACAGGCTCCACCTCCAAGGAGGAATATTCTGGAATGATCTGGACCTGCAGGGAGCGAACAAGGAAAGCCAAGGCTACGACTGAACTCCAACTAGCTACAAGTATCAAGGATAATAAAAAGTCCCTTTTCAGATATGTGGGGAGCTGGAGGAAAAGCAATGGCAACATTGGACCCCTGCTAAACCAGAAGGGACAACTGACAACCAACACCCAGGAAAAAGCCAACCTACTAAATGGGTACTTTACATTGGTCTTTCATCAGTCCCATGGGATGCCCCTGCCCATTATGGGACAGGGAGGCCTGGGTGAGAGAGATCCCTTGCCCTTCATCAATGCTGACCTCATGCAGGAACACCTCTATCAATGCTGACCTTGTGTTGGACACCTTCAAGTCAGCTGGCCCTGATGGTTTACACCCCAGGGTACTCAAGAAGCTGGCTAGCATCATAGCTCAACCCCTGGCATGGATCTTCAAGAACTGGTGCTCTGGTGAAGTGCCCAAAGATTGGAATAAGGGCAATGTGATGCCTGTCTTCAAGAATGGAAGGAAAGTGGATCCAGCAAACTACAGGCCCATCAGCCTGACCTCTATTCTGGGGAAGGTCTTAGAAAAAATCATCAAAGAGGCCATTCTCAATGGACTGGCTGATGGCAACATCCTGAGGGATAGCCAGCATGGGTTTGTTGCGAGTAGATTGTGCTTGACCAATCTCATTTCCTTTTACAGCCAGGTGACCTATCACCTGGACAAGGGAGAGGAGATTGATGTTGTATATCTTGACTTCAAAAAAACCTTCAATATGGTATCCCATGATCACCTCCTGACAAAATTGGCCAACTGCAGCCTCAGGTCCTCCACGATCCGCTGGCTGGGGAATTGGCTCTGTGGTCAGACCCAGAGGGTGGTGGTTAATGGAAGTCAATTGTCATGGTGTACTGTGACCAGTGGGGTCCCTCAAGGCTCTGTCTTTGGGCCTATATTGTTCAACATCTTCATTAATGATGTGGACATTGGAGTCAGAAGTAGACTGGCCAAGTTCACTGATGATACCAAACTTTGGGGTAAAGCATCCATAACTGAGGACAGGGAGGCAAGCCAGGCTGACCTTGACAGGCTGAGGAAATGGATGGACAAGAACCTGATGGTGTTTAACACCGAAAAATGCAAGGTTCTCCACCTTGGGAGGAAAAACCTGCAGCTTGGCAGTGCTACGCTGGCTAGCACTACAGATGAAAGGGACTTGGGGGTCATGACTGACCACAAGATGAACATGAGCCTTCAATGTGATGCTGTGGCTTGCATCCAGAGATGCTTCTCAAGCAAATCCTGGGATGTCATTCTCTCATTGTACTCGGCTTTGCTGAGGCCACAGCTGGTTACAATGACAGGCCGAGAGCTATGGGACTCTTAAGCCTGGAAAAGTGCAGGCTCAGGGGCAATCTGATGCCCCTGATGGCCACCGATAAGTTTATCAGGGGTGTTCACCAGGATCTGGGGGAATGATTGTTCACCAGATTGACCCAAAGGATGACATGGTCGAATGGTTATAAACTCCTGCAAGACCATTTCAGGCTGGACATAATGAAGAATTTCTTTACTTTCCAAGCCCCAACATCTGGAATAGCCTGCCATAGCACCTACTCTGAACACCTTCAAGAAAAAACTGGAGGTTTATCTTGCTGGGATCCTGTGACCCCAGCTGGCTTCCTGCCCCTGGGGCAGGAGGCTAGACTCAATGATCTTCTGAGGTCCCTTCCAGCCCTAATGTCTATGAAATCCAGCCTGGGGCATGAAGCAAGTGGTTGCTCCAGCCCCAGTCCAACCTGGTAGCAGTGGCAGCAACTACAACCTGGGCTCCAGGGCCTGGCTGGAGATCCTGCTGCTTCATCAACTGTTAATGGGCTGAGCTGGGGCTAGAGAAACCATGTGCTCTGTACCTCTGGCTTGGGAGCATATATCAACTGTTACAACATAACCATTACATGCTATTGTAGTAATAAGGATAAATTTAATCACTGTAATTTTAACCCTGAATGAACTAGAGTTAAAATTACAAGGCCTTTGCTACACTTGTATACTAGGGCTGTGCAAAACAGCACTGTTTCATTTTGACTTCTGTTTTACCGTTTCAAAGGGACAGCATTTCATTTCATTTTGAAGCACTGTTCTATTTTTTTTAGTCAAAACTGTTTCACTGTTTCAACACATTTCAATGTTTTGCCCATAGGCTAGAATGGGGAATCATGAAAATGCCTATAGATTTGTCATTTTGTGCCTGATTCAAATGAAACTCAAAGGATTGGTAGCCTCTTCTGAGGGCATGAAGCCTGCCAAGTCTCAAGGAGATAGGTGCAGGGGTTTCTGAGAAACTGCACCTCAAACTGCTGACAAGCAAATTTCATATCACTGTCCGACAGAGGCTGCTGTTATCCTTCGCGCAGATCTGGGGAACTGCACCCCCGGGGAGGGCTATGGGGCTCTGCCAGACTCCTTACATGGGCTGTGGGCCTCTGGATCTGTGTGTGGGATAACAGCAGGCTACTGCTGGCTGGAACCGGTGCTGGGCACAGCTTGCCCTGAGCACCAGGAAGCCTGGTGCTGCTGCTGGCCCCAGCCATCAGTGGCAACATGCTGTCACTGCACACACAAATCCAGGGACCTGCAGCCCCCGGTAGGGCTGCAAGGCTGTGCTGGATTCTTCCCAGGGGGTGTTGACCCCCAGATCTACACACAGGATGACAGCATGCTGCCGCTACCTGTTACCAGATTTGCCCGCTACTTTGAGGTGTGCTCATTTATTAGGGCTAGGGTCTTGGTAATTCTATCAATGTGCTGCTTGTGTTACTTGTGTTTCTATATGGAGCTGTATCTCTCCCTTCTGCAAGCCCTCACCCCCAATGGAGCTATCTTGCAGGACTCAGTTCAGTGGGGCTGGGTTCTCCAGTCCCCAAATCAGTCATACACACAAACACACACAGATTAATGTGACACGCCTGACCTGGCCGGGTTGATCAGCATGGACAGGCTGACACCCTCATATGCCACAAATCAGTTCATCAGAGCAACAATAACTACAGTCAGACACAAGCACACAGTTAAACAGAATACCTCTGAATCTGGCTGGGTGTCCAGATGACACCCTCATGGGCCAGCATTCAGTTCGTTAGGGCACATCTGAGCCAAACTGGGTCAATCAGCCTGTACAAGCTGATCCCCTTATGTGTTTCCAACTCTGCACGTCCCAATCTTTTAGCTTCTTGATGAGCAGACCCCACAGTATTTCTGGGCTTCACAGGGATCTTTAGCTTAGGTAAGAGGGGCAGAACAAGTAGGGAAAAGAGAAGTAAAGAAGGCAAAATATACCCAATTACCACCAGTTTGACTATAAAAGTTATTTATTGCTAAGTAGATGAAATATATAATGACACTAGTAGTAATAGACATGCAAAGGAAAAACAAACACAGTCACAGTATACCCTGGTTTCACTAAATATTTGGGGAAACTTAGCTCAAGCTTAACTAATACAGTTCAAGTTCAGAAATCTATGCTTAGAGAGAGAGAAGAGAAACGAGAGAGAGAGCTGGGATCTCACCAGCCCAAGGCACTCAGGTTGCGAAGCTGACAGGTCAAAGTTCTCAGCACGATCCTTGAAGGGAGATGATCTTTCTCCTGCAGCCTCTCCAGAAGAAAGCGAGTGGTGTCAGCACACACACTGCTGCTTCTTTTACAGATTTTTATACCCCCAGTTCAGCTTCTTTCAAGCATTCTCAATAGTGTAAATCAAATTGCCTTTTCTATTGACAAGGGGTTATCTGATTGGAACATCTCAGGAACTTGATTGATACTCAGGAAACACCTACTTAGAAGCCAGCTTGACATTCCTATGGATAGTACATATACTTGATGGGATATCTCCTGGTGTCTTCAGAAACAATAGATTGCAGCATCAGGGTTTTGGATTTTTACTTGCTATGAACAAACCTCAGCTTAGCATGACTTTTCCAGATCTTATTATAGTCTTTTAACAGACTTAGGGCACTTATTGGAGTGTTCATGACCTGTTGTGGAGAGGACTTTCACCAGTCGTCTCAGGAAAAGTATGACAACACTTGTGGTCAGGGCTCCAACGGGCTGGACGCTGTGATGAACCCTGTACCATTGTTCAAATGTTGCCCATACCCCCTCTGACTCGGTCTATTGCCTCAGCATTCCCTAACCCGGCAACTGAGTTGTAGCCAATTAAGTTTACATAGGCCTCCCATAGTGGGACTTGGGAATGTACGGGCCCGAGATGCCTAATAAACTTACTTTTGCTTAGAGGTGTGGGGGGGGCGGGGAGGAAAAGTCCTTTGTAAAGCCAGATTAGAACTTGTCTGATAAATGCTGAGCTGGGTGTGTGGGTTGATTAGCATTTGGAGCACAGCTTCCCCATCATGCAGTGCTTCCCTGCTTCGCTGATCCCAGAATTCACTGCAGTATCTGCTTCAGGCTTTCTGTTCTCCATCTCTCATGTAAATGAATGGTCATCTGTTCCCATCTCAGATGCAAATGAGACCTAGGGCAGTTGATTCACTTTTGTCACCCTTATCTGGAGGGTTTTAGGTACGTCTCTCACTGCATCTTAATCAATTTCTGTTTAGGTAGAGGAAGGGGTTGGGGTGCGATTCTTTGTGAGTCAGACAGTCTGTGTCCTGTGTCAGGGTTCCCCAAGAACATGGAGCTGACAGGTAACATACCAGCTGGGGCCAGCACCACTACTGGGTTCTTCCTGGTGCTCAGTGTGGCCTGCACCGGGCAGACTTGGGTGCTGGCGCTGGCCCCTGCTGGCAGCAGCAGTGTGTTGTCATCACAAATGCATATCTCGGGGCCCACACCCCTCCGGAGGGCTGTGGGGCTGTGCCTGACTCCTCCTGGGGGGAACAGGCCCCCAGATCTGCATGTGGGATGACAGCAGGCTGCCGCTGCTGGCTGGGACTGGCACTGGATGCAGCCCATGCCAAATGCCAGGAAGCCTGGTGCTGCTGCTGGCCTCAGCCAGCAGTGGCAGCATGCTGTCATCCCGCGTGCAGCTCTGGGGACCCACACTGTAGCAAGTTCAGCTTTGAAATTCAAAACTTTTCGAAACTCAAACTGTTTCAAAACTTTTGAAAAGTTTTGAATGACCTCGTTTCATTTCAAAGCTGTTTTGAAGTAATTTGTTTCATTTTGATTTCACTGTTTTGAGCTCAAAAAATGTTGAAACAGCTTCAAAGCAAACCACCCATCAAAATTTCACACAGCCCTATTGTATACCCATAGGAGCATGCAGATGTAACAGTTGCATCCTAATAGCTTGTATTGGTATGATTTGGTACTGACACAAGTGTGAAGTGGCGTGCATCTATAACCCTGAGAGTGTTAACAGTGGTAGTACCACTACAGGGCAAGTTACATGACTATCCCATCTGATCTTTCAAATGGTTTGTCTACCTGGTAAAGGTACTGCAAAATTAGGGAGTGAATTTTCAGCCCTCTAGTTAATCTGTGTTAATTCACAGAATCACAAAATCATTGAAAATTAGGGTTGGAAGGGACCTCAGGAGGTCATCTAGTCCAACCCTCTGCTCAAAGAAGGACTAATGTAGGAACTTTCCCCATGTAGAGATCCCATGTTAAGTCACTGTGAGATACTTTACTTTCAAAGTGGAGCTTACTCTAAAAGTATGACTATACTGCCTCTGCAGCACGCTCAAAAATGTAATTGAGATGCACACCTTGCCTACCCATGAGTTAAACACAGAAATGAGTCAGAGAAGCTGACTCCAGGCACCTCTTCCTGCTGCTCTTAAAATTTCTTATGCTGTAGTGCAGACTCAGAGTAGTATGATGCAGATCAGCTCTGCCAGGATGGGTGAAACACACATTGCCCCACCCACTGATGCTGCAGGACAATAGGCAACATGTTCTCCCAGGGCTTGAAAAGCCTAATTCTATGCACCCAAGGAATTCCCACACAGCATCAGGCCCTTTAAGCCCTGGGACTTGTCCTCCTGCTTAACACAAATAATTATGATTACCTGCCCAGCTTTCCCCACTTACCAAGACATGCTCCCAGGATCTTGAGGGTGCATCTCAGTAAGCAGGAAAAATCAGGATTTTCCCACTTACCAAGACATGTAATTAGGTGACAGCCTCAAACCTGGGGCCTCAGCCTGACCAGCAAACTACTCATCCCAGCCTGCTCCCCTAGAGCTAACTACCCAGACTAGTTGAGACTAACCTCAAGCCTCCGTCAGGGGTTAGTCCTCTGCCAGCTGGTCAGCATCAACTGACCTTTCATTTCCCTCTGATAAGCTCCTGAGCAGGAACAGGCTTATTTATTATGTAATGAGAAAATAGTGGGCCTTGGCCCACTGAGAGAACTATACTGAGCAGGAGCAGGATCAGTCTGATCCCAGACTACTTTGTTGTTCCCTCTGGCTTGTGTGCTGACTCTATTCTCCGCTTGATCTGCTACCTTCTCCATCAGCTTGTTTCCCAACTCCTCTCTCTACTTGATTAGCTGGCTTCCTGACTTGGCTTGTTCCTAGAACTTGCTCTCAGACTAACCTCCTGGCTTCTTAACGCACCATGTCAATTCTGCTTACTTCTCTTGAGCCCAGTTGGTCAGCATCTGAGTGGTCCCAGACCTGGCTGCCCACAACTCAATGTGCCACACATCTTTGGAATCCCTGGGGTATATCTCAGCAAGTAGAGAAAGATGGAGTTTCCCAGCTTAACATGATTACCCCAAAAATCTCTGTAGCGTGTCTTGGTAAATTGGGAAATTTGGGCAGGTACTCCAAGACTGAATCTGCCTAGACTGAACTGTTTCATAACGGGACTAACATGCTCTCTGCATTAAGGTGATGTGGGCACATGCCTGCAGTTGCTCGGGCCAGGTGCTGGGAGTGCTAGAGCGGCCCTCAACTGCAGGGAAGCTGTGTGGGGGGGAGGCGGGGTATGGCCAACTGAGGGTTTAATTCCCTCTCCCCGTGCCACCAGCACTCCCCCCTTGCTTCCTACCCAGAATAGGCCCCCGGCTGTCCTCTCCACTGGAGGGAGGAGGAATAACCTTGTCCCTACCCAGCCATGCCTCCTCTCTGCCACTGCAGTGGGAGGTAGCAGGGCCCTTACTGGGGAAGCAGCCCCTGTCACACTGGGGGGAAGCGTGAGCCCCTTCCCAGTGAGGAGCTGTGTTGCAGGGCTGACAGAGCTGTGTCCAGCTGTGTGCAGCAGCGCTGGAGTCCCAAGTGGGCCAGAGCCCTGCAAGCCCCCCGCAGTGCTCCACAGTGCAGCTCCCTACTGGGAGGGGACTTGCTCTGAGAAGCTGATCACTGGTCCAGCTGCTGGGTGGGGTTGAGCCTGGCCCCTGCTGCTGTTCTGTGCTTGGGGCAAGCCCCTCCCAGCCAGAGGGGGCTTTTTCAGTCGCTGGCCCCACTAAATAGCAGTATAAATTGATACCACCTTTTCATGGGTCACTACGCTACCACAATACACTTTGTGGTATTGATGTCTGTTTGCTTGGCCTTTTTGCTGCCATAAAAAAATCATGGCAAAGAGGCAATGAAAGGCAATATCTGTTTCCACCCACAGTCTTCAAGTGTATTATTCCTGCTTATTCCTGTTCTCTGAACCAGCATCCACTGTATAGGCTGTAAGTATCTACTTATCTACTTATAAGCTATAAGTATTGGTATAATTGTGTCCACACAAGAGTGTTTTGACAAGTAGCCAGTATAAATGTATCAGAAAAAAATTCTAGGTAGAATTATTTTCCCTTTGTGTGTCTGAATGTCAGTATTCCAGCCATCTACTTGACCATTTTCAGCCCTTACTTTCTGCTTTGGACTTGTAAACTTTCACATAGATTACATACATATACAGCTACATATAAATGCATGAAAGTTTCAGAAAATGTGATTGAGGGGGCAGGAAGAGGAAGGCATTCCTCCCATATTTTATCCCCAACATTTGGATGGTTAGGACACTCACCCAGGAAACTGGAGACCTAGCTTCTAGGACCCAATTGCCCAGATTACATGCAGATTAACTGGAGTTACTGCACAGTAGGCAGGGCCATCCGTAGGGGAGAGCAAATCGGGGTGACCACCTTGGAGCCTACACTTTGGAGGACCCCTTGGAGCTGGGCAAAGCAGCTGCAGTGACTGCATGCCACCACCACCAGCTTTGCATCCAGCCAATCGCTACCTTCCCCCTCCCCACTGCCACCACTGCAGATGGCGGCGGAAGCTTCTTTGGGTCCAGGGTGCATGGGATTGGAGTGGGGGCAGTTCCCCACATGGGCTGATTTGCCCTGGGCCCTGGACTCTGCTCAGGTCAGCTCTGGCACTAGGATTGCTGAATGGCTTTTAGGTGATGCTGACTGCACAGTAGCATCACATCATGCTTCCTGTGATGTGATACTACTGCAAAATAGTAACAAGCACCTTGTGTAGATGCTGCCACAAAGTGCCCACTGGGTGGGGCCCTGCTCAAAAAAACTTCTGCCTTTCTGGTCTCTGAGAGTACCCCTTGAAGCCAGCTCAGGTGCTGCTTCTAGAGCAGTGAGGGAGCTCAGTCTTGCTCCAACTCCCAGAATGCTGGCCTTTTGGTCCTTCACCCTCTTTGGTTTCTGTGGCCCTGACTCAAGGAGTGAACATCCCATTCAGCTCCTGAAAAGGGGCTTCACCTCTTTTGGGGGAACCAAGTGCAACCCAAAGTTCCAAGGAGCACAGCAGATAGTCTCTTCAATAAAGGTGTTTATTGGGGCAAAGGCCTCTCAGCCAGAGGTTCTCTGCTTCATCCAAAGGAGTTAAACCTCTGTCTCCAGTCCAGACCACATAGCTCTGTGTACTTACAAGGATACTCAGCTGTTCCCTTTCAAGTCTTTCCAGTTTCCCAAAGCTCTGCCACTTGTCTTAGTTCTCCCACTTTTCTAGCCAGCAGCTGATAGGTTTCCTCTCCCCACCAGCCTGCTCTCCCATTGTCCCCAGCCTGCGCTTGCATTATCATGTTTATCTCCTCTGGAGCTCTCCTGGGTGTTGAGTATCTCACATTTGTTGATATGCCAGAGCGCAGACCTCAAGATATCACTGAATTCATGTACTTCACCTTTACACTCAACAACTTCAGTCTCTGATTGATTTCCACCAAGAATTCAACAACCATCACCCCTCCATCAGACTATCACTTCAATACTCTAAACTAGCCTTTTTGGCACCATGATCAATATCCAAAATGGTAAAATTAAAACCACCATATATAAGAAACCCATAGACCAAGATACATATCTACCAGGGCTGTACAAAGCTTCAGGTGCCAATTCAATTCAGAGGAGATTCAGCCCAATTCAGAGGCTGAATCTTCACATCCAAATTGAATCAGGAGACCAACAGAAAGGTCCAAATTGATTCAAAGCCTCTCAATTGACTTGGAAAAGATTTGGAGAAAGATTCAGCTATTTGGGCAGTCCCCACTCGCTGCTGCAGGGAGCTGGACCTGGGCTTTGTGCCAGTAAGTAGGGGAGTAGTATATAATGTACACCTCTTGTCAAACTGACAAGCCCTGCCCACTGACAGGTGCTCCGCCCCTGACCCCTGGCCCCACCCTAGCTCTGCCCCAGGCCCACCCCTAGACACACCCCGCCTCCTGCCCGCCATCTTGTGGCCGGAAGTCCTACCCCTGACTTCTGCCACCAGAAACTCCACCCCTGAACCCCCTGGCAGCCATGTTGGCACCCATCTTGGCCTCCATGTTGCATCCCAGAACACCTTCTTCCCATCACATGGCCTGTGACCTCACCAGGCCCAACCCCCTGGCAGCCATGTTGCATCCCAGAACACTCTGTTCCCATCACATGGCCTGTGACCTCACCAGGCCCAGCCTCCCCGGCAGCCATGTTGGTGGCCATCTTGGCCGCCATGTTATGTTCCAGAACACCTTGTCCCCATCACATGGCCTGTGACATCAGAACAGTCGCTCCTTAACTGGGAAAATCCTCCACCCGAGAATGTCACTGAGCCAATAGGGGTGCAAGTATAGGGGTGGAGGGTGGGACCTAGGCTGGCAGTCCCTGGCCTGCCTCTTGTCTAAATCCTGTTGGGAAAAACCTCCAAAACAGGCCATGTGTTTTCTGAGACCACGCTGATACAGGCAGAAGCCCGGGCTGGAAGGAGGCATGTGGGGGACAGTTCCAGTCAGAGTGTAGCTGTGTCAGGTGGTGGAGGAGCTGGCTGGGTAACAAGGCTTCTGCAGCTGCTAAGCCATGTAACTAGGCAGCAGGGGGTGTGCCTACATGAGAAGCTAAAGTGCAGTAGCCTAATAATATTGCACAGTAGCATGTAATGGCAGAAATGATTCTAATGTTACTGCACAGTATTATTAGGCTGCTGAGCAGTAGTGTCACTAAGAAGGTGTATGCCAGCACTACTGTGCAGTAATACCAGTTACTGTGCCTTGATTTAGTACTCAGTTATAAAGTATTAAACTTAATGTGCCATAACTACAGGAAGGCAATGTTCTTTGAGTAGATGTGATATATTTTATTAGACCAACTGGGAAGCTGGAAAAAAGTTCTTAGCAAGCTTTTGGGTGCAATCACCCTTCTTCAGGCATAAGGAGTCTCTGCTGTCCTGAGACTCCAAGGAATGAAAGAAGCTAAAAGTGTAGCAGGATGTCAGTGAAAATGTAAATAGGTAGAAATTAGAAAAACAAAAGGCAAAGCAGGGAAGAGAGGAGGGGAAAAAAGCAGGGGGAAGGCTAAAGGTGAGTAGGGGAGACACTATGGAGGTAGTGATTCAAGATAGAAAAGAGGCTGTCTCTGAAAAAGCAATTAGCTGAAAATTAGAAAGACAAAGGGTAGGAAAGTAGAGGGGAGGGGAGAAAAGGTGGGGGGAAACAAAAATGTAAGAGGTCAGGTCTGGCACATATCTGGTGAATCAGATGTCAGGCAGGTTGTAATGTATCATAAATCCACCTTCTATATTGAGTCCATGATTTTTAGTATCCAGTAGATTTATGAAATGAAGTTTGTAAGCTTGTCTCTGAAACGTGCTTTGTAAGTTCCTTTTGAGCATAGGCAATGAATACGGAGAATATGGGGGGGTATGTGCCCCCGCTGCAATTGGCCCCTGCTGGCTGGGGAATAGGGGCACTGAGAGAAGCACTGGCTGATACCCAGCCCCCCTGAGATTGGCACTGGCTGGGGAGTGGGGGTGCCAAGAGAGGCACCGGTGGCACTTCCAGTTTTGCTGCTGGCACTTCTGGTTTTGCCATTAGCGCTTCTGGGGTTGGCAATTGGCCACTGGGAGACCCCCATCCTAGTTGGTGATTGGCCACTGGTGCCCCCGCCCCAAACTCAGGAGGCACCAATCACCCATGCCTTTGAGGATTAAAACTGAGAGATTGGAGAGGGAGTGATTGTCTTGGGAGAAGTGTGCCCCCACTGGTAGCTGGGTATTCTTGTCTTTGATAGTTTTGGTGTGCATTCATTTTGGTGCACAGATGTTTGGTTTCTCCTACATATTTTCCATCGGGGCATTTGGTGCACTGCATGAGATATATAACATTTCTGGATGTGCAGGTGTAAGATCCAGGAATGTTGATGGTTCTGTTGTGGGGTGTAGTTATTTTGGGGATGGTGAAGATGTGTTGGCAGGTTTTGCGTTTCTTGTCCTAGCATGATCTGGAACCATTCGGTGTGGTTTGGGTCATAGGGAGTTTGCTTCCGGTCATGAGGTAAGCAAGGTTCGGTCCTTGTTTAAAGGCTAGTATGGGTGACTCTGGAAAGCTCTCTTTAAGAACTGGGTCTTCTTCTAGTATGGGTTGCAATAGCTTGAGGATTTTCTGTGTAGGTTCCACGGTCATAAATAATGGTGTGCAATTTGTGGGAATTTTCTTTTGGTACTGCAGCAAATCTTCACGTGGCTCTTTCAAAAGTGCGATCTGCCTCTTTGGAGGAATGCCCTCATTGGCTGATGGCCCTTTTGAGATTTGTAAGATGGTGAACATGGGTATTCTCAGTGTAAATTCGATGGTATTGGAGAGTTTGCCCATAAGTTACAGCTTTCTTGGTGTATTTAGGATCATTACTTCTGTGTAGATATTAGGCCTGTGTGAAGCAGCTAGTTTTTGCTTCAGATTTGGATTTGGCCGATTCGGTGGACAGTGATTTGATTCGGTGATTCAAATCACTGTCCTGAATAGATTCAGCTGAATGTGATTCAGAAATTTGGCTGCCGCCGAATCGGCTGAATTAAATAGGCTCCATCTCCCGCCCACTCTCCCAGCCCTGTCAATGACTGCCTCACCCAGCCCCAGTGTTCTGGCTCTTTAAAAAAAAAAAAGCCACACTCACTGGCTCCTGCCAGGTGGGGGGCAATTCCCTCTGCCCCCAATGCATGGGGGGGCTCTACCATGAGCCCCCAGATGCCCTAATAGCCACTGCAGCAGCTGGTGAGTACGGGGCCTTTATTTAAAGTGTTGGAATGCTGGGGCCAGGTGGGGCAGCCATTGATGGGGCTGGGAGAGCAGGAAGAGCCCCCCAAGCAGTGGGGAGCAGCAGAGATTGCCTGGCAGCAGCTGGTGAGTGTGGACCCTGGGGCCAGGCAGGGCAGCAATTGACAGGGCTGGGAGAGCAGTTGGGGGTTGTGGGGACTCAGGGGGGCTGCGGGAGCAGGAAGCGGATGGAGCTTGGTGGAGGTCCCACCATGGTCCCCTCCTCCAGCCTCTCTCACCCACCCCCTAAGTAGTATATAGGGTACACTTCTTGTCAAACTGACAAGCCCTGCCCACTGACAGATGCCCAGCCCCCTTGACCCTGCCCTAGCTCCGCCCCCGCCCCTCCCCCTACACACACACCCTGCCAGCCATCTTATCCACCACCTTGCGGCTGAAAGTCCCGCCCCAAGCCCTGACCTTTGTCACCAGAAACTCCACCCCTGAACCCCCTGGCAGCCATGCTGGTGGCCATCTCGGCTGCTATGTTGCATCCCAGAACACCTTGTCCCCATCACATGGCCTGTGACATCAGAACAGTCGCTCCTTAACCGGGAAACTCCTCCACCCGAGAACGCCACTGAGCCAATAGGGGTGCAAGTATAGGGGTGGGGGGAGGACCTACGCTGGCAGTCCCTGGTCTGCCTCTTGTCTAAATCCTGTTGGGAAAACCCTCTAAAACAGGCTGTGTGTTTTCTGAGACCACGCTAATACAGGCAGAAGCAAATATGGATTCTTACACTTTGGAAGCCTCAGGCACTGTTCAGACCTCTCTCAGCAGCATTATGGGTAAGATCTCAGTGGCTGAGACAGATTCCCGGACTCCCAAAACAGATCCGGGGACCATGGCAGACCCCCAACAGATCGCATCAGAGCCACAGGCAGAGAGCCTGGGAGTGGCAGACAACCTAAACCCCAAAGACTCTGCTGAGGTAAGTAGCCTAGAATTATTTTGGAGGGGGTGGCTTTCTATGGTAACAGGGTGGGCCTGTTTTAACTCTTCCTTCTCTTCAAAGCTAGGTGGTGTCTTGATGGAGAACTTTCAAAACATACACGTTGGTGGACCTGTGAGAATAAAGTTCCCGTGTGTGAACTGGTTTTGTTCATGTCTAAAAGAGAGGGGTTCAAGACAAGACTGAAGATGCAAGTATCAGTTTTGTCTGAGTCCCCAGAGCCCTGTGGAGCAGGGGTATGAACCTTTGGAGGTTACGGAGCATCCTACCTGTTCAGAGAAGGGTTTTCTGTGCATCTAATAGAGAATAGTTCAAGACATGGCTGAATAACCCTGTATGTGCTGCTTTTCACTAATAAATCTTGTTTTGCCACTATTTAAATTTGTCCACTTAAATCCTCCATAAGTGTGTTGGTGAGGTTGGTACCACGGTTACCAGTCATGTCTACAGGGGGGTCTTTGTTAAAGGAAATTTATTACACCCCTGGGGCAACGGGTAGTTTTGGTGGGGTGAACTCGCTTTTTAAAGCAGCCGGAAATGAGAATAAGAATCTAAATAGAAGCCAGGTAACTGCCTGGCTTTCAGATCAGGATGCTTACACTCTACAGAAATCAGCAAGAAGACATTTTAAAAGAAACAAGACTGTTGTTTCAGATGTGGATGCATGATGGCAGGCAGATCTGGTAGAGATATGCAACAGTTCTTCAAACACAACAGTGGTTTTAAGTACATCTTAACAGTGATAGACATAATATCCAAGCATGCCTGGGCTTTGAGTCTAAAAGACAAATCAGCGGGTGAAATATCCAAGGCCTTTAAAAGCATTTTCTCAATGGGTCGCATGCCTGAAAAACTATAGAGTGACCAGGGCAAAGAATTTTTAAATAAGCCTTTAAGCAAACTGCTAAAACAGTATAATGTCCACCATTTTGTTACAAATAATGAAGTGAAAGCAACAGTTGTAGAAAGGTTTAATAGAACGTTAAAATCAAAGATGTGGAGGTATTTTACAGCCCACAACACCTTTTGCTACATTGATGTGTTACCAGAGTTTCTAAAGAGCTACAACCACAGCTTTCACAGAACTATCTGGGCCAGGCCTGCTGATGTGAACTCCTCAAACTCTCCCCACGTGTGAAAAACATTGTACAGAGATGACTTCAAAACAAAAACAGCAACATCCTTGTTCAGAAAAGGAGACTATGTAAGGGTGTCTAGAACCAAAGGGAGATTTGAAAAAGGTTATGAACAAACATTCACCGATGAAATTTTCATAGTGGATCAAGTCATTACGCGAGTGCAGACCCCCCCTACCGCTTAAAAGATTACAAGGATGAACCAGTAGAGGGTTCTTTTTATCCTGAAGAATTACAGAAAGTGAACCCAAAACAGGACAAAGTTTACAGGATTGAAAAAGTCCTAGCAGAGAAACAAAAGGGGAGAAAGAAACAGTTACTTGTGAAATGGTTAGGGTGGCCAGCTAAATTTAATAGCTGGGTAGAAGCCTCCCAAACCTGTAACATTTAGAATAAAAGACAAGGCATTACTGCTACTGAAAGAGCAAGATGAGCAACGGTGGTTTTTACATCACTTTACCCAGTAATGCCTGCACCAAGGTTTTCCTACAGAACACGAGCTTGAACTTTACCACACAGCTGCCTAAACCTGTGGATCTTTTGGGGAAATAGGAGGTAGGGTTAGCAGAAATACAATACCCGCACAGCTGGAACAACACCAACGAAGACACACCCCTTTTGAAATCTTTTCTGGAGCTAGAAAATGGGAGTATGTACTGCACCGGGGATATTATTCATCCATTGCAGAGTTGTTGGATCTTATGAATGATATCATTGCCAGTCACCCTACCCCACCTGAATTAGTTATCTTCTATGATCAAGTAAGCAGAAAAATTAGACTGAAAGCCAGCGATAACTCTTATGCTTTTTCTACTGGTAGTGAACTAGTCTATATTTTGGGGTTACTACCTGGGTCCACTGTTAAAAAAAACCCCTTTACAGCGGATATTACCGGAGGATTCAATTCATTGTACCTCTACACAGATATTGTTGAAAACCAGCTTGTTGGGGACTTTTCAGTTCCCTTGCTACGCTGCATACCCACCCATGGAAAAAACAGTGAATTTGTCACTATCACATATGACAAGCCACATTATGTCCCCATGAGCCAGCACCACATTGACACAATCAGCATTGAAATAAAGATGGATCAGAATGGACATGTCTCATTTCGTTTTGGCAAGGTAATCATTAAGCTCCACCTGCATCCCGGAAGGACTTTGGTGTTTTGAAATAAGAAAAAGCACAATGGTGGTAGTAAAAAATTATGAGGATCAAGCCTTGTACAGAAATTATTACAAAGCTCAAGCTCGGTATGGTCTCCCTGGGTATCAGGGGATGCCTGTGATGTATGGGGCTCGTGTGGGGGGCATATTCCACAGTCTGTTTAGAAAAGCCATCCCTCTTTTGAAAAGGGGCCTGGAGATTATTAAATCCCACATTAAGAACGCCACTCGAAACATAGCCCAGGATGTGATTGGCCACATCTCCCAAGCTGTTCTGGATAAGGTGGGCCAGTTAACAAATCAGGGCAAGTCTGGTCTTGTGTATATTAAAAAAAGGAGCCTTACAAGAAAGAGAACTGTGTCACATCCCTTGTGTACAGGCCCACCCCAACCCCTTAAAAGAAAGAAGCTAAGGCGCCAGGTCAGACAGAAAGGAAGACCAAGAAGCAGCTGTCTGGAAAGAAGAAGGGCACTCTCCTAGAAGAAAAAGAAATATATTTTAACTGCCATGGCTTTTGTTCATGTCGGATCTGAAGACTGTAGCAAATCTGAGCTGGATTTGTTTCAGATAGCCGCCACACAGACCAGCATTGAGAAAAGTCTGTACATTGAGACCCCCCCACTCTCAGCTATTACAGAATCTGCCCTCCTTGACTTTTTCATTGCTGGGAATGGCAAAGATTATATGGATTTGAGCAACCCGTTGCTGTACCTTTGTTGCAAGCTTGTAAAAGGTGATGGAACTGATCATGATGATGGGGCTGCAGTGGGGTGAGTAAATTACCCCTTAGCCTCTGTTTTCAGCCAGCTGGATGTCACTCTGGGAGATCGTCTCATAAGCCAGAGCAATGACTGTTGCCCTTACAGAGCCTTCATTGAATCGGTGCTCAACTACAGTGATGACACACTCGCCACTCTGTTTTTGGCTGGTCTGCTTTACAAAGACACCCCGGGACAACATGAAGTGGTCGCCCTGGATGGTGAGAACCACGGGTTTAGGAGATGGGCAAGCCTGCTGGGAGCAGAAAGGTAGAGCTGCTAGGCCACCTCCACAGCGATTTGTTTTTTCAAGAAAAACTTTTGTTGAATGATGTGGATGTGAAAATTAAACTGACTCACAGTAAAGATGCCTTCTGTTTGATGGGTGCCCCGGCGGTTGGACAATGTAAACTACAAATCATGTATGCCTCACTTTTTGTGAAGAAAGTGAAGGTGGCACCAGGTGTCCGGTTGGGTCATGCAGAGGCCTTGCTTACAGGCAATGCTAAATACCCCATAGACCACGCAGGTCTGAAAGTGTTTAGCATCCCTGCTGGCAGTCAGGTCAGTAATCAGGAGAATCTGTTTCTGGGACAGTTGCCCAAGTTCATAGTTATTGAGTTTGTGGATAATGACACCTTAAGCAGGAATGATTCTAAGAACCCCTTCAACTTTAAACATTACACTATTAATTTTGTTGCCCTGTAGGTTGATGGAGAACAAATCCCAGCAAAACCGCTACAACCTGTTTTTGAGAATGGTAACTGTGTGAGAGAATATATGCAGCTGGTACAGACTGCTGGTAAGCGTATGAAAGACCGTTCCCTATTGATCAACCAGGAATGTGCTGACCATTATTCCTTGATTAAAACCAGGAGCCTGAGAGCAGAACTAGACTTCACAGGGGCTTTGCCTATCACTGTCAACATGATCATGTATGGGGTCTTTGACAATGTTATAGAGATAAACCAGAGGAGAAACATGCTGTTTGACTACATGTGAAGATGGACAGCAAACAGCTCTCCAGAGTTTTATCTGCAGACCCTTACCCCAAAAAGACTTTTTTAGATGTGTTCCCCTGTGACTGACTCCCTAAGGCTCGGCTGTCTCAAAGACCCCTGAGCCTGGTGGTCAATACGCACCCGCATAACCAACCTGGAGAACACTGGCTGGCTGTTTACCTGGTGGATAGGAACCACAGAGAGTTTTTTGATTCGTACGGTCACCCCGCAAACAGCGCTCTGTTTCCTCAAAGTTCTTTTTAAATAAAAATGCTACCAGCAATGCTTTTTAGATAAAACAATTTCAAGATCCCACCTCTTTTGCCTGTGGATACCACCGTGTGTTTTTCCTGAACTACAGGAACAAGGGGTTGTCATCTGAACACATTTTACAATTGTATTCTGATGATTTAGTACAAAATGACCTCATGGTGATGCAGTTTGTAAATAGTAAATACAAGTCTTTCCACGTGTCTGGACCTGCCCAAAACCTGTTTCAACACGCCCAGACATGCATCTCTTGCAGTGACTTCCACAAAAATGTCATTTAAATAAAGAACCTGCCCCCTCTCCTGGTGGTTTTTTTTTAAAAAGAAGAAAAAATGTGTATGTACTTTTCTTTTACACCATATCACGTTAAAAAACACATTGTAGACAAAATTTGGAAGCAGTGTAGAATAGTTTATTGCAAGTGTAAAACTTTACATGCTAATCCACTTGCTTTTAGAGACACTCTTTTGCTTCTTTGGTGATGGTGTTTCTTGGCCGGCAGCAGAGGTTTTCAGGTGTTCCAGATGAGCCCGATTTGCAGTATTGCCCATAAGAGAAGATGGTACGTTCAGCTCCGCCAGGGCTTTCATAAAGATGTCCCAGCCTTTAGGTGGCTGTTTACTAGAACCGGCATGAGTCTGGAGGCCCTCCCCAGACAAAGTCAAACATGTTAGAACCCCATTGTATACAACCCTGCCTTGATCATCCCAAGAAGAAATATGTTTTTGCTGACTCAGTTTGCTGAGAAACACTAGCATTTTTCCTGTATTGGATGGGCATGTTATCCAACACTTCCTGAACAGTGGGGTCAGGATTTGTTGGTGTATCCAGGGGTTTTGCCATTTCTAAGGGCTTCTGTTCTGGCATAAACAGGGTTAATTTCCCTTTATCCAGATCACCTTGCTTCACGTGCGCCAGGTATTTTTGAAGCACAGCGGCATACAGTTTAGCTTTATCATATTCTGTTAAACCTGGTCTTTGGAGAATGTGCTCATTTCAGCATCCAGTAAATGGGTTGCCTCAGTTCTGACATTTTCCTGACATGTTCTGACATGTTCCCTTCTGCAGGCTCAGGAGCTAAAAGAGGCCCTGCTGCTACATTGTTTCCCTTTATTTCCACCTGTAGGGGTAAACCGAACAGAATGAATTGGGCCCCAAGGTCACGGTGGGCCGGGGTGGCAATCAGATATGGACAGGTGGGATTATTGGTGTGGAGTTCAGAGGAGGAGACTCGCAGCGGGTATAAACAAGGGGAGTTTTATTGAACTTACACTTAGTAGAGCGCAGGTGAGATATTCTTCAGTTACAGTAATGATTACAACAACAACAAAGGGGTCTGTTGGCCCACGAGGTTCACCGACAAGACAAGCCTGTTGGATAAGTCCCAGGGCTGGTCAACAGCTCATCAAATAGGAAACACAAATGAACAAAACTGTAACGAAATGCTGTGACACCAGTCCAAGGTGATGGACAATCGAGTGGTCGAGGGAGAAAGCCGAGGTCGAAAACCAGAAGGTGATGCAACGGAGATGTCAGGTCAGTGGATGTGAGCCGAGTTGTAACTGATGAAGAAATCTGAGGTTGATGATCCGAAACCGAGTTACAAACAGAGTCCAAAAGGATGATCCAAAATCGTAGCCGAAAATCAGAGCAAAGGTAAGTCGAGAACCGGGAATACAAAACCGCAATACGCTGGCAATACGCAACACAGAACGCTGGGCGAGGGAGGAGATCAATAGGCCGTAAAGCCTGACTGAGAGACAGTCCCTGCCAAGGCAGCCTCTGTCTCCAGCCAACGTGATCTCTTCCCCCCCGAGGGAGGGGCTCAACTGAACTTTATATAAATTTGGTGGCCAATCAGAACGCTCTCCGCAGAGAAATTTCTAGCCAAATTACCTCATGTCAGGTTCTGACGCATGCTCTCAGTCAGAAGCTGACACAGTCTGAGTGGGGAAAGTAGGTCAACAATGATTGACAGGTCCGCAGGTCACCCAGGGTACAAGGGCTGGGTGAGCCTTGGAACTTTCCACTCACAGAGTTAAATGTGCATGTCAGTCCAGCTCTTCTGTGTTGGCAGCATATACTCAAAATTTTGCTCTGATACCACCCACTGCTTTTTTCAAAGTGTAAACCGCTGGGTGGTCAGGAGGGAAAAGCCTGGTTCTTAATCTAAAAGCCTCGGGGTAGAAGTGTTTAAGACTATCACCAGGTACCCGTAAGGTTCTTTAGTGGCATCCTCAAAAGCTTCTAGAAAGAATTGGGTCTTGCCTGGGTACATCTGTCTTGCCAGAGATACCACCTGCAGCTTATCCCTGGGGTTTTGTAACAGAACTATGTATTTTGTGTTGAGGGTGATGGTGTGGCTCCTTTTCCCTTGGCAGAAAATGTTCTGAACTATATACTTGATGCTAAGGTTCCTGTGATGTACATACTTGGTAAAAGCTTTCTCTATTTCACCACTCTCATAAGCAGAGTCCATCAAATGGTCTTGACGGTAAACCCCACTCTCTTAAGGTAATTGACCTTGTGCTGCGTCTGATAATTCAGAAACCCGTAAGTTGTCCCTGTCAAAGGGTTCCACTGATTTTCACTGTAGCAGGTGACACAGCCATGGAAATAACAACCATTAAATTCAAAGGCTGTGGGTTTCTCATCAATGATGGCATAGCCATCTAAAAGATAGCCCCCCCCACCTGAAATTCCCCACCCTGTAAGGCATGCTGTATGTGAATATTTTCTTTTTCAGAGAGATACATGAGCCACTGGATAGCAGGAGGCGAAAATCTCTTTGTCTGTGGTAGTTGTCTGGGGGAAGTAGTGCAATGGTCTGGTCTTTCAAAAACATAAATCTGTACATGGCCATGCACACAGAAGCCAGCACGGTATATTGGAAAGGCTCTATGCAGAGATTTACACATTTTAGTTTACCCTCCTTTTTCACCATCTCTACCCACCAAGTCATTTTCATGATCTCATTCCTATAGAGGTGACAGGCCTCCTTCAAAAGTTTTACATCCCCCCGACAATAATAGGCCAGCTCTTTTTGTATATCAAAGGTCTTATCACGGTTGTCCCAGTACCAATCCAAAAATTGCTCTCTCTTGCTAGGCATGATGCTTTCAACCCCATAGTCCTGTGCTTCAGGGAGAGGTCCCACATAATTCTGATTTTCCTGCGTGTTAAGAAAATGTGGGAAAAGACTTTAAACCCATGGCCTGGGGGAATTTGCTAAGTTTTATGGGCAGAAAGTTTAAAGAATCTATTAAATGGATATCCAGGCTGGTGACTTCTGTACACATGAGTTTACCTCCCTGGGTGATGAGATTCACGGCCATTTTTTCTTTTAATAGTTGGTGAACAATGAAGTAGCCGTCATAGCCCTTGGCATTGTGAGCTATGAATGTGTAGCCCGGATACTTTTTGTTGATAAAGAATTTAATAAAGTCTGAGAGGCATTCTTCACCCTTAAATTCCCAAGTCTACTCTGTCTCTTGGCTCTTACCCTCTCAGGGGGTTTCTAGAGCTAACTCCATTGCAAAAATGTAATTCAGTACATGCATCCCAGTCTCCTGCATACATTCAAAATCATAAAAAATGTAACCCACCCCTATTTCAGATTTAGTAATCCAGGCCATAAAGCACTGGTGCTTGTCTACAACCTTGATCTGCCCATAGCAATGTTTGCATTGCCTGCCCTTACATTCGTGGCTTTTGTCCACATAAGATTTACATTCATAGCACAACATTTTAGACAAACAATCAACCCTTTTTGCAGAAGCCAGAACTCTGTGTCTCTCGAAGCACCCTGAGGACGAACAGACCAGTTTACAGTTAGGACACTTCTTTGCCTCACCCACATTATCTGTGCAGTCTGGGGTCAGACAGAGGCGGCACCAGAATCTGCACATGTGGCTATGGCTGTACAACGCCTGACAAAGATCACAATAATTTCTTGCCCCAAAAACCTCTCACATCCAGAACCTCATAATAATGCTCATCGTGCAACATAAGGAAACAGGTATCTGGATACCGAGGCGTGCTGTGTGTTTTAAAGAAACTCCACCCTGTTTTCTCCTTATGCATAACTATATGGATGTTAACCTTTATGAGATCTTCAAACAATGCTACGTCCTTCAACATAACCTGCTTTTGTGCTGACCACCCCAATTTCTCGTGCAGTTGGCTTGCACCACGTAGCAGCTCTGCATCTGTGGCTCCTCTAAGAGTGGTCAGAGCAAGCAGACTACCAGCAAAACAGAGGTTAATATCAAAGGTGTTAAGATTAATTAAATACCATCTTTTTTGCCATAATTTGAGAATAGAATTTATCACTCTCCAGGCACCACCACCCACACCTCTTACAACTACCACAATCAACCGAAATGTTGAATCAAAGAGTATTTCTCTCTGAGTCTGTAAGAGCTTGCTGATCCACTCTAAAAACAGGCCAGTGGACATGTCATTTAAATTAATAGTTGTGGAATGTAAACAGTTGTGCATGCCATTTACTTTAATGCGGAGCTGGGCATAATCAGCAGGCGTGAATAAACCGCAGAGATTTTCTACAATTCATTCTACCCGCCTTCTTATGGCTTCAAAAGCCACATGTACCTGTACAAGTTCGAGATTCCTAAAATGAAACTCCTCTATATACTTCTGGGCTCCGAACCTAGCTATAGGCCACTCCTGCCTTCTCACCCATACCATTTCTATATCTGGCGTGACATCTTCTACAGGCTCAGGAGGGTCTACATTCAAGGAACTCTCTAAATCACTTTCACCATTTTCACTGTCTGATCCCACAGACCCAGGGGGAGCTGGGGTTTTTGAGGGTCCCTCTAGAGGGTCTTAACATCACATTCATCAGACCTGCTCTTTGGCTCCACAGGCTTGGGGAGGTTTGGGGCAAGTGTGGGATTCTCAGTAGGGGTTCTTTTATTTTTTCTCAATATGCTCTCAGCCTTTTCCACCCTCATCTTTAAACAGGTCCTTACTTTGTGGCTTGCAGGACAATTGTTCTCAAGTTTATAAGGGCCTCACCTTGTATGATGAATACCACCCCTAGTGTCAGGACCATATAGCCCACCTCCTCTCCATACAGCATGCACCCTTTTGGTTTCACAGTAACCGTGATCTTTCACAGCTCTATGAATGCCAGCAACCCCCCAAAGTCTCCTCTTTTCACTTGAAAAATAATCATGATCCTTCAAACACATAGGGAGAACCTCCTCAGGTTTCTCTAAACTGTGTGAGTAATCAGTCTTGTATTTCTTATTCACAGACCCCAAAACAGCAGCTTTGGAACTGTGAATGTTTGTGTTTTCACACATGGCTCTCTCAGGGTTTGGTGGTGTATTTTCCTCTGAGGACCCATGTGGTCTTTTCTTTTTTTTATGGTGTCCTTCTGCTCTGGTTTGGGTGGGGTCTGGTCGATGGGCTTTCTGATCCTCAGGGTGGGTGTTTCTGTGGTTTTCAATGAGTGCTGCTAGATGCCTTCGAAATGGTGCTTGTTCCTCTGGTGTTTCTGGAACATTGTCTCTCTCTTGGGCGGTCTTGCGTGAGATCATTTGGGAAATATAACATTGACATCTCAGCATCAACAATCCACTGCCAAGATGAACACACACTCTGTACCTAACCCTTAATCTATTTCCTAACCCTAAAACACACACATGCTGACCCTCAGCCCTATCCCCAAAACACACAGTTTTAAAAGCTTCAAGGCTGAACACCCATGCTTTAAAAGACCCACAGCAAAATTAACCCCACCACCTCAAAAACACTTAAAGAGTTTCAAAAGCTTGATTTCAGAAAAATGTACCTTTCACTACAGGATAAAGACATGATGGGACATGCATGCTCTGGTTTTCCATTCTTCAAGACAGGTTTTCTGCTTGGAGTAAACAGTTACAAAATGATGTTCTGACATAAGCCTCTGTCGCGGGGCACTCCCGCGCCCCGCTCCTAAGGAGATGCCCAGGAAGAGGAGAGGCCTGGAGCAACACAGATGGGGGTTGCTAGGGCAACCAGGCCGGTCATGTGGCCAGGAGGGGGCAGGGCCAGGCCCTTATAAACAGCTAGGCCAAAGCCTAGGGAGCAGTTCCCTTCTGGCTGCCGCAGGAGCAGGAGCAGGAGCAGGAGCAGGAGCAGGAGCAGGAGCAGGAGCAGGAGCAGGAGCAGGAGCAGGAGCAGGAGCAGGAGCAGGAGCAGGAGCAGGAGCAGGAGCAGGAGCAGGAGCAGGAGCAGGAGCAGGAGCAGGAGCTCTGCGGCTGAGCTGAGCAGCCTGAGGCAAGTGGGGCAGCTTTATCCCACTAACAGGCTGCGATGATGCAGGGAACAAGATCACCCTGACTGCAGGTAGGACTGAGAGCCCTGGCAGGGCTTGGAGGTATTGTTAGGGGTGTGGAGCCTCGGTTTAGGTTGGAGCCAGAGGGCTTGACTTTGAGTTACAGTTTACACCGGAGGACCGGGTGAGGCTGTAGGGGAGCGAGGAGGCCTCAGCGGGGCTCCCCAGCAGTTTGGGGGCTCTGGGTGCCCAGTAGGGGCACAGTGCCAGGGGGGCACAACTGTTTGTGCCGGAGTGGCGCGGAGCCCAGGGTTGGACCCCGGCCCGTAAGGACGGCACTTTGCCCAGTGGTGCAAAAGACCCAGGAAAGGGTCAAGGGGGCCAGGCACGGCTACGGCCACCTGAGCCCCAAGTGCGGGAAACCGCGAGCGCGGCAGAGACCCCGAGTGGGGCCGCAAGCGCGGAGGGCGCGGCAGAGACCCCGGGAGGGGTGAGAGGAGCAAGAGAGACCCAAGGGCGTCAGTAATAGGCCGGTGGGTGAGAGCCCGGCCCAGGGGCGCCAGGTGGGTGACGAGCCCAGGGTGCCAGAGGGAGAGCACCCAAGGGGCAGGGGACCAGACAACGTCCCCCGGGACAGCTGCGAGGCTTGGGGCGTGCTAAAGGGGAGGTTTTGGAGGCACGCATTTGCCCATAAGGCTGGGGTGAGAGTACCCCACTTTGGAACGGAGGGGATACCATCGAGGTGCCGTTAGGCGTAAGTAGGCAGCCTCCCATTCTGAACTTTAACAGCAAAGACGTGGCGGGCGAGAAGAGGGTGCCAGACCACCCTAATTGGCACGGCAAGGGAGCGCTCGCGAGCTCACGGCCGCTCGCGGGGCCATCCGTGACAGCCTCATATTAACACACCCCAAATATCTCTATGTACAGAGAGTTAAAAATGGTTACGTACATACCACCCCTGTCTTCTTCTGCCCCCTTTGAAGTTTTTCTGGTGTAAAGTTGGGCTGTTTCTGCTGTAATGAAGACCCCCCCCCCCCAAGAAATAGTAAGTAAAAGATACTATAATGAAACAGAGACGATATTTATACAGAAAGAAGTAAATGAAGCATTAACAAGAAAATATATATAAAACATATGAGTACATACCTAGATCCTGTCTGGGAACAATTCCAATACCCTGAAAAAAAGGGTGTTTTCTGCCCTTCTCAGAGTTATATCCTGATAACTTCTAATTTTAATATGTATGAGGCTTCTCTCCAGAATTGGCACGTCATCGTTAACAACTGCCCAGGATATTGCATACTGGTCTTTACTTCATCCCTTGTGGTGGAGGATGGCCCTGGTTTTTGCATCCTGCCCTTTGATTCGTTCCTGTAGACCCATTGTGATGGATCCAACACCTATTCAGTTTTGAGTGCACACACCCAGCCAGTCTTTTTTCTAAGGTTCTTAGGTGTGAAGACAACACCTTGTTGCAGCCATCAAGTTACAGCTCTCCTGTATGGCTCCATAGATTGTTCTTTAGGCCTGTTCCAACATGTCCTTAGCTGTGACCCCTCATAACCAACAAACCTCTATACCCACCCTTAAAGAATGACATCTGTAAGAATGTGTTTCTAATAGGTTTTATTTTCGTCAGCCTCTGTGCAAAATTTGCACCTTTTTGCTAGCTTTATACTATATCCTGGCTACATTGTTTTCTGGAGCAGGAATTTATAATTCCTTGTTCCAATTAAACGTTCAGTGTAGGGTACCAGAGGTTTATCCTCCTCATGAATAACATCATGTAAAGCAGCATGTGGGCCTCCAGCCAGATGAATATGGTTTATATTTGCCACGCCCTGAGCTAAATGTTTCTCAGTGAGGCACAAACAATCCATAGAGTACCCTAATGCCATTACAGCTTTTAGAATACTCTCCATGCACAGTTCAATACAAAGTTCCCGAATTGTCTGGTTTATGTCCTTATCTGTCCTGTCCAAACATTTGTGGCTTCCTTGACCTGGAGCATTTATGAGGCAACCCCTGCATGCTTCAAAAAGTCTCTCTCTCTCAAACAATATTTCAGTATGCCATAACAACAAACATGTACAAGAGATTTCATGAGCCTTCTACGACTCTGCGGTGAGACAGGTCCAGTTCTTTCAATTCCTAGCTGTCTTCTAAAGGCCGCAGCACCTTCTTCTTCTGAAGCACCAGGATTCTGATTGCCACAAAAGCAGCTTCTCTTTCCAAGTACCAAGGTTATAGAGCTGCTGCTTCATTGTCTTTGTGGTATCACGAGAAAGACTTCATCAAGCTACAGAGGAATTTTAAAGAAGAAACTCCAGTTACCCTCTGTTTAAGGAGTTGATAGTTCATTTGTGCCCCCCGTCCTACCACCAATACCCTCCTAAAGATCCACACACACACACACACACACACACACACACACACATCAGCTCCTCTCCAAGTTCAAAACACTCACCAGTGCCTCTGCCCCCCCAGCTACATCTTCTTTTTCCTCAGCATCCAAAAGGAGACACCCCTCTTCTCCAAAATCATCAGCATCTGCTCTGGGCCCTTGGCCACCAAACATCTCAGCAAATGTTTGGGTTAAGGGGCTACTCTCCTTAATCTCCCCATCTTCAGAACTGTCGCTATGGTAGTGTTTACTTGGCAGACATCTATCCGGTCTTTGTGGTAAGACAGAAACAAAGGGCCTTACTGGTGTGGTGTAAGAATCCATACTTGCCCCCTGTGAAGAGATGAAAGAGTTAACACAGGCCCACCCTGTTACCATAGAAAGCCACCCCCTCCAAAATAATTCTAGGCTACTTACCTCAGCAGAGTCTTTGGGGTTTAGGTTGTCTGCCACTCCCAGGCTCTCTGCCTGTGGCTCTGATGCGGTCTGTTGGGGGTCTGCCATGGTCCCCGGATCTGTTTTGGGAGTCCGGGAATCTGTCTCAGCCACTGAGATCTTACCCATAATGCTGCTGAGAGAGGTCTGAACAGTGCCTGAGGCTTCCAAAGTGTAAGAATCCATATTTGCTTCTGCCTGTATTAGCGTGGTCTCGGAAAACACACAGCCTGTTTTAGAGGGTTTTCCCAACAGGATTTAGACAAGAGGCAGACCAGGGACTGCCAGCGTAGGTCCTCCCCCCACCCCTATACTTGCACCCCTATTGGCTCAGTGGCGTTCTCGGGTGGAGGAGTTTCCCGGTTAAGGAGCGACTGTTCTGATGTCACAGGCCATGTGATGGGGACAAGGTGTTCTGGGATGCAACATGGCAGCCAAGATGGCCACCAGCATGGCTGCCAGGGGATTCAGGGGTGGAGTTTCTGGTGACAAAGGTCAGGGGTTGGGGCGGGACTTCCAGCCGAAGTTTTCCCCTGTATGCTGCCAACTTATTTCCCTGATGTCAGCTTTCCTGACTTCCCTATCCCTTGTGGACCTTTATAGATGTTGATGTTGTAATTAGCTGCATTTCAAAAGAAACTGCTCACTTAGAGTCATCATCAGCTCCTGATCTTAAAATGTGGGTAGAGCCTCCTCCATCAAACACCTGCTAGTTTTGGGCTGCCTAGTAGGCCTGGGTGAATCGGCAGTGATTCAATCCAGCTTTGGATCCAGATGCTTCAGATGGCTGTGATCCAATCTGGAGCTCTGGAACAGGTTTACGCCTTGATCCAGCTTCGGAGCTGCTTTGGCTTTGGACTCGCCTCAGAGATCCGGCCATAGGGTATAATGGGGGAAATCAATGAAATATCTATAACTTTGTTGTTTTTTGTCTAATTTGGGTGAAAGTTGCAGGAATGGCAGCTTCTGCTGATAACACAAAACTTGCCAGGTTTCAAGAAGATTGGTTCAGGGGTTTGGCAGGAATTGTACCCCAAATTATTGAAAGCAAAACTCATGTCACTGCTGTGTGTTACACCATGGGGGGAGGGGCCAAAACTACAGGAATGGTAGCTTTTACTGAGGCCACAAAGCCTGCCAAGTTTCAAGAAGATCAGTGCTGGGGTTTGGGGGGGAACTGCACCTCAAGCTGCAGACAAGCAAAACTTGTGACATAGGTAACACTGTGTGTGTTACGGCGCAGCAGGGTGAAAGCTGCAGGGATAGTGGGCCTTTTGAGGCCATGAAGCCTGCCAGCTGTCACAGAGATTGGTGCAGAGTCGATCACCCTGAAATTTTCATCCAAATCAGAAAAAAAAGAAAGTTATAGATATTTTATTGTTTCCCCATTATAACCTATGGCTGGATCTCAGAGGTGGCTCCAAGGCAGCTCCAAACCACTTTGGGAAGCCTAACGAGGCCAGCGCTTTGACTTGGACATACTGCTTTAGACTCTGAAGTGTCCAAAGCTTCTCCGGAGCTGAAACCTTGCACAGCTGTACTGCCTAGAGTTTGTCTAAGTACCGCAAGGGATGTACACACACAAGCCTGGCATGTAAAAAGCCAGTTCCCTAGGGTAACGATTTCCAACCACAGTCTGTTTGACCAAGTTCCAAGTCTGGCTACAGTGCTGTCTTAAGGATTTCGAAGTTCCTGGGTACAATGTTGATTTGGGAACCTCTATGCATTTAATCAGGTGATGGTCATCACAGAGATTATGCTTGAGCATTTATGAGGGTACATTCAGAATTTCACAAAATAGCATAATCACAAATCTGAATTAGTGACTTTGTGCACTTACAATTTGTTTTTCTCCTTTTTGCATCCATATGGGGACATGCCTTAAGACAGAATTTATATTATCTATAAATTTGTATTATCACTTCCAGGAACTGTTTTGGACACTTCATTAATAAAACCAGATTTAAGCCATGTCTACATTACAAACGTATCCTCAAAACACAAAACCCTGCTTCACAGCTGTTATTCCCAGCCAAAAAGTGTGTAGCCTCATCTGTGTTAACTGGCATTGTCACTTAGTACAGAATAATAGAATCATAGAAAAATAGGACATTTAATCCAACCCCTGCTCAAAGCAAGACCATCCACAACTATATTAATCCAGCCAAGGTTTTGTCTAGCCGGGTCTTAAAAACCTCCAAGGATGGAGGTTCCATACCTCTCTGTTGTGGAGAGGTTGTGTTGTTGTGTTGTGTTGCCTGTTCCAGTTGAAAGTTTTTCCTGATATCTAGCTTAAACTTCCCTTGCTGCAACTTGAGACCATTGCTCCTTGTTCTGTCATCAACCATCCCCTTTAGAACCATCTCTGTCAGAGATGCATGGGTTCAAGCCCATCATGCCCCGAAAAGAAGATGACCCCAGCAGACTCCAATCTCACCCTTAGCACAAAGCTGGGAGGTAAGTGGGGCCCATGGTGGGAGGGCACTTGTTAGAAGTGGGAGGCAGCTGAGAGGAATTGAGGAAGGTCACCCTCCACCCCGACTCCTTCTTAGCCCAGCCCCCTAATGAGTTGGGGGAGGGGAGGGTACTTACCAATCCCTCCTCCAGCCCCTTGTCCGGCAGGGTCTGGTAGCCAGTCCCCTTCAAGCAGCACAGTGAGATCTTGTGAGCCATGTGATCTCACAAGATCTTGCCCGAGCTGTGAGATTTCAACTATTAAAAATTCTCAACTGAAGAAGAAAAACTTCAGTTTGGCACAACTCTCTGGTGGAGATATACAGGTGCAAGCCTCTTGTGCACACCCCCCCAAGCAGAAGACCCCAGTGGACCTTTCCAACAGACCCTGATCTCACTCCTAGTGCCAAGCTCGGAGGTAAGTGGGGCCCATGGCAGGAGGGCACTTGTTAGGAGCGGGAGGCAGCTGAAAGGACCCAAAAAGGGTCATTCCCTCCCCACCCTGGTTCCTACTTAGCCCAGCCAAGGGTAAGCAGGAGGAGCAAGAGACTCTAGGTGGTGAGCCTGCAGAGAAGGGTCTGCACAGCAGTAGCCTGGACTACTACCTGTGAGATGGTGGTGATGCACCACACCCTGAAGTTCCCTCCCCATCACAGCTACGGCCCCCCCACACCCGCTCTGGTACCACTGAGGCCTCTACTCAGATGGAGTCCATGGCTTCCTGGCATGATTGCAGGCATCTGGGATCAGGAGCAAGGACATCTCCCCTTGTGAGGTGTGCTCCACATTAGAGTCCCTTGAGTGACTGATAGGGGAGCTCCACATTGCAGTGCAGAGGCTGCATGCCATCAGGGATGGCAAAGAGGAGATAGATTCCCACCACCTGAAGAATGAAAAGGGAAAAGCAGGGAAGGCTACCAGGATGAGGACATACAAGAAGAGCGCTTGTGAAGTCCAGCTGGGGGTCACGTGGACAAAGTTCATCTCTGGTTCCCGAAGCAACCTGCACCAGGATCACCACCTCCCTGGAACTTCAAAACAGATATGAGGCCCTTGCAACATCAGCAGAGGCAGCAGAATTGTGGGTTCCAGCACTTGAGGAAGGAAGGCACCCAGCAACCACACCTAAGAGACACAAAGTGGTCATTTTGGGAGACTCCCTCTTCAAGGGGACTGAGGGACCAATCTGCCTCCCTGACTCCTTAGCCTAAGCGGTCTGTTGCCTCCCAAGGGCCCATATCCCGGATGTAGCTGAGAGGATCCTGAAACCTGTCCAACCCTCTGACTACTTCCCCTCAAATTTCAACTTAGCCCCCCCACAGCCACTCCTTCTAGTGCTACTGCCCACTTGCAGAGACACAGTGTGGCACTCCTGGCCTGGCCCAGCCCAGCCTGGTCCTCTGCATATGCATAGGACAACCAGGCAGCAGCTCACTGCAGGTAACTGTCATAGGATCTGTAATAGGAGGGTGTCCTAGGGGTCACTGTGCTTTCCCCTAGTGCCCCTTACTGTGCCCAGTTAGTCTACAAAGCACCCTCAGTTCTCACCCGCTACATCTTTGATGTCAAGTATATAGAATAGGGAGGCTGCCTTTTCATCTCCCTGGACACAGGTTTCCTCCGGTACACGGGCCCTGCTTCTGTAATGGTTGCTTTTGTGCACCCCCCCTTATGGCCTACACGTGGCTCCAACCACCCCTTTACCACACCCCAAGCCTCACTGATGTATGAGATATTGTTCGCTACCCACTGTCTGGGGCAGTCTTGCTGCCCACTCTCTGGGACAGTCTCACTGGCAGTCGGGTCGGCACACCCCTAAGGTTCCCCCTTCTCTGGTATTCAGGGTCAGCTCACCCCCAATGCTGTGCCTTCTCTGACACGCAGGTCAGCACACCCCAATGCAATGACTTCCCTTGTGTTTGGGATCAGCACAGCCCCAATACTGTGCCCTCTCTGATGCCTGGGTCCCCACACTGCTGTGGACCCCCTGTGAGGCCTCCTCCATCCCCTTATAGCCTCACCCAAGCCACCGGTGAAAAACAGCATACAAAACAGAAGCCCCTGGGCTATAACATGAACTTTAGCTGTCCAGCTATAACAATTACTCAAGCCACCCCCAAGGGTTCTCCATCCCTCACCCGCATCATGCTGCTTGTGCATGCAGGCCTCTTCTCTTTCCTCACTCAGGCAGCGCTCCTTCCCAGGCAGGTATGGGTCACCAGCTTCCTCTGGTTACCCTAGCAACCTGCACCTGGGTGGTTATCCTGGCTCTCCAAGTAGCAGGCACTTTAGTGCCTTGCTACAGGGACCCAGCAGGGAGTGAGACTGAGCCTCAGGTGGCTCACAGTGGGGGGAGGGAGTAGGGGTGGAGGGATGCCTCCATGTGATTGAGAGTGGTGGATGGGGGAGGTCCTGTGAGGGGAAAGTGTGTGTGTGTGCAAGTCTGTGTGTGTCTGTCTGTGCATGTGTGTGCATCTCTGTGTGTGTCTATTTATGGCAGGGAAAGTGTGTTTGTGTCTGTGTCTATATGCAGAGAGAGTAGAGTTTGCATGACTGTGTGTGTGCATGTGTGTGTGTGTGTGTGTGCGTGCACGCGCGCGTTTGGCCATAGCAGTGGTGGGGAGCAGGGAGAAGAGATAGACATGTGCTCCCCCAGCCTGGCTGGGTCCACCCATCCTCCCCCACCAGCACTAGAAGAGGCAGGAACCCCTCTCCCCCCACTGCAGACCAGTTCCCATGGGGGGAAGGGGGCCTCCAATTTTGTGTTTTCCCAGGGCCCCACACCTTAATTCGCCTGGTCACAGGCACAGGAGGGAGAGATGTAATGATGAAGTAAACAAAAGATTTGAGGTGTTGGTGTCACTGTGAAGGCTTTGGCTTCTTCAATCACAGTCCATAGCTCAGAGACAGAGGCAGTGGTCTGTTAGGAAGAGACCACCTCCACCTCACCCCAACAGGAAAGAAGATTTTTTTGACAGGATTGGCTGACCTGCTTGACACAGCTTTAAACTAAGATCACTGGGGGATGGACAAGCCCAGGAAGTGACAAACACATAATCAACAGGTCAGAAAATACAGTCAAACTTACTCCAACCCCATCCCAAGGATGAGATTCTCCTAAACGCATAAAGAAGTCTAGGGCTTCTGATGGCAGGCTTAGCTGCTTGTACACAAATGCCAGGAGCATAAGGTACAAACAGGAGGGACTGACCCTTCTGGTAAGCAATAATAAATATGATCTCATAGGGTTAACAGAGACCTGGTAGGACTCCACCTATGACTGGACCACAGGTATAGAGGGATCGTGTTGGAAGGAAGGGTGGAGGTTTGGTTCTCTGTCAAGGAGCAATTCCCTGCTAGCTGACACTGGCACCCAAGGAGAGCAACTCAAAACCCTCTGGGTTAGAATATGAGGAGAATGTGGTGAAGGGGATATTACTGGAGGAGTCTATTACAGACCTTCTAACCAGGAGGAAGAGCCTGACCATGAATTCTCTAGGGAACCAACAGAGCCTGCACACTGTTGGTACATGGTTGTCATGGTGATTTCAACCACCCTGACATCTCATGGGAAAAGCATTCAGCTAAATCTGATTGGTCACAACGCTTCCTCACCTGCAGTGACAAGCTTTATCTGACCCAAGAAGTCCACAGACTGACAAGGGGTGAGGATCTGGTTCTGGTCAAAGGGGTTGATCTAGTTGACCTGAGGATTGAAGGGAAGCTTGGCTTCAGTAATCATGAATTGATCACTTTCTCTACCCATCGCAAAGCTGGCAAATCAGTCAGCAATGCAGAAATCCTCAACTTCAGGAAATTTGACTTTCATAAGCTCAGGAGGTTGGTTGTTGGGGCCCTGAAAGATCATGATCTGACAGGAAAGGGAGTCCAAGATAAATGGTCGCTCCTTCAGGATGTGTTCCAAAAAGCACAAGGGAAGCCCATTCTGTCCCATAGGAAAGGTAGTAAAAGGGCTGGGAGACCCCCTTGGCTCAATAGGAAACTTATGGACCTCCTGATTCTTATAAGGGTTGGAAGATGGGAAATACCTCTAAAGAGGATTATGCATCAATGGCCCACACCTGCAGGGAGTGGACCAGAGAAGCCAAGGTCAAAACTCGACTCAAATTGGCTACAGGAATCAAGGACAATAAAAAGTTCTTCAGATATGTGGGAAGTCAAAAGAGAAACAAGGTCTACATTGGACCCCTACTGACCCAAGTGGGGCAGCTGAGATCCGACACCCAGGAAAAAGCCAATCTCTTTAATGACTACTTTGTGTCAGTTTTTCACCAGCCCAAGAGGATCACCCTCCCTGGCAGGACACAGGATTATGAGGGTACAGGTGACCACACATCTCCATTTGGTGAAAACTTTGTGAGGGAACACCTTGAGAGGCTGGACGTCCATAGGTCAGTGGGCCCTGATGAAATGCACCCAAGAGTGCTAAAAGAGTTGGCTGGCATCATAGTGTGACCAATGGCAAGGATATATGAGAACTTGTGGTGCTTGGGAGAGTGCATGTGGGCACTCATGGCCCCATCATTCCAAGTGCCCACATGCACCACCTTCAGGAGGATGGTGGTGCCCTCCCTGTATGAGGCATGCAGGGAGTACTTGAGGGAGGAGCTGCACAAGGCATGTCCACAGGTGGCCTTACACTTCACCTTGGACTTCTGGAGCAGCTGGCCTGGAGATCATGCCTACCTCTCCTGCACAGGGCGCTGGTGTGACCAGTCAGACCATCAGCAGGCTCTCCTTCAAGCCAAGGTGATGGATGAGTCCCAAACAGGAACAGAGATAATAGGGGCCATGAAGTGCTTGGTGCAGGGGTGCCTCACTGGGCAGGGCAAGCTCATCCATGAGTTCATGGTCACCAACAATGTGGCTATTTTAGTCAAGGCAGTCTGTGAGGCCAACTTCATGTGATGTCACTAGTACCACCAGCAAGCTAATTTCAAAATGCAGGAAGGTGGCAGGCCACTCCACCAGAGCATCAAGGTGGGCAAGATGCTGTGGGACAACCAAGCAGACCTGAACATCCTGCAGCACTAAATCGTGCAGGATGTGGAGACTCGGTGGAACTCCACATACCTGATGCTCAAGAGGCTGGTGGAGCAACAGAAGGCCATCCATGAGATGGCCTTGCTTAAGGAGATTGGGATTAGTAGCCCCCTGAACTGAGCTGAGTGGGATACCATCTCCCAGATCTTGGTGGTCCTCAAGCCCTTCCTCAAGGCCACTGAGAGCCTCAGCACTGATGATGCCCTCCTTAGCCAGGTGATCCCCAGAGTGAAGGAACTTCAGAACCAAATGGAGTTGTGAGGCTCCAGGTGAGCTCAGCTTAGCTGCCTGGGATTTTGGGGTTGAAAAACCCTTTGTCAGGCTGAGGTAACACCTGCAGTTTGTGTGTCTGCTGATCCTGGATGGAAGGAATAGTAAAGAAGTCAGAGGCTGGCCTGGCATGCAGTGCAGGCTAGAAAGTATAACCCTGGTGGTTGCAGTACCCACAGCCACGTCCAAATTTTTGGGATTCTGGGGTGCCAATAGGTCTTATTCTACTCCCACTCTGTCTACAGGCTGGCACCACCACTCATGGGACTGCTCTTTTGTGGTCCTCCCTGCACCAGACCACACACTAAATAACTATATAACTCAATATAGACAGTGGAGTTCTGACACACTGCAACCTGCTGGACATCTGACTCCCCAGGTACCTCTGCACTTTTGCCTACACAACTACACCCCTCTTCCCCCCCCCACCTCAGCCCTCTGACCCAGCCTGTCACTCACCCCTGATACCTCCATTTCCATTTTCACTGACTGGCCAGCCTCTGGCTTCTTTACTATTCCTTCCATCCAGGACACCAGCAGACACACCAACTGCAGGTGCTCCCTCAACCTGACAAAGGGTTTTTCAACCTGAAAGCTTCCTAAGATATGTTTATCACAAAAAAAGGGAAAAGTTAGAGAAACATATAAACATAAAAACACAAGATAAGCCATCACACACCACAAGCAGGTTATATCTAAAACAACATCTTTACTTCTTGCTTTCAATTATTTTATAAAAAGAAAGGCTCTATGACAGTTTGGCTGCCTAAGGTGCTGCTGGTGCTACTGCTCACTAAGTTATTATTTTACCTGTTGCCATTTAAAATGGTGGACTAGGCTGAGGCTGTAGAGGAGGAGGAGACCTCATTGGGACACACTACCATGTTGTGTAGAGACCCAAGACCAGTGAGGGTGTACCTTAACACAAAACACACACACACACATATACACACACAGTCAGACAGTGAGGGCTTCCCTTAACAGACATGCTGGAGAAGCAGCAACTCCTACTTGAGAGGAAAGAAGGGCTCTGTGACAGTTTGGCTAGGCAATCAGTGATGATGCTGGTGTGACTGTGCTAGTGCTGCTTCATAGTTTCATAATTGGTAGGGTTGGAATGGACCTGAGCAGATCATCAAGTCCAACCCCCTGCCATGGCCAGGAAAGAATGCTGGGGACAAACAACCCTGACTAGGTGATTATCTAGGCTCCTGTTGAAGACCCGCAGGGTAGGAGTGAGCACCACTTCCCTTGGAAGTTGGTTCCAGATCCTAGCCACCTTGACTGTGAAGAGCCACCTTGACTATGAAGTGGTGCTTCCTGATGTCTAGCCTGAACCTACTCTTAGTCAACTTATGGCCATTATTCCTAGTTACTCTTGGTAGTGCTCAGGGGAACAGGGTCTCTCCTGTTCCCCACTGGTCTCCCTTGGTAAGTTTATAGATGGCCACCAGATCCCCTCTCAGCCTTCTCTTATGGAGGCTGAACAGATTCAGGTCCCATAGCCTCTCTTCATAGGGCCTGCACTGCTGCCCCCTGACCATGTGAGTGGCCCTCCTTTGGACCCTCTCAATGCTGTTCACATCGCTCCTGAAGTGTGGTGCCCAGAACTGCAGCCTGACCAATGTCACATAGATGGGGGGGATCATCTCCTTGGACCTGCTTGTAATGCATCTGTGGATGCATGACAAGGTGCGGTTAGCCTTCCTGACCACATCCTCATATTGGTGGCCCATATTCATCTTGGAATCAATAATGACTCCAAGATCCTTTTCTGCCTTGGTGCTGACGAGAAGGGAGTTCCTCAGCCTGTAGGTGCTGCTCACTCACTAAGTTATTTTATGCCTGTTGTCATGTAAAGTGGTGGACTGCGATGAGGCTGTAGGGGAGGAAGAGACCTCATTGGGGCACACTACCCTGTTGTGTAGATGTCCCAGTGCCAGTGAAGGTGCACCTTAACACACACAGTGTCACCACCCGTGTCATGAGTTTTGCCTGTCAGCAGCCAGAGTTGCAGGGCCCCAGAAGCCCCTGCACCCATCTCCTTGACAGCTGGCAGGCTTCATGACTGCATCAGGGACTAGCAGGCCTGCAGTTTTCACCCCCCGTGCCTTAAGACAGTCACAGTCCTACAAACACCCATGTCATGGGTTTTGCCAGTTAGTAGCCTGAGGTGCAGGGCCCCAGAACTCAGACTACCCCTGCACCTATCTGCTTGACAGTTGGCTGGCTTTGTGACTGAAGCAGGGCCTAGTAGGCCTGCAGATTTTCACCCTCTTGTGACCTAAAACAGACACAAGCACCCATGTCATGAGCTTTCCCTGTTAGCAGCCTGAGGTGCAAGGCCCCAGAACTCAGAAGTCCCTGCACATATCTCCTTGAAAGTTGGCAGGTTTTGTGGCCTCAGCAGGGGCTACCATCCCTGAAGTTTTCACCCAGCTGCACCTTAACACACACAGAGTATCACCCATGTCACAAGTTTTGCTTGCCTACAGCTTGAGGTGTAGTTTCCCAGAAACTTTTGCACCCATCCCCTTGAAACTTGGCAGGCTTTGTGGCCTTAGCAGAGGATACCATCTCTGCAGTTTTCACCCCACTGTGACTTAACAGACATTTGAAATAATAACCCTACCTGAGCAGGCAGACCAAGCTGACTGCTCCTCCCAGCAGATGTTTGGGTAATTAAGGCTACCCATGACAACCAGGTCCTTTGAACATACTGCCCTTGAGAACTGTCTTGAGAATTCTAGGTCCACCCTGAATCCTGGTATAGGGTCTGTAGTAAACCCTCATTACCAAGTCCCTTTCACTCCTACCCCCTTGTAATCTGATCCATAGGGCTTCAATCTGCCCTTCTTCTGTCCCCATTTTTATTACAGAAGATATATAATATTCCTTAACATATAAAGCAATGTCTCTCCCCCCTTTTCTCCCAATCTATCCTGCCTGTACAGCCAGTAGCCCTCAATGAGCACTCCCCAATCATGAGTAGGGCCCCACCAGGTTTCTGGAACATCCAGAAATCAGCCAGAAGGAAGATAAAGCTCTGTGAAAAGGATTAGTTAGGTGTTGACCTGGATCAGTGGGCCTATGGATCTTGAGAAGCCCAAGAACTGAATACCAGAGTCCTTCCCGGTACCTCTTGGACAGCACTGATTGGGGACACCTGACTTCACTGAGTTTTGTGGAAAGAGAAACTTGCTGTATATCAGGCATCAGAGGGGACTGCCGATAAGTTGCTGATGCAAATTATTCTTGTCTGTCATTGTTTGTCTTGTGTAGCCTGAGGTGCCTGCTACTTGGATGCTTATCTTGCTGGGATCCTATGACCCCAGCTGACTTCCTGCCCTTTGAGCAGGGGGCTGGACTCGATGATCTCCCGAGGTCCGTTCCAGCCCTAATGTCTATGAAATCTATGAAATCTATGAAACTTGTGGAGCACCAGAGCACTGTGTCCAAGGGGCCGAAAGGCAGCTTCTCTTGTATATATAAAAGATCAAGACATGGCAGATGAGAATGAGGGTGCTTTGAGATGAACTTGGCATGGTAGGGGGCACTAGGGGAGATTACGGCCACACCTAAGATCCACTCTGTGACATCTTGTTACTATGTGTAGTTGTGTTTTTGTGAAGTCAATAAACCTTTCTTACCTTTTTACCCCCAACCATACTATCAATCCTGAACGCTCCATAGGTGGCTGGGACAGTAGATAGATGGGTATCTTTCACTTTTCAGATTACAGAAAGGGGGTAGATACAAACCTGGGAAGCTGGTGAACTATTCTTTTTCTCTCATCTTATCATGTCTCACCCCTGAAAGCCAGCACTTCAGATACAAAAACAGCTCAAAAGCAACAAATAAAGGAATGGCAACAAGAGAAGCCAATGTTCTAGTGAGCACTGTGTCTACAAGAAGATGACTTCATCAAGGCTTCAGTACTGAATCATGGAATCACAGAAAATGAGGGCTGACAGGGGCCTCAGGGGGTCGGCTAATCCAATCACTTGCTCCAGTCAGGATCACCCTCAACTAAAAGATCCAAACTAAATGTTTGTCTAACCTGTTCAAGTATGCTGGCAATACAAGCATGCCACCACCTGTTCTGAAAAAAATTCCAAGGATGGATACTCTCAGGTAATCTGTTCCAGTGCTTAACCATAGTCACAGTGAGAAAGTTCTTAATGTCAAATTTAAATTTCCCTTGTAACTTAAGACCATTACTTCTTGTTCTCTCTCCTGCAGCCATACAGAATAGTCTATCTTCTCCATATTACCACCTGTCGCAGAGCACTTAGGTGCCCTGTGCCTATGGCTTGGGAGAGACCCCTAGTGGTGAGAAGGGGGAGGCTCAGCTGCCAGTCACCAGGGCGGCACAGGTGCTGGTTACTAGGGCAACCAGTTAAACCAGGTGACAGGAAGGGGCAAGGCTTAGCCCTTCTTAAGCCCAGGCAGGGGGCTGGGAGGGCAATTCCCCTCCAGTAACCGAGGGAGGAGGAGCTTGGTTAGTACAGAAGAAGGGGAGAACTCTGACAGTGGAACCATCCCCTGGTCGCTGCTGGGGTTGGAGTGCTCTCTCTGGTAGGGATTGAATCTTGTTTGACCAGACGGTCTAGCTTTTATGTTGTAGCCCAGGGGCTTTGTGTTCTTGCATTTACTGTTTTGACCAGAGAACCAGAAGAAGCTATTAGGGGCGGAGGAGGCCTCATAGGAGCTCCACGGTAGTGTGGGGACCCTGGCGCCAGAGTAGGCGCAGCCTTTGGGGTGCATTGACCCAAGTCCCAGAGCAAGGGGGTGGGCAGCGGGAAGCCCCAGAGCAAAGGGAGGCTGTGAGAACCTCAAGGAGGTAAAGGAGAGGGCCAAGGCGCAACAGGGCCCAGGTCAAACCACGTTAGTACCATCTGCAAGGCTTGGGCTGCAGTGTAGGGGAGGAAAAGGAGCCGCAGGTACCACCCCCTGGCACCGGGGCGCATAAAAAATGGGCAGCCTCCCGCTAATTACATTGATCAATTAATCAATTAAGATCAAGACATGGTAGGTGAGTAAGCAGGCGGTTGGCCCATAACACTAGGGCGGAGTCACTCCTAGAAAGGCTCTGATAGTGATACTCCTGTCACACTACCATTTAGGTATGTTAAGATGATTTGCAAATCCCTCTTTAGTATTCTCTTATTCAGACTAAATAAGCACAATTTTTAGCTTCACAACTCATGTTTCCCAAATGTCTAAACATTTTTGCTATTCTCCACTAGATTTTTTCTAATTTGGCCTGTCTTTCCTGAAGAGCAGTGCCCAAAACTGGACACAGGATTCCATAGTACCATTGTACTTTGGCTTTTTTGATTTTCTCCCTGCATATCTCTGCAATACTCTTATACCCTCTTCCAGTAACATAGACACATTTCAACCCATTGTGTGTTCACCAGTTATCTAGGCTGGTCTCTTAGGCTATGAATAGATGTCACGTTTTTCTCCTCAAACAAAGTACGGTCATATCCATTTCCAGTATTCTGGGTAAAAGCCCCCAAATCTATCCATAATCAAAAGTAGTTCCTCCTAGGACATCATGAAGTGAGTATCAACAGTTGTTGTAGAACAATGTCCCAAGACAAGTGGCCCAATTTGTCCTATGGACATCCCATAATGTCTCACTTTTGCTCCAAACCCAGCCTCTCTTCATAGTTTCATAGTTTCTAGGGTCAGAAGGGACCTGAGTAGATCATCTAGTCCGACCCCCTGCCACAGCAGGAAAGATTACTGGGGTCAAACGACCCCAGCAAGGTGTTCATCTAGTCTCCTCTTAAAGACCCCCAGGGTAGAAGCCAGCACCACTTCTCTTGGAAGTTGTTTCCAGATCCTAGCTGCCCTGACTGTGAAGTAGCGCCTCCTGATATCTAGCGTAAATCTACCCTCTGCCAGCTTGTGACCGTTATTCCTGGTCACTCCTGGCAGTGCTTGGGGGAACAGGGACTCCCCCAGTGCCTGCTGATCCCTCCTGACTAGTTTGTAACAGGCCACTAGATTCCCCCTCAGCCTTCGCTTCTGGAGGCTGAACAGGTTCAGGTCCCGTAGCCTCTCCTCATAGGGCCTGCCCTGCTGCCCCTGATCATGTGGGTGGCCCTCCTTTGGACCCTCTCCATGCTGTCCACATCCCTCTTGAAGTGCGGTGCCCAGAACTGGATGCAGTACTGCAACTGCAGCCTGACCAGTACTGCATAGAGGGGGAGGGTCACCTCCTTGGACCTGCTCGAGATGCATCTGTGGATGCATGACAAGGTACAATTGGCCTTCCTGACTGCATCCCCACATTGCTGGCCCAGTTTTACCCCCTATGTATTTAAAGAAGGACTTCTTATTGTCCTTAATCCAGGAAGCTAGTCCCAGTTCCATCTCTGCCTTGGCCTTCCTGACTGCCCCCCTACATCCCCGAGCAACTGCAGTATAGTCATCCCTGGTGATGTCCTCACCTTTCCATTGGGTGTACGCCTCCCTTTTAGCTAGGAGACATTCCCGGATGCTTTTGGTGAGCCATGGGGGCTTGTGTGCCCTCCTTCTCCCTTTGATCCTCATTGGGATTTCCTCCCTTTGGGCTTGGAGGATCGTCTCCTTAAGGAGTGACCACTCTCCTTGGACACCCGGCTCCCCTCCCTTCCTTAGCTCATTGAAGTCCGCCCTCCTGAAATCTAGGGCTGCTGCCTTGCTGCAGGCCTTTGCCACCTTGCGCTGGATGGTGAATTCCAGCAGGCAATGATCACTGTCACCCAGGTGGCCAAGCACCCGCAGCCCCCTCACCAGGTCATCTCCCATGGCCAGCACCAGGTCCAACAAGGCGTCTCCCCTGGTGGGGCTGTGCACCTCCTGGGTTAGATGGAGGTCCTGCATTCTGGCATTAGGAAGGCTGCTTTTGCCCTGGTGGCAAAACTATTAATTGCCCTACACAGTGACTTATCGGCCAAGCATAATGACAGTTGCTTAAGGTCATTATGGGAGCCTTCATACACCCAAACAACTGTGGACACATACACCTACTGGGAGCATCCATTCATTGTGGACATGCTCAGATCCATTCACCACCCAATAAGATAATTGCTCCATAGACTCATCCATCTACCCACCTCCATCCACCCATTCCTCTTCAACTATGGCCCCTCCATTCATGCCCAGCACTGTGTGAAAGTGCAGCAACAACCGACCAGGGAGGTGATAGAGGATATTATCACCATATGGGGAGAGGATGGAAAACAAACAGGTACTCCATTCAGGCCACTGAAGCAAGGCACTATTTAAATAGATCATACCAGAAATGGAGGTCCACAGAAATGACTGTGACTGACCCAATGCCACCCTAAGTACAAGGTACTGAGGCAGTGGTTTGTGAGGGTATGAGCTGCCAAATATGTTAGGCACATGCAGAGTTACATGTACTTTCTAAAAGGAACTGTTCCACATCTTCACAGTGAACCACATGGTTATGTGCCAGAACTTGGGGGGCACAGGTTGCATCAGCTGGTACAATGATGAGTACTTCAATGCTACAATGGTCAAAAGCATGTAGCCTTCTCACAGATGACTTCAGCAATGGCCCAGGACATGAGCCAAGTCAAGGATTCCCAAGCTGTCCTAAACAGTGACATGAATGGAGAAATAGATGTGAGTTTGGACAGTGAGCAGTAGAAGTCCTCCAATCATCCCTTATCCATAGCATCCTAGAAAGCCCTGTTACACCAATGATGTAATTAATGGACTTGCTAATGGACTAGTGGACTTGGAGTCAGCTCTGAGATTCAGAAGCAACCTGCTGATGACCGTGCTGCTCTCCTTACAGTCACAGGAAGCCAGCATGCCAGAGGATCCAACCCAAAACAGGACCCAACATATATCAAATGATAAGTGACAATCCATAACTAGGTTATGGTGGGGAGAAACTAAGGACCACTGGGAGGTGGGAAAAGAAATGTAATGTTGCTTGTGGAACCCCATAGTTTCACAGCCTCCCCCACTCCGATCCTTCAATCAATTACCCCATGGCTTCACATGAGGATTTCCCCAAAGCCTCCCCCCTTCTCTTGAAGCATTATACTGTGCTTTGAGGGTGGGAACACTTCAATATAATTGGCCAGTTATGGCCACCTATGGTTTTATGGAGGCATGTCTATAATATACATCATTGTGCTGTTTTGGTCCCTCTTGGTTCAACAGTGATCAAAGGTTGATTAAGATAGTAGCTCTCTTAACACCTCCTGCATTCTGCCTTCCCCCTGGCCCACAGCTGCAGAGACCATCCATGATCTCTCTTACTTCATTGCCAGACCTTGAGATAAGGTAGGAAGACATTGCACTGAGGATACATAACTTAGTTACTGCTATGGAAGAAGCCAATGGGCTTCCAGCTTGGGGCTCTAGGTGCTCTAAGTGAGTTCAGCACATCAGCACAACCCATCACTTCATTGCCCCCCTTCACTCAACCCCTGAGAAAGTTGCTGCAATGGCCTTTATTCCCATGCAAACAGTCACTAGGAAATGATAAAGGCACTTTATGGAAAAGCAATAAGTGGCAAGCCCTTTTAAATCAGCAGTGCAGCTGCTTCATTACTACTACCCCCACTAGTTGAACAAGTTTTCTTCCTCCACCCCAAGTTGCTCAAAATGTCCACAGGCTTTCAGCACAGCAGCCATAGTTCATACATTTACAGCCTCTTTTCAAAGCTGCTGCCAGCTCCAGACCTAATAGCTGGTAACTATGGGTGTCTATACATGTGACAGAGCTCTGCTCTAATTATAGCATACATCAGAGCAAACTTGATTATTTGAGTCTGTTGTAAGTCTGCTGAAATGTGTTAATTACAGCACTTCAGCAGCCTCTGCATCATGTGCATTCAGCATCCCCACATTTCAAAGTGGCAGCAGGGGTGCTTTAACTAAAGCTCATCCAACAAGCTTTAGTTAAATTGCTCCTGCCACCATTTTCAAGCATGAGGTGCTGAATACACATGATGCTGTGGGAGCTTTAATTAGAGCAGTTCTCTGATTGTTCTAATTAAAGCACCTCCCCTCCCCTCCCCAAAGTATATGTATAGATGCCTATGCTCTTTGGGCACCAGCATGCATGAAGAAATAGGAGTGACTAGCCTTTTCTCCAAAAGTCACTCAGAGCTACCCCAGTCCTTTCACCCATCAAACATAGTGTGTACTGGGGTTCTTTCATAGATGTTGGTATCTGTATTTTTCAGGTGGCCAGTGTCCATATGGGCATGGGGAGGGGGAAGGAAGGGGATACTAACCCGGTTGCATTCTCAAGTCATGTCTTTCTAGCAATGCAGAATCAGCTTTTTGGATACCTGTGCCAGTGACTGTCTACCCACTAATCCAGAGCCAGGTCTATGGTCATCTTGATTGTGTCCCAGCTGGGCTGCACCAGACAGATACACCAACAGTACAGCAAAGACATTGGGATGCCTCACATGGCAAGAAAAAGCTCCTGTCTCTGTTGTGGGGTCAACCAAATCAGGGTTGTTAGCTACTTGCACTAGGTAATGTCCCAAGGACATGGACAGAGCCTACAGAGTGGCCAGGAAGAAGAGAAGTCACACATACACAAAGATGGACATGCTGGGTTCTTGGTCATACCAACTGGTCCTGAGTCAAAGAGGCCAGGGAGTGGCAGGAGGAAAAGCAGAGGTACCATCACCAGTACATGGTGATGGTCAGGTACAGGATCAAGCAGTCCTGGTTCTCTGTCATTTAATTTGCCTGTAGGTATGCAGAGGCCTAGCGCCACTAAGTGACTATCAATGAATGGACATCAGAGGCACTAATGGAGTCTACAGATGCTGAGTGGGAATCTGTAGATCACCTCCTGTCTGCAAGAACATCCTTGCCACTTTTTGTGTCACTGCAATATAATAGTCCATCCAGATCTTCAAAATGTCACTAGGGACACAAGCTGCCACTTAGCTTCATGCTCCCACAGTATTTCCCCATGGCTGAGGTGGGAGCAAGCACCTCCCTCCACCCCAGGTCATCAGCCATGTGTACTCTCCAGTTGGAACTGATGTCCAGCAATGATGGCAGGCAGCTGGCAACCCCCTTGTACAGTGCCAGATGGCACTGCCACCCAGAAACATGCTGCACAAATTTGCTGCAGCCATACCAGACCCACACCGTGTTCACATTCACAAGGCAGCAGTAATGGATCCTAGTACCTTGGGAAGTCATTGGGTCTGTGCTTTTTTGAGTACATGTGTAACCCAGGCAGTACTCCAAGGAGGTACCCCCTCTCCAATTGAAGGGATCAAAGTAGATGCACAAGTGCTGTGGGAGGTGTAGGGACTCTCCTCCCCTATAGAGCAGAGCCAGGCCACCAATGGACACTTAACCATATACCTTTTAATGAGGGAACAATACTGGGAACATAACGGGCATAAATCAGAGGGGCAGGATTCAACAAAGGTTAGACACTTACAATCACTGACAAAACAGGGTTAACAAAATATAAAAGTCAAACAGCAGAGCAAACAATACTGGTTGGTGAAATATAAAAAGGCACAAAATACAAAATGTCAAATGACAAGGAAATATAGGGCCTAGGTACTTGGGGGGAGAACACAATGGCCCTTTTTCACTGCAAGAAGATTTGCTTCTTGTTATCTTACTCACCCCAAGTCACCTCAGCTAGGACTTGAACTCAGATCTCCCATGTGGTAGGCAAAAATGCTGCCACACAGTCATCACTAGTAGCACTGCTCTAGCTTGCTAGGGGTCTTGACTGTCTTGGATACCTGGCCTCACATTGAGCTGTCTGACCTCTGACTGGAGGAGCTAGAAGCAGAGCTGGGAATCTCTCAAGTTACTGCTCAGATCCTGGCTGGAGCTAGGGAGCCTCTCCTGCTGGCTGCAGCCTCTCGTAGGCGATCCTAGAGCCCAGCGGGGAGCCTTTCCTGCCAGCCATACGCTGCACTGCTGAGGGTCCCACTGCTGCCTGCAGGTCCTGCTCCTTCAGGCTCTTCTGGGGCAACTGCTCTCACCCCACTGGCTCAGCTCTGTGAAGCTCCTTCCTTGTGGTCCCTCACTGGTCTCCTGAGTCAGCCATGCTGCCCCTTTTATCCCCCTCCAGGTGACCCAAGGAGCCAATCAGGGGACATGGAGGGTGAGTCTCTGGGGCCTGATTGGTGAGGAAAGGGAATCCCAAGTCGTCCGATCATCTTTTGCCCTTTCAAAACCCCTGGGCTAAGTCACTGCCAGCTAGCCCATCACACATGTTTAGGGGTTGGGTTCCTGTTTCAGCTGTTTGTTTTATGGTCCCATTCATCCAACTATTGGTGGTTTTGGAATTATTTCTTGAGCTTTTTAATAAAAAGCTGCCTGCTATCTAACACTGTGAATGAACATTAGGTTCATTCATGGCATGCAGGCAACTGGCACAGGTCTCTGTTGCAGTACATCTGTTGTGGTCAAGGTGGCCCATATAGGAGTACATAAGCCATGGTAGCAGCAGATATGTGGGGCAAGGCCACCGTAGCAGCAGCATTGGGGATGTGGATCCCCAATGAGGAGGGGTGGGGTGGTCACATTGCCCAGCTGCAGGTCTGGGACTCCTAGACTAAAGCAGCTGCTCTCTACCAGGGCTGGAAGGGCAGAGTTCTAGAAAATCACAGGAGCTGCTAGTGCAGATATTGGTAAAAGCCCCTCAGTGGTCCACCATGGCCTGCAGCATGATGGAACGGAAGCCCCTCTGGCTGTAGTAGGGGCCATCCACCTGGGGTGGGCAGGTAACAGGGATGTGTATCCTGTTTAGAGCCCTGATGCACTGGAGGAGGCTGAGTATCCAGAAGCCTGCCACCACCTCCAGGGGTCAGTGACCCAAACCACAATGTTGGCCAACACATCCTGGAAGGTACTGCAGACGTCAAGGACAGTGTCCGCAGTGGTTGCCTTGCCCACTCCGGACAGGTTAGTGATGTAGCACAGACTGCCACATGTGGCAAAATTCAGGAGGGCAATGGCCATGTGGGTCTCCATGGGAGGGGTGAGTGCATGGTGATGGCCTGGTGCTTCAGGTGTGGGCCAAGCTGCTGGACAAGCGCCTGAAACATGGGCCAGGTCATCCAGAATAAGTCCAGCCACTAGTCATCATTCCAGGTTTGCAGGACAACAGTGCCACCAGTTCTGTTTGGTGTGGTGGGCCCAGAATCGGCAGGGCTTGAACCCCAGGAGCTCATAGATGATGGTTTCAATTGCATCCATGTGGGTGTTGCTGGTGTCCTTGCCAGTGTAGCAGAAAGCCCCCTTTGTACATTTCCCTTCTGGACATTGATACAAGAGAAGCCCCTTCTTGCCTGCAACCCCCCTTCACCCCCCCAATTTTGTGCATTTCTTTTTTCTTCTAAGTATTGGCAGAGACCTAGCACCCTCATTGCATGGATGTGGCAAAGCTCAGAGCAAGCCAGAAAGTTAGCGGCTTTTTGTAGGAGAAACCTACAAACTATACATATCAATTAAGCCGAGTGTCACTAAAGAAAACAAAAGAACTATAATATCCACTTTAAAGCAAAGCCTGTAATAGGCAAGCCAAGCCAAGTTACATTGAAAACGTGACTGTAAATATATCCTAGTGAACACATTCTCCCTTTGATTAAAACCTATTTCCCAAATCAAACTTCCCATATCTGTCTAAAGTTTATGCTAAATCAGTCTACTGCATCTAATCTAAATTGCTTACTGCCCCCAGTGTTTGATCCTCACTACCTCACATTGTATTTTTATATTTCATCCATCTCATCTTTACTATGGCATTTTGTATTTTATACTTTTAAACCCTTAGGGAATGTACTCCCTGTAGAAGGAAGTTACACCCTGAACCATTGTTAGAACTGCATTGAAACTGCAATTGTAAAGTGATAAAGTCTGCTATATTGGGTTGGTCCCCCTTGAGTGAATGCGAGTATGTATGATGATCAGTAGGTAATTAAAAATGACAACAGCCCAGCCAGAGGAACTTACCATTGCAAAACTCTACATGCCATTTTAGGCTAATCAAGCCAAAGAACTGATTCCTGGGACAGAGTACCCAACTTATTGACTATTCCTACAACCCTTAACAATGCCATTGTTAATTAATCAAAATCACAAACTGACTCCCAAAACTGCACTACCGGCACACAAGACCCTTGTGACTAAAAGCTGTCAGGCACTACTGAAGACCCACATGGGACAGTGACCTCCGGATTGGACAGTGTGAAGGAGTGAGACTGAAGGTACAGCATGGAGGGCTGGCAGAGCTGCAGCTGCTGCCCGGAAAGGAAGGAAAACACCAACCCAAGTTCCGGAGCAACATCTCGCTCAGCATTGGTGGAGAGAGGCCACTCAAAAGGTATTTCCAGCCTGGAGAGTGGCAGAGGCGGGTCAGTTCCCTGCAGACTGCAGGGAGAGAGGAGCAGCTCAGCAGGCAGAAACTGCAGAGCACACCTGAAGAACACTGTGGGAGTGACCCTGAGGCAGGCAGAGGCTTGCAAACAAGTGGCTAATGGGAATATCCGGAGCAGAGCCATAGCTGAGGATCTGGAGCAAGGGAATTCACAAGGCCAGGGTGAATCTCCTGACTGGAGTTTTTCCAGTAGAGGATTCATAGGAGGTTCCAAAGGAAAAAAAAAAATCTACAGTCACAGGTAGGGCCTTCCTGCACAGGGTGGTGGTGGTGGTGGGGGGGGGGTCTGTGAATGTTCATAGGGGCGCAGGGCAGGCTTGCACAGCAGAGAATGAACTAAGGGATTTGTTCTGGGGACATTGCCAGAGGCTGAGAAGCAGCCGGGGTGGCGGGGGGTGGGGGTGGGCTATGTGATTTTTTTTGCTGTTTATTTATTTATTTTTTGGTTTTGTTTGAGCACAGGCCAAGGCTGGCCCCTGGAAGGGTGTACCCAAAAAGAGGCACTAGGACACCCTGAGGTGCAGAGAAGCTTACAACAGGCAGCACTGCAGCCTGGCTGTGAAAGAACATCATAAAACACCATCTGGAGAGGCTAGGCTGGGAGGTTTGGAGCCCCACTGAAGACATAGGGATCAAGACCAGGCAGGATCACCATGGGCATTGCCTCCCAGGAATATAAAAGGTCAAAGTCATGGCAGGTGAGAAAAATGTAAGATCCATTTCCTAGCAGACCTGATGATCCAGAGCCAAGTTCTACCCTGTCGCCACCTTCAGGCTGATGAGCACAGGGAAGTACTAACAAGCCTTACAATACCTACAGATGCACAGGCAGCCAAAATGATGCTGGGGGATCAAACAAGTCTGCCAGAAAGGGATAAAAGGCAGTGAAGCATGACCCTCAGTGGTGCCCTCTCACCCAGCACCTGACCTACCAACACAGAAGGACAAGCAGGCTACCCGCTTCTGGAGAAGACATCACCTTGAAGGAAGCTGACTATAGACAGCAGACTCCAGGGCCTCAGATAGGTAGATATACTAACACCAGTGCTCTCACAATCACTACAGCAGCTACTATACACTATACTACATGGGTGTAAATGACATGGGTTTGAATGACCGAGTGCGTGTGTGTGTGCACACGTGCTAAGGTGACCAGTACAGTAGACCCCTGACTTACATGAGTATTGCGTTCTGGGGGAATTTCATGTAGTCGAATTCTTGTAAGTTGGGACAGCTTACCCCATAGGAAATAATAGAATAATGAGGGGTTATGTACCCCAGACATACCTAAATAATAGCTTTTTTTCCCCCTTGGTTAGTGGAATTGCCTTTAGGAGACACATCTAGCATCTCACCTATGCATCTTGAGATGCCACTACCACAATGGCAGCACAGCTCTGCTCGATTCCACCTGAAAATCTTGTGAAGCTTTTGCGTATATACGTGAATCTTGCAAGCGTTCACATATATATGCAAATGGCGCACATCTCGGGGGGAATTTTCCAGTCCAGACCCTAATAAAAAAAATTGCATAAATGTGAGACACACGTAAGCCGGAATCGCGTGAATCGGGGATCATAACTCAAAGTTTGTGTTTATGATTGTATTGGTAACGTCACATCCCAGGCAATAAATTAGAATTTATTATGAGCTCACGAGTTTATCTTTTGTAGCTAACACGAGGGTCTGGGAGGTGGCCCAGAGGCTGATAGGCAATGGCCTGGAGGTGGTGGGGCACAAGTTGAGTCATGGGCCAGGTTGTGGCACCATGTGGCATGGCAGAGTGAATGAGGTCAAGGCCCACCAGATCCAAGTGACAGTCAGCATGGATATGGAACGTGGCTAGTGCAGCAGTGAACAGAAGACCACAGCACTGGTCACTGCTGTCGGGAGGAGGGCAAAGAGTGTCCATGGCACTCTGGGAACAGGCTCTGGGGACAGCAACCTGGAGGGCTATGCAAGCAGACTGCTTGGGACTAAAGAAGCATGTGCCTAGGGAACAAGGAATGGAACAGCCTTTTAAAGAACAGCACTAGAACCTAGGCAGCTGCAGCCAGAGCCTGGAGCTCTCCCAGGCTACTGCAGAGGGGCAAAGCAGAGAAGGAGCAACTCTGGACTAACCTGCTCCTGTCAGGCACAATTTTCTCCCAACCTTGGAGCACATTTGGATGTGTATCTAGGAGTAATTTACTGTACATGAATGTAATGCACAATAAATTCAAGCACATAAATTGCACATGTAGACACACCCAGTGGCAACAGCACTTATTTGTTCTGTTATGGCAGCAGCAGAATGGCAGAAGATGCTACTGCTGCTGCAAGTGAAGAGAGTGGAGATGCCCAGAAGGTAAGACTCCTCTCCCTTCCACTCTCCTCACCCTCCAGTGATTAGAATTCCTCTCCTCCCCCATCCTGGTCCAGAGCATTGGAAGTTTGTTATGCCTGTGACTCCCAGTATATGGCAGAGAATCAGGGAGCTATAACGGACTGTTTGTTCTCAGTTTCTCCACCTCTTCCCCTTTGGAAGGTATCTGGGTGGCTTTGTAAGAAAAGAGAGACATCCTTTGCCAAGAGCCTTTCATAGATTTCACAGGCATTAGGGCTGGAAGGGACCTCGGAAGATCAAAGTCAGCTGGGGTCATAGGATCACAACAAGATAAGCATCCAATTTGCTCTTGAAGGTGTTCAATGTAGGTGCTTGAACCACCTCCAATGGCAGGCTGTTCCAGGCCTTGGGGGCTCAGACAGTAAAGAAATTCTTCCTTATGTACAGCCTGAAATGGTCTTGTAGTAGTTTATAACCATTCAACCTTGTCATCCCTTGGGGCGCTCTGGTGAACAAATGTTCCCCCAGATACTGATGGTCACCCCTGATAAACTTATAGGTGGCCACCAGATCACCCCTGAGCCTGCGCTTTTCCAGGCTAAAGAGCTCCATGTCTGTCAGCCTGTCACAGTAAGGTCTGTTTTCCTGACCTCTGATCATGTGCGTGGCTCTTCTCTGGACTCTCTCAAGCTTCTCCACATCCTTTGTGAATTGTGGAGCTCAAAACTGGTCGCAGTACTCCAGCTGCGGCCTCATCAAGGCCGAGTACAAAGGGAGAATGATGTCCCAGGATTTGCTTGAGAAGCATCTATGGATGTAAGCCAGTGTTTTGGTCACTTTACTAGCCGCAGCATCACATTGCAGGCTCATGTTCATCTTGTGGTCAGTGATGACCCCCAAGTCTCTTCTGTAGTGCTAGCCAGCATACCACTGCTGAGCCCATAAGGATGCTGTAGATTTTTCTTCCCAAGGTGGAGAACCTCGCATTTTTTGGTGTTAAACACTATCAGGTTCTTGTCTGCCCATTTGCTGAGCCTGTCCAGGTCAGCCTGGATCACCTGCTTGTCTTCTGGCATGGATGTTTGCCCCAAAGTTTGGTGTCATCAGCAAAGTTGGCCAGTCTACTCTTGATTCCAATGTCCACATCATTAATGAAGATGTTGAACAATATGGGTCCAAGGACAGAGCCTTGGGGGACCTCACTGGTTACAGGACACCATGATGAGTGACTGCCATCAATTACTACCCTCTAGGTCCGACCATGGAGACAATTTCCCAGCCAGCGGTTCATGGTGGACCCAAGGCCATAATTGGCCAGTTTGGCCAAGAGGTGATCATGGGATACCGGATCAAAGGCTTTTTGAAGTCAAGATATATGACATTCATCTCTTCTCCCTCATCCAGGTGATAGGTCACCTGATCATAGAAGGAAATGAGATTGGTCAAGTAAGACCAACCCACAACAAACTCGTGCTGGCTACCCCTCAGGATGTTGGCGTCAGCCAGTCCATTAAGGATGGCCTCTTTAGTAAGCTTTTCTAAGATCTTCCCTGGGATAGAAGTCAGGCTGATGGGCCTATAGTTAACTGGATCCACTTTCCTCCCTTTCTTGAAGATAGGCACCACATTGGCCTTCTTCCAGTCTTCAGGCACTACACCAGAGCACCAGGAGTTTTCAAAGATCTGTGCTAGAGGCTGGGCTATGATGCTCGCCAGCTCCTTGAGTACCCTGGGGTGTAGATTGTTAGGGCTGGCTGACTTGAAGGTATCCAGCTTCTCAAGGTGTTCCTTCACGGGTCAGCATTTATGGAGGGCAGGGAATCTCCCTCACCCGGACCTCCCTGTCCTGTAGCGGGCATGGGTGTCCCATGGGACTGATGAAAGACTGATGCAAAGTACCCATTTAACAGGTTGTCTTTTTCCTGGGCATCAGTTGTCAGTTGCCCCATCTGGTTCAGCAGGGGTCCAACGTTGCCCTTGCTTTTCCTCCAGCTCCCCACATATCTGAAAAAGGACTTTTTATTGTCCTTGATGCTCGAAGCTAGTTGGAATTCTGTTGCAGCCTTGGCTTTCCTGGTTTGCTCCCTGCAGGACCAGACCAGTGCAGAATAATCCTTCTTGGAGGTGAATCCCATCCTCCATTCTTTGGAGGCCTTTTTTAGCCTTAGGAGATCTGCTATATCCCTGGAGAGCCAGGGGGACTGGTGTGCCCTCTTGCTACCTTTCCTCTGAGATGGAATAGACTTAGCTTGTGCATTGAGGATCGCTCCCTTGAGGAGCAACCACTCTTCTTGAACTCCCCTCTCCCTGGGGTCATGGTCCCTTAGGGCCTCACTGACAAGCCTCCTGAGCTGGTCAAAGTCAATTTTCCTGAAGTCAAGGACTTCCATGTTGCTGAATGATTGGCCAGCTTTATGGTGGATGGTGAAGGTGATCAGCTCGTGGTCGCTGTCACCCAGCTTTGTTTGCGAGCTCATAACCGGCTCAACCTGGATCTCCTACAGCTCAGCAGAAAAGTAGATTTACTCAGAATCATCCACCTGTAATATAGCTGAAGGCCAGTCAGGGGCATTGGTGAGCATCTACAGAAGCACAGCATCTACTTAGGAGACCTCTGGCTCATACCAAAGCTGCCCCATAAGCTGTTAGGGTCAGTGTGAAGCTGCAGAACTGAACATCCCTGCCATTTGCACAAGCCTTTCCATTCAAAGAGGCTGATCAGGGACTCATTTCTCATTTTCACCTCATAACCAAACATGTTTCTTCTTGACACCCTTAAGGGCACCAGAACAGAACCTCTAAGTGAGACCATCTCTCCTTTACAGAAATTTTTCTTAATTCTTTGTCCACCTTCATTTTAAGAGTAAGAATTACACTGGAATAAAGGAAAGTCTTCTGTCCTGATAATCTATTCGACCATTGCCTTTCCCAATCTTGTCTGAAAAAAAATAATTTCATGGTGAGCCAGTGCGGGAGTGTGCTTCCCACTATCCTGAAGAGCATGGGATAGAAGAGAAAAGGGGGAACAGCACTGTACCCTGAGTGGGATGATGGGCCTGGGAAGGGCCACCAGACCTGCTCACTTTGGGGCAGGAGTCCCAGCAGCATCAGGGGAGCAGCAGCCGGGCCCCAGACAGCCCCAGACATGCTTTAAAAGTGTGTGCTGGGTACAGGTGGGTGGATATCTGGTTCATAGATTTCATAGACATTAGGGCTGGAAGGGACCTCGGGAGATCATCGAGTCCAGCCCCCTGCCCAAAGGGCAGGAAGTCAGCTGGGGTCATAGGATCCCAGCAAGATAAGCATCCAATTTACTCTTGAAGGTGTTCAATGTAGGTGCTTGAACCACCTCCGCTGGCAGACTGTTCCAGACCTTGGGGGCTCGGACAGTAAAGAAATTCTTCCTTATGTCCAGCCTGAAACGGTCTTGCAGGAGTTTGTGACCGTTCGACCTCGTCATCCCTTGGGGCGCTCTGGTGAACAGACGTTCCCCCAGATCCTGGTGGTCACCCCCGATAAACTTATAGGTGGCCATCAGATCACCCCTGAGCCTGCGCTTTTCCAGGCTAAAGAGTCCCATGGCTCTCAGCCTGTCATCGTAAGATCTGTTTTCCTGACCTCTGATCATGCACGTGGCTCTCCTCTGCACTCTCTCAAGCTTCTCCACATCCTTTTTGAATTGTGGAGCCCAAAACTGGACGCAGTACTCCAGCTGCGGCCTCACCAAGGCCGAGTACAAGGGGAGAATGACGTCCCAGGATTTGCTCGAGAAGCATCTCTGGATGCACGCCAGCATTTTGGTCGCTTTACTAGCCGCAGCATCGCATTGCAGGCTCATGTTCATCTTGTGGTCAATGATGACCCCCAAGTCTCTTTCTTCTGTAGTGCTAACCAATGTAGCACTGCCGAGCCTATAAGGGTGCTGCAGGTTTTTCCTCCCAAGGTGGAGAACCTTGCATTTATCGGTGTTAAACACCATGAGGTTCTCGTCTGCCCATTTGCTGAGCTTGTCCAGGTCAGCCTGGATCACCCGCCTATCTTCTGGCGTGGATGCTTTGCCCCAAAGTTTGGTGTCATTGGCGAACTTGGCCAGTCCACTCCTGACTCCAGTGTCCACATCGTTAATGAAGATGTTGAACAGTATGGGTCCCAGGACAGAGCCTTGAGGGACCCCACTGGTCACAGGGCACCATGATGAGTGACTGCCATCAATCACAACCCTCTGGGTCGGACCACGAAGCCAATTTCCCAGCCAGTGGATCGTGGTGGAGCCAAGGCCACAACTGGGCAGTTTGGCCAAGAGGTGATCATGGGATACCAGATCAAAAGCTTTTTGAAGTCAAGATATATGACATCAATCTCTTCTCCCTTTTCCAGGTGATAGGTATAACCAGAAGCACAAACCGGCTGCAAAAAAAGGCAGCAACCAGCTGAGGGTCTGCACACCAGAGAAGACTGACCGTGGCAGGAGAGCCTACATACTGGGGAAGACTGGCAGCAGCGAGACAGCCTGCCCCAGAGAGGAGACCGGAAAGGAGCACAGTAAGTCCAGCCAACCAGAGGAGTGGCCGGCATTAGGGGCACCGAAATAAGGTTCTAGAAGGAGGAATACAAAAGCAGGAAAAGAATGAGCACCTTGTGCGTGTGTAACAGGGGGCCTACCGGGGCCGATCTCTGTGTGGCCCACCCACCTGTTCTTGGGCCAACCGCCCGCTTTCTCATCTGCCATGCCTTGGTCTTAATTGATTAATTAATAGATGTAATTAGGCAGGAGACTACCCATTTCCTGCCCTGCTACTAGGGGTTACCATCTGTGGCTCCATTCCTCCCCTACACTGCAAGCCTCGCAAATGACATAATGATGTTTTCAAATGCACCAGTTCCCCACGATGGGCCCCAGAACCCTGCTATAGGACTCCCACCTGAGTCCCTCCCTTCAGGCAGACTCTGCCACCATCATACTGGGCCATCTATCTCCCTGCCACCAGTTCCCCTTTGGGTGTGGTCCCCTCGCTGGGACCTTCGGCTCACGCTAGCCCTGGACCACCTCCTCCAGGTCAGTTGGGACCCCAGGCCCCTGGCTCTTGGATGTCCCTCTTGATGGGCCTCTTTGCCCTTCTGACCCTCGTGGTCCTGGCCCCCGCCTGGGCCAGTCAGGGGAAGCTCTGGTGGGCCTTGATGTATGACCCTGTCGCAGGGCTTTCAGGTGTCCTGCGACTGAGAGTAGAAATGCCTCAGGAGAGACCCCTAGTGGCAGAAAAGGGGAAGCACAGCTGCCAGTCACCAGGACTGTGAAGGTGCTGGTTGCCCTAGCAACTGGGGAAGCCTAGAGCCAGGAAGGGGCGGAGCTTAGCCCTTCTTAAGCCCAGGCAGAAGGCCAGGAGGGCAGTTCCCCTCCAGCAGCTGAAGGAGGAGGAACTCAGCTTGGGCAAGGGGAGAGCTCGGATGGCTGGGACACCCTGGTCCCTGCTGAGGGTGGATGAGCTCTCTCTCTCTCTCTGTCTGGTAAGGAGGTTTATAATTGTTTCGGACCAGAAGGGTCTAGTTTTTATGTTGTAGCTTGGGGCCTTTGCGTTTGTGTTTTTGTTCAACCGGAGGACCGGGTGAGGCTGTAGGGGTGCGAGGAGGCCTCACGGGAGCTCCCCAGTAATTCGGGGACTCCTGGTGTGCAATGGGCAGTGTTTTGTGGGCACAGCTTTTGTTTGGGGGTATGTTGGCCCAGCCCCAGAGGTAGGGGTCAGTGTAGAGCCCTGACTAGGGGCAGTGTGGAGCTTCGTAGTTAGGGGTAGCGAAGAGCCCAGACTAGGGGGTGCGAGGAGACCCTGAGGTAGGGGGCAGCAAAGAGCCCCAGCGTCGAGGGGCAGTGAGGGGCCCCGAAGGCAAGCGAAGGGCCGGGACCTAATACCATGGCCCTAGAGAGATCACACCAACACCACCTGCAAGGCTTGGGCTGCAGTGCAGGGGAGGAAAAGGAGCCGCAGACAGCACCCCGTCATCAGGGCGCACAAAAATGGGCAGCTTCCTGCTAATTTAAACCCTTCATCAATTATGAGCAAGATCAAGACATGGCAGGCGAAAGTAGGCAGGTGATCGGCCCATTGCAGGAGGCCAGAGCCGCACGCCCAGCGAGGCTCCGAAAGCGGCACTCCTGTTACTCCTGATAAGCGACCCATACTCTTATCCTGGGGTCCCCCTCTCTGGGTCCTCCTCCACGGACATGGGGAGCTGGGGTTACCTCATACCATGACTGGGGCCTCAGGGTCTCACAGGGGACTCTCACTCCCTCCCCAGGCAGCAGGTCATGGTACTACTACTGGTGTTATATTCGACCCAAACTTTGCCTCCCCACATTGGAGGACTTCCTGGGGTCAGGACTCAGCTCTCTCTCTCTGGCTGAGCCCCCTCTCCCTTCAAAGGGCTCCACACACTGCCCCCTCTCACACTAGGGGCTCCACACTGCTCGTAATGCCTCCTTTACTCAGGGTCTTGGGGCTTCTCTCCACAGATGGGCTCAGGTGGCCGTAGCCGTGCCTGGCCCCAACTCTCCTCCTTGGGGTCTCAAACCCCCGCAGGGCTCAGGCAGCCTTGGCCACACCTGGCTTCCAACTCTCCTCCTTGGGGCTTGCACCCTCACAACTACCTCCGGTGTACGTGACCCACCCAAAGGTGAGGGCTAGGGGTTAAGGCACCCCGACCCACCTTTCACCGGGGAGATCGCTGGCCTGCCATTTCCTGGGGGCTCCTGCACCATTGGGAGCCCCACCAGGTCACCCACTCCTGGCAGGGTGTAGTTTCTGGTCATACCCAGGACCAGGAGCCTCCTACCATCCCCTACAGATCCTCCCTTACTTCCAGATGAAACTCAGCAGCCCTCAGGCCAGGTAATGTTGTTGCCTCCCTCCAGCAGTCAAACTGCCTTCTTTATATAGGCAGCCCTGAGCCTAAAATGGCTGCCCTCATTAGGCACCTGGAGGCTGCCAGCTCCAGGGCCTTAAAGTGGCAGTCACACCTACTGCCCTGCCACAGTGTGTATAAACAACTAAATGTGAGTTTATTTCTATTACTAGTTCAGTTATAAACTTTCCTAAGATTACTTATGCTTGAAAAAACTGGTTGGTATAAGGGAAGGTAGGAGCCCTGGGAAGATAATCATCAGCCTTACCCACATATTTTAACCTTTCTGGCTTTCTGTTGAAAATAGGTAAAATCTAAGTCGTGGTAGGCGAGAACAAAAGACACCACTCAGGCACAGGCAATGTGAATATTTATTGATTGTTAAGAAGGTCCCACCAGACTGGAAACACACTCTGGCACGTCTAATTATACCTCCTGAAATATGCCGCTTGTACAGCCAGGTATTGATAGAATTATAGAATCAGAAAATTAGTTGGAAGGGACCTCAGGAGGACATGTAGCCCTCTCCCCCTACTCAAAGCAGCTCCATCTCCAATTAGAACATTCTATCCAAAGCTTTGTTGAGCCCAGCTTTAAAAACCTCCAACGATGGAGATTCCATAACCTCTCTAGGTAACCCATTTCAGTGCTTCTCCTAGTGGGAGAGCTTTTTCTAATATCCAATCTAAACTTGCTGTGCTGCAACTTGAGACCACTGCTCCTTGTTCTGTCATCTGCCACCACTGAGAACAGTTTAGCTCCATCCTCTTTGGAACCCCCCTTCAGGTAGTTAAAGGCTTCTTTCAAATCCCCCCTCAGGCCTTTCTTCTGCAGACTAAATAAACCCACTTTCCACAGCATCTCCTTATAAGTCATGTGCCCCAACCCCCAAACCATTTTTGTTGCCCTCTACTGGACTCTCTTCAACTTGTTTACATTCTTTCTCTAGTGGGAAGCAGTACTCTAGATGGGGCCTCACCAGTGCAGAATAGAGGAGAATAATTGCTTCCCTTGATCTTCTGACAATGTTCCTACTAATGCAGCCAAGTAAACTGTTAGCCTTTCTGGTAACAAGCACACACTATTGACTCATATGCAGCTTATTGTTCACTGTAATCCCCAGGTCCTTTTCTGCAGAGCAGCTGATTAGCCAGTTGGTCCCAAACCTATAGCAGTGCATGTGATTATTATCCTCAATTCAGGATGTTGCACTTGTCCTTGTTGAACCTCAAGAGATTTATTTTGGCCCAATCCTCCAGTTGGTCTAGGTCACTCTGAATCCTAGTCCTACCCTCCAGTTATCTACCACATCCCACAGCTTGGTGTCATCCATGAACTTGCTGAGAGTGCACTCCATCCCATCTTTCAGACTGTTAATGAAGATACTGAACAAAACTAACCCCAGGACCAACCCCTGGGGCACTTTACTTGATACTGGCTGCCAACTACACCTTGAGCTATTGATCACTGCTCATTGGGACTGATGATCCAGCCAGCTTTTTATCTGCCTTATAGTCCATTTATCCAACCCATACTTCCTCAGCTTGTTTGCAAGAATGCTGTGAGAGACCACATAAAAAATCTTTCTAAAGGCAAGGCATCACATGTCCACTGCTTTCCCTACATCCACAGAGCCAGTTATCTCATCATACAAGGCAATCAGTTGGTCAGGCATGACTTGCCCTAGGTGAATCCATGATGACTGTTCCTGATCACCTTCTTTTCCTCCAAGTGCTTAGAAATAGATTCCTTGACGACCTGCTCCATTATTTTTCTGGGGACTGAGGTGAGGTTGACTGGTCTGTGGTTCTCTGGATCCTCCTTTTTCCACTTCTTAAAGATGTATGCTATATTTACACTTTTCCAATAATTCCCTTGGTATTCACCTAATCTCAGATGGTACAGTGACAGATAGGGCAGCAGTCAGAAATGAGGAAATGTCACTGGACATTGTATTGGTTGATAATTTAAGCACAGTCAAATAATATCCATTCCCATACAGACAAACTCAATGTTCTGTATCTAGGACTGTGGTAGAGCACTGGTTGTGCCTGCCACTTTAAGGGCCTAAGCCAAACAGCCAGCAGGTGCCTGATTGCTGCAGGTGCCTGATTGCTGATTGGACTCAGGGCTGCCTATATAAAGAGAGCATTTTGCTGGTGGCAGGCCAGGCAGCAACATTGCCTGTCTGTGAGGCTTCTTGAAACACCATGGAGGTAAGGGAGGAGTTGTAGGGGATGGATTGGAGACTCCTGGACCTCAGCATGATCTAAAACTACACCATGCCAGGAGTGGGTGGTCTGGTGGGGCTCTTAGTGGTGCAGGAGCCCCCAGGAAATGCCAGGACAGTTACCACCCTGGTGAAAGGTGGGTGGGGGTGCCTTAACCTCAGCTCCCACCTTTGGGTGGGTCGGGGGACACCGGAGGTAGTGGGGCTAGGCATGGCTACAGCCACCTGAGCCCACCAGGGAGGGAAGCCCCATATCCCCAAGTGAAGGGGGCAGTATGAAGCCCTGAGTGAAGGGGGTGGTGTGGAGCCCTGAGTAAAGGGGGAGGAGAACCAGAGGGCTGAGGGCCCATTACAGTTATATACACATAGTTTTGCCCCAGAAGGGGCTCGAGTAAGTTTAGACCTGGTCAGTAATTGGCTGGCCTCTACCCCAGTGAGGGTCATGGGAAAGGCCCAACAGATGGTCTGCCACCCAAGGAATGGACTAGCTAAGCCAAAGGGGAGCAAAGCAGCATAAGTTGTTGATGCATGAAAGAGACCCTGTGAGAGAGGTGGAGTGTGTGAGGCCTGAGTGAGAGGTGGGTGGTATGAATGTGCATGTGATTGAGGCCTGATGGCATGGCCCAAGCTTGCTTCAGTGGTGGGCCAGGAGCACTGTAACATCCAGATGCCATTTATGAGGCATGGGTTGTGGTGTAGAGGAGGTACGGAGCTGCAGATAGCGCCCCCCTGGCATCGGGGCAGTAATCTAAATCAAGATTCAGCACAGCGATGTCCAACCCCCTCTCTTGGCAGTATCACAGTGCATGCCACCTCAACATCATCCGCAACTTGTCCTCATACATCACGGCACATGTAAAAGACTTAAAATGTTTGGTCAAGATTTTGCCATTAGTTTATAGTCAAAGTTCAGGAGCATTATGGGCCTCCAATACTTTAACTCCTCCCTCACTCCCTTCTTGTGAAAAAGGGTTATGATGTCCTGATCTATCCCAGCCCCCAGAAAGCCCTCCCACATTCACTTTCCATACATCTCCAGAAGGTCTGGGCCCACATGGTCCCAGAAAGTTACATAGAACTCCTTGGAGAAGCCATCTGTTCTTGAAGCTGTGGAGAGTCTTGGTGGTCTCCTCCAGCATCCATTCCTCAACCAACTTTTGGTCCTTGCCCGCCCCCCGCCAAGGACTTGAGTGAGCTCCTGCAAGCAGTCTTGCATGGCTTCTGTGTTCTCTGGGCATGCCATGTACAGATTCTGGTAGACAGCCACTGCTGTCTCCAGCATCCTTTTATTTGACCAGCTTTTTATACCATCTCTATCAAACTGGTCATAGAATTTCTATTTGTTTTCTTTAACCTACTAAAGTAAGTGGACCATTCCTCCCTCTCCTCCACCCAGGGGGGTCTGGGCCAGGAGGATCTTCCTGTCCTGTTTCCTGTACCAGGCTCTGATCTGGGTCTTTACTTCCTGCATTGCCTCCCTCACATCACAATCCCAACTTGCATTTTAGGCACTTGTGTTGCCTCCTCTGGATCCATGCTCACATCCTGACAGCTTGTTGGAAGAAATCTCTTGTTCTTTCATGCTGGCCCACCCCTCCATTTGGTGCTGGTTCCTGGCTCTGAGGGTCCACTACCCTGCATACCACTGCCTGAACTCCTAGTGGTGGGGGGTTGTTATCCAAGAGGCTCACATTCAGCTTCCATATGCCTCTGCCTCTCTTGGATTACTCCTCATCTCTGCTTTCATTGCCAGGAGGCAGTGGTCTGAGAAGCAGACCAGCGTGGATTTGGTTTTGACTACCATCCACCCCTTAGGGAGGAGGGTGAAGTCCATGTGTGACTTTGTCTGCCCTGTGGGGTTTACCAGAGTGAAGTTCCCCCTGGGTCCTTGGGACCCTTTGCCCACATCCACCAGGTCACAGACCAGTTGTTTCAGAAGCCTGGAGGATCTATCCAGAGCTGTCCTTTGGCTTCTGCCTATTTTGTCTTCCTCATCTATGATGCAGTTGAACTCTCCTACAATCACCATTGGCAGACCTCACTTCTTTATTAGCCAGTGCATATACATGTAGGAGATGAAATTTCCAAGGTGGTTTGCAGTAATCTGCCTGCAAAAAAACTGCTGTGATGTAGGGGGTGCACTCAGTCTCCTCTCAAGAGGATCAGAACCCCTGTTGCCCTATTACCATTTGATCCAGACCATATGATCTGGCCATGAGGCCATCTTTTTTCAAACACAGCATAGTTTTTAGAGCTGGGCACACCACATTCCTGGAGGCATATACTATCTGCTTGCAGCTGCCCTAGGCATTGTTCTATCCTGTCCTATCTTTCTTTATCAGGCTTCTCACATTCAGAGAGACAATTAGTATCCCCATAACCCATAATGCAGTGAAGGAGTGCAGTGGAAGCCTTTCCTCTTTAATTTGTGTGTTTAGTTCCTTGTTCAGGCTCAGACTTCCCCCTGACCCATGGGGGAGCCCCCTGGGGGACCAAATCTTTTTTAATTTGGATGGTTTAGGGGGATGTCTGGATTTTCCTGTGCTTCTGCTATTGTGCCCAGCCATTCTGCTCTGTCACTGGGTTTTCAAGGAGGTTACCCTGTTCCCTCAGGATCTCCATTTCTGAGCTTTGGGAAGGGGGAGCTCCCTTCTGGGGTGGCTAGGTTCATCTCCTCCATCTCTCCTTCCTGCTTCCTTTGCAACCTTTCAGTTTCCTTGTTTAGCTACTCAGGAGAGCAGTCATAGACCCAGGAGCAGGGAGAGCCCAGCTTTGGCTCCTTTCTTTCTTCTTCCTGGGTTCTCTCCCCTGTTACATCCTCCTCTGCTGGCTCTCCCCATTTTCTGTTGTTTCCTGGAGGGCCTAGGCCAGGGGCAGTTTGGGACCAACGAGCTAATGTCAGTCTTGCCTTTGTCATAGATAGATTAATGCATGGGCCAACTGGGAATGAGCCCAGGGGCTCCTACCAATTAAGGGCTCTGGCCCCAGGATCCTCATCAGCAGGGAAGTCAAAGCTGCAGTTGGCACCATGTTTAAAACTGTGGCTTTCACATTTCCTTCCCTGGGATCTGGAAACAGGGTTCTTCCACCAATGGGGCTGTGGGGAGGGGCCTGCAGGGCTGGGGTTGGACCAAGAGAGCTGCACCATGCCTGGGGGAGGGGGTGAGCCAGGTGGTGCCACATCTGGAGAGGAGAGGGCCAATCTGACCTGGGAGAGCAGCGCCCCACCTGGCAGGGTAGGGATAGTTGGGGCCAGGCTGGCCAGGCCAGAAATGCCCTGCTGCACTATGCCTCTGTGGGTGGTGGCACTGGGAGGGCCTTGGGGGATAGAGTCCCCCAAAATTCATTTTAGCCCTCCCTGCAGCCACCCCTCCCAGTGCTGCTGCCCACCCGCAGAGACACAGAGTGGTGCTGCTGGCGTGGCCTGGTCCAGCCCAGCCCAGCCCAGCCCAGCAGGTCTTCTGCATCTGCCTGGCTGCACAGGACAACTGGGCAGCAACTCCCTGCAGGTCACTGGAACAGGGGCCTCCATGTGACTGAGAGTGGCAGAGGGGAGAGGTCCTATGAGGGGAAAGTGTGTGTGTGGGTCTGTGTCTGTGTGCAGAGAGTGTGAGTAGAGTGCATGCACCTGTGTCTGTATGCACCTGTGTATGTGCACATTGGGCCATAGTGAGGATGGAGAGCAGCAAGAAGAGGCAGGCAGGTGCCCCCAGTCCAGTGGGATCCACACAGCCTCCCCCACCAGCGCTAAGAGGGGAAGGGGCCATTCTCACTCCCTGCAGCCCAGCTCCCATGGGGGGAGGGGGCCTCCAATCTTATGCTTGCCCAAAGCCACAGTGCACCTTAATTTGCCTCTGCTCTTTGTTTTTCACCTTGTTTGTGAAGGACTGAGGGGAACGTTTTAAAGACATTTCCCTCCTCCCCTGACAAATTACAGTGCCAGTCCTGTTCACAGTCCTTGGCTTTATGAGCTTTCCTCCTTGTACATGACATAGATTTTTGTCATGCATTTTTGCCACCGGGTGTCCCTGCTCCCTGCATTAGTGGAAGAGTTTGGGTTGACCCTAGTAGAATACAAAGCCACTATGTGGACCCAGGGGGCAGAGCCAACCCTAGGGATGTCTGGGGCAAATCAGTCTGTGCAGGGCTGCCTTAACACTGCGTGGGGCCATGGTACCCCTGCAAAAGGGGGAAAGGTCTCCATGCTTCTTCCACAGTGTGGGGCTGAGCTTCCAGCTCCAGGTGGGCCCAATGGGAGGATCTACAGCCACTCCTTCCAGCTCCGCAGGGCCCCCCAAAGCACGGGGCTCAGGGCAGTTGCCTGGATTCGCCATCCCTTGGCTCTGCTAGGAGGAATGTTGGAGGGAAGTACCTTGCTTGAATTCTTAGGCTTACTTTTCAGCATTAACCTGGCTTTCCAGGCTCCAGTCCATATCCCAAATGTATCTAGGAGTACCTGCACTTTACCTACTTTTCACAACATCTTCTAAGCCAAAAAATTACATCTTCTTCCTTTATTTGGCTGGAATATAGTTGGATGGTAACCATCCTTTCTCCTCTCATTCTTCCCCTAAGGAATTCAAATGCATGGAGCTGGAGATTCCCTCTGGCCACCTGGAGCTGTTGCCAGAAATCTGATCTAGCCTTGGGTTCTCTGGGCATGTCTACACATGCATTTATGGCACCTGAAGAATAAACTGCAGAGTTTTTGCTCCAGAGTTAATTGCAATAAGCTCTGCAGTTTATACATGTGCACCATGAATAGTTCAGGAGGAGCAGCCCTGACTGGCAGGGGTCTCTGGGGGTCAGCCTGCCAGACCAGGACTACTTCCTCCAGCTCAGTGTGCTGCAGAAGGGCTGAATGGGGCATAAAGGAACTTCAGTATGGGGCTAGATGGCAGGCAACCCAAGCACTGGAACACCTTTATGCCCCAGGCAGCCCTGACTCAACGTGCTAAGGTCTCAGGTGCACGTGTAAATAAATTAAAAGGCACATGTAAGTGCACCCAGACTGATTTTAATTATATTTTTGTCCCTTGATCTTTATTAGCAGCTCCCATAATGGCCATTCATTATTTTGCAAGACATTGATAGGAACCAAACTAGGTAATAATTATTTGGCTCATCTTCCAAAAATAGGCATATCTAGTACTTTACAGTCCTGTGACACTTATTCAGGACTACACAATCTGTTAAATACTAGTGGTTCTAGATGTTTCTTAAACAATAATTTTAAATTTTGGGGAAGCCAGTTATTAGGACCTGCTGATTTTAATAAATTGAACTTTAGTAAATGGCATTTAACATCCTTCCTAGTTACCATCATTTCTCACATGCCATATCCCTCTAAAAAAAGACAAGGAGCTTGTTTTTGGGCAGGCCAAATGTAACTCTGTAAAAAATATTTTTTTCTTCAAGTGCCTAGAGTAGGAGAGGAGCCTAATCTTCAGGATACTTACCCTGCCTTTCCTGCCTAACCAAAAGTTGAAACCCCAGCTGCTGCTAGGGGTGGAGCTAGAATTTTCATAAGAGCTTAAAAAAAAATTGAAGCATCTACAAGGTTGTGAAGGAGACAAGAAAGACCAAAGGTAGCTACAAGACAGTAAACTTGCCAGAAGAAAGGTTATTTTGTTAGTGGAACATCAAGATAATTTAAAAAGGAAAGATGATCATTGACACTTGTCATGGGCACATCTATGATTTTGAAAAAGGGGGGAGGGGGAGACGGGTGAGATGGTTCGTCTCATATATCATAATACATTTTCTTCAGCTAAAAACAAACTAGATGCTAGGGCCTAGGACTATATTATTCATTTTAATTTTTTCTGCTTCAACCTAAGTTTATTGGAATGAGTTAAAAATGAGTTAAAAACAGGCTGCCACACTATGAAATAGGAGCTACATTACCAGGGGCAACTAACTGACAGTAGAATTGCAGAAGAAAGGTTAGCTTCTTTAGTGGAACATCCAAACCATTAGAAAGGAGAGAGGGCCATTAACTCCTGTGGAGTGAAGAGTTTAGAAGGAATCAGATTTTAATAAGCCATAAAGTCAAATGATGCTCTCACCACAGCCTGAATAGAAATGCTGCTGCAACTGTCAGGCAGCTGTTTTTAAACTTTGGGTGGGGCAGGAATCAAAAGGGGATGCAGTTGTACCAGTGCAGCCCCCCTGGATCCACTTGTGGAGTGAAAAAGCAATGAGCCATTAATCAATTGACTCCTTTACCTGCCTGAATAAAAATTCCATTGCTGCTGCAAGCAGGAATAAATGCAGAAGCAGGAAATGAAGTATAATTTTTCAGTTCCGGGAAGAAAATCAGCTTCCCTGCTTAAAACATGGACCCCAGGGTTTGGGGCGGGGGGGGAGGATATTTGAGAAGAGGGTGCATGAATGATATGACTAAATATGGTACTGTAAGATAAATGGTAAATATGATAAATATTTGGTAGATATTGTATGAAAATAAAAGGACACAGTTATTATAAGTTCATCATCCTGTTTCCTTCCCACTGTACAACAGAAAGAACTGTCCAGAATCATTATATCATTATTAAGAATTTTACCACCTCTATTTAGTAATACAGTTCTTTCATTTCTAGGATTCCTTCTCTCTCACACACACACACACACTTTTATCTCAGTGGCCGCAGGTATTATACTGAAAACTTTAGCTTCCCTTCATAATCATCAGTATTTCTTATCTTACAGTGTGAGTAAGCTATCTACTTGCCCTTTTGTTGGTATGATATGCAGACGTGTGTATCAAGCTGTTTTAAATATGAGTTATGTAATTCTCATTTATCTTTGTCAAGATTTGTTTCAGAAATGGATGGGAATGTAGTCATAATTACATCAAAATGCCTTCCTGCTCTTGCTATTCATTCATTCATTCATTGAAACATTCCTGTTATGAGTTGCTTTCAAAGTCTGATGCTACAGATGAGTGATTTTGTACTTTCACAATTGTCTATTGAAGTTTCAATGCTGAGTTAATTTTTTCTATAATATAGCTTCCAAAATCATAATAACTACTTCTGCTTGGATGGCTTTTACCCATAAAGTATATTTATGAACCTACTGATGCTTATAAAAAGTAGGAAGGCTATCCATTGTTTTAAATGAGCAGAGTTCTGTTATATTTCAGTCAGCATGTACCATTTACTGATCCTCTTGCAGAAGTACAACCCTTAAAAATTTCAGATTTTTTAAGATTGTGTGACAACTTTTGTAAACTCTGGGAAACTTTTCTTTTGGTAGTCATCCCAGCATCATTCTGGAGGGCCCTCAGAGTGGAGCCCTTACTTACTTGTGATAGTTTAGAGATACATTTGTATAAAGACAATATTTGCCTTTTTAAAAGCCACAGTGATTTGTCCAACATATTATGATAATCAGGATGTTGATGTCAACTCTATCTGATATGGGTCTACAATTCACCTGAGCCCCCTTTAATTTTCTTAACAGTGACTGCATCTATATGTGCTCTTAACTTCAGAGTAGATTAATTAGCGGTGGGGTAAAGTATCACCATCTAAACGTGATGTTATTAGGCTGCAGTAGTTAAACACCCACAGAGCAAGTGTTGTCCAAGACACTACAGACTTTCTATGGAAACTAAAAAACATAGATCACCTTTCCAGCAGCACCCTCCTAGCCACCATGGACATTACCGGCCTACATACCAACATCCCACACCAGGATGGCATCCAAGCCTGCCTTACATAGCTACAGAAACAAGATTACAACTCAGAATACAGACCCAAAGATATTACTGACCTTATACACTTCATTCTCACACACAACAATTTCATTTCTAATAACCAACACTTCCTCCTGACCATGGGAACAGCTATGGCTACCAAAATGGCCCCACATTATGCCAACCTTTTTATAAGCCACCTGGAAGAAGACTTCTTCAAGAACTGCACCATTAAACCCTTGCTATACTTAAGACATATTGATGACATCTTCATCATTTGGACTGAAAACCTGCAATCTCTGATTGAGTTCCATCAGAAATTCAGCAATTACCATCCTTCCATCCAACTTTCTCTAGAATACTCCAGCACTAACATCTCCTTTTTAGACACAATGATCAGTATCTAGAATGATAAAATACAGACCATGTTATACAAGAAATCCACAGAACAACATACATTGCACAGAACCAGCAATCACCCTAAACACATAAAAAAACCTGTGATGTACAGCTGTGAGGGAGTGGGGGCTAGGAGCGGCCGTGAACTCCCTAGCGCCCCCTACCGTCACGTTAGGGTGAACTCAGCACCCTCAGAATCTCACCCGCCATGACTTTGATGACAAATAAGTTGTATGGGAGGCTGCCTGTTTCCCTAGTGGACGGTACTGGTGTTCCTGTCCCTACTCTGAAATGGGGTATCTCTATGCGCCCCACCTTAAGGGCTATGCGTGCCTCCAAACCTCCCCTTCAGCATGCCCCAAGCCTCGCAGCTGTTCTGTGGGACATTTGTACGGTCCCTCACCCCTCTGGTGCCCTCGCTCTCTCTCTCGGGCACCCTGGGCTCCTCGCCCACCTGGCGCCCCCTTGGGCCGGACTCCTATCTTCCAGCCCGCTCCCTGGGCCTTGTCTCGCCGGTATCCAACTATCGCTGGCACCCCCTGGGTCTAGCTCGCTACCGCCGCCCTCATACCAGCGCCCTTGGGCCTGGCCCGCTACCGCCGCCCTCATACTGGCGCCCTTGCCAGCGTTCCTCGCCTGCTCGCCCTCTCTCTTGTTCTGCCCTGCTCTGGGGCCTTGCCCTCTCTAGGGCCGACACCGCGCGCCTCGCGCTCCTTCTCTGCCCCGTTCTGGGGCCTTGCCCTCTCTAGGGCCTTTACCGCGCTCCACACGCTAGGGGCACAGGTGATCGCCACCGTGCCTGTCCCCTGGACTCTTCTCTAGGTCTGGTTGCCCCACTGGGCAAAACACCGCCCTTATGGGCTGGGGTCTGCAACCCCACACACCGCGCCTCCCTGGCACAATACGGTGCCTCTCCGGCACCGACAATAGTGCCCTGCTGGCACTGTGCCCCTACTGGGCACCGGGAACCCCCAAGCTGCTGGGGAGCCCCCGTGAGGCCTCCTCACTCCCCTACAGCCTCACCCGGTCCTCCAGTGCAAACTGTAACATAAGCTCAAGCCACTCAGCTGTAACATAAACCACACAGAGTCTCCCTGCTCCAAACATAAACACAAGCCCCACCAAGGCTCTCAAGCCTACCTCCCTTTAGGGCATTCTTGTTCCCCGCATCATCGCAGCTGGTTAGCGTGGTAAGGCTACGACCACTAACTCAGGCCGCTCAGCTCAGCTCAGCTCAGCTCAGCTCAGCTCAGCTCAGCTCAGCTCAGCTCAGCTCAGCTCAGCTCAGCTCAGCTCAGCTCAGCCACAGAGCTCCTGCTCCTGCAGCAGCCAGAAGGGAACTGCTAGGCAGGCTCCGGCCTAAGCTGTTTATAAAGGCCCGGCCCTGCCCCCTTCTGGCCATGTGACCCGCCTGGTCGCCCTAGTAACCGGCACCTGAGCTGCCCGGGTGATTGGCAGCTCTGCCAATCACAATCATACTCACAGTCACGGGGCACTTACGTGACTCCGTGACAACAGCCAAGCCCTCAGATACCACCGACTTTGAAGACAACACCTGGAATTGCCACCTCACCAATCTTAAAAAGGCTTTCACCCAACAAGGACTCTCCTCCAGAGAGATAGATCTCATGTTTGAAAGAGCCAGCCAGAATACCACGTGAAGAATTGCTGCAGAACAGAAGAAAAAAACCCACGAATTGCACACTGCTGGTTATGATATATCACCCCTCCCTCAAACCAATACAGAAAATCCTCAAAGAACTCCAAACCATACTAGAAAGAGACCCTATTCTTAAAAAGATCCTCCTAGAGCCACCCATCCTAGCCTTCAAACAAGCACCGAACCTTGCTAACCTCATCACCAGAAGCAAACTTCCTACGGCCCAGAACACACCAAATGGATCTAGACCATGCCGTAACAAGAAATGCAAAACCTGCCAACATATTTCCATGACCCCCACAATTCCTACACCCCATAACAGAGCCATCAGCATGCCCGGATCTTACAGCTGCACCTCCAGAAATGTAATATATCTCATCCAATGCACCAAACGCCCTGATGGAAAATATGTAGGAGAGACCAAATAACAACTGCGCACCAGAATGAATGCACACTGGAAATCTATCAAAGAAAAGAAAACCCAGTTACCTGTGAGGGCACGTTTCTCACAAGAAAACCACTCTCTCTCTCCAATCTCTCAGTCCTGATCCTCAAAGGAAACTTACAAAACACTTCCCAGGGATAAGCCTATGAACTCCACTTCATCAGCCTCCTGGACACTAAAAATCATGGACTAAATATAGACATTGGATTTATGACACATTATAACCTGCCTGACAGCTGACTCCCCAGGTACCTCTCTGCTATTCATTCCCCTTCTCTCCCCCCTACCCAGCCTGTCTCTCACCCATTGACTTGACTCCTCAGTCTACATCTTCACTGACTATCTGTCTTGTATGCATACCAGCCCAGCCTCTGGCTTCTTTACTTTTCATTCCATCCAGGAAGAGCTCACACCAACTGCAGAAACTTCCTCAGCCTGATGAACGGTTTTTGAACCCGAAAGCTGCTTAAATTTTTCCCCCGCTACTATTTAAGTTGGTCTAATAAAAGATATCAGATTCACCCAAAGAACCTTGCCTGCCTTTATACATATAATTAATTCAAAGCAATAAAGTGGGTGCATCTACAGATGCCATTAGTGGGTAGCAATAAACTGCAGAGCTTATTGCTCCACTGTTTACTGCTCCTGGGAAGCTCTCAGGCATGCAGTTTGCATGTGCATCTGGAATGCAGCACATTGAACCACATTGCAGCAGCCCCAGCTGGAAGGAGTCATGAGGGGTCAGCCTGTCAGCCTGGGGCTCCTCTGATTAGACTCAATGTGCTGCAAAGGGGCTGGCTGGGGCACAAGGGTGCTTCAGTGTTGGGCTAGCTGGCAGACAGCCCCCACACTAAAGCACCCTCATGCCCCAGCCAACTGGCTCACCACCTACATGTGTGGTGCTCTGCAGCAGGGTAATACTTGTATTTATAAGTCCTACCCTGCTGTAGAGTTTATTAGTTTCATGCATCCTAATAAGGGTGCACGTGTAGATGCTAAGACATTTACTGCTCAGATAGTTAGTCAATTGCTCACAAAACATTTCATATATGTGCCCACTCTGGAACAGTTTGAGCCAGGGCAGAGCAGTTTACACCAGGGCTGTGGGCATACTGGGGGAGGTCAGCCCCAGGCTCCGGTTGGCAGCATTGGGCAGTAGAAGGGCTGGCTGGGGTATGAACTGTGGAGCTGTGCAGCTAGGCAGTAGTGCTGTGCAAAGCTTTGGATCGCACTTTGGATCTGGGGCCACTTTGAATGCTTTGGCATCTGAAGCAGCATGCCCGGGGCGAAGCACAGGCTCAGTTAAGATGTCCAAAGTGGTTTGGAGCTTCCGAAGCACTTCGGAAATGCTTTGGATGCTTCAGATGCTGAAAGTGAAAGTTAGAAAAGGGAGAGGGAGCAGGGAAGAGAGGGAGAGTGGGATGGGGGGGGAAGACTGACATGTGTAGTTGGCCAGTGAGAAGGATTTCTCTCTGGCTGCCTTTCCAATGACAGCATCTGGGGGGAGGGACCTAGCAACAGCATAAAAGCCTCTGTTTTGGAGCCATGCTGTGTCTTTTCCTAGCTGTTCCCTCTCAGAAACTGCGTGAGAAAGGAAGCCTCTGACTCAAGCATTTCAGCTTTCTTGCTTTACTCAGTAGTTGAACTTGCCTGCTCTGTTTTGTTGTTAGAAAGGATTGGGTAGGATTTAGCTTAGCTTAGCTATTCAATTTATATTACTATTCAATTCATTTCTTTTTCTTTTTTTTGGAAACTTTGAAAAAAGAAAGCTGTGTTTTCCCTGCCAGTGTGATCCATCACTGTGCAGGGAGGCACACAGATTGCACACACGCACACACAATATAAAGGAGAAAAATCAGATATTCATAGGAGAAGACGACAGACAGATAGACAGCACGCAATTTTTACATAACTCTTAACACTGAAGCAAACAATCAAAGAAGATGTCAGTGCATGCATGCAACAGAGGGAATAAAACACACAATACAAAAGAATTGACACACACACACAGACCTTTTGCAGTACAGGAAAGATGAATATGAAGTGTGCTGGATAAGCAGGTACCAGGTCTTCTGGCAGGGGAGGGAGAGGGGGAGAGCTAGAGCTGCAAGCCCCCTCCCCACCTCATCCCAAACACAGGCGCATTCTCTTTCCAAGCAGCCATGACATCAGTGCTGCCAGTGGAAGAAAGGAGGTGGGAGCAATGTCTGCACCTGATGTCCCTGCACCTTCACCACCTGTGCTTAGTCCAGAAGCAGGCACCAGCAGTGGAACCATGGTCTCCTCCACCCTGATTTCAGCTCTCAGCATGGGCCTCCCACTGCCAGAGGAGGAGCTGGAACCAGGGATGCTGAGTGCACGGTCTCAAGCAATTCTGGGACTGAGGGGGAATCAGAGTTTGTGCTCCACACCCCTCATGTTTCCCCTAGACCCAGGTCTCCTCTGGAAAGCGGCACGTCAGAGGAGGCTGAGGTTGTAGAGGCAAGAGGCTCAGCTGAGGCAGCTCCTCCTGCTGTTGAGCCTCAGCCTGCTGAGGATTAGGATAAGGCAGGATCCTAGCCCTCACCCCAGAAGTGGGGGATTAGTGTAGTGTGGGGGCATTTTGAGGTGGCAGATGATCCCAGGTTTGTCATCTGCCAGAACTGCCAAAGGCACATGAGCTGTGGCAAGGACATGAGACACTTTTCCACCTCGGTGATGCTGCTGCATCTGAGGAAGCACCACTCCCTTGCCCTTCTTCCTGCTCAGCCTGGCACCAGTGCAAGTGTGCTGAAAGGGAAGTCCCCTGCTCACTCCAAAGCCCCCTTCCCCCTAAAGCAGAGGTAGGCCACCCTGGACCACTTGGGGAAAGGTGGACAGAAAGCGGGGATGAGCAAGATCACCCAGACCATTTCATCCAAATCAGAGACAAGACAACAAAGTTATAGGTATTTCATTTATCTCCCATTATACCCTATGGCCGGATCTCTGAGGTGGCTCTGAAGCTTCGGAGCCGCTTCAGCCAGATTGAAGCAGCAAACCAATCCAGAGCTCCGGATCAGATCGGATCGCTGACATCCGAAGCAGCCGGATCCGAAGCTGAATCGAATACCTACCTACTCGCACAGGCCTACTAGGCAGCAGGCAGGAGTCTGGTCCCCTGCTGGTTGGACTGGCTGCATACAATTTACACCCATAGTCAGTGTTTAATTGAAGCAATTTTAGGATTTATTCAATGAAGCCTGATATTTCCTCAGTTAGGGTCCCATGGTTGGATATGATAGCTTTGCCAGAGTTCCCTTGTTTGTGGATTTTGGGGAGCATGTAAAAAGTCCATGGGTTAGGTAGTGGGGGGGATCAAGGTCTGTAGTTTTTCTTGTAGTCCTGATGGAAATGATTTGATGGTATTGTTGAGTTTCACGGTGAAAAGGGGAGTAGAATCTTCTTGTAGTTCTTTGTAGTAGGTGGTATCAGAGAGTTGTCTGTTGTTTTCCTTTATGTAGTCTTCATGGTTTAGGAAGACTATGGCTCCTCCTTTATCTGCTGGTTTTATTGCTATTTGGTGGTTAGATCTTAGAGATTCTATGGCCTTTCTTTCTGGTAGAGAGAGGTTGTAATGGTGGCGTGTGTTGTTGATTATTGCATTGTTCATTCTTTCACTGAAGCAGTCAATGTAGTGGTCAAGGTTAGGATTTCGTCCACTGTGAGGTGTCCAATCTGGTTTTTTGGGGATTTTTTGGGGTTGATCTTTTCCTCAATGTTGTCAGAGGATGAGTTGTTGTTGTTGGGAGTGGATTCAGTTTGATCGTGAAAATATTCTTTGAGGTGGAGGCATTAGAAGAATTCTTCTAGTTCTCCACATTGAAGTATTTTATTAAGGTATTTTTCTGGACAGAAATTTAGTCCTTTAGAATGGACGGTGCACCTGGCAGGCTTCAAATATCCAGTCCCACGCTGCCCGGCTTTCGGTGTGTAAGATCGCTCACCGCTTCTTCCCATAGGTTGTATGCCCGGATGTACTGCCCCAGGGTAGTCTTCACCCCAATCTCGCCTGCCATGACTTCGTTCATTCTTTCAGTGGCGGGGGATTGACTACCAGGGCATATCTGGAGTTGGGAATCCTGGGGCGATGGTCTTCTGCAAGGCTCCAACCTCCCCTACACCTCGCCCTGCTACCCAGCCTCGCCGAGTTGCTGAGGTCTCTGGGCCCGACCCTCACCTCTTGATGTAATGGGCACTCTCCTGCAGATATAAAGCTCTACCCTGACCCTGACTCGAGCCGAGTATGAGACCCTCTATGGCCTTCCTCCAAAAGTGGGAAACAGAATAACGAAATTAAGAAAAGGACTACCAGTAAAATCCCTGGCCTCAAACAAAAAATGGGCTCCCTGGCCCGGAGAATTCCTCTCCCTATCAGCCCTATACAAGGCACCCCCCTGTCCGGCTAATATCCCTCCTGAGTGCTGGATGGGACCACTGTGAGCCCCCACAAATTCAACCCCACTCTGTCTGATATCCCTCTTGAGTGACGAACTGGGCTACTGTGGGTCCCTCTGATTCAACCCCACTCTGTCCCTCGCTGAGCGGCTCAGGCTGGTAGAAGCTGGTTTCCTGCAGCCCTTCCCACTGCTTAGGCTCTCTGTTCCCTGTGGGGGTGGACTCCGGAAGCCTTCCCAAGCCCGAGCCGATCCCACCTGGACTGCTGGGTTGATTCCCACCACCCTCTCTTTGGGGCCATCTCTGCTGTCGGCTTCCTCCTCTGGAGTCCTTGGATTTTCTCCCTTGGCTCCATTGCCAGGAATGAGAGCATCCGCCGCCTCACTGCTGGCGTCTTCCCTCCAACAGCTTCAGGTGCCACCTCGGGTCTCGTGGAGGGTCGTCTGGATTCTCTTCGCCCCTGATCGGGGCTCCAAGGGCACCTTCTCTCTGGCTCTCCCCCTTTCTCCTTCACCCGGGCTGTCTTTTATTTTCCTCCGCCGGCTGTGCTTGTTACTCCCTGCAGCTGGTCGCAGTTTCAAAAAGACGCGGCTAATCAGCCACATGGGTCCCGCCGCCTCTTCCGGTCTCCCCATGTCGTCAGCTGCAGGTAAGGGAATCTCCATTGCTCTTTTCCTTCCCTCGCCTTCCTTGTTGCGTTTAGGGTCCTGGGGTTCCCCCTTGGCCTCTTGGGGTCTTTTCTCTGTAGTTCCCCTGTGACAGACAGATTTTTCAGTTTTGGTAAGCGTGTGTGTGGAGAGATTGATTGTATAAATGCACCCAGTAAATATATTTGATGTCCTCCAATTTGGCATGAAGACTGGTTTCTGGACTCCATTGGTCTCTCTGAATGTTTCAAAACCTCTGCAAGAACACTTCTAGGTCCCCACTTTTACAGTGGGAATAAAGCAAACAGAGCCTTTCTGAATAACTTCAGGTAATCACATAACTAGCATCAAATTGTCTTCCCAAGAAACTTACTCCCTTGTGTATTGAACCAGAAACCTACAGAAAGGCACATGGTCTACAGAGCACTGAAGATTCATTTCTTGCAGAATTTTGAGATTTCATATTTGTCTTTATTTTTTACTTGGAACCAAAAAGTTGAAATTTTTCACAGGAAAAAATATATTAATTTTTAGATCTTTCAAAACAATTTAAAAAAAAATCCATTTAAATGTTGCCATAACATATGCAAAAAATCATGTTCATTAAATTGAAATGTTGAATAGCAAAATGAGATTTTTTTAATGTTGTTTGAACTTTTTTGTACTTTTCTTTTTTTCAAACAAAAGGAAATTCTGGTATAAATCAACTCTGGTTTTGTGAAGTGCTTTGATTTTAAATGAACTACATATTTCAATGGAATATGTTTCAATAGAAGCTGTTCCAACTAATTCTAATAAAAACACTGTATTGTATTTATGCAGCTGGTCATATGAAAGTGGACAGAAAGCATGGTCAGGTCTGAACCAGGGCCACTTAATTCACAGAGTTTCTCCTAAAACAGAATAGCAATATCAAGAGAAAAACACTATAGATGCTCTTCCATGTTGTTGAGGAGTTTCTCTCTAATGTGCTGTTTTGTAGACTATTGCAGACACTTTTTGGAACACATACCCTAGCTCCTGGAAAAAAAACCAACTCTGTTCACTGTCAAGTTCCCATTCTCCCCAGCATAGAGCCTTGCAGGAAAGGGGACAGTTCATTTAATTTGTTAAAGGGCAGCTGACTCCATTCTAAATGCTTATATTTTTGTCCTGTTCACAGAGCCTCTGTCCATGCCAGACTGGGTGACAAAGGAGTATTCACAGCTTTTTCCTTCCTACACATTCATGAACTGATAGCCAGTTTGGTACAAGCTCCCTGAAATGACTTATTCAGCCCCTGCTTGACAGCTTCCTGTTTACTGAGAGGCAGGGCTCTCTGTGCTGGGGGTGGGGGTGGGGCAAACATGTACACTGTGTACACTGCAACAGAATTGGACTAGGAACCAAACCACTCCTCTTTTTCTGCATTTTAATGAGTCTCAAATAGAACCAGGCTCAGAAAGAAAGGCCTTGAGTTGAGCAAAAGAGCCAGTTTTAGCATTTCACCTCCACTTCTAGTTTTGGTTTTACAGCTTAGAGAACCAAGCTGGCTTGTGTTTTCTAAACAACCCTGTGTGAAAATTTCCAGATGAAATAAGAATCTCCCTTCCAGGTAAATAATTGCTAGTTTGAAGTTAACAAAATAAACACACAAAGGGTAAATAATGTGAGGCTGTTGGTATCCCATTTCTGTCAGTGAGGTCATAGGATCCTGAAGTGACCCAGCCCCTTGTTGGCAAGGAGTGTGGCCATACCTTACTTCCCTAGCCAGACACAGTGTCTTTGTAAGTGGCCAGAGCCAGCCAAGGTCAAGCTGGGGTTCTGAAGTTCAGGGACTGGATATGTGGGCAGGAATGCAGGAGCAGGCACTGGGGAACTCACACAGATAAGAGCTATGATCAGACTGAGGCCTGTTTGTTGCACAGTAGGGGCCAGATGCTGTCAGAGCTCCTTAAGAGCAGCCCAAGAACCAATCAGCAGGCTGAGGCTTAGCTGGCCCAACTTAGGGGGTTGAGTGTTGCTGACCTAGTTACCCAGGTACAGCACAGAGGCCTTACAAAGAGGCAAATCAATGGTCTGGATTTGTAGGACCTGTGACACAGGATGAAAACAGATGTTGCTTTTGTGGTACCATAAGAATTGTTTATGGGAGCACAAGGGCCAAGAAAACAAACAGCTGTCCATATCAACTGTCACACCAAAAACTCCCAAAATGTGTGACCAAGATATGGGTAGTGTCAATTTGTGGTGTTATATTGTAGGGGATGTCTGTTAGGTATATGGCAGGAAAACATGGTCAGCCCTGAGCTTCCTGCATACTCCAACCATCAAAGACAGATGAGGGGCCAATCCCATACATCCTGGGAATTCCCACCCAGAATCAGTCCCCTCAAGCCCCAGGAGCATTTCCTTGGATTTCTCCTCTTACAGAGATGCACCCTGGGAAATGTCCAGGGCAAACATTAGGAAACTGGGGCACAAGCAGTCTGGCCTAGTGATTAGATACCCAAAGCATGGATGTGGTGCAGATCAGTTCCCCAGGAAATAAGGATTGCAGAGGCGTCTGGTCTCAGAATTGGATTAGGACTAGCTCGGTCCAATGATTTGATGTGTCCTCTGTGGCAGAATGCCATCTCTGTCTCTCTCCAAACTCTGATATCAGGCTAATTATCTATCTGAGAATTTGGTCACCATGGTCACCTGAAGCAGATGGGGCCAAGGGCAGACACCTTTGGCCCCATCTGCTTCAGATAACCCTGAGTTGTAACCTGAACTGACTACATTCCTGAGGGAGGAGGAACCTGCTCCCTTTGCCTATGTGACTGGCCCCACACACCTGGGTGAGGTCTTAAACTCCCTAGTGTTCTAAGCAATGACATCAGGACTGGGAGGGAGGCTAGAGACCCTGCCAGTCTACCTAGCAACCAGTGATGCATTTCAAATTGGTTGGCTGGCAGCCAACAACTACTGACCTTCATTAGATCAGGTAAATGAGGTCATAGGGTCTATATAAGTTTAAGACTGCCCAGGAGGAGGGGTAGCAGCCATGATGAGGACCCTCAGAGAAGCCAAACCGTCTAAAACTTGCTCTCTCTCTTGAAACTCATGTTCAATGAGCTGCTTGCCTCCAAAAAGAATCTCCACCTGCCTCTGGATAATACTTGTAAGTAAGCTACTTGAAATCTAACTAGATATATAGCTTGCAGTAACTCAGATGTGTGAACAAAGGCTACCATGCCACTGTTTGCTCTAAGGGATTTATCTGATATTGCTTTACCCTGTACTCTATTCCAAACCTACCCCTTGTAACCAATAAATTTCTTCTTTGTACCTAGCATGGGAGACTTATTGGGAGAGGGTCTAGATTATGCCTTGGGATTCCCTTGTTTTGGCTGACTAAGGGAGACCACTATTTGTGCTTCAGAGTGAGAGAAGCACCCCAAGTTCTTTCAGTGGGTTAAGTACCTCTGAAGGACTTACTAGACCTGTGTTTCCCAGGGGGCACAAGGCCAAAATCAGTCTGGACCCTGGGTGGTGGCAGCATTACCCCCAGGCTTGCAGGAAGGGGATTGGCCACATGTGAGGGGCCCCCAGGGAGACACTCAGAGCCTGGAAGGTGGTCGGGAGCAGTAAGGTGGGTGGCTCCGCACAAGAACACCCCCTACTGGCCTGCCACAACCTCATTACATTAAGTGTCTGTGGATGGGAAACCTCAGCTTTACCTTCTTCAAGAGATATGCCTTGGAGATTTCCTGGGGTGTATCTCTGCAAGTGGGAAACTCCAGCTTTATTTTCTTACAAAAATGCATCCTGGAAAATTTCCAAGGTGCATCTATGTACATGGAGAATACATGTGTTTCAGTCAATGTTGTCTGAAACTGAAATAACATATTTGGGTAAGTGAACGATCTCAAGGGGACCCTTATCTAATATTCAAAGATTTAGGAAATGCTGAGCAAGGCAAACCTTGAAGATAAAAATGAAATTCAAAGACTTCTAGGAATGTTGAATTATGTCAGCAAATTTATATTCAACTATACAACTCACATCTTCGTGTAGGCATGGACTGGGCCTGGATGCCAGATCATAAAAGTTAATTTAATGATCTAAAATAAATATTGACATTGTAATATGAATATAATGTGTGTAACAGCAGGAGGAACCAGGGGGCAGTCTGCAGAGCTGTGCTATTATTTTGGACTACAACTCTCAGAAACCCCCAGGGGCTGGTAGGACAAGGAAAAAATGAAGAGGAAGACTAAAGCTAGAGTAAGAGGAAAAGAGCAGTGTACATGTAGAACCTTGTCAGCTCTACACAGAGGAGTGCACTGTGGAGCTGGAGATTTCATTTGCTCAGTCAGCCAGGACTGTGGACTGAAGGAGCTGGACTCAGATCTGGGGGCAGCTTTAGGCTGCTGTTTGAGCACTATAGCGCTCTTGTAGATGACATGATGTTTAGTCCTTGTTAATTAACTGCGCCTTTAGAATTTTAGCGTAGGTTAATTTGGCGTGACATATTTGTGTTTGAACAACATGCACTTTTGAGTGTCTTTTCCTGTGTGTCATTCTCTGCAGATTCCAGCAGGGGGAGCCAAATACCAATCTACCCCCCACCCTCCATGTCTTTCCTAATTGTCCCAGGGCAAGGGGAAGATATGAACCCCAAAGAGCTAAAGGGGGACCCTGGGAGACAGTATGCCCCAGGAAGAGTGAGAGGAAAGGAGAAATGAATAAAAACATCTTACCGGCTGCAGGAACCGCGGCGGAGCTGGAAACGGCGGAGGGACCCACGCGGCTCGTTAGCCGCGGTTTTTTTAAAGGGGAAGCAGCTGGGAAAGAGGGGGAGGAGAGCCGGCCCAGAAGTATAAGAAGAGGAGACAACAAGGCAGCAGGAGAGGAGAGGTGGCGAGAGAGCATTGAGAGGAGAACCCCTGGACCCACCAAGTAGGTGGAGGAGCCGGGGGACGCTGCTTACAGGTCAGAAAAGGGTCCTGAGCTGTGCCCAGGTAGAGACGCTGCCATTGGACTGAGAAGGACCCAGGTATCCTGGCTATATATAACCCTCGGGCCGCAAAGACAGCCTACAGGAGGGACCTCATCAACAGAGGCAGAGGCCAGTGGATCTACAGGAAAAGAGGTATTCAAGCAAGGGGCCAGCTAAGACCCTCACGTCCGGGACAGAGGACCCAGGTGGGAGCCCATCGAGGGATGGTTCCTTTACTGAAGGACGTTGAGGGCAGACGCGCATGAGAATACCCCATGGGCTAAATAAGAGGGAAGGGTAGTTGGTAAAGGGGAGCACGCTACTACTAGGTGCTCCTAGGTAGTGATCTAGGGAGAGTTGAGAAGGGGCATACAATTGTGGTGCCCGTATCCTTTCGGTGAGTTAATTATTATTTATTATTTTTTTGGACACCGGAGATAGGGTGAGACAGGGCTACTAAGGGCATAAAAGTCAAGGGGGCCTAGGTTTACTTAGCCCACCTCCAGCTGGAACCAGGAGGAACCCCACACAGAGACAGGGTTGGTAGCTGACAACAAGAATAGCATGCCATCGAGGCTGGGTATAGGGCGAGGTACAGGGGAGGTTGGAGCCTCACAAAGAACATCACGCCTCAGCCTTGGGGCAGCCGGAATCAGACGGTCAGACCCCTCCACCACTGAGATAACATCAAAGTCGTGGCAGGTGGGATAAGGAGGGGAGAAGACCACCTGAGGCAGGAGATCGTGGCCCCATACCTTTAAGGGACGGAGCGAAAAGTTATCATCAAGTCCCAGGGCCAGGTGGTGAAGGACCATATGATCAAGGCCCGACGGGTGCACTAATGAATTAGAGCAGGAGGCACATTCCACCGGGAGTCTCCTGCTAAGTCTCCCCCCACCCCGCACCCCACAGCTGGGCACGTTCAGCCCAAAATCCTGCCACTTGCACCCACTTAGGCTTGGGATGGTCTCCCAGTATGTGACCCTGTGGTTGAGGCTTAGATTAGTGGGTGAGTGTTGCTTGGCAATTGAGGCTGCTGGTGGTGCTTGTGGCTTTTTAGGACTACATTTCCCAGCATTGTCAAGCTGACAGGCTTGGAACAGTTTCCATGGAGACACGTCCAGTGGTTTCCATGGGGATGTGTCAATGCTGCTGCTCTCCCTGCCCCCCTTCCCCACCCAAGTTCCACCGTGAATCTGTTTTTGCAGTGCAACATATGACTTTTGGAGTGGGTGTTGTGAAATGTTTTTCATAGAATCATAGAAGAAGGGTCAGAAGGGACCTTGTAGATCTTCAAGTCCGACCCCCTGCCTGGGCAGGAGAAAAACTGGGCTCAAATGACTCCAGCCAGGTAGGCATCAAGCCTCTTTTTAAAGACCCCCAGGGTAGGAGCCAGAACCACTTCCCTTGGAAGTTTGTTCCAGATCCTAGCCGCCCTAACTGTGAAGTAGTTCGTACAGATGTCTAATCTAAACCTACTCTCCAACAACTTGTAGCCGTTATTCCTTGTTATGCCAGGGGGCTCTAGGGGAAACAAGTTCTTTCCCAAACCCTTCTGGTCCCCTCTAGTGAGTTTATAGACAGTCACCAGGTCCCCCCTCAGCCTTCTCTTGTGAAGGCTGAACAGGTTCAGGTCCCTCAGTCTTTCAATGTAGGGTCTGCCCTGCTGTCCGCAGATCATGCAGGTGGCCCTCCTCTGGACCCTCTCAATGTTGTCCACATCCTTCCTGAAGTGGGGTGCACAGAACTGGACACAGTACTCCAGTTGTGGCCTGACCAGTGTTGTGTAGAGGGGGAGGATCACCTCCTTGGCCCTACTTGAGATGCACCTGTGGATGCATGATAAGGTCCAGTTAGGCCTGCCAACCGTGACCTCGCATTGTCGGCCCATGTTCAACTTGGAGTCAAGAATGACTCCAAGATCCCTTTCTGCCTCCGTGCTCTCAAGAAGGGAGTTTCCCATCTTATAAGTGTGCTGCTGGTTACTACTGCCCAAGTCCATCACTCTGCACTTGTCAGTATTGAAATACATCCTGTTTTTGTTAGCCCACCCCTGTAACCTATCCAGGTCTTGCTGCAGTCTTTCTCTCCCTGCTAGTGTTCTCATCTCACCCCAAGTTTTCGTATCATGAGCAAATTTAAACAGGTTGCTTTTCATCCCATCGTCCAAATCGCTGATAAAGAAATTGAACAGCACGGGCCCAAGGACCGAGCCCTGAGGGACTCTGCTGCCCACTTCCCCCCAGGTTGAATATGACCCATCTACCATCACCCTCTGAGTCCGAATCTTGAGCCAATCTGCAATCCATCTGACTGTGTAGGCATCAATGCCACAGTCACCTAGTTTTTTAATGAGGATGGGGTGGGAGATGGTGTCAAAGGCCTTGCTGAAGTCTAGAAAGACTACGTCCACGGCGACACCTGCATCCATTGCCTTTGTCACCTGATCAGAAAAGGCAATCAGGTTGGTCTGACATGACCTGCCCCCAATGAAACCGTGCTGGTTGCCCTTGAGTATCATCCCTGAAGCCAGCCCATCGCAGATGTGCTCCTTGAGGAGTTTCCCTAGGATTGAGGTAAGACTGCCAGGCCTATAGTTGCCCTGGTCCTCTCTCTTCCCTTTTTTGAAGATGGGGACCACATTAGCTATCTTCCAATCATCTGGCACCTGGCCCGAGCACCATGAGCACTCGTAAAGCTGTGCCAAGGGCCCTGCAATAACCCCAGCTAGCTCCCTCAACACCCTGGGGTGGAGAGCATCTGGATCCGCTGACTTGAACACATCCAGCCCCTCCAGAAGCCCTCTAACCTGGTCCTCCCCAACCTGAGGCCTGGAGGCGTTCCCCTCAAGTCCGTCTTGCATCACAGTGGGGAAGTCCCGGTCCCTGCACAGGAAAACGAAGGTGAAGAATTGGTTAAAGAGTTCCGCTTTCTCCTCTGGCACAACCACCAGATTGCCCAGCATACTTTGCAGGGGCCCCACATTACCCGATGCCTTCTTCATCCTCCCTATATATTTGAAAAAGGACTTTTTATTATCCTTGATCTTGGACACTAGTCCTAGCTCTATGTCCGCCTTAGCTTTCCTGACAGCCCCCCTACAGGCCCGAGCAGAGGAGGTATACTTCTCTTTGGAGATACACGCAGTGGAAGCGGGGTGCTATGTCACCTTTTTGGCAATCAGGCATTCCCGGATGCCCCGGTGAGCCAGGGGGGCTTTCGGGCACTCTTGCCCCCCTTGCTTCTTGTTGGGATGGACACCCCATGGGCCCTAAGTATCGTTTCCTTAAGGAACAACCACTTGTCCTGGACACTGAGTTCCCCTGCCCTCAATCTGATCAAATGGGTGATCCCAATGGAGGAGGTTTCAGGTTTTAGTCTTGAACAACAGCCCATGGAGAAAGCCCCTCATTCTGCTAACCAGGGTCTACCCCGAGACCACAGGTGCCGAGGTTGAGACTGAGTCCCACCCAAAGGAAGGCCTGGCAATGGAGCCTCCTTCTTCTGATGATCTGGGGGATACACAGGCCCTGGGGCTCACCATGGGGAATCTTGAGGGAGGGCGTCCCCTTTCCCAGGACCTGAGGCAGATGCTGAAGCCACCCTGGTGCCTGATGGGTCTTTTCCCTCCCCTTCCCAGAAAAACCTCACCTCCACCCTGCCGCATAGTCCCACACCAGAGGGGGTCATGGCAGAGTCCCCTAATCAACAGGTCAGTTTTGTTGGGGAACCTGCACAGACCCCCCAGGGCTCCAGGTCTACCCTACTATCTTGTGAAACAGCTCCACCCCCACCCTTATCTCCACCCCGTCCCAAGGGGATGCAGAGTTCTCCCGATCCCAACTAGAGTCCGGGGTCTTAGGCACCATCTGAAACCCTGAGTCCACTAAGGAGCCCACTGAATCCCAGGACCAGGAGAAGGATGCCTGAGAACCAGCAGACTTCATGGAGCCTGCAGAACTCTCGGTTCCCAGGGGTGAGCTACTTGCATTTCTTGACCATGACTACATCTGCCTGTCTGCCAGCATGGTACATCTAGCCTTGGACTACTGGAGAGATTTTGACAGTGTCCTCACCACTGTGAGGGCACTGGCAGGGGAAGGCAAGGGGCCCAAAAGCTGTAATGCCCGGACCTATAGGCTGGCCTGCAGTTTCATAGATGCCTTCTATACATATGGGAAAGTGCTATGTGAACCCCACACAGGGCGTTGAGATGCATGAGGCCCTTGCTGAACCATCTACTCCACCCCCCCAGCCATGAGGTCATTTAACAGTGCCCAAGGCTGCAGGAAGAGTCCCAGATGTGCTAGGTGCTATCCTTCCTTCAGGAGGGAGGGTACCCCATGATTTTCTTGCAGGAGACCCTGACAACTCCAGCCAATGAGCCTAATTGGTAGCTGGAGTGGGGAGGCAGGGTCTCTTTTAGTCACCTCTTGGCCATCTCTTGCAGCTGGAGATTCTACAGGACATTGAGGTGGTGCTGGGCCACCTGCTGCACCTCCAGATCCAGGTGCAGGGGCTGGTTCTGAACTTGTATGCCCCTGCAAGGGAAGCAGAGTTGACGAATTTTTTCCACCAGGTGACCACATACATCAGCACCCTCAACCCTCATGAGTGCCTGGTCCTTGGTGGGGACTTTGATGTCACCCTAGATGCATGAGACACGTTGGGCAGGGAGCGAAACCAGGCCACCATGTGCAT